>NW_024712489.1:0-625000 GCF_018991925.1 Homarus americanus
CAAAAGCCATTTGAACAAGTTATAATCAAGATATCAAATTTTGGTTAACAGATCCTTAAGCAGCACATTCAGGAGTACCTATACTGAAATTTTGAACAAAATCCATTTTTTGGCCGAAATGACGAAAATTGTAAGTCTAAAGCCTTTAAAGGATTTTTGGCCAAAAATACGTTTTTTCTCTGAACTAAAATTTAATGTGCCTAACTATTTAAGTACATCCAAGAATAATACACAAGCACCAAGAAATGACCTCGAAAACCATAAGTGGCGAGTAATTAGCATTGCAAAAGTAATTAAAATATTCTAAAAATCATTTGAACATTTTCTAAAAGCCATTTGAACAAGTTATAATCAAGATATCAAATTTTGGTTAACAGATCCTTAAGCAGCACATTCAGGAGTACCTATACTGAAATTTTGAACAAAATCCATTTTTGGCCGAAATGACAAAAATTGTAAGTCTATAGCCTTAAAGGATTTTTGGCCAAAAATACGTTTTTCTCTCTGAACTAAAATTTAATGTGCCTAACTATTTAAGTACATCCAGAATAATACACAAGCACCAAGAAATGACCTCGAAAACCCATAAGTGGCGAGTAATTAGCATTGCAAAAGTAATTAAAATATTCTAAAAATCATTTGAACATTTTCTAAAAGCCATTTGAACAAGTTATAATCAAGATATCAAATTTTGGTTAACAGATCCTTAAGCAGCACATTCAGGAGTACCTATACTGAAATTTTGAACAAAATCCATTTTTTGGCCGAAATGACAAAAATTGTAAGTCTAATAGCCTTAAAGGATTTTTGGCCAAAAATACGTTTTCTCTCTGAACTAAAATTTAATGTGCCTAACTATTTAAGTACATCCAGAATAATACACAAGCACCAAGAAATGACCTCGAAAACCCATAAGTGGCGAGTAATTAGCATTGCAAAAGTAATTAAAATATTCTAAAAATCATTTGAACATTTTCTAAAAGCCATTTGAACAAGTTATAATCAAGATATCAAATTTTGGTTAACAGATCCTTAAGCAGCACATTCAGGAGTACCTATCAGGGCTGTGGAGTCGGAGTCGAGGAGTCGGAGGAAATTTCGGCTTGTGGAGTCGGAGTCGGTAAAATTGTCCAGACTCCGACTCCGACTGAAGCTATTCTGTTCCTAAGAACAAATATATGAACTCAGGCATATTCATTGCAGTGATTCCACTGATCCCACTAATTTTCTTAAATTATTAAAAGAATTTATTTCCATTTTATAAGCATTATTATGAATTTATTGTAGCAGGCACAGTATAGCACTATAATTTTGGACGATAGTCTCTTCTTTACCATTTGAAATTTTGAATTATATCAAATTTTGTTTCGTTGAAAACTGCACAGAGGCTCTCAGCTACAAAACAATTAGCTACAACCTGTTTTTGGTGAGATTAAGGCAAATTTAATTTAATAACTTAATCATGTAAGGTTTATCCATTTTCCTTAATAAGGTATTCATTTCTTTAATGTACATAAATATATAACTTTACTTTAAAAGGAATTGTAGGATCATCATTTAGATCCACATCAGATTATGAGCTTAAACAAAATTCATATGCTGAGATCGAACTTTTAGATATACATGTAAATGGTGTTTTCTAGTTAATATCTTGAATTCTTAATAAATTTATTTTTCTTTTGATTGAAACTTTGAAAGTCAAGCCTATCATCTTTTTGTAGTTCTTAAATATCGTCCAGATCATTAATAAAGCTGTAGCAGTATAGCCACGGTGTTTTACATTTTACCTATGCAGGTTACAACATACAAATTACAATTAGGATGGTAGAAATAGTTGTTACAAATAGGCCAAGGAGTCGGAGTCGGAGTCGGAAGCATAAAAATTTGAGGAGTCGGAGTCGGAGTCGAAGGTTTTGTCTTCGACTCCACAGCCCTGGTACAGACTAAGGAGAAGTACAAAACAAGGTATATATATACAGAGGAGGACAACCAGGTCCACAATGGTCAGGTATTAGGTAATGACCCCACTAATCTTTAAAAAGCACGGCAGTGGTCGGTAGTCAGGTCAGAGTGTAAGTTGACCCAACCTTTTCACCTGGTTACAAATCTTCTTAATTACAAAATTGTCCAGTTTGTACATACCATTACTCAAATTCATGTTGACTGCTTAGGTATGTTTAATGAGACTAGATTCTATAATGTTCCTACTGTCAATTGAATTACAAGGTAATATTGAGGAGGCATTATCCCAGTCAATGCAATGCTTATTATCCCTCCTATATTTATGTTGTTTAAGTCTAATTACAAGATCTTTACCTGTCTGGCCTAAGTAAAACCTATTACATTCCTTGCAAGGAACCTTATAAATGCAGCCACCTGTATTGTTGGCGGAGTTCTTGATTAACATTTGTTTAACAGTGCCTGAGTTTTTAAATGCCACATTGACGTTCCAAGTTTTTAGTTGTACAGGAATTTGAGAGAAATTTTTGTGAAATGGTAATGCTAAGAGATTCTTATGGTCATGGGTGGGCTTAGGATCGGTTCTATAGAAAGATTTCTTTGTAATGTTAAGACATTTGTCTATGAAGGATCTAGGGTACTTAAGGTTCAAGCCAATATTATAGATATATTTATATTCCTCATCAATGAATTCCGGGCTGCAAATTCTCAAAGCACGTAAAAACATTGATGAAAATACTGACTGTTTGACTCTATTATGGTGAGCAGAATAATAATGAATGTATGAATACACATTAGTAGGTTTCCTATAAATACTGAACTTAAAGGTGTTACCTATTCTGTGGATCAGACAGTCTAGAAAAGGCAATTTACAGTCCTGCTCTAATTCCACAGTGAATTCGATCGAGGGGGCTAAGTTGTGGCAGGAAAGCGTTTAGGTCCTCATTACATGGCCAGAGACGTAATACATCATCAACATATCTAAACCAGACTGCTGAAGGTGGTAAAATATTACTTAATAGTTTCTTTTCAAAGAGTTCCATATATAGGTTGCCATACCAAATTTTTTAGCATAATATTCTCCACTGAATTCAAATTTACAATCCTTAATACATAGTTTGATGAGTTCGATAAAGTCGTCTTTCGAGACGGGCAATGAAATATTATCCAGGGAATCTATGAGGAACTCCAGTAAATCGTCAACTGGGACCTTTGTAAAGAGTGATGTTACATCAAAACTGACCAGTTTAAAATCATAATTAATATGTAAGTTATCGGGTTTATCAACCAAATATATATATATATATATATATATATATATATATATATATATATATATATATATATATATATATATATATATATATATATATATATATATTCGGATTACATTAGTTTAAGTGGTTAATATTCGTTTAATGGCTGTAGCAAGATTTTCGTATTTGGCTATTCTAGGATTATTAAAAAAAAATATGAATATATTTCTTTCCTTGGTTAATGTATAGGACTAACCCACGGATGAGTTATTTTTATTACCGTTTATTTTCTTACATTATTTTCATAGGCGGGTTCTGATATGGTAGTCATTTATTGAGCAAATTTTTTGTTTTCATAGACAATTATAAGGCGCCTAAGCGCTCGCTAATTTGTCTTTTCGGAGGTAATGAGGCCGCGCTTAGCTGAGGCGCTTTTATTGCCCCTGGGGCACTTTGGCGACAACCTTCACAAGACACGCTGAAAAACAATCTTACATGTACGTAATTTGTTAATTTAGGGATAAAGACAACGAGACCCTTCAATTGTTTAAAGACCACGGCATTGTTCCTTTAAATAGACTGTCCACACTGCGGGAATTCTTACGCTTTCAGACGTTTCCCACCATCGCAATAAATCACTCCGCCGCCCGGGCTGCATGCGGCCGTATCATCTCTCGTCCAAAAGATGCCTCAAACTTCACCATATCATAGTAAGTTCTTCTGTTTAATGTACCTGGGGGCCGGGGGCCCCGGTAAGGAAGTTGGGTAAGGTTAGGTAGGTTTGTTTGGTTAGGTCTGTTCTTCATACCCACGAATGTTAAGCAATGTTTATTTAAAAAATAAAATATCACTATTTTGACACATTTGCACAAACTACAACAGTGTCCACTTTAAAATAACAGTGAAAATCCGGCGTTTTTAAAATAATTTTCAATCAATTTCGGCTGCGGGTTAGTCCTATATAATTACCCTTTCCTTGGGCAAATTATTAGATAAGATTACTGTAGATATGATATCCAAACTATGTTTTTCCCGTGGCTTTTGATGTTTTGAACGATTTGCGTCTTCATGTTGGAAATCAAGTTTATTTTTTTCCCCACTCAAAACCCTGGGTTCCCACTGAGTAGTCTAAAAAACTAGTGATGTCCGATATTAATGAAGGTCAAATTCGTCCAAAATATGTTAAAAAAATTGGGGAAAACATAGTTTGGATGCCTAAATACAGGGATGACCTTGAAACTTACCAATTCTCGTAGATACTGGACAGACAGTATTTACCACAAAGTTGATGATGCTGTTGATGGTTGATTTTGTTGTCACATTTCCCCAACAAAACTTTTGCAGACACGCACCTTTCTCGTGATCTGCTAGCTTGTCCTTCAAGTTAAACTCGTTTCTGGCCCTCTTTTGATTTCCTTTGGAAGCCATGGTAATTAGTCCATAGGAGTTAAGAAATACACATACGAGGGCAGTAGGAGTACGACTGACTTGTAAACAAAGTGGCTGGGGCTGATGTTCGTGTGCGCCTGCCGTCAATCCGGATTTTTCGTCCAGATTGCCATATATTGAAACATTGTTTGTTTAGGATTTTCTGAACTTATTTATGTTGCCTTTTAAAAAAAATAACCTATTGCTCACTTGTTACATCAGACTAGTTGTTGTAGATCTTATATCCTGTAGGTTCTTCTTGCTTGTGCATAAATAATTTTGGATTAAGATTTAATATTCTTCATTTCATGTGATCTAGCATATGATTTTTTCTTCAGAATTGTTTGTTTTTATTAAATTTCAATTATATCATTATTATAACTTAATTTCAACAATACGGTGTACTGAACATGTTCCGTGAATGTTATGTATCAGATAATTCCCTTTCAAATCTATCAGTAATTTCATCAGGTTACAATTATATGAATTCAGTCTACATATATTTCAAAAATTTCCATTCATAAACCTTAAATTTCCATCGATAGTTATGATTTTATTATAAAAATAATAGTTTCCTTTTCTTACTAAAAGATTTGAGCTTCATACGATGGATAAAAAAATTCTACTAAGTTTTGGGGGTGATTTTCCATCAATCGTGACCAATTTCCATCCAGGTTGGTTCAGCTTCAGTTAAGAGAGGGAGATAAAAACACACATTTATCAAACACTTTGTATTTCATGGGATAAGTTGCTAATAAAAATACACTTTGTACAATTGAAAAACTCTACCTCCGGTCCTCATCATGTACACGACCGTCTTATTTGGGTCTGTAACAGTAAGCAAACATTCTGCTGACTTACAATTGGCAATGGGCGTATATTATTGTTTATTTTATTTTTTTCGTTCATGTAGTAGTTCGTTTGTTGTATTTGGCGAGATGTATCACACACAGAATGTTACATAGCACTCGCTCAAATGTTTTTTATTTATTTTGGTTAACAGTGATGTGAGAAATGGCGAAAAACAGTCAATATACAAATCAACGCGGTTATCAATCTTATTCACATAATAATTCCTATTTACATATTTTGTCCTGTACACAGAGTTTAAGGTGGTGCACAAGAGTACTGTACAGAGAGGGTCTTCTTACAGTGTTTGAAGGAAGAGAGAGAGGTTGAGTAGGAAGAGGGAGGGAGGGGGATCAAGACCCGATACAAATTTATATACAACCACCAAAACATTGAAAATGGAAAATAATAATAATAATAATTAATAATAATAATAATAATAATAATAGGAAAACGTCCTTTAACGCTATGTACAGAGGAAAGATTAAGAGGCAAACTTGAGGGCAGATTCCATAAACGTTCAAAACTCCAGAGTGACTTCAGTCTCTTTCAGGGTATCTGGCTTCATTCATATTACTTTTCTCAAACCTCAACAGGGAATTACAATAAGCCTTCCACAGTAGTGACGACTCATAAACAAGTCTTAGATCAGGAAGTGCTTGCTGGGGGAGGTGGGGAAGTGGCTCATTACTGAAGCAACGTTTGTGAATTCTGCCCTAAGTGATCTTGACTAGGTAGCTGCCTTGAATTAATGTCTAAGGCTGTTTTTTTTTCAAGTGCTTTTAAGTCACATTGAAAATTTCCAGAGTGGGTTGGACACGATGAAGAAATACAGAATCAGGTGTTGTTCTGGAAACATTTCTTAAAATATATCACTAAAATGAAGATTAAAAACATAATGGCCATCACATGATAGAATCCTTAAATTATTTACTTCTCCATTAATATTATAATAAAGATAGAAGAAAGAAGAATACATAACCATACATATAAATATGTTTTCATTTTCTTTCTCCCAACGTAAAATTGAAGCAGTATTACAGTACTTGCTGTCTTTCCAATAAAAAGGAAAATATGGAGACTGTACAGAGTAAAAGACAAAAAACATATAACCCCTCAAAAAATGAAACCCCACAACACCTAACACCGTAAGTCACGCATCATGTGGTTGTGCACGGGTCGTCTGGGCGAGAGAACCCAAAATACCACAGTAAAAATAAATACAAAAATAAACCGAGTGATTGAAAGACATGGACGGACGCAATTTTCCCGTACTCAAGAACATTCACAGCTGTTTACAAATCTCTGGTCCAGAGCCTGTTCGCAAACCGAGATTTAAATTAGCGTTGTGTTTATTGGACTAGATGACTGTCTCTGACGTATCGAACAGGTCTCCTTTTAGGTGCTGATAACCGACAGGAGATAAATTGAAGGACAATGAGTTTGAAAAAAAAAAAAAACTAGAAAAATAAAAGCAAGATGGGAAGAGGTTTACAATAAGACCGTGAAAAAGTGAAGGATGAAAAAGACAGTAATGAGGACAGAGAAAGAAAAGTAAATTAGGGAAAGAAGGATTTAAAACATGGTATTCAGTAGGTTTACAAACGCTTCAAATGTTCATGAGACATACAGTTCAGGGGGAACAGAGTGCGTCTGTGTCTGTGCCGCGGGGAGGGAGACGACAGGCGTTCCAGTTGTCTGATGTCAACCCTATTATGACGTCAACTCTGAGGTCACGTTGACGTCATAGAGGCTTGAGTTCAGAACCACGAATATTTACCCTTGATGTTCCCTCCCCTCTCTTCGATCATTTTGTCTTTAATTTTACCCAGCAATTTAATTTTTCTCGTAATTCAGACGAAGGGAAGGATCAGATCTCGTCGCGTGTGATGATGATTTTATGAAGTGGAAAGTTTTTACAACCAATGAAGCAAAACTGATCATCCAACAAAACAAAAAGGGGGTAACGAAATGGCAATAAATGAGGGTGACAATATACACATACAAACACTATATATATATATATATATATATATATATATATATATATATATATATATATATATATATATATATATATAGTGAAAAGCAACCAACTAGAGTAATTACTTTGTGACCCCAGTGCAATGACAAATCATAAAAAAATAGGCACACATTCATCGTAACAAGGGGTATAATAGTATAACTGATCAGGACGTCTGTGAGACCCAGACAGCGATCACGGAAGTCGTGGATCACAGAGGCCAAGTTTCTACAAAGGCGATGTAGAAAACCGACCTTTCTCTACCCACGAGTCAATGCCGGGTCGTATTTTGTGCATGGTGATGACAGCTGAGTCCGACCTGAAGGGCGTTTTGAGATAAGTCTCTTGATACGAGTGTCAAATGTATTAAGAGAGGCAGAAATATATAAAAACCTAATCGATATAATGCAGTACGTTTAAGTAGTTCCCCGTACTTACTGTTTTTGCCTTTCCGATACTTTTGGTAAATAAAACATGTTAAAATTATATATGTATATATATCCTTATATTAATCATTATTGGTGAACAAAACATATAGAGGAAACTGACCCTCTACATGATTTTCTTCCCGACCTTTTATTATTTTGTTACCCTAAGACGGAGGAGCCTCGACAGTCCGTCCACTAACAATGATTATGAAAATTTAAGACAACTGTCAAATATGCTTCATATTCAGCCAGATAATAAAAGCAAATTGTAAATCATCAACTTGTGATGAGGTAACGTTGTTGTTTGTCTGCCATTGACATGATTCAAACACCAGCGAAACCGATCAGTCTTAGTCCTGATGCCGGTACAAAAAGTTGGCTACTTGTTGCCAGAGACGTCATCGGGCTGGCTAGCCATGTCTGATAACACAGAACTGCTAGGAGTTTCATCACAGAAATGTTAACGAAATAATAATGTTCACATTATTCTCTAAGTTACCCGATTATATATAATTTTCTTAATAAACTGGTGTTATACGAAATAAACCAACGTCAATCAGCTATATACGATATTAGTGTAGAAAAAACACACATTTGGAATGACTGAAGTAAATATTGTTAACAGAGATATGGGAGGTGTGTGTGGGAGGAGGCTGGGAGGAGGGGAGAGGGACAGGGTGACCAGTCGACCAGTTCGCAGACACCGGGTGATTTCCCAGAAATTAAAAATCAAAATGTTTAAAGGAAATATTTCAACAATACTCTGAAATTATTCACAAAAGTATTGAAAATAACTATTTTGTTACTAAAAATATCCATGGGCTAATATATTTCAAAACTGAAGAAAAACAATATTTAAAACACTAAACGTAGATAAATCCTGAGGTTGCCCGTGTGAGGAGAGTCATCCCGGGATCCACGAGCCGTCCTGAAGGTCACATTCATTGTACTCTTTCAGGAAGACGCGGCGTCGGTGCCGGCTAGTTTGCTACGGGTCCTAACTGCTAGGAGCTCCTTGTAACATAAGAGAAGATTCCAGGAACTGCTAGAAGGTACTGACAGGTGAAGTTCCAGTTAGTGCCAGAAGCTCCTGGCGGCTGCTCGAAGCTATAAAGACAGTCAATTAAGTGTTCCACTGACTCCCCCCCAGAGGCTCCGAAGACTATCAAGTGGTTTCTCATTACTGCTTGAAGCTTCGAAAATAGTTGTATCGTTTTCCAAAGACTGTTTGAAATTTCCCAGTAACCCAAGAATAGGAAAGTTGTTTCAATGACTGTTCGAAGCTCTGGAAGTAGTTTCATTGGTTTCAATGCCTACTACAAACATCATGACAGTATAGCGATTCCAATAACTGCCAGAAGCATCTAGAGACACTAAAATACATTACATGACTGCAAGAACTCCTGACAACATAAAACTGGTTCCAGCAGCTTCTAGTGATATACAAGTAGTTCCAGTAACTGCTGAAAGCTTCTAACAATTAACAAACAGTTCCATGAATTGCTAGAAGCTCCAGTAACTACAAGAAGCTCCTGGTGATATACAAATAAATGATTCCCAAGACAACGAAGTTATTGTAACTGCTAAAAGCTCTTGACAACACACAATTATTTCAAATATCTGTCAGGAACACCCAGCAACAAGGCTCCAGTAACTGCCTGAGCTCCTTGCAAAAGACAAGAAATTCCAGCACTTTGATGGGAGCATCTAGCCCGAGATGGGTGGTTCTAGTACCTGCTAGGAGCTCTTATTAATTGCAGAATCCTCATGAGTGCTAGGAGATTCCAATAACAGCGAGGAAATACTATTAACTGTTATGAAGGAAGGAGTGTAGCTGGTAGGAGTTCATAACTGCCAAACAAATGGACAAACTGAAGTAGTTGCAACTCTGCATCATTACATTACATTAACGTACTGTATCCAGTTTTCCAGATCAAACGTAACAATCTAGACGAAAATCCACTTCATCTGATCGGCCAAGATGGGCTGAATAATGTAGAGATCCACTCCCAATACGAACATGTATACAATCGTGCGAAAGTGTACCAAACAAAATTGAGCCTTATAATATATTGCGGCTACATTGGAATTTATTTTCCTGTTCTAATCGCTCAAATAATTTATAACATTATATAGCCAAAGGAATATATTGTAACACACCTACAAAATACTCCTTATTGCTCTAATTCACATAACTCTTAAGCGGTATCAATAACCATCGAATAGCATCTAGATTCCATAAAAGGTTTCTAGAAATTGTTACCTGCTGTCTAGAAACCTTAAATAGCCTTAAGAATTATTCTGTGGTACCAGCACGTATAAACTTTCAAAAAGCGGCATCCAGAACCTTTTACATGGGCGTCTAGACACCGACATGGGGTCTCGGTACATTCCCAAACACGTTCCTTTAGTACAAAATATTTAACAATCATCCAGTAAAAGGAACATGTTGTAAAATACACACGTGATCCCCTGTCAAGGACCGATACATATATAAGTATCCACACACAACATTCCCGTCTATTTCACACAAGATATATCCAAACTTTAAATACATCCACCAAATCAACCACCAGTTTATGGCTTATAAAACACAATTATGAACAGTTAAGGTGAGACAGGGGAAAGGGTTGGAGCAAGCGAATTATATATTATCACTATTGGGGGACTGGGGCGTTTCTTCATGCAAAACTTTTCCGTTGTTATAACAATAGCTTCAAGTGTTACCATACAGCACTGAATTGATTACGGAGAGAGAAATAAAGTTACAAAAGCACATGAGTGGCTATCAGGGGTCCAAAATTGTGAAGATTCAATGAGAAAATCACATCAGTGGTATATATATATATATATATATATATATATATATATATATATATATATATATATATATATATATATATATATATATATATATATATATATATATAAATTTTTACTTATCCAGCCATTCAGCTTTTGACATGAAAACACCAAGCCATTTTCAGAGCGTAACTAACACAGTATTAAGAATTTTGCCCTATGACACTAAGAAACATGAGTGAGATAATGCTGAGACACGTGTGAGAGGGATTACCAGATTGAATGACGTCATTTATGGTGCAACTTCCAAAATTACAACGTGCGAAATTGCACCTTAAGGAAGTTCTCTTTTGTATTTGCTAATCCCAATCACATGGATAATGGTAATGCGCCGTACCTGCTGATTTTTTTTCATTTACTTACTTAGGAAAGACAGAGGGTATATGTGTAATGTAATGTGTGTATCCGACGATCGGCAGTCTATGGTGACCCGAACGCCGAGGCCCGAGGCGATGGAAGGCGTCTACCCGCACTTGGTCCCGTCTAACACTCTCTGATTGGCCAACGACTCGACCAATGAATGAATTGTCAGGCCGACACGCTCACTCTCGCCAACCAATCGCAGAGAACGACCCAGTTTTAGTGTCCCCTTCCATGCTTCGCGCCTTAGAGCGCGGATCTTTGCATTAATACTAGTACAAAAGTCCATTACTATATATATTCATATATATGTTTATATAGATATATATGAAACCGGGTGGTTTAGTGGGTGGAACCTGTTTTGGAGAGCGCTGGGACGATGACAGTGCTGTAGGAACCTCACTTTTAACAGCTCTGTGTTATCCGTCTTGCCCTCGACCAATTCCTACAATGATTCTGAGGCTTGTAATCAGCCTCTGGTTACAATACCCCAGGCTTGGTTGAAGTGATGAAACACTACAAAAAAAACACAAGCTCATTTATCTCCAGATCTAAAGTCAAAACGGAAAATCTGAACCAGTTAGAACAGGTCACCTAAAGCTTCCACTGCCGTTTGGACTTACATGCTATGTAAACAACAGCTCTTTCTTGCCCAGGCCCTAGAGATGTGTACTGCATGAATTGTGTACAAATGTTTCAGACTAAATGCCCATTGCGATGCGTTGTGGAAAACGTTGTTGATCAATTAACATACGTTTTTTTGAAATAACCTGAACATACAGACTAGAGACAGGGGGTGGGGAGTTGTGGACCTAATTCTTCAGAGGTAATTATTATTTCATTCACTGTGGACAATTACAAGACTCAAGGAGCATTACACTAAGGCTCTACAATGGGATTTTTCACCCTCATTTGTTATGGTTGGACTTGCCCAAGTAATATAACAGGGATTTAAAACACTGCTGATGGTCGACAATCCCAATGTCACTACTTGAGAAATATATGAAAAATAACAACAGTGAAAAAATCATGTCAAATATACACTTTACTGACAGGATGATCATTGGAGATCACTAAATGCACAAAGGTATTTTACAGTTTTCTTTGGGAAACGCATTTTTTTTTCACACAGGAAACTGTCCTTCAGCATCTCCAGCTCAATTAATGGCAATGGTACTGGCACCACCTCCTGTTCTATTGTTTTTGCTGAGTAATTGGCTTTGGAGGTTCATGTGTTCTGGTTAGAAAATGCTCCAACTGTTATGGTAAAAAACGGTGACACGAGATGATGTCTGCAGTCACTATGGCGATGGGATGACAGCTTAACAGAACAATTCATTAAAGAAAATGCACTTAACATTATGTCCTCTGGGAGTGTGGTGTTGCACAGGTGAAGAACTTATTGTCTGTGTTCATTACTTAATCACCTGCGGAACTGGCACTTGCAACACTACTGTGGTATTTGTTTATAAAGTACTTTGTTATGACTAAAACTTGAATTCAGTGAAAAAGTCAATCCATCTTATATATCATGATTCCTATGAGTAATATATGTATAACATAAAAGAATGACACAGCGAATCATGACGGACATCACTACTCTAGCACACGCGTTACTTCACTCAACACCACAGTCGTCGCCAACTTTCAGAGTATATGTAATTGTTGACTCTTGCAGTAGCAAAACACCAAAGGGAGGGGAGAGGGGGATCACAGCTCCCTGGAAACCCAGCAGTTTGGAAATTACTTCCAGTGACCACAAGGTTCTTTAGCAGCGTATGAGTAGTCCTGCCCCGGATGGTCGCTGTCGAGGGCTCAGCCCGGTCTCCAGCTACCAGGAGACTCTACCAGTTCAGCAGTTAATGATGCCGATGTCAGCCCAGCAGTCATTGCTAACACCAATATCACTCAGCATGTCCGAGACATCGGAGAACTCGAAATGAGATCCTGATGACGTGGAAACCGCATCGAAGTCGAGGTCAGAATTTATTTCGTCAACTTCCACTTTGAAGTCGGAGGGTATCTGAAGCAAGTCCGTCAGAGAGTCTAGGTCGGCCAGCGGTGACTCTGCTGGAGGTTCCTGCTTGATATCCAGGGGCTCCATCTTAATGGGCGGTGGATCGGCGGCACGAGACCCTGAGAGGGAGGTGGGAAAGAAAGGTCGTGGCGCAAACACTTCGTCACGCACCGCATGACGTTTTCGATTATACATCAAGGGGTCTTCCTTATCATCGTCCTCGTCCTCGTCTTTGTCATCATCGTCATCAGTAGAAGTGATACTGGTGGATGACACGAGAGCTTCTGGCCGGAGTGAGGTGAGGCCAGGGGCACTCTCGATGGTATAAAGGCCGTAGAGGAAAGGTTCCTTGCCTGGGGAGGGGCTAGTGGAGGTGGCGCGACTGCTGCTCCGACTCGAGGACGTGGTGGTGACATGGTTGTCGTAAAGGGAGGCGCTCTCCGGGGAAGCTGGCATCTCGTGTGGGGTGGCAGGGACCTCGGCTGGTGAGGTACACTGCGCGATGGGCACATACATTGTGTTCCGGATAGACTCTTTGAATTTTTTGTCTATCTTGAGCTTGAGCTTGAGCTTATTGTGGTTGATTGTTGAGATGCCAGTGGTAACCTGAGCCCTTGAGGGGTCAGCTGTCAATTTAACACCCTTAAGGACATTACTGTTGGTACTGTTCTTGTCCTTGGCCTTGGACACACGACCCTTCTCCACGGTCTTGACTGCATTACCGGATTTTGTTTTCTTACGGGGCCGGTATTTATAGTCCGGATATTCTTGCATGTGCAGCAGACGCAGTCGTTCCGCCTCTTGGATATAAGGCTGCCGCTGGTTTTCTGTCAGGTTCTTCCATCGCTTTCCCAGCTGCTTGGAGATCTCAGCGTTGTGCATATCTGGGGCAAACTTGACGATCTCTCGTCGTTCCATCTGCGACCAAACCATGAAGGCGTTCATTGGCCGCTTCACGTGGTTTGGGTTGTGCTTCTTCGTCTGAAAAAAGAAGAAAGGAGACATTAATATCAACTGTAAGTGATTATCATCAGAACTATTAAAATTAATCTAACCTAATTTAATTTAATTTTGTTTAAGACAGTGAAGAATGTCTTAAATAAAAGTCACAGGCACCATAAATGCAGTAATTTCAATAATTATAACAATAACAAAATGTTATTCCACTTGAATGTTATGCTCAAATGGTTAATGGAATGATTATTCCTTAAACGCATGACATGAATTATTTCACATGGTATATATACACTAAAAACAAATATAATAAGCATGGTCACTGGTATTAAAGATAACGGAATACTAAACAGATTATCTCCAGTCAAGCATCTTCCCTATCTTGATCATCCTCCCTTCCTTCCCACCAGTCAACCCCAAACGCACAAACCCCAAGATGTTCAGAACTGATGAGAAAGAAGAAAGAAAGAAGAAAGAAGGACAGCTAAACCACAGCTCGGCCTCACATCCCAGCCTCCACCACTCGTAGGGATTATGGGATCCTACACTGTAAACACACGGGAGAGCCAAGGAAGGGGACCTCGGGGAGGGGACGGTGTGTTATGGTGGAGGTAGTAGAGTCTCGAGGGGGAAGGAGGGAAGGGAGGGTTGGCTGGTAGTAGTGATTCGTGGATGGTGGTGGTGGTGGGTCGTGGGTCGGTGTAGGAGGATCCTGGTTGAGTGTTGGACGTTGCTGGTGTTGGTAATAAAGCATAAGTTCTCATGACTAATGCTACTGTTATTAATTATAATAAGGATGACCAAGTTTCTTTTTTTAATCTACCTGGCCAATTACCACAATGTCAGAAATGAACGAAAAGTAAAACTAAAATCATGGACGTAGATATTAAGTGAGACTGTTGGAAGTAGAATTGATAGTACGAGATTTGCAGGTGTTGTGGTCATACTATTCCAGCAGTGAGAAGACCAATGAATGTGATGGGAGGGCCGTGGTGGGATTCCTGGGAGTAGGGCGGGTGGTGGTGGAGGATCAGGAGGAGGGGCTGGTGGGGATAAGGGGGAGAGGGACAGGTGGGGAGAGGGACTGGTGGGAAGAGGGGCTGGTGGGGATAAGGGGGCTGGCGGGGATAAGGGGAGAGGGGGGCTGGTGGGGATAAGGGGGCGAGGGGCTGGTGGGGATAAGGAATTTGAATTTTGCCACTTACAGCGGCTTGTTTATTGTGCACCCCATACTCATCCTATGAGCGGTAGCACAAAAGGATCAGAATATGGTTTACAAGAGGTCAATATAATTAACCCCCGTGGTTAGGATATTGTGGCACTGAATGTTACACAGTATTTCAATTACATTATTTGCTTAGTTCTATACATAAAGGGTAACTTATTCGCAACTGCGTGAGTACAGGAGTGTGATGCAATATGTCTGGCCGCAAACTTTGTTATTCACATTTGCATGAGAAATATTCAAACACATTGTGTGTTTGGTTCTATACACGGGAACTGATATAGCTACAAAGTGCAAAAAAGTGGATACAATCTTATTATGTCAGCTATCTTGCCATTAGAGTTGAAGTGTTGTGCCATTTCACACACAGTGTGCTTGGACCTGACCCTAAAAGGTTCTATCTTTACACAGTCGAGGACGTAGTGTTCAAGTGTGTGGCCATATGTCTGGCCACACACCTTACATTTAGTCTTGCTCACATCTGCTTGAGGGACATACTGACAGAGGTACTTATATCCTAATCTCACTCTAGCGGTTACAACATCTTGAAATCTAGTGATCTTGTTACTTGCTCCATATACATGTTTCACTTCATACATCTCATCATGGTAAACTATGGATCGACTAATGCCTGTTTGCACTAGTCTACTTGCGTGAAATTCATCAATAAGTTCAATCCTAATTACAGTTTTAAGGGTTCTTTTTGACATGGGAAAAGGGGCTGGTGGTGATAAGGGAGAGAGGGGTTGGAGGGTTAAGGGGGAAGTGGGGCTGGTGGTGGTCACAGGGGGTCGGGACAGAGGTGGTCATGGGTCAGGAGAGGGCTATGTGGTGGTGGTGGTGGTGGTAAGGATATCAGGAGGAGGCTGTGGTGGTCGTCATGACAGGGGTGGGCAAGGCACTGGAAGTTGTGGTCGCGTTAACGGTGCCCCCACAAGTTAGTCCTCTTAAGATAAGCAGAGAAGGAGAGGGTATGGTTTGGCTAACGACCATGAAACATCAGCTATAATACCGTTCCTCCGTCCAAACACCTCTTGCGTAGCCCACTATACGAAACACAATACTATCAAGAAACTACCAAACTGATTTACTTGCGATACAAACTACTATCACTTCGACACTGATTAGACAAATCCCGACCTGTGCAATGAAAAAGCAGTTCTACCCGTGCAAGAGAGATGCACAACTTGTCCAATGGCACAATAAACACAGCAGGAACCTAAAGAATTCGACAACATGAGATCAACACACACACACACACACACGAGCAGGTTACGGGGCGACCAGCGCGACATATCACGTGGTGCAACTTGAGTAAGGCTGAGCAACCACCAGCTGGCTGCCACGCACACTGCTCCACCTCCCTCCCAAGCTCCCTAGGGGTTCCTGGTAGTCTCTGGTAGTCTCTGGGGGCATGTGGTAGTCTCTGGAGGCATGTGGTAGTCTCTGGAGGCATGTGGTAGTCTCTGGAGGCATGTGGTAGTCTCCGGGGCATGTGACAGTGTTTGTGAGGCTCTGACACCTCTCGGGTCGTCTTTATTTAAAGGGGGTTCTTGTTTCCCTTTTTGCAGTCTCTCAAGATTCCTGGTAGCCGGTTGGTATAACCGAGTGTCTTGGTAATCTCTGGGGGTCTATTAGGTTTTAGTAGAGTCCCTTATAGTCTCTGGGGAGTTACTGGTGACCTCATATAGTTCCTGGAAGATCCGAGAAGGGCACTTGCTCTAGTCTCTGAGATGGGGGGAGGGAGTGAGGGAGGGAGGGAAACTACTAGATACCTCCTATACTCACAAAGGGTTCCACGGTTGCCTAAGTCTCCTGCAATCTCTAAACAGTGAAGTTAAATTATCGGGAAGTTGGACCCCTCCCCCCCACCTTTGCTATTAGTCTCCGGGGGTTACTGGCACACGCTGGCAGGTCCCTAGTGGCCTCCTGGTGGCGTCTCGAGTTCCAACACTAACGGACCGAATGCACATGACAGATTACGCTAAAGCAGCTTCGTTCCGTTACAATGTGTAAATCACCAGCTTTAGTCAGTGGGACTTAGAGCACCAACCTCTCTATTCTAAGTGGGTTATAAGTGGCTTCTTTTAAGGTATTGTCATATCATAATGGTTCCTGTTATAGCTGCCTGTGTTGGTGTCTCTAAATAAACTCTGTGGAACCGCAGTGGATTATTTTCTAGGGGGAGATATCGATGACACACTTTTTACCGCGACTCCCAAAACGCAAACACGGCAGTTTTACCGGGCATGAGTTTCAGAGAAAAAGCTAAAAAAAAAAAAAAAAAAAGGTGGAACAAGATTTTTAACGCACTTTTTGATTTCAAGCATTCTGTCTAGGGGAAGGGGGAAAGGTTTACTTATATTTTCAATCTATATGCAAAATATTGATAACAGAGTGCATCCGTAGTCCAGGCTTGTTGGGGGAGGCAAGTGCTAAAGGGAGTGTGTTTTTAATGGATTATATATTTGTTTTTATCGATTTTTTTTTTTACGTAAAGATTTCTTGCTTACATGTTTGTCTGTTTGTGTATCTGTCTCTATTTAGGATAGATTTACTTGTATTTATTGTGTGTGTGTGTGTGTGTGTGTGTGTGTGTGTGTGTGTAAAGTACATTTAAAATCCATAAATCAAAAAAAAGATGAATAAGGAAAAAGTTAGAAATAGAAATAAAAAATGGGAGCAAATATCGAAAAGGAAAGAGGGGAGTATGCGAGTCTGAGAAAAATAAGAAAAAGTAAACAACTGAAGAGTGAAAATAGAGGAAACAGAAAAGAGAATGTGCAAAGAATCAAAATTGGGAAAAGGAGAAAGTAGAGAGCGGAAACCGTGAAGAAAGGATGACAAAGTAGGAGAGAAAGGGGAGTGAGCGAATGAAGAAAAAGAAACACTAGCTGAAAGAAAGAAGAGGAAGGAGAGAGAGAGAGAGGGGAGTGAGTAAGTGAGTGAGGGAGAGAGGGAGAAGGACCAGGCGGTGAGGGTCTCGGGTGGAGAGTATCACTTTACGCCCCCACAGTGCTACCCGCCTACACCCACCTCTTCCTCCAACACACACACACACCCCACCATCACACACACACACACACACACACACACACACACACACACACACACACGTAAATTTTATATTTTTTTTCTCGTGTTTTTTGGGAGGTAATACACTAATGGTTATCCAAAACCTCCGGATGAAAACGAGAGAGAATCCCAGTTAAAGAGATCAAGGGGTGGGGGGGAGGGGGCATCAGTTACATGCATACATACATCCCCCTCCACTGATGCCTCCTCAATAACAGCTATGAACTCAAGGTGATGCAATTCCTCCCAACCTTCAATATTGACTCAGCTGTAAACTCAGACATGACCCCATTTATAAACTAAAAGGAAACTTACTTCAACGCCCACCACCAGCCATTAAACAAGACTAGAGCAATGCCGTCTTAGTACTTCACCAGAACACACCAAACACATCTTGGGGAAAAAAATAATCTCTCGATGGGCAATATACCACAAGGGAAAAAAAAAGAAAAGATTCGCAAACAAACAAACAGCAACATCATCAGAAAGTAAGGAAACAAAAGCCTGACGAACGTAAACACTACATGACGATTAGATACGATAGCGTAGTGTGTCTCATGACGAGCCTGAAACACCCACAGGTAAACCCGTATTTAAGCGTTATTGGTTGAAGACTGAAGGATGGGAAGAAGGCTGAAAAAGGCAAATAAAAGAAGGAGGGAGGAGGGGGGAGGGAGACGAAAAATTAGATAACGGAGACATTTCGGAATGGAAAGGAAGACAAAAATGGGCAAGTAAAAATGAGAGAGAGAGAGAGAGAGAGAGAGAGACCGAATAAACACCAATAAACAAGGGAACGAAGCCAGCAGGGAGGTAATACAGAGGGGAAATGACCGAGGGGAACGCATAGGGGAAAGGCTTCTGGCCCCTTGCATGACTCAATATTGCAAGCTGGGGTGAAGAGGACGGCCAGGGAGGAGGAGGGGGAGGTGGGGAGGTTAGGGCTGGGGAGGAGAAGGGAGAGAGCGAGAGGGAAATGAGAGGTGATG
The DNA here is from genome assembly GCF_018991925.1 of Homarus americanus. Lineage (NCBI taxonomy): Eukaryota > Metazoa > Arthropoda > Malacostraca > Decapoda > Nephropidae > Homarus > Homarus americanus. The sequence goes on from NW_024712489.1 coordinate 19,426, forward strand.
GTGGTTTAGAGAGAGAGAGAAGAACGAGGGGGAGGAAAAATGATGAAGACAGGAAGATGGAAATAAAAAAAACGTGAAGGAACACAATGGGAAAAAGATGGGAAGGACAAGGACGAAGAAAAGGGAAGGAAAGTAGATTTATAATGGAGAAAGACAAAACGAAAAAAAGACGGAGATAGGAGACATAGGAATGAAGGGAAGCGAAGGAAAAGTACGAGAGAAAGAGGGAGGAAAGGGAAGAAAGAAGAGATTTTTTTGGGGGGCAGGTACATTAACTAGTTTATTGTGCACCCCATACCCATCCTGTGAGCAGTAGAGTAAAAGCATTATAGATTAAAAAGGAGGTAGGAAATGGAGAGAAGAATGTAAGGAGGAGAAGGAAAATTACAGGGAGAATAGCAGGGAGATAGGGAAGGAAAGGGAGAGATGAAGGGAAGGAGGAAGGGAGTTTAAAGGCCAGGCTGGGATTGCTCATTAGCCACTGGGAGCGGTGGCCGCCGCGCCGTCAACCTGATGAAATGACTGGTTATAAAATGGAGAGGGGTGTGGGGAGAGGGAGAGAAGGAGGCGGGGAGAGGGAGAGTAAGGAACCGGAGAGGGAGAGTAAGGAAGAGAGGGGAGAGTAAGGAAGGGGAGAGGGAGAGTAAGGAACCGGAGAGGGAGAGGAAGGGGGGAGAGGGAGAGAAGCAAGATATGGAAAGGGAAGAGAAAAGAAGAGAGGGGGGTAGGAATAGGAAGTGATTGGTGGGGAGATGAGCGGTGAGAGGGATATTAAGAGGGGTAGGGAGATAGGGAAAGTGTGTGAGAGAGAGAGAGAGAGAGAGAGAGAGAGAGAGAGAGAAGTCAAATAGCAAACTGACTGACACATTCAAGCAAACAGCCAGCTAGTAAATAGAGACAAACACGCACGCACACACGCACACACACACACACACACACACACACACACACACAACTACGGACGGAAGAAGACACACCGGCAGACAGAGAGAGTGATGACCGGATGTAGAGATAGAGATAGACAGAGATAGATAGACAGGAAAAGTACCGTAGGGGAAAGGGTGGAGGGACCTAAAATAGATGGAATGAGAGACACGAGGAGTGAGGGTGGAGGTTAGGAATGCATTGTCGACAGGCAGCCTATCGCGGTGGATTATGAGTAGAGTTAGTGCCTATAGGGTCGGGGGGGCGGGAGGGGGGCGGCTATGAGCTCACAGTGTAGGGGCGGGGGAGGAGAGGAAAAGAGAGAGGTGGTATATGAGCTACTTGTGAGGGGAGAGGAAAGAGGGGGGAAGGGCGTGAAAGGGGGAAGTCAGCTGCATGAACTGGGAGACGGGAGGAAAGAGGAGAAGGGGAGGGAGGAGGAGAGGGAAGGAGGGAGGGAGGGAGGTTGGTGGCGACATTAGCTACCGTTCGCAGGAGTCGGCTGTATAGGCTAAGAATAATAACATCCATGGCAGTGAATTCACGTACGTCGTCAATTTCTAACAAAACAAACTCAAATCCGACGGATGAAGATAAAACTGTAAAGTACGGGGTGTAGAATGGTGGAAAATTTAGTTGCAGCGATAAAATAATTATCATTACTCGGGAATGTTTATAAACAGTGTTAGTTGTAGGGCTGTTTATATTCAACCGTAGTCGCCAGGAGGTCTTCATATCAGCTGTAGCTTAATGGGGCTCAGGAATTACTCATGAGAAGGGCACAGGGGAGCGACACGCGAGGAGGAGGTCACTCCCGAAGCGCCCTGGTGACCTGAACCTTCATTAGGGCATTCCACCTACCCACCGTCACCCGACACTTCCTTACCCCACATCACTCACTCGGTTCCTATCATCCACCTACTTGTCTTACCCGGCTCTCTCTCACCCACTCTTCCGTCACCTCCCATACCCACCCAAACTCTCATCCGTTCCCCGCTTCCGTCATCCAACACACTATTTACACAACACATACCACGACGCCCACCACCGTCGACTGAACCCACCTGTACTTCCACATCCCAGGGAAACAACAACAACCTCACCTTACACCACCACTATCTTACCACCCTAACGACTATCACCATCCCACCATTCTCACCACTACCCCCTCTTAAAACTCCCTTTCGATCCTGACACCCCCTTTCCCCCACTAACTCCCCCTCCTTACCCCTTACTTCCCCCCAGACATAAAACGATGAACGTTAATAAAAACCTCCCAATTTTTCCCAGCTGGGTTTATAGGCCATTACTTCGCCTCTACAACATAATAATCTGGGGAGGGTTACCTTATAGAGGGCCTACACTTTAATCCGCACCGGCCAACCCTTACACCTTGGGGACGGGTGTTAGAGTGTGTGTGTGTGTGTGTGTGTGTGTGTGTGTGTGTGTGTGTGTGTGTGTTCTATTCTATCCCTCCCCTCTTCTTTTTCTCCCCTCCCCTCCTCTCTTCTCCCCTTCCTTAGTTTTCCTCCCCCCTCGCCTATCAGCTCCCCCCAAAAGAGGCAGCCTCAATCCTCAACCTTAGATACACTTGCCGGGCAAATTCGGGAAGAGGAAACACTCGCGAACTTAATGCTATTTGTCTCCCGATAAAAAACAAAAAAGAAAGCGTGACGAAGACTACTGGAGAGAGAGAGAGAGAGAGAGAGAGAGAGAATTTGGTGAGGGAAGGTGGCTGGGATAGTGGGAGGAGGAGGAGAGGGAAAGGATTTCGTATGAGAAGGAACTGGAAGGATAGAAGGAGGGGGTAGGAAGAAGGTGGGGAGAAAGGAAGAGGGGTGGAGAAGAAGGAAGGAGACTTGGTTGGGGGTTCTATACGTGACAAAAACCATCCTCCGAGTTCAAGGTTTACCTCCCCGAGAAAGGCAAGAGGGAGGGAGGGGCTGACGTTGCACTCCCTAAACACTCAACAGTGTGATCTCGTGCTTACCCCAATATGCATTAACACATCATTAGTTTATTTTCGGTGTTCGCATCTTCATTTACATTATTATAACCCATTTTCTCTCATATTCATTACCTTTTGTTTTTCGTATTCACTAAGTTATGAAAAAAAATGTGGTCTATCTTAAATTTGTTTGTGTTTACGTCGTCATTTGGTGTCATAAAACGTTTCTTTTTGTTTAATTCCATTCAATTTTTATTTCATCAGTGGTGTTTTCGTAATTCGATTCGTAAAACTTTTTGTAAATAATCCTTTATGCATCACTGGTAACAAGGTGTATATTGTAAATAATTCCGTCTAGCTTGTCGATCAATAAATAACAAGAATCGAAAATAGTAGAGCTAAATCCCTTGCTTCAGAAAATCTCTATCTGTCTCACTTTCCTCACTCATAAGTCTCACCTCACAGTCTCTCTCACTCACTCCACCAGTTCAAGCCTTTGTTTACATCTTCGTCTCATCTCACGGCGCTCAGGTGGAGGCCCATCAACACCTCTGCTACAAGAGGCTACAAAGACGGTATAAGCTTACCCCCCTCTCCCAATCCACCTATCCTTCCTACCCATCCACCCACCACCACCCACCTATCCCTCCCATCCACCCACCTACCATTCCTAACACTCCAATTCAACCAACAGCCCACCATCCAGGCCTAATTCCCAGGTCGTAACACTAAGTAACTTGGCGCACTGAGAACTTTCAGGTAAGCAGCGCCTGTAGAAACTCCACAGTTAGTCCCTCGAGTACAATACCAACCCCTTGAGTACAATTATTAGCTTACCGGGTTAAGATATCTAAATTCCATTTTTGAGTACAGTGGCTTAATTCCTTGAGTACGATACCTTAATTAACACTTTTGAAATGATGACTTATTCCCACGAGTACGTTGACACTTGTACTGAGCGGACTGTCAACGTACTTGTCAAGGGGTTATCCTACTTAACAGGCTAAAAGTAAAAAAAATAAAAGTAATCAATTGTTAGGGTAAACTTTCAATAGAACAATCAGTCTCCATTAAAACTCTAGACCTTTACAGCGTGCGCCTCTCTACACTAAAATAATAACAAAAACTTTCTATTAGCCTTCCCTACATACCACCATTAACATTCTATTAAATCCCTATAAATATAAAATAATTACAATTGCTTCATTAGACCCTTTACACACCCCAATTAAGGTTCTTATCAACTAAAAAATAAACAAATAAATAAATAAACAGCTACCATCATCAACAATGTTAATTTAAGATAAATTCTGAGTAAGGGGGGGAGGGTGTGGAAAGGGGGGGGGGGTGGGCTGGAAAGGGGGGTGGAAAGAAGGGGAAGGGAGATAAGGGGAATATATATAATACACAAACCAATATGCAAATTCAGCCCCCCCCCTCCTTCCCTTACCCTGTGTATTTACTCTAAAGTGTATATTAAGTACACATTATAAAACAGCCACAGGCAACCTAGGGAGTCGACACTGGGGTGAGGGGAAACATAAGAGGGGGGTGAGGGGAAACATAAGAGGGGTGAGGGGAAACATAAGAGGGGTGAGGGGAAACATAAGAGGGGGGTGAGGGGAAACATAAGAGTAGCGTGGGCGGGTGGTGGAGAGGAGAATGAAAAGGGAAAATGAAGAAAGGAGAGACAGGAAGGAAAGAGAGGAAAAGATGTATAGGAGGGAACAAGAGAAAGGGAAAAAATAAGAGGGAAGGGGAGAAAAGGAGATAACTATCCGTCCCACCATCTCCTTTTTCTCTCCATCGTCTCTTCCCCTCTCTCTCTCTCTCTTCACTTTCCTACCCCTACCCTCTTTCCCCTCCCGCCTCCCTATCTCTCCCTCAGTCCCTCTAAAAGCACTTATGAACTCCCACAAAAGCCTCGACGGCACTTTTCCCCTTGTCATCTTAGGGCCAATTCCTCGTCACCATTGTTATTTTGCAAATGAATAGCCGCAGAAGTACTTTGAGGGGGGTGGAAGAGAAAAATGAATAAAAGTGCTATTAAGGCGGAGGATAGTCGAATTCAGCCTCAAAAGTTACCTACAGAGCTTCAGTGGAAGGTAGATGACAAAAGAGACTCTCCTACCTGCCCTCTTCTGCCTTCATCCCTCCCTCCCTCCCACTAGGATACCAGTTTCAGTTGGAGGAGGATGATATAAAGGACCTTTCATTAAGATACCAGTTTCAGTTTCATGTGACAAATTGATTAAGGACGGAGAAGAGAGAGACAGTAAGAAGGGGAGGAGGAGGAGGAGGAGGACCTAGAGCTCGTGCTTCAATGTCAGAATCAGGATGACAACGTGAGCTTATTTTGTTTATTTTTATTTCAATCTGATAGTTTCAATGTCAGCTGATGACGACAGTGGATGAGGCCCTAGGAAAGTTCACTAGAGTTTCCTTTTCATGGAACCGATAGTGTCAGGAAGAGGGTGGGGGAGGGGGTTCAGGAAGGGATATGGGAGTTAAGGGTCGAATTTCAATTTCAGTGACCCAATCACAACAGGAAGCCAGAGAAGGGGGTCGATAAAACATAACGCAAGCACGTACCACCAGTTAGTTCGAAATACCCAGACCAATTATCTACAAGCGGACAGAAACTCAACAGAAATCATCCACAAAGGCCTTAAAAAAAAACCTCGAGAATCATCTTTAAGTAGCCATTATAAAACGATCCGTAAATCATCCACAAACAGCTATCAAAACTCAAAGGAAATTATTTCCAAACATCCACAAAGACCTGAGGAAATTACCAACAAGCAGCCAGCCACCATGACTCAAAAGGTATTATTCCCAAACACCTCACAAGGGACTAAGGAAATTACTATCCACAAGCAGCCGCAATAAAGGTTCCAAGAAATTAACCACAAGCACCCTCGAGCCAGTCCTTAAGAAGGCTAATATTATCTTTAAAACTTGCCACTTTATCTCCAGTTTCAGCGGCTTGACGTGGTGGTTCCCCCTCCCCCAGACTCTCCTTTCACCCCCCCCTCCCTTCCACTTTAACCACCACGTTATTGCTACTACAACCAACACAAGCCCCCCTCTTTCCCTGCTCCACAACCATCACCACCTTAATTCTTACCACCCATCATTATAGCATACTTAACTAATCCGCTAAAAATACTACTGTTCTTGGTCTTAACTCCTATTGGTTCATCCATCACTACCTATCATCCCACCCCTGCGCTAGTCACTGCCATCCACCACTCCACTAAAGGCAGGTCCACTTCCACTATCCTTACCACCATGACGACCACCACCACCATCACCACCACTTAACTTCAACACTAAGTACCAACATCATCACCACCTTGACTCCACACCACCACTCTACCTCCCCAGACCACCAGCTCCCCCTACCACCATGACCCTCCCCACCACTGTGATCCTCCCCACTAACACCCGAGCATTGCGCCCCTTACCCACCACCAACTTCCCCGGCCTCCAGCTCCCCCACCACCGGGCATCTCTCAGCGGCTGCAGCACCAGGATATCAGCGGCTATTGAGTGCTGGCGCAAATGTCAACACGGACCATGAAAAGACCATGTGTGCCCTTCCTCTCACCGACCCTCCTCCCCTCACCCACACTGCCCAACCCTCCCCACACATGATGGAGAGGCAGGCACCACTGGAGAGGAGGATGAGGAGGGAGAGAAAAGGAGGATGAGGAGGGGGGGATGAGAGAGGAGGATGAGGGAGTAGAGCAGAAGGGGCAGGAGGAAATGAAAGATGGGAGGAGAGTGAAAAATGGTGAGAAGATTGGAGGAGAAGGAAGAGAGAGGGGATAAGAAAAGAGGAAGAGTAGGGAAGAACGCATAAAGCTAAAGGAGGTGAGGTTAAAGGAAGAGAATGAACATAAATTTGCAAGTGGAAGGGAAGAAATAAAGTAACAAAGGAAATATATTAAAAGTTTATTCGGGTAAAATAAACTCACCTCCATTGTGGTTCCCTCCCACCCTTCCCCTCCCCTCCCTCTCCCCCTTCATTACCCCTCTCAACTGCCACCGCTTACCACTCAACCAACCATTTCCAACACTAGCCACCCACTCAAATAATCCCAACCACCACCACCACCGCCGCCACCACCTCGATGTCTCTCAAAAAAAAAATCCTCTTGCCTGTCTGCCCACTTTACCTGCTCATCACCTGTGTCTGCCACTCCCTCCAACTCTCACCCACATCACTACCCCCCCTCACCTCACTCAGTCACTCTTGTCTACTCTCCTCCACTACCACTTCATCTCTCATTCCACCCCCTCCTACCACACACTCCAGATTCTAACCAAACATCCCTCCCCCCCCAAGCAGGTGATGAGCGCTACCTTATCTCAAGTATCAAAAAGGCCACTCAGGGGACCAGTCAAATTACTCCTAAATAATGAATACCACAATTAGTAGAAACGGTCCACTCATTCTTTATATAAAAAAAGTTAATGTCTTTTTATTGAGAGAGAGAGAGAGAGAGAGAGAGAGAGAGAGTATCGTACCGTTTTGCCTGATCTGAATAATTGCTAAAAGAAGGGAAAGTGGGGTATGGTGGTGAGGGGGAGAGGGCAGGTGAGGTGAGGGAGAGAGGGCAGGTGAGGCGAGGTGAGGGAGAGAGGGCAGGTGAGGCGAGGTGAGGGAGAGAGGGCAGGTGAGAAGAGAGGGAAAGGACAGGTGAGGTGAGAGGGAGAGGGCAGTGGAGGTAATCACGTGACTACTGACCTTTCCCTTGACCTTTGCATCGCGGATACAAAATCACTTTTCGCTACTCTGATATTAATGACTTCTTTTTCTTCAAGTCCAGGTGGAGGAAATCGAGAGAAGAAACCACACACACACACACACACACACACACACACTTAGGCATGACAAAACCTCCACCAAGTACACATTCACTCGTCGAATATCCCAAATGTCCGCAACTTTTACCAGTAGCGAGAAGCATCCACTCACCACCATTACCACCACCAACAACAAAAACTACCACCATTACAAAAAAAAAAATACCTTACCTTACTACCACCACTGATAACAGCCACAGATACCTATAATCAACAACCACTATCTCCAATAACAGGCACCAACAACCATTAACACAGTACAACAAAAATACTACTTCTGACAACAGCGACCAATACCAACAACAACTCAACACTGCTCCCTAATAGCCTAGACTGTCAATAACAACAGCAACTACCATCACAAGAACCCAATAATTGCTTCCCCCCCCCCTCTTTTTCCCTTTCCTGTTACATTCTCCTTCTACCTCTTCCATTCTTTTCCTTGTCCTTTTATGTCCTCTATTACTTCTTCATCTCCTCCTCCTCCTGCCTTCTCATCTTCCGTTCTTATACTTCCTCCTCTCATCGTGTCCACCTTCCCTCCCTTACTTTCCACCTCCCCTCTTTGCTACAACTTCTCACTTCACTCCCTTCCTTCCTTCCTTTCCCTCTCTCATTTCTTCCTCCCTCCCCCTTCTGTTTCCTTATTCACCCTCCTCCTCTTCCTCTCATCACCCTGCTGCTGCTTCTTCCTACTCTCTCCTCTCCCCCTCGTTCTTCACCCTTTCTTCTTCCCTCAGCTACGGGAAACACCCAACAACCCATCCCATTACCGAAAACTTCCCATTCGTAATTGAAGGGGCTGGGGGAGAGGGGGGATGGGGCAGGGACGGGGGAAGGGGCCGTTACCTCCCTCAAGTCCCTTACTTGCAAAGCGAAAACAGCCCTGACAGTTAACCTTATAGGAGGTGGAAAGAGGGGAGGTGAGGGAAGAAGAGAAAGAGGAGGAGAAAGAGGGAAGAAGAGGTGGGGTCATGGTGAGGATAGGTGGGGGAAATGGAAGAGGGAGAAGGGTGTGAAAGGAAAAGAAAGGAAGGAAAGGAGGGATAGGCGGTGAGATATGACGAAAGAGAAAAGAGGAGAAATAAGAGGAATAAGGACATGAGAAGGAAGAGGCACCCACTATATATGGGAAAAAAAGTCAAATGAACATTCTGAGTGAAAGGGCCCACCAGAGAAGGACAAAATAACAGGGGTAACAAGAAAAAAAGTGAATGGAAGAGAAAGCGTAGACAAGAAGGTTTATGGAAGAAAAACAAAGACAGGGCATAGTTAAGAGTGTAAGATACAGAGGAATGGGAGTGAAAGCCGAGTGAAAAGAGGCATGGAGGGCAGATAAAGAGAGAGTATGGGAGAGTAAGAAAGCGAGAGCCTGGGGAGGGGAGGGGGAATATGGGAGGCAGGAGATAAACTGTAAACACCAGCCAGCGTTGGGGAGGGGCTGGAAAACTCTTTTCAGTCCCGGCAATGTATGTGGTGCATATTCTAGGCCGATGGGGAGGCGAGCGAGGTGCTGAAGGGAAGGGGGGACACTGTTTAGGGAGGGGAAGGGGGGACAAGCTGGTTAGGGAGGGAAAGGGGGGCACTAATTGGGAAGGGAAGGGGAGACACTGGTTGGGAGGGGAGGGAAGGGCGACTCCAGTAGGGTGTTGAGTGCCAGGAGGTACTCAGATGGGGTGGTGATGCAAACATAGTGTAGATTGGGAGGGATGACCAGGCGGGGTGAAGGAGGGGGGTGGTAAGGGAAAAGACAGTATGGGAGAAGGAAGAAACGTGAGCTAAAAACGAGACAATGTGGGAGAGCGAGGAGATAAAACACTCTAATCATACAGTAAAAACGAGGAAAGGCGAAGATATCCGAACGTCTTACACGATATTAAAAGTCGCGAAAGAAAACAAAAAGAAAGAAACGTTGACAGATTTTTTACCCCTGGAAACATGAGACGGGAAGAAGTAAAGCAAGGAAGTGGGAAATCAGGAGTAACATAAACTCAAGAGATACGGTAGTCTAGCAAGTTACGTGGGGTAGCGATAGAGGCAAGAGTGAAATGCAACTTCAAAGGTATACCTAAAACCACCTGTGCAAGTAGAGAGAGCATGTTATGGTACCGTAGTAGTAGTAGCGTAGTACCATCACCCAGGAGCCGTTCAAACACCATTACCAGTACCTTCTTCACCGACTCTCCCCTCTCTCCCTCCTCCCTAACCCGTCAGGCAGGTCTCCGCCGTCGCCGCCTGTCCCCAGCCATCCAGCCGCCGTAATACAACCGGTTATGCCCAACACACCCGCTGCCAACCCCCCCCCCCTCTCCCCCAGCACTATTTGCCAATATTAAGCGATATCTGCACCCGACTGATGGATCCCCCAGCCTGTCTCCTCCTGCCGGCGTACACATCGCTCACCACCACTACCTCCTCTAACTCCCTCACCACCACCACCACTACTACCTTCTCCTACCTTCACTACCACTAGGTACTATCACCAACTCCCTCCACCACTGATTACCACCACTTCCTTTTTCAGTTTCTCGAATCCTGAAGAACCACCCCCCCCCTCCCCCGTCGTGCGAAAATAATGTTAGTACAGAGGCTTTGAAACGACCTACAATAACAAATGCATTAAAACGAGTACGACAGAGAAAATTTAAAAGTGCTCTAGGTACAGAATCTTCGAAATGATTTACAGCCACGAGTATTAGAATCTTCGAAATAATTTACAGCCACGAGTATTAGAATCTTCGAAATGATCTCCAATATCCGGTGCAGAATATACGAATTAACCTAAAGTAACGAGCAGAGAATCTTCGAAGCCGGCCCACAGTAACTGGTGCAGAATCTTCGAAATGATGTACAATAACAAGTTATGTCGTCGCCGTTGCTGCTGTCACTGCCTGGTGTTGAACACTCCTTTGCGACACTCTGCCGAAGGTGGCTAGGACGAAGGGAGGTGGAGCATCGACCAAACACATGTGGGAAGGAAGAGGACCCCGGGCGAGCCTCCTTCTCTTGGGCTATTTGCACATGCCTAATGACGCAATATAAAAATAGGATCCAGTTTGAAGGTAGGTAGGAGAGGAGGGAGGGAGGGGTGGAATAGAGGAGAAGCGGCTCAGGAGGGGGGGAAGGAATTTATCTCGTGTCAGTCAGGTCTCTCTCTCTCTCTCTCTCTCTCTCTCTCTCTCAGCACACACCTTCACACAGTGACATTGGATACAGACACACACACGCATCATCCTCGCGGCAGCCGGTGGGGAAGGCAAGTAGGAAGGGAGTACTGTTGAAGCCAGCTGTGGATATTCTGGTGTATGGGAGACGTGGGAGGAGGAAAGGGGGGGTGAAGAATGTTTGGAATGGTGGGAGGTGGGAGGACATCGGAGACTTGGCTGTGGGAGACGGCATGATGTGAGGGGAGGTAGGATGGAGTAGGTTAAGGCATGATGTGAGAGGCTGTGGGATATTATGGTAGTAGCGTGTTAGCTGGTGGGTGACGGCGGCCGCAGTAGTTGTATGTGGACGGCTGCTACCCTGGATGGCCTCCGTCTGGCTCTCTATGGTACTGCAGCCTCAAGAGTGGAGGAGGAGTCAGTGAGAAGTTGCAGACGCGCGGATAGTGGAGGATGGGGGAGAAGTCACAGACGCAGAGGAGGAAGAGGGGAGATGTCGGAGGATACACAGGAGGAGGGAGTCCCGGTGGTGCAAGGAGGGATTAGAAAATATGTTGAGAAGATTCAGAGAGTGGGGAGGGGACGACAAACTAGAGGGGTGAGGGAGACGCAGGCGGTGTTTCTGAAGAAGGTAAGTGCGGCAGCCACATAACTACAAGTATAATACTGACGAAGGTGATGTTAAAGAGAGAGTCTCTCTCTCTCTCTCTCTCTCTCTCTCTCTCTCTCTCTCTCTCTCTCTCTCTCTCTCTCTCTCTCTCTCTCTCTCTCTCTCTCTCTCTCTCTCTCTCTCCAGGACGTCAGGTGGCGCGTCAGGAATGTGTCACTTTGTAAACACTGGGTAGCAAGGGAGGGGAAGGGGAGCCAAGGAAGGGAAGAGAGAGGATGATGGAGATATAGGGGGAATGTAGATGGGGGAAACTAGAGGGAAGCATAAGGAAAGAAGTTAAAAAGGGGAAGGGAAGGGGGGAAAAAAGAAAGGAGAGTAACTAATACCCCTTCCCCTCCTCGCCACACGCACATATACATTACTATACACAGGTGGTGGTGGTGGTGGTGTCGTGAGCGGTACTAAGCCTCTACACTTTGACATACCATTGTAACCCATCATGAGAGGGGGGGGGGGGGATGACTCGTGTTATGTGTCACCCCTCTGACACACACACATACCAGTACAAATACCACTCCCACCCCACACACACACAAACACACACATGCGCGCGTTGTTATGATAATGTTTATAAGCATCATCGTTATTACCATTACTACTCATACAAACACATAACTTAAGACAAATAGACGAAATCAAGTAGGAATAGTTTAATAGAATGGCGTTGCAAGGAAGAGGGAGGGAGGGAGAGAAGGGTTGTTCATTTCTACGATCGTAATGGCTAATGACGCCATAAATCACGAGATGGTTCATTAATAAGCCATTAGAGCCGCCCATGTAGAGGCCGAAACGTTCTTCATAATTCAGATCACACGGGAGAAAATTAGAGATTGTTTTAGGCTTTAAACAAGAGACGTGTGTGGCAGGCATTGAGGGACAGGGAGAGAGAAGATATGAACGGAGAAGGAAGACGTGAGTAGAGGGAAAATGGAATGAGGATTGGAGAATAATTGAGACGGGGTGAGAGTGAGGGATACGGGGGGAAAGAATGGGGAATGGAAGAATGGAGGGGAAAAGTGAAGATTTGTGAAGAAAGGAAGATAGGAAAGAAGATGAAGAGACGGGGGAAACGGAGTGAGGAAAGGGAAGGGTGGTAATGAATGGAGTGGGATAAAGTAAGGGGACGGGGAAAAAGGAGGAAGGGGGGGAAAATTCAGTAGTAGTAGAAAGGGGCAAGGAAGAATAGCGTGGAAAGTAGGACGGACAAGGGAGAAAAGGGGGTTAAGAAAAACTTTTATTCAGGCTCGAAGGGTGGGCAGGAATGGGTCAAGGTGGTGGGCTGCTGCTGTGTTTGGGTTAGCTAGAGGGATGGGCAGCTGCGTGGGTTAAGGTAGGTGGTTATCAAGAGGGTGGGCAGGCGAGTGTTAAAAGGGTGGGCAGGATTTGGGTGGGGTGGGTGGGCTGGCGTCCAGTTGGTCAACACCTCACCTGCTGGGCTTGTAATTAACCACTGACTCACCTGTCCACGCTAAGGTGACCAGGGATAATGGCCGAAGATTTTTACCCGTGGGGCCGAATCTAGGTAGGTAGATTTAACAGAGGAAAGGGGGGGGGGGTTGAGGGGAAGTAGGAGGGGAAAAGGGGGAGAGGGGAATGGGATTGTGAGAGAGAAAGGGGGAAGGGGATAGATGAAAGGTAAGGCGAGGCAAGAAAGGTGAGAAGGGATAAGAAGCAAGTAAAACGGAAAAGGAGAGTAAAAGGGGGAGTGAGCGAAGTAGGGAAAAGGGTAAAAGGGAAAAGTCAAATAACGAGACGAAAGAGTGAGATGAAAATGAAGAATGATTAACAAAAGAGATAGGGAAGAGAGAAGAGATAAGGATGGTTACACAATCATCCTCCTCAATATAATAATAATTGAGCAAACATATAACAGTAATACCTAACTATACTATACCAAGTACCAGTATATAAACTACTATAATTAAGTACTCGTATAGGAAAAATCGTATCTAATTACTTACCCCAACAAGATCCTATAAAAGCGGTAGAAAATAACAATAATAAAGATTTGGTCACTACTGGGTGTGTTACGGGGTCAGTGAGTGAGAGAAAAATAAGAAAGGGTCAGGAAAGGCGGGTGAGGGGGAGTAGAGGAGGGTGAGGGGGAGTAGAGGAGGGTGAAGGTGGGTAGGAGGAGAGGGGGTAGGAGGAGAGGGGAGAGGAGAAGGGGTAGAGGAGGGAGGAAGGAGAGAACACTGAACTCAGTTAAACACCCCCCTTTACCACACCCCTCCCCCCCTTTTATTTTACCAAAGTAGAAACAACTATGTCTACGTGCATCGATTTTTTCCTCCGACTTGAAGATCTCCCGCATAAAAATTCTTTAAAGGGCTTAATATTTGGAGCATCACTACCGCCTTTACGGTCTTAACCTACATACATCGTTACGCAGATTCCTTCATCAAAATTCTTGGGGGAGGATTTGATATTCCCATTAATCCCCATTTTTTACGGGGAGGGTTGTGAGTGGGAGGGGGAGAGGTTGTGAGTGGGAGGAGGCGTTAGAGGCGAGGATGCAAACATTCGCATGAATGGGTTTTTTCTACGCGTTTCACCTGAGTAACAAGAAATAAACAAACCAGAAATAATGAATAAGAAATGTGAAGAGAGAAACATCACCACATAAACTTTTAATTAAGAACAGGGAGGGAAGGAAGGAGGAAGGGGGGGAAGGAGGGAGGGGAAGGGAGGGAGGGAGGGGAAGGGAGGGAGGGGAGGGAGGGAGGGAAGGAGGGAAGGGAAGGAGGAGGGAAGGGGATTTATACTCGCACATATAGTTAGGTTTCTCTCTCTCTTTTCACTCTCCACCACACACACACCAATATAGTAATAATTTAACAGTATCAATATTGATTATTATAATAACAACAATAAAATGATAACAAACATAGCAACTAATCCCAATCCACCAACCGAAAATTCATGGTGGAGGATAGAGGTAGAAAGGAGGAGGAGGGTAAGGGAAGAGGAGGAGGGAAGGGAAGGGAGGAGGAGTGGTAAGGGGAAGGAGGAGGAGTGGTAAGGGGAAGGAGGAGGAGAGGTAAGGGAAGGAGGAGGAGAGGTAAGGGGAGGAAGAGGAGGGAAGGGAAGGAAGAGTGGTGGGGGAAGGAGGAGGAGTGGTAGGGGAAGGAAAGAGGGTGGGGGAAGGAGGAGGAGTGGTAGGGGAAGGAGGAGGAGTGGTAGGGGGGAAGGAGGAGGAAGAGGGGGGGTGTATATCTATATAAAAATAATGAGAACTCTGACCTCAGCCACTCATTCCAAATACTTACTCGACTCTCCAATTAGCTGCCGTAAATGGGTGTCATGCAACATAATTATCCCGTAACTGTCAGAGGGGGCGGCCCTCTTCACCCGCCCTACGTGAAAAAATTGGCAATCATTACCCAAAAAGAAATGGTTGACCAAAGGCAAGTCTATATACCGTAGGGGGGGACGGGGACACAGTGTACCGTGTATAATTAAGGGGTAAAGGGGTTGCATAATACAAAGGGTAATGGGATGTTAGAGGGATTATATACCGCAGGAGGAAGAGGAAAGAGGGGGAAGAGGAAAGAGGACGAGGAAAGAGGAGGAATGGTTATCATCCATAAGGAGAGATGCAGAAGAGGGGTTAGAATAGGGAGTGGAGAAGGAGGAGGAAATGGGGAGATGGATACTCTGTGGATAGGAGACGTGTAGAAGACAAGGAGAGGATGATGGAAGAGGTGATAAACAAAATAGATAAAGAAAAAAAGAGAGAGAGAGAGAGAGAGAGACGAAGTAATAAATCTCTAAAAGTGGAAGGGATCAAGTAACACTCAATGATAAAACTGCGTAATATATTGAGAGAGAGAGAGAGAGAGAGAGAGAGAGAGAGAGAGAGAGAGAGAGAGAGAGAGAGAGAGAGAGGGAGAGAGAGGGTAGCCCTAACACGTCATATAAGAGGGCGGTATATCCTTCACGCCTCAGCTTAGTGTATGGTCGGGGGCCACCGTGGTGAGAGACCCGTACTTCCGGAGCCCCGCCGACCGAATCTACTCGTTCGTACTGTTTCTGGCCCATACGTGCGTCTGTCGGGCCGTACAATCACAACCAGCTGGTCCTGATTACCGTCAAGGCTACTTAGCGCCAGGCGGCTCTTACTTACGGTTTAGCTACTTTATAACAGCTGGTTCAATCTTGCCCCAGTTGTAGGGGAAGGGGGAGGGTAGGGGGTAGATAGAAAAGGGAACCTAAGGGAGAGGAAGGAGAAGAGGGAAATAAAATGGGTGAAGAGGAGGAGGAAGGGGAGATGTATATAGAACGTTTATAGGAGTAAAAGGTAAAATGGGTGAAAGAATGAGGAGGGAAGGAGGTGCAATAGTCAAGAGGACTATTTAATGCTAATCCATAAAGACGACCATCCACGTGTACACAGGCAGTAAGTGTACCTTCAACCTCCGAAATGTACCTACTTAGTGTACCATCCACCTCCAAGTGTACCAATTAAGAGTATCAGGACTTGGGGTCTAAAGTGTAGAGTACCATACTACTCGAAGGGAAGAGTGGGGGGGAGGGGGGTGTACCTCGGTAGCAACAAGCCAAGTGTTTTGAAAGGAAGGAGGGGAGAGGAGGGGTAAGAGAAGTACAGAAGGTGAGGATAGGAGAGGGAAGGGAGGGGGAAGAGAGGGAGGGGGAAGAGGGAGGGGGAAGAGAGGGAGGGGGAGGGACTGGGAGATCCACGCCATAGATAAGCACAATCGCGCGATAGCCTTTGAGTAGGGGAACCCTCCTAGACCCGAGTCAACTGGCGATAACACAGAGCTTCTAGTCACACCTTTATTAATTTTGTGCGCGCGCGCGCACACACACACACAGTATCTAGGTGAGGCCAAAACCCACACAGAGGTGAGGCGTAATAACAACACCCTTAGAGTACTGACACTCTCTCCACACTGTTATTACCAGATAACAGGATAACATGGTCCCGTACAACACACGAGAGAGAGAGAGAGAGAGAGAGAGAGAGAGAGAGAGAGAGAGAGAGAGAGGTGTCAAAGAGTCACATGACATGACGTTCCACCTTCGACACAACCAGGAATCAACCAGCCACGGAGCCAATAAGGTGTCAATCTCTAACCAAAATATCTCTCTCTCTCTCCTCACACCAGCGAATCAATCTATACAATAAACTCCTTCCTTCCTCCTCCAAGCACCTTCACCCCCCATTCTCCTCTCAACACCTTCCTCCTCCAACACTTGGTCTCCCTCTCCAAACACCACCCAATCCCTTCCCTATCCAACATCACCAATCCCTCCCAACACCCTCCTTTCCCCTTTCTTTTAGTCCCCCTCACCCTAACACTCTACACATGCCACCACTTTAGTGCATCAGAAATATCAGAGGGAAGGGTGTGTGTGTGTGTGTGGGGAGGGGGGGAGATTATGGATATAGGTTAGCCTACACGTTGCTATGTCTGCCCCTCTCCTTCTTCCACAAGCAGGCTGGCTGGCAGGCAGGTTATATACATGATACAGACCGATAGGTAAGTCGAGACAAGCAGACGTGATAGACAATTCAAATCTATAATAGCATGATAGAATCTCTCTCTCTGTCCGTGTCTGTCTGTCTGTCTCTGTCACACTCGCTCTTCCCCCATCCTCCTCACACACATACAGTACATCGCAGGAACAAGGCAACCAGACCTGATATAAGTCAAATACAATGACGTGACAGAAACAAACTCTCTCTCTCTCTCTCTCTCTCTCTCTCTCTCTCATCCTGTATCTTCGCTGTCCGTCTGTCTACGCGCCTGTCTCTACATTCCACACCAGTTTACAGGCGACCCGGCCATGATCAACAGCGACCGACGACACCCATAAAACACAGCGTCCTGCCGCCCATCAGTTAGTAACCCACCCGCGACACACACACACACACACACACGATAAAACCCTTTCCCACGCCGCCCACACACACACAACCACGGCCACAATGAGGATGCTCCACCTACGTATACCAGCAAACGTCCACTCACCCACGTTTATATATGACCCGTGCTTATATACCCACGGCTACTCGTTCCCCGTCTATGCCCATGCTTCTGCTCGCACGCCCATGTGTTTTGACGGGTTTAAGGAAGGTTGGCAATGGACGCGGCGCTCCTATGGCATCCAAATAAATAGTGACCTCGGTGACGCGAATTGGCCCAGGCGTGTTTTTTCTGTGGGGAGGGGAGGGGAAGGGAGGGGAAAGATGATGGTAAGAGTAAAGATCTAAGGGGCGAGGGGTGTTGTGGGCGCTCTCTCTCGCTTTACTCACTCACTCACTCCTCACTAACTCCCACAAGCCGTTCTTTCACTCACTCATTGACAGGGTTGTTACCAGGCATCCTCAGCCAAGTGTTTCCAGCTGGTGCTGATGACTCCCTCCCTTACCTCTCACTCTCTCCCTCCTTCCCCCTCCCTCTCTCCCTCCTTCTCAACTCCTTCATCTCATTTCCTCTACTTCCTCCATCCTTCTATTCTTCCCCCCTTTACCCATCCACCACTGTCTCCCTTTTACCCTCTTGAGCACCTACACCCCCACCCCACTCTCTCCCCCTAAACTCCTCAGGGAGCTTGAACGAACAACTTCCAACAGAGGAACTCGTCATCTCTCCTCTACAGTCTCACGCAAAACAAACCTCCACTTGGGCCCAAAATGTGTACACAAGAAAACGAATATGTAGATCTCGCCCAAAATTTCCAGGAAAAAATGGTTTGGGAAATGGCTTAGTGCTTACCAATCTCTCTCTCTCTCTCTCTCTCTCTCTCTCTCCTCGTGCATCACATGCCAGGGAGACAGGGAGCGTTGAACACTAGTACACAGAGAAAGGGGGTAAGAAGGAACAACAAAGGGAGGGGAAATGCAAGTATGACACAATACCACCCCTTGCAACACCATCACCACCACCTGCAACACCATTATCTGAAACTACTACTGCAACCACCACTACCATCGCCTGTAACCATTACTACCATCACTGCAATACAACCACAACAACAAGAGTGGGGAGTAAGTGGCGTTGACGTATGCTCTGTTAAGTCGAGATATTGGTGGAAAGATGAATTAGTTAAAACACACACGTCAATGCCTCCATAAACTCCCTGATACCTGTCATAAGCGCACGTCAAGACAGCATTTTTAAGATAACGGCAACATGAACACTGAAGCAGCCAGTCAGTCAGTCAGGTTAAACTTCTTACCACACGGCTACATCTTACTAACCTGATGGCTATATTATGTCATTCTCCGGACTATATCTTGCTAACCACCCGGGTATAAACTGCTAACACGGCCGGCTACATCATGCTATCCGGCGCGCTATTGCTAACTAACCGCAGCCTCCAGTGCCGAGATTCACCACCACACGTGCCCCCCATCCCTCCCTCACCACCACACCACCATTAGTTCCTCCCTCATCACCTCACCACCACTCGTCCATCCGTCCCTCCCTCACCACTACCACCATCTATCCCCCTCCCTCCCTTTTGTTAATGCCATCAGTCACCAAAACCCCACAAAACCTGGTCGATCGAGGACCTTCTGAAGAAACCTGTCCCAGTGCTCTCCTGGTGGCCTCCATCTACTGGCCTTCCCGCGATGCTTCTTACCGACGCTTGAAACGTGAATGCCACTAAGATGTCGTCTACAATAGTGATACACAGCCTGTCATAGTATCAAGGGTTACCCCCGTGTCAAGAGTACAATGTTAAGAGCCGGGTGGCCGTCAAGCATAATATAGATGCTGTCAGGCGAGTGTCTAGTTCAGCGCCGCCTCAGTGTCAGGAGTATCCGTGCAAGCACAAGGTCGAGGAGACTTTGTTGTCAGGAGAGATGCTGCTGACACAGGGCTCACTCACACACACAGTGACGACCTCGGATCTGACTTCATCCTGATAAAAAGATGCAAACATACGAGAGAGAGAGAGAGAGAGAGAGAGAGAGAGAGAGAGAGAGAGAGAGAGAATCTTGGATGGGTTCCCTGGTCTGGTCTCGCGCTCGGGGAGACGCTCATTAACTTTTTACAACTATCACGCATGTCAGTCAAGTGAGTCAAAACAAACGTTTTACACCCTAGTAAAATGACGTTTATTCTTCAGCAGTAACTCCTGGGGAATGACTCATCTATTTGTACGAGTTATTGCCTATGAAAATGGCATCGAAAGAAGACAGAAAGAAGAAAGAGAAACGAAGCGAGAAAAGAAAGAACATATAAAAAGCGAAGACGAGAGGAAACAACACAAAAGAAAAGAAGATACGAAAGAAGGAGAAAAATTATGTAGTTTAAGACGAAAACCTAACACGAAAAAAAAAATCAGTCCAAAAATGGAATTAAATATCTGCCGATTCATGTCAACCACTTTCCTTCACATCCGGCTTAATCTACATATATAGCAAACAAATCCCTCCCTTCATTGCCCCTGCAGACCGAGGCTAATTTGCATATATACTGAACAAACCCATACCTTCATTGACATTCATAACTATTTGTCGTCGCCGAGAAAGAATAGAAAAAAAAGGGAAAAATAATCAATAGGTAGCCGGGATTAGCCCTTACTATGCTGGTTGTCTTTCATTCTTTATCGGCTATTCTTTTATTATTCTTTTGGTATAATTTCTCATTCGTTATCGTTCTTGCCTTTAGTTTTTTTTTTCCTCCCTTCTAACCTCTACCACGTGCACTTTATATTTGGGGTCTCTCTCTCCTCACCCCCCCCCCTAACCTCTCTATAAATCTTCCCTATTCACCTCTATCCCTGTTCTTTCTCCTGTCCTTCCAACCTCTCCTTTGCCTACGTCACAATAGCAGTGGCTGAAACTCGTCTTGTCTGTCAATTTCATAGACGGGTTGGACAGGTGGCGGTGCGGTGCTCGCTCTCTCTCTCTCTCTCTCTCTCGTCAATCCTCTGAACGAATAAGTCTCTACGATTGAGAAAGTGAATAATAAATAATGAATAAAAACGTGAATAAATAAAGTTAGTTATCAGAATATATAAAAGTGTAAATTATCAAATAAGTATACTGTATATACAATAATAAAAACATGTAAAGATAAATAAAGTTTAGTTCCATGGGTCTCCAATCTTCAACATTTACTCTGGCAATACACTTAGAAGAATAGCTACATTTACTCTGGGAATATGACAAGCAACAGGAGGAGGAGGAACCCTTGCAGATAACAGAAGCAACAGCAAGAGGCTAGCAGCACCACTACTAGCGTCACCAACAATAGCCAGCAGACAGCCACGATAGTCTTACCCCCAACCATCACCACTACAGCCATGTGTTGTTGAGTGTGTTATGTCTGGGGGCCACTGCTCCTCACACCACCACTAGGCACTAGCTAGTAGGGGCGTCCATACTGGTGTGGTAGAGATGCGCAACCATAACACGCGCACGCACGCACACTACCTGGCGTGACATAATAAGCATTTCTACTTACTCACCCCCCCCCCTTGTACCTGGCAAGAGGTGAGTGCCGCAAAACAAGTCGGAATGAGGTAAAAAGGTGAGGCTAAAACTGAGGGAGGAAGATCAAAGCTAGTAGAAAAATGCAAATGCTGTAGACATACTCGCTGAGGCTAAATATATATACTACCACCTACCCGCTGCTCAGAGCCCGTCACCCTGGTCCTCTCTTCTCCCCTACCTTCCTCTATCTCTCCCCCCCTACATCTTCTCTTCCCCCACTCCAATACTTTCCTTTACCTTCCTTCTCTACACATAACCATCACTTCCCTTTCATTATCTAACCTATTATCATCCTCGCCATTTCCATTTGTTTTCATAATTTTCTGCACGTGTACCTTTCCTAGTCCTTCCTCAACCTCCCCTCCCTTCCTTCCCTCGGGGTACAGGGGCTTCTCACACCGAATTATCATATAACCCCTGGACAGTGCTTGTGGTGGGCGTGTCAGAGTTTAGCACTGTGGTCGTTGTAATGATAATCCCGGCTACCACCAAGGCAGGGTCCCACTATCATCACCACCAAGGTCGGTACCATTACCACCACCACAAACGTAACCATACAGGGCCAGGGACAAGGGCTATCTGCGAGGCTCTCTTCCTTCTTACCTAAATCATCAGCTTCTCTTTCTCCTTCTCAGACTCCTTCTCACCATCTCCACTTTCGCCTGCTCCTCCTCCTCCACCACCCACTCACACACCTCGAGGATCACCTCATAAATCTCTCTCTCTCTCTCTCTCTCTCTCTCTCTCTATTTTGTATGCGTCTGTCTATCTGTCCGTCCCGTTCTTCCCTCCTTCTTGGATCAGGTCAATTTCAGGATGAAAGGAGAGACGTACAAACAGACAGACAGACAGGAAATCTGCCAGTGATCATAAAGCCGCCGTGGAGATAACTTGTGATGGAAATGTGACAAGAGAGAGAAGATGAAGTGGGAGGAACAGGGAAGCCAAGAGAACCTTTATGGGGAGAGAAGAGGAAGAAGGAAGAAGTGAGGGGGTGAGAAAGAGGAGAGACGAAAGCTGAGAAGAGAATTAGGAAAAGGAGAGAGGAATAAGAGAGGAGAGAGGAATAAGAGAGGGGAGAGGTGGCTGCAAGCGATAGTGAAACATAAGTAAGAAACCGAAGAATGTTCTACGAGTAAATACACAAGCCATGAATAGTCTACAAGGTTAGTAATAATAACGTACGAGACGAGGGAAAGAAAACAACAATTACTACCATTAACAGGAAGAGGCGACACAAAAAAAAATCAGCAAATATGAAGTCTATGGCAGGTCGTCTTCCTGGTCGACCCTTTCAAGGTAAGGAGGACGTAACTAGACGCGAGAAGAGCAGGGAAGGGGGGGGGTGTTGAAGGTGAGAGGAGGTGAAGGATAGGAAGACACTGCACTCTCTTCCTCTCCAACCCCACCCCACTCACTCGCCCTTGACCGTGAGGGGTCGCCTTCCCGTGCCCGACTGACCCTCGCCGCCGCCGCCTCCTCCACTCATATACTCCACTCTTTATTTGTACAAGTTATTGGCACGCCTAAAATATTCGCGTCCATGCCTCAACTTTCCTCACCATCCCGATGTATTTACCACTCCTCTTTTATCCTGCAGTTGTTTACACGTCACCCGACGATTCATGGCTACAATCTGCACATGTTGACAAAAAGCACCCGTCATAACAAGCGCTGGCGGTGTTTTAAATCGGCGCGGAAAAAGCCACCCCGGGTCGCGAAATTTAAGATCCCTCCAGAAGAGCGAGGTCAACACATGTGGGGGATGTGAACGATAAAGTGGCCCTTGTTTTTAAGTCCGTCTTGCTACTGACGCACTTGCTGCTTGCCACCCCTTAGTGATGATGCCAACCACTAACTTCGTATTATGCCAATTTGGTACTCACGTCACACACCATATTTTTTTTACCCATTTGATAGTTCATGTAAAACACTAACTCCATGCCCTTTAGTGTTGATGCTAACTAATGTCAAACACCATCTTTTTCTTACCCTTTTATGATTATTGTCAACCTTCTCCTTGCCCATCAGCTGTTCGTTTCACCTAACTATTGCCCCACACTCACTAATATAGAACTTTTTTTTCTTCTCACCCGTTAACTACTAACGCCACTCCACCAAGGCTTCGTTATCAAAGTCACACCTTTTATGCACCGAGCTTCATCGTTCGTCTCCATATCAGGACTCGCTAATCCTGGGAGCGGCACGTCAAACCTAACCTAATCCAATTTAGCCATATCTAAACAACTCCTAATCCCATCTAACCTCACCTAACTAACCTATCCTAACTTAACCATCACCTCCTCCTAACCTAACCCAGCTGACCTTAAAACCTAATCATCCATAAATCCGCTGTTTGAATATGAAAATCCAGGTGTGGTTCTGAGCCCAGGGGATAGATTTGACCGCAGCACCCCCCCCCCCATCCCTCCCCTACTCTTCTCATCGTTTTACTCTTCCACCTCCACCAGCTGATCCCCTCCCCCACCCCTATCACTTTGTGGTATCTGACTTCTCTCCTATAGCATCTTCATCCGCTTTACTTTTGGGCATCGTAAAACGCAAATACTCTTTTTCATTTAAATTTTTTGTCTACTCACAAACGCTCCTTCATAGTGTGTGTCTGTATACATACATTCCAGTGTTGAATTTTTGTGTGTATACAGTCGAATGAGTTTCTTTTTTTTTCTTCGTCATATTTAGTGTTTTTCTTTGTTTATTCGCTTTTTTTGTCTCATTATATACACTACTTAATCGACTTTCTGTCTATTTACAAAAACACTCATCATCATTTGTTTACATAGACACCGTGAAATTCCTTGTATAAAATTACTTTCATTCCCAGCGTTTGTTTATTTGTTTACAACCATTCCGTCATCAAGTTTCTCTCTATATACAACCAACTCCTTCATTCACTGTTTTTGTCTCTTTCTTCATCCGCTGTTTTTTGCATGTTTACAAACACTCTTTCGTTGAATTTTTGTATGTTTACTAGAGTGAGGGGATGCAGTATGGGCGATCACCCTCGGAATGCAGTGCCACTTTGACCTTTATCACCCCTTGGCTATCAACTCCAGGTCGACTGGTTTTCCTCAATGTCCTGGGTTTTTTTTTCTGTGTAGGTCTGTCACTGTTTATCTTCTCTCTCTCTCTCTCTCTCTCCCTCTCTTTCTAGCTCGCCTTCCTTTTCTCTTCCAATTCTTTCTCCCTCATTATGCCCTCTCTAACGTCCTTTTTCTTAAATTTCTCCTTTCCCTCTTTATTCGTTTTATTCCTTGTCTTCCCTTCTTCTTTTCCACTCTTTCAACTTTTTCTTTCACTTTCCACCCTTTTCCCCCCCTCCACTTTTTCGTTCCCATTCACTGTCTTCTAATCCTTTCCCTGCCTTTGTATTGTCTTTCAAACCTGTTTTTTTTAATTTCTCCCTGTTCTTCTCCCTTATCCTCTCACCACTACCGGACACATCTTTATAACATACACTACTAATACAAATTACGAGCTTGTGTTAGGTCACTGCAAGCTGGACGAGTGAGTGAGTGAGCCAGCTTTCTATTTTTGTTCAAACAACATCTATCAAATTCCGTACGCCTTCCACCACGAACTCAAATGAAATGTTTTTTATTATTATTATTATTATTATTATTATTATTATTATTATTATTATTATTTTTATTATTATTATTGGTAGTAGTAGTATAAAATAAAGACTTAAGACTTACGTTCCTTCACAGAGCACAACTTAAGCATACGAAATGGTGTGGACTCTGGCAGCTCAGAACTTACGATACAACATGTAACAACATCAACAAAACTATGTTAAAAAGTTACGGTCATCTCTCTTTCTCTCTTGTAAATAAAAAGGGTGTCCTTGTCTGTTTTATATATATATATATATATATATATATATATATATATATATATATATATATATATATATATATATATATATATATACCGGTATATATTTTATCTCTCCAATTTCAGGACCAATTTCCCATATCAACGTGTCGCCCAATTACACGCCGGACTAGCGACCAATTCCTCCACCAAACACCAGCAAAACTTCTTTACCGGAGGCTACTACGGCACCAAGAACTTTTCCTACTCCTCCACAGTTATTTCTTTTTTCGTGGATCATACTGGCAACGGTGACAAACGCTCAATACTTTTAATATAGCCCATTTTAACGTGCTATCTCATGCCCTTACATCTTATATCAACAAACATTAACATCTTAGAGAAAATGGTAATAAGATATCGGACATTAACATCTGATCGTCGGTCCATTAATAATTGTTTTGGGTTAATATGGTCATAGAATGAGTGGTGTGCGTGTCCTAGTTCCCGGAGGTGGACACAATACACTAGTCATGGTCAGTCATAAACTGGGTCATCGACTTTCGCTGAAAATAACTTTAAAAAAAGAAAAGAAAAAAGTGACAATAAGCAGGAAAGGCTGATCGTGTTGTAAGTTCACGTCACAGGGAAGGCTGGTCGTGTTGTAAGCTCACGTCACAGGGAAGGCTGATCGTGTTGTAAGCTCACACCACAGGGAAGGCTGATCGTGTTGTAAGCTCACGTCACAGGGAAGGCTGATCGTGTTGTAAACTCACACCACAGGGAAGGCTGATCGTGTTGTAAGCTCACGTCACAGGAAAGGCTGGTCGTATTGTAAGTCACGTCACAGGGAAGGCTGGTCGTGTTGTAAGCTCACACCACAGGGAAGGCTGGTTGTGTTGTAAGCTCACGTCACAGGGAAGGCTGGTTGTGTTGTAAGCTCACGTCACAGGGAAGGCTGGTCGTGTTGTAAGCTCACGTCACAGGGAAGGCTGGTCGTGTTGTAAGTTCACGTCACAGGGAAGGCTGGTCGTGTTGTAAGTTCACGTCACAGGGAAGGCTGGTCGTGTTGTAAGTTCACGTTACAGGGAAGGCTGGTTGTGTTGTAAGTTCACGTCACAGGTAAGGCTGGTCGTGTTGTAAGTTCACGTCACAGGGAAGACTAGTTGTGCAGTAAGCTCACACCACTGAAAAGATTTGTTGTCGTCAGATCAGATAACTGAGAAGCCCTGTTCTGCTGTACAGGTAAGCTCACAAAACAGGCTAAATTCGTTGTGTCCTGAGCTCCCACTACTGGAAACTCTTTGTGTCGTAAGCCCACACCACACGTGTTTGCTGTGTAGTAATCTCACACCAATGAAAAGATTCGCTGTGTCGTAAGCTTACACCACTGACAAAAACTTTCAAGACTCACTGTGTCATTAGTTGAACCCCTTACCTATTGAGGGTCTTTGATAGCGAGCACCTGTCAGCTCAAGCTCCCTCTGAGGGATCAAATGTCAATGTAAACACAAAAAGTTTGGCCGATGTGGCAGTTGTTATCGAGTCTCCCTCCCTCCCTCCCTCCCTCGGTCAGCTGTTGCCCTCCCCCCAACCCTACCTTCTTCCCCACTAAGTTGACCAAACCTGACCTCTGAACCACGCAAAACAAACAAACACCGAGGGAAAACCATCGTTAGCGTTGTTAGTCTTGGCGTAGTGAAAACACAAGAGCGGTGTAGAGAAACCCGTGGTTATCTAACGAACCTGCTAAACAAACTCTTTCTGATTCTCGGAGCGGGTGAGGACAGAGTACCTACAGTCCCTCCACCAAGAGCCAGCCAATGGTAAGACTTTATAGAGGAGGAGGAGGAAGGGGGGATAAGTCAGCTCATACACTCATGACTCACTGAACGTCCACATATATTTTATCCATTCATCTACTCGCCTATCCATCATCCAACCATTTCTAAACCTATCAACCTATTTACTCATTTAACAAACTCATCCCAGACACCCACTCACCAGACTGCCTGCCGATCTATCTATCTATCTATCTATCTATCTATCTATCTATCTATCTATCTATATATCTATCCCCCAAATACAAGACCAAAGAAAAGTAAAATAAACAATCAATGACAAAAAAAGACTAAAGTAAATACAAAGATACAAGATGAGAAAAAACACGACCAAAAACCGATGAAAAGACAAAGATACCAGACCAAAGAAAAGTATAGAAAAACCTAACACAAGACAATACAAGAGAGAGAGAGAGAGAGAGAGAGAGAGAGAGAGACTGACTTAAGACGCCAACAATCATCAAAACTTAAGGACGACGTTCGCTTGTCACTATGACCTTGAACCTTTTTTTTTAACTCCGAACTTCATGAGGTTATGGCATGACCCCAGGAGCCACCCCGGTGTGGACTCATGAGAGTTACCACATGGGACATAGTGTGACTCAAGTACAGTACGAGACAAAAACAGTGCTCCCTCGACTTTCTTTTACAGGGACACGCAAAAAAAAAAGTAAAATTATAATATTATCAGCTGCTTCGTAAGACTCAAATACCACTAATAATAATACGGGGTAATAATAAGCGTGGGAGTTGGGGGTGACGCGGGGTGGGAAGGAGAAGGGATGGTGGTGGGAAGGGTGGCAGAGAGGTAAAGGGATGTGGGTGTAAATATGAGGGTGTGGAAAGGACAGAACAAGGTCCTTTGCCTTGCGCAGTCTCGGAGGGGAGGGGAACAGGATGAGGGGGGAAGTGGGGAGGAGAGACGTGGGGTGTGAGGAGAGGTGGGGAGGGAAACACCCGAATCCCTTCTTTACTGTGTGTGTGTGTGGGGGTGTTTGAGGTGAGGTGTGTGTGGGAGGTGGATGTGGATTTGATGAACTCGGTTCCCCCAATGCTTTGTTGTGTCCTATAGAGTTGCAGACTAGAGAGGAGGAAATGGGGGTGTAGAAGGGAGTATGTGGGTGGAGGAGGGAGTATGTGGGTGGAGGAGGAAGCATGTGGGTGTGGAGGAGAGAAACTTCACCCTCACTGCCTCGGTGTGCGTGTGTGGGGGAGGGGAGGAGAGGGTAAGGGGGGGAGTAGTAGTGTGGCCCAGGGTGGCGTGCCGACCAGGACCACCACAGGCTTAGTTCCTGTTGTCCTGTGACCACTCTCCACACCAACCACACTCTGCTGGTTATCTTTACTGTGGCGACGACGACGAGGAGGAGGAGGAGGTGTGAGAAACTGGGGAGGGGTTCAGGGGGGAGTTAGGAGAAGAGGAACTGGTGGGATGGGAAGGAATAGGTAGAGTAAGGGAGAAGGAAGAGACTAAGTGAAGGAGGAAGAGGAGAGATATGCGAAATAAATTTGAAGTACCTCTTCCTCCTTTTCTACTCTATTTTCTCTCCTCTCCCTACAGACACCACATCTCTCTCATCTACTCTTTATCCCTTTTCCTCGGCACTTACCATTCCCTTCCCTCTCTACTCAACTCCTCTCTCTCCCTCTCCTTCCCCACTCCACCTCACAGGCAGGCAGCGACCCCCACCCCTCCCCCCCTCACTCCAGTATCTTACCCAGATTGGCGGAAGTGGGCGAGCCAGTCAAAACAAGCTGGGGAAAACTGAGACTTTTCTGCTCTGGGTATGAGGACACACAAGACATTGAACCCCTCAGGCTAGTTCCTCCCCTTCCCCCCCCCAACAAAACCCTCACGTAAACCCCCACCTCAAACCTCTCCTCCCAACCCACTCCACCTCCACCTCACTAATCATATCAACATAAACATACTTACACAAGCACACCTGATTCCCTATGTAATAAGAGTCTACTTCCCGACCTTTCCCTCACCTTCCTACGTACGTTCCTCCTCTTCCCCTACT
Organism: Homarus americanus; assembly: GCF_018991925.1. Taxonomy (NCBI): domain Eukaryota; kingdom Metazoa; phylum Arthropoda; class Malacostraca; order Decapoda; family Nephropidae; genus Homarus; species Homarus americanus. Next base: position 48,181 of record NW_024712489.1, read on the forward strand.
ACCTCCCTCCCTCCTCCAGCCCTTTCCTTTCCCTCTCAAAATAACCCCCCATTCCCTACTATATAGCCAAAATGTTCAGTGAATTATCTGAACAAGTACAAACTCTGTGATAAATAAAAATGACAGATAAGATTTGTTTTTCATTGCGCGTCGACCATAATAAACTTTTATTTACACTTAATTATACAATCAAAAGTATCTAATTCGTAACAACAATGTTAATGGGGCTAATGAAAAATAAACATTCAAAATATACTCCATTCCCCATCCCACCACCACCACCATCACTCCAACACCCCCATCACCACCACTCCAACACCACCACCCCAACATCCCACTCATATCAACATTAATAACAAGACTACCACACCTACCACCTTCACCCCTCACCACCCCCACACCCCTACCACCCCCACCACCACCACCACTCCAACACCCCCATCACCACCTCACTCCAACACCCCCACCACCACCCCAACATCCCCACCTATACCAACATTAATAACAAGACTACCACACCTACCACCTTCTCACCCTTCTCACCACACCCCCACACTCCCTACCCACCCCCACCACCACCCAACACCCCATCACCACCACTCCAACATCCCCACTCATATCAACATTAATAACAAGACTACCACACCTACCACCTTCACCCTTCTCACCACCACCACACTCCCTACCACCACCACACTCCCTACCCCACCCCCCACCACCACCACACCCAACATCCCCACTCATATCAACATTAATAACAAGACTACCACACCTACCACCTTCACCCTTCTCACCACCACCACACTCCCTACCACCACCACCCTACCACAGCACTCGTATATCATATCAACCCAATAATGATAAAACATTACCACACCACCTTTGTACCGCCGCAACCTTCCCTTCCACACCCTCACCACCACACTCCAACCACATCAACACAGTACCAATAAAGATTCCATTGTTTCCTCCCACTCAATCCCCCCTCACATCCCTCCCTCCCACTCAATTTCTCGTTATCTCCCCCCACTCAATTCCTCGTATTCTCTCTCCCACTCAATCCTTCCACGTCCATTCACCTCCACACCCCACCCACCCCCCTCTCAGGCTACGATCAAAGATGAATATTTTCTTCCACATATTATTTTTACCGTAACTAATGTATATCCCCGAGTAGGGGGAAATTAGATGAACACCGTAAAATTTAACTTAGTAATCACAGGTGAACAGGTAGGTAGGTGTGTTGTGTTGTGTTGTGTGTGTGTGTGTGTGTGTGTGTGTGTGTGTAATAGAATGTGATTATTAGTTACCGGTACATTACACCCCACGGACTTAAATTACACTATAATGTCTTAAGTCCCATTAGTAAGGCTAAATGAAGATTAATTCCAACCGTGGCTTAATATTAAAGGGTTCTACTACTCACCTCTAATTCACCCTGAATCATCATTTGCATTTCATAAATAAAGGCGTCATTATCATTTTAATTTCTCGTATGTTAAGCCTGCATCCTCATTTACATGTCTCATATACGGGATAATTCATGAAATATTTCACAAACGTTGCGAGGAATGGCAGAAATGGACGATGTATGTAAAATGTTTGAGAGAGAGATATCCAATGACCTCAGTCTTTGGGTCAGGATGGAGACTGAACTGTTCCCAAAGTATGTTGCTCCACACGTGTGTGTGTGTGTCGCCTGGGCCTGTGTTCCTTACGTGCCTCAGCTGGTGTTCCGTACAAGCATTCCTTCGAGGCTACGTTCCGTACCTGCGTCTCGGGTAGCGAGTGTCCCGTGGTGCTAGCGTTCCTGGGGCGTCTCCCTGACACCTCCCTTGTTTAAGTCCTCGGTAAAACCAAGTCGTTGCTGCTTTGGTATGTAAACAGATCTAGGGACGCCTGTCTAGGCACCGCCTAACACACACACACTACTAAAGACCAGTCCACACGTAAAAAGGCATTTGTAACACTAATAGAAGGTAATGAGGATTTGGACCCACGCACGTACAGTCTACGAATATTTAAGAATACAAATAAATCATAGATCCTCGACCAAGTGACCGATGCACCAAACTAACTGACCCCCAAAGAAAAAAAACGAAGAATTATAAAAATCTCTCGGTTATCACCCCCCATCACCTCTTGGACATTACTCATTTAAAACACCAATTAACCTGACACAGTAATACCACATCAATCCCCCGATATAACCTTTTTAACTAAACCTCTAAGATTTTAATTATGTAACAGCAAGTCGAAAATGTCACCAGTACATTATCAAAGCGGTCTTCCTCCCTCCAAATAATGTATTCAACAGACGATAACACCTTCCTTATATCTAATTCAAAATGATGATAATTATCTAAATATTAACTACTATTATTAACTGTGTATGTATGGTATGTATGTATGTATGTATGTATGTATGTATTTATGTGTGTGTACGTTATCAAATATTTCAACTATGATGACCTATTAACGAACACACAGCATTTCCTCCCCCATTAATAAACAAGCTTATCCCCCCTCCCAGGCATAGACACCCCCCCTCCTAGGCATAGACACACCCCCCCTCCTCCCTCCCAGTCAAAAACAAACAAACAAAACATTTCCTTTACTAAAACAACCACTATCCAACAACCATCATCACCCCACAAAAATATATATAAATAAATAAATCATAAAGTCCTACTCTCCCCTCCCTCCTACTCACCAAGAGCCACCACCAACCCATAAACAACCAAGTCAACCACAGTGTTATGGCTAAACTTCCTCTCCTGAACACAGCCAGGAATCACGTGCGTTTGTAAACATACCTCTAACAGCTGATGGGTTGTGGGAGAGGGGTTGAAGGATGAGAGAGAGAGAGAGAGAGAGAGAGAGAGAGAGAGAGAGAGAGAGAGAGAGAGAGAGAGAGAGAGAGAGAGAGAGAGAGAGAGAGAGAGAGAGAGCACAGTATCTCTCTTCTCTCCCCAGTTTATTAACGTGACGGGCTCCTGCAGGACACAGAAGGTCGTCCGTGCCAGCATCCTGCCAAGAGGGGATCAGGCCCCGGCTCCTTATCTATCCGTCCATGCCTCTTTTTATATAGGCCTTGAGGTGAACCCGGGGCCCATCACACACACACACACACACACACACACACAGTCCTAACCTTTAATCTCAAATTTCCTTTTAAAAACGCGGGCTTCACCTACTAAGACCCGCAAGGAGAAAATTATACAGTAATCTTTTATTTTGTTCTAAAGCTATGGAGAATAATAACCCTAAAGCCATTACATCCTGAAAATTCAAATGTATTTAACCTTTGTGTAAGACGACTGAAACCCTTGAGTACGATGACCTAATCCCCCCTAGAGTATCCTACGAGGTCTTAACCCCCTTCGAGTACTATGACCAACGCCCGTAAGTACGATGGAACTGTCAGCTCTGCGGGGTAGGGCTCTGAAATCATGGAAATCAAGTAGGAAGGGGGTGGGTTATTACACAGAAACAAAGAACTATTATAACAGGACAAGGAATTCCCACTGCCTACCATGACGGAACCGAAACAATGGGAGGAGCCTTACAAAAAACACGACTCACTCCAACTATCCCCTCCCGAGGTAAAAAAATAATTCAGTAATGATATACCAAAAACCCTTGAAACAGTGAAGCTTCCCCTTAAAGGTAATTTTAATATAGTAGGTGACATCCAATCACTAAAAGACACTACTGTTATTACTATTACACTACTACTATTACCGTTAATAATAATAATAATAATAATAATAATAATAATAATAATAATAATGATAATAATAATAATAATAATAGTTCTAGAGTAAAATAAAGCTCATAGTCCCACGACCCTCCCGACCCTCCAAAAACCGGGTCCTTAAAAAATATAAAAAATCCTACAAAATCCTTTAAATTTAACAGCTTCTCTCACGAGCCCTTAACAAAAAATACATCACACGAAGCTGTAAAGGAGACCTAGGTCCTCAACACCTCACCTAACATTAACGACGCCCCTTATAAAACACACTACACAACCTTGCCTAAGGAGGGAGAGAGAGAGAGAGAGAGAGAGAGAGAGAGAGAGAGAGAGAGAGAGAGAGAGAGAGAGAGAGAGGCTTGATGTGGTCGAAGGAAGCCGTTGAGGGCGGAGGGCGGCAGCTACGGGCGGAGGGGCAGCAGCTACGGCGGAGGGGCAGCTACGGGCGGAGGGGCGGGCAGCCAGCGGGGGGGCGGCAGCTACGGGCGGAGGGCGGGCAGCTACGGGCGGAGGGGCGGGCAGCTACGGGCGGAGGGGCGGGCAGCTACAGGCGGAGGGGCGGGCAACTACGGGCGGGGCAGGGCAGGAGCCTACATTATCACAGCCACTACAGAACCACTGAGCGCTCTCCTCTTCAACCCATTACGACTATCACCACCACCATGCCTAAATATAACCCCCCCTTACACCTCCTCCTCCTTTTCTTTCTACCTCGTCTCTTCTTAGTCTCTTCTTCACTATCCCCTCCCCTTCAATCCTTCCTCTCCACCCTCCAATCTCAACTCCACTTGTGTTTTTCTCCTTTTCTACTTTCACTCCACTCCTTCCTACATGCTTTCGTCCTGCTTCTCTTCTTTTCATTTTACCTTTACCCCATTTACTCCTTTATTTATTCAACCCATTTCCAGTCCTTCTCTCTCCTTGTCTTTATCCCCTTTTACTTTATTTCCACTTCCATGCCTTTCTTCCAACTCTTCCACCCGTCTTTTGTTTTTCACTCCCTTTCCTCCATTCTTTCTCATCTCCTCCTTCCCCCTCCCTCCCTCCCTCCCTAGCCTATACCCCCATCCCCTCCCTACTCACACCGCCCCCATCTCTTACAATCAGCTGGTACTCTCGCCTAAGTCTAACAGAGACCATATTGCTATAGTCTCCCCTGCTATCACCTACTGCCCCTACCACTTTTAACCTCCCTTCCCCCTCCCCCCCTAAGCCCGGCCCCCTATCATATCTAAGTATAGAAATATCTACCTTTTTCCCCTTCAAATGTATCTTTTTCATTCAATCTACTTAATTATATATTTTCTTTATATAATTAGGTATAGTTATTCCTAAATCAGCTTTATATATGATCTTATGCTTCGTGTAACATAATGTAAAATTCCCAATCTAGTTTATAAAAGGCGAAGTAATGACATCCTATCTTAATGCATTTTTTTAATACAATCATAAGCAGCTCTATAACCTTTTATTATGTATGTCTGAGTATAGAATCCTCCATATGGCTTAATATAGACGACTACTACTATCAACAAAACGCAATCCTTTTTATGTCTTTTTTTATATAGTCTTATAAACATACACTACTTACCAGACCATTAAATCAGACATATTAGCTCACCATCATCAACTGACTGCTACTACAACTAACTCTCCTCTAATGACCCTATACGACACACAACCAGTGATAATGAGGGTAGTTCATCCAGTCAACCACAATTTCGAGCAATAAGATTCCTCTACTCACCAGTCAACCACAATTCAAGCAACAGGATTCGTCAACCACCATCGCTTCAACCACCACCTCACTACTGCGTTTGCTCACCTGCAATTCACAAACAAATAACGGTTAAGTAAGTTATCAAGCTTTAATGATAACACTAATAGGAATAAAGATAATAAAGATAATAATAATAATAATAATAATAATAATAATAATAATAATAATAATAATATTCTCGTTCAAATCTTTATCTCTTTAAACGAAATTTTTGTACACTACGTTATCATTCTTCTTATCTCTCCCTACCTTCCCTTATCTTACACTTTACTTCTTATAGTTTATGAGGTTCATTAGTGGACCTTCATCACAAGGCCCTAATTAACGCTACAGTACCTTACAATGTCCTTGTTACGTGTTCTAGCAAACTCATTTTTACAATCTCCTCTAAATGCTCAATTACTTAGCCTTTCTCAACCACCCCATTAGCCTACACCTACCTTCTCTGCCAACTAAATCTTTAGACATTACCTCATTCTGCACAGCCCACTATTACAACAGGTGTTTTAACTATCCCCTATTACAGCGAGTGGTTCAACTACCTCCTATTACAACGGGTGTTTTAACAACTCCCTATTACAGCAAGTGGTTCAACTACCTCCGATTACAACGGGTGTTTTAACAATTCCCTATTGCAGCGAGTGTTTAAACTAAAACTATTAAAACGGGTTCTCTAACTTCCCCTATTAAAGTGGGTGCTAAAATGAGACCTGCCTATTACAACAGGTAATTAAACAATCCTATATTACAGCGGGCGCTTTAACAGTATCCTATTCCCCCATTATGAGGGAGGCTCCTGGTGGCAAGCGCTATCATGACTTAATTGTGGTGGAGAGCCACACAAGCCTTGGGGCAAGCTGATGACATCGTGACATGCGACTACCACCACCACTATCAACCACCATTACCATCACCACCCCACCGACAACAACACTAGCACCACCACTATTAACCACCATTACCATCACCACCCCACCGACAACAACACTACCACCACCACTATTACAACCCCAAGAACAACCACTGCGCATTACCAACACTACTACCACAAGCGTCCCTAATGATAAGTCACATTGAATACACTCTTCCTTCCACAGCTCGCACGCACACTTTTCACAGATACTGTACACACACAGAACACACACACGAGATATATATATATATATATATATATATATATATATATATATATATATATATATATATATATATATATATATATATATATATATATATATACAGCTATCTATACTAATAAGACACGTTTAGCACTGTCTTCACACGCTCTCCACACGCGCACACACACACACACGTACACGAATGTCCACCGAACCCCCTTCCACACGCACACACCATCAGCACCACACTGATAAGATATATTTAACACAATTTTCACACGGTCTGTCTCCACACACACACAACGTCCACAAACCACAGCGAATCATGACTCACGCGAATGAGAGTAAAACTGACAGAGAGAGAGAGAGAGAGAGAGGAGAGAGAGAGAGAGAGAGAGAGAGAGAGAGAGAGAGAGAGAGAGAGAGAGAGAGAGAGGGGATTTTTTTTAGTAGTTGGCACCAGTGGCCACAGACAGGATACAGATAAACATTGACAGGCGTACAAAAAGAAAATTAAAATCCTCGTAACTATTATAATGAGCAGAAATATGAAATTAAAATAATAATAATAATAATAATAATAATAATAATAATAATAATAATAGCAATAATATAATAATAATAATAATAATAATAATAATAATAATAATAATAATAATAAATAAATAAAATAATAATAAACAGGACTCCTTCAGGGCATAAAAACCAATCCTCGAGTCAGAATGATAAAAAAAAACCGGTTATGAGGTCAAACACTGGGAAGACCGCAGAGAGGCCACGAGCTGGAGAAAAAGGACGACGGATCTTCCCTAAGGCAACAGAACGGTCCCGAGACCAAACTCAAGAATGGAGGAGAATGGAACGTAGGAAACACAAGCCTTTAGAAGGGTCAAGAAGCTGGACATTCATCGCTAACAAGGACTCCAGGACAGAATAGGATGAGAGATGAGGTATTTTACCTGACTTTATACCCTGACCTTAATGTACGTTTCTCCCCCGTCACCACCACCACCACCTGAACTTCCCCCTCTTCCTCCTCCTCACCTCCACCACCAGCTGAGCCTGCCCCTCATCCCCACCACCATCAGTAGCTAGGCAGGGTGGTTTAGTTCCCCTGGGCGGCGGTTTGCAAAAGTGGAGTCACTCTAGATGGGGTAAAAATCAGCTGGTATGAGCTTACCACGACTACCACTCACACGCTCCACATCACGTTACCCTTATCAAAAATAATTACGGAGAGGGAGGAGAAATGGATAAAGTGGAGGAGGGGGAGATGGGTCAAAGAGAGGAGGGGGTGAAATGAGGTATGGACTGTTGAGAGGGGGGAGGGTGGGGAAAGAGGAGTATAATAGCGAGTGGGGGGTGTAGACAGTGTGGGGTGTGGGGGGATGAGGCGAGGGGTTCAGACGAGGGATAGAGTGCACTTAACAGAGAAGGAGGGAGGGAGGGTATGAGTGCAGTAAATTGGAGGAGGAGGAGGAGGAGGAGGAGGAGGGGCGGTGAGTGGAGAAGGGGGGAGAATTAGTTTGCAACTGACTGAGGGAGAGGGGCAGGGGATGAAGGGAGGGGGTGAGGTATGAGAGGGATGAAGGGAGGGAGTGGGGTATGGGAGGGATAAAGGGAGGGAGTGAGGTGTGAGAGGGACAGAGGGAGTCCAGTTAACTGAGGGAGGGAGAGACACGGGATATGCGGGTTTACTTTTGATGTGAGTTCCTAGTAAAGCCTATTTAACCTAACCTAACCTAACCATGCGTTAAACCTTTTACTTCAGCCCCAAAACAAAAAACAAAAAAGCAGTCAGTCAATCAGTTAACATTATCTCCTATTACAGAGAAAGGTAATTGAAGCACTGGGGTCAGGGGAAGGTGTTCACATGGCCCACTAATCGTAACTATAAAACTGATATTTCTATTTAAGGAGAGTCAGGTAAGACGTGTTCACAAGGCTAACCAATACCAATAAATAGCAGAGTTTTTTTCACAGTTATTATACTGCATTTTAATTACAGATATAATAAAAGAACAGAGAGAGAGAGAGAGAGAGAGAGAGAGAGAGAGAGAGAGAGAGAGAGAGAGAGAGAGAGAGAGCCCAGCTGATAGCCTGGTGTCCTGGCCGCTGGTGGACATTGGGTTTCCATGGCGGACAATTCCCATAGAGTTTAACAGTCGCCGGGTGAGCCTCAGAGACCAGTTCATTCAGGGCCAGCCAACTTGTGAGCGCCGCCCGTCAGCTGAGTCCGGCGCCTACACCATTCTTACTGGTGCGCCCTAACACAACAAGCTCTACTTTTGTACACCATTTTACCTCCCCCTCCATCCCTAACCGTCCAGGTCAAGCTACGTGTTGAAAGGGTTAGAAGAGGTATGATAAAATGTATAGAAAGTATAAGGGAAAGAAAGTAAGGAGGTAGAAGGGATTAAGGACAAACGCGGTAAGGGATGAAGGAGATAAGGGAGGGTACAGTACAAGGGAAAGAGGCATGGGGGGTAGAAGAGGGGGCGGGGAAGACTGGAAGTTAGACACTTGAGAAATTGATAATGATGAAAATTGTTTGCGTGTTGTCGTCAGGGAGGACAGGGCGGGATGTGGAGGGGGGGGGGAGGTTAGATGACTGAGTGAGCAAGGTCATACTCTAGCTTCTGGTGTTGGAGTGATTATGACAATATAGGAAAAGAAGTTACAGGAAAAAAGTTACAGCGTATATACTCCATGTATATAAAAATTCGTTTATTAAAGGGTTATTGTGCAATATAATTTGTTTATTTATTTGAACTTATCCGCAGTGTTCTCGCTTAGATTCATCTTGGACGTCAATTTAGTCTTTCTTTAACTAAAAGGTAAATTGTCGAATCCTCTTTTTTAAGGTAAATGATTTAAAATATTGAAATAAAAACAAGATTATAATTTTTTTTTAATGGGCGACATTAAACTGAAATTGACTAAGGTAAGGTCATGTGGACGACAAGTAGTCACAAAGTGTTTATATGTATGTACCATATGTGTCTAGATTAAATGTATATTTATTAGTAAACACACACAAACGCAAGCGCACACACGCACACACCTGGGACAAAATATTCTCCCAAATATTTCTTCTTCACATGAGACAGACGAGCTGGGACGAGTCTGGCAAGCTCGCGGAAATGCATAAAAAATAAAATAAAAAAATAAATGGGAGATTTTCACAGCGGCGTGAAATATGTGGCGAGGAGGTGGGTGTGGGGATAGGGGGTGGGTGTGGGGATAGGGGGTGGGTGTGGGGATAGGGGGTGGGTGGGTGGTTCAAGACGGAAGCCGAGGTAAGGACAGTGGGCGTGAGGTGAGGGATAAAGAGGGAGGAGACAGAGGGGAGAAGACACTGTGGGGGAGTGAGGGGAGTGAAGTGTCAGGTTTAGTAGAGCGACCGAGGGGGGAGAGAGAGGGGTGGGGGAGGGAGGGGGCTGTCAGACCAGATGGGGAATCGAGGGGGGGCGCCAACCCAAAGGGGGAAGGATGGATCTGAGAGGGGGGAAGACCGAGGGGGAAAAAAGTAGGTAAATCAAAGTAGAAAACCGTTAAGTTGATTGTATTAACATTTAAGCATATGGAGATGTTGAGTTAAGTATTGACATGTACAGGTTCAAGTTAGGTTCAAGTTAGGTTAGGTTAGATTAGAATCTATATGGCGTCCAAAATTGCCCACTAAGGTATATTTGGCAGAAAAATTATGTCGGAGTGTGAGTGTATGTCTTTGTGTGTGTGTGTGTGTGTACTGGAGCAAGATAAAAAAGAAGAGTGGGAAAGGATGATGACATGGTAAAGATGAAGGAAAGAAGAGGAAGAGAAAAGAGGAATGACAAAGAGAGAAGAGTAAAGCGGAAAGGTAGTGGGCAGGAATGAAGGGAGGAATGGGTGAGGGTGGGGTAGGGGTGAGGGTGGGGGGTGAGGGGTGGGGGTGGGGTGGAAGTGAGGGTGGGGGTGGGGTGAGGGGTGGGGTGGGGTGGGGTGGGTGAGGGTGGGGGGGTGGGGTGGGGGTGAGGGTGGGGTGGGGGTGGGGTGAGGGTGGGGTGAGGGTGGGGTTCCGGGACAAGTAAATCTCCATACCCTTGGTAGTGGGACCCTAGGGAGGCGGCCAAAGACTAAAGAGGTTGAGGAAAATTCATGTCTCACGCAGGGGTCGATCCGGAGGGCGATGGAGGAGGTGCCGAGGTAAAGGGGAGAGGAGGGAAGAAGATGGAGACAAAGAAAGAACGAAAGAAAGAAAAGGCATAGATAGAGAAAATAAAAAAGAGAAGAGGGAATAAACAAGAAAAAATACCAAGAAATATAGAGAAAGGTGGTAAAAAAAAATGGGAAACAAGAATAAGTGATCAGATGATGACATGGAAATGGAGAAACACAAGGAGAAAGAAGAAGAGGTGATAAAGGGAAAGAGGGAGGCGAGGCACACACACACACACACAAACTGTACCTACACATCCAGCCAGTCAGCTATGTACACAACCATTTACATAGTAACCAATCAATTGATCACCCATTTGCACACACAGTTAGCCAGCCCAGACAAGCACCCAATCACCAGTTTTACACAGACCCCAGCCAATCAATCAATCAATCAATCAATCACAATCATTCACCAACTTACACATTCAAGATAGGTAATAGCTCACTTGTACATACCTTCCATTCACCCGCTAACAATCAATCAAGGTGTCATCCACGCATCTGAGGGTTGGCCACCACGGCCCTCCACCCCAAAATGTTTTCAGGCTGCATTTTTTTTGGAGTTTGCTTCTCGATTGATAATTATTTTCCTCCAATAAATATATCCGATTATTACATGTAAGTTCTTGTCCGATTGTAAGTGTTTGGATTCGATTCATGGGTAGCGAGCCTAAATCTGATACCGGCATTTCTCTGGTGTGGGAGGGAGGGGGGTGGAATCCAATTTTCTGACCTCAATGTATATTTTTCATGTTCCTGTTGGGTTTTTTTGTCGATAAAGTTGATTTTCATAGAAGATCCCCAACCAGGGTGTGTCTACCAGAGAGATTTTAGGTCACGAGGAGCATTTAGGGTGGAAGATGGGGGAGTTGGGGAGAGTTAGGGGGAGAGAAGATAACGGAGAGGGAGACGTGGGAATTGTGGGAGAGAGAGGGAGTTGGGATACAGAGGGAAAGGTGAGGGAGAGCTGGGGAGAGGAGACGGGGAGATAGAGGTGGTGGAGGAGAAGGAGTCTATTTTAAGGTCATTAGCCGAGGGAAGAGAGAAATAAGAGAACGAGAGGAGGGGAAAGGAGATGAAAGCAGAAACAGGGGTGACAAAAACAGAACGGAGAATGTAGAAACGAACAGATAGAGGAGGAGGAGGACGGAGAGAGGAGATGAGTCAGAGCGATATTTAACGTGTAGTCTAAATTTTGTCGTGGGAGTTAAGTGTGTGTGTGGAGAGAGAGAGAGAGAGAGAGAGAGAGAGAGAGAGAGAGAGAGAGAGAGAGAGAGAGAGAGAGAGAGAGAGAGAGAGAGAGAGAGAGAGAGAGAGAGAGAGAGAGAGAGAGAGAGAGAGAGAGAGAGAGAGAGAGAGAGGTGGACCCCATTTATCCCCATCTGCCACACTTAAGTTTACTCCGGGAGTATCTGCTGTCAACATAGCCTCTACAGCTTTTGTCTCAGAATATCTCGCGTCAAATTTATCTTTAATAGAACACAATCACGGAGACAACTAGCCGTGCACACAACCAAAAATATCTACTAGAAAGAGTATAGAAATGTTTCATTTATGTGTGCAACCATGTTAGTATCTCACGGTTGTACCTAATAATAATAATAATAATAATAATAATAATAATAATAATAATAATAATCAAGAACATGTTTCACCAAAGATTGTCAAGAATTTGTTGATCCAAAGTGAACTATCATTAACTATCTACTGACCCACCACCTCCATCCACACGCTGAGAACATCATCACCATCCAGTATCACTACAACCACCACTACTACAATCACCAAAATCGACCACCAGGGGCCTGACCTTCCACCTCAACTTGTGCCAGACGACTCCTACTCCACCACCTGCCGAGCACCATCGTCTCCAGCAGTGTTATGTTTGCCCTCACCCCCCCCCTTCACCACCCAACCCTCAGTCTCCCCCCCCCCACCATCCAACCTTCAGTCTTCTCCCCTCACCACCTAGTTGTGGTAAGAACGTTCCCTACACTCGAGAGTTTCCTGTTTGTGTGGCGTCAGTTCCGGGCTTAATTCCATTCCTTCAGCTCAGTCTACGACTAAGCTTCCCGGGCGACAACCTGGCCAAGCAGGCTGTTACTACTTGACACCCATATGCCAAAACACCCACCACGCCAAGGTTTTAAAGAGACATGTACGAGCATCTTGGGAACATTAGATGCACTTCTTGACTAAGTAATGTTAACAGTGAAGTAAAACACTGATGGATTTAAGCTTTATTGTATGACAGAAGACGGAGTTAATGTAAACGGCCCCCCGTGTGAGTAAGGTATTAGCAAGAATCCCGCATGGGACTGTACTATTTCCGAGCAAAATAGTCTTACTTATTAATGATTTCCAGGACCGAGTGTCTTTATAAGTATACCACTTTGTTAACTAGTACGTGGATATTGTCGTGGGTAAGAACGCGGGTGTACGTGGATACTGGGCGTGTTGCCACTTACTACGTACAGTACAGAAGATGACCCTACTAGTAGTACTACTACTATTGTACTACTAGTACTGCACATTCTTCACATCTCCCTGACCTGCTATTTACATGTCCAGGTATTTGGTATGTTTTTTGTCACACGATTTTCCTTGTTTTTTGTACGGCTGTTGTGACAGTACTAGAAGTCTGCACCGTTTTTATAACCTTCACGATTGTTTTAGTCAGATGTCGTAGTGTAGTATTTGGTGCCGGAGAATGTATACGACACTTGTATGACACAGGACAGGAGATACATAAAGTTCTTGCTCTAGTGTTGTATTTTATGCCAGATTATGACACAGCACAGAAGATATCATAGATCCCGTTGTAATGTACGCACCTTAATCCAGTGGATACATACAGTTGTTTTGAAATTTAATACTTAATGGAGGTAATACAACAACGCTGTGGTGTCTTACAGTATCAACAAGTCCTTAAATTAATTTTTGGAACACAAAATTAGGGGTTTGGAAGGGGACTTTTATATAGTCTTTTCTCAGCATTAACATTAATACCAAAATTGGAATACAGATGGAAAAACACAATATACAAACACCATACACAGTGGGACAGACAGACAGACTAAATACACAGAGAATCTGACACATTCAAAAACACAATACAAACACTCCCGTCTGCACAAAACAAACTTCCAAATTTACACACACAGACACACACACTAAAAGAGGCAAAACCACAATAAAAAATATCAAGCCTACAAAAACAAACACACACACACACACATATACACACACACACTACAAATAGCGCCGTCTGCACCATCCACCAGTTCTCACACGACGAGGCCCAGAAAAACACGTCCCCATAAAAAACGTCCATTTGCACTCCATTTAAGCTTGTTCCTCGTGGGCCTAGTGACAAAACCTCCACTGTTCTTCATTTGGGGAGAACTGTGTCATTAGCAAGGGGAGGAGGAGGAGGAGTAATGGCATGTGTGGGGAAGGGGAGAAGATAGGTGTGGGGAGGAGGTGTAGGAAGGGGAGGAACGTGGGTTTGAGGAGGGGAAGAGGAGGGTGTTGAGGGGGGGAAGGGCATACAAAGATGGGTTTAAGGTAAGGAGGGGTTATATAAAGGTGGGTTATTGTATAGTGTGTGGGTGAGGGTAGAAAACTGGGGGCATGGGGAAGGAGGGGGGACGGAGAAAGGTAGGTTAGAGAGAGTAGGTGTGTAGGGAGTGGGAGGAGAAAGGAGGATTAGTGAAGGTAGGAAGGGTTCATCTGGGGCACCCTGTGTCATTAGCCAGAGGAGGAGTAGGAGGGGGAGAGGCGCGTAGTGAAGGAGGAGGTGGGAAGAAAATAGGTATTAGGGGAAGGAAAATAAGTTAGAGGATGGGGTAAGAGTGGTGGAAGGTGGGTCATAGAACTTATTATAGGGGAAGGGAAGGAAGGAAGGAAGGAAGGAAAGGTGATTTACAAAAGGAAAGGAGGGGGGGTTAGACAGAGGACAGAACTTGGGAAGAGGGATAAAAAAAAGAATCAGAGTAAAGAGGGAATGAGAAGATAAAAGAACATAAGGAGAAGGCCGAAATGGAATGAAGTGAAACGTGGAAGAGGACTTTAGTGTGGGGGATATATGGGAAAGTGGCGGGTAGTAAACAGGATGGGGTAGAAGGGGTGTGAGGCCTCCCATCTTCCAATAATGAGACGTTACGAAAGATGAAAGAGGAGAGGGGGGAGTGGGAGGGGAAAGGAAGAAGGGGGTGGAAGAGGAGAGGAAGAAGGGGGACTGGGAAAAGGAGAGGAAGAAGAAATCGAGGAAGGATATAGTTGCTGGGAGAAAGAGAAAAAAGGGTGTGGAGGTGGGAAATAAGTCACGAAGAAGGAAAACGGCAGCAAAGTGGGTAGGAAGAGGTGAAAGTAAAAAGGGGAAAAGGAGTGGGCGAGGAAGAAAGGAGGAGAAAGGTGGGGAAGGGATATGTCAGACTAAAGACATCGTCCAGGGTGTACATCACAGTTAGTTCTCCTCCCATCACTAAACCACGACCACCCACCCTACCACCACCACAACCAGCACAGCACAGTAACAGCACCAGCGACAGAGATGCCCACAGTGCTATCAGCAGCATCAACAATGTCATCAACGAGAATTTGTACACCAACAGCATCTGGAGCACACCAACCACAGCAGGTGCCATCATCATATCTATACCACCAACCAAATTACGCCCAGCAGACAACAACACCCACGGCAGCCTAGCAGCTAGTATCAGGTTTTATTAAGAGGTAAGGAGAGCGGGTTGTCCCTGGCAGGAGGGAGAGAGAGCCGTCGCACCCACAGCGGCTGACGACAATTTCCCCCGCGGGCTGTGTCGAGTTCCGGAAGGCGGAGGGTCAGCCTGCCTTTGCCTCATCTACCTGGAGTCGCAGTATTGTCTTGTCTGTTACAGTATATGGACCGCTCCATCTTCTCCCCTCTGCTCTTGCACACACACAGTCATGGGCGCGCCTTGGCCTTGACTTCACAAAGTTCATGGGTTATAAAAATTCAGCCTGGCTGTCGAGCTTACGACACACGGACTTCGTAAGACTTCCAAACGTCTATTTTGTACTTGATGAAGAATTCTTACAAGGAAGTTCCAGGGTTTGGCGTGGGATAATTCGTGGTCTCTGGAAACTAATGAATCGAGTTAGTTCCTTGTAAGAGTTTTGGGGTAGTTGTGGTGGTGTGGGCGGAGGGGTGTGGGAGGAGCATGGTGACGATATCTCCCCGTCCCCACACGCACGCCCATGAGAGTATGTATGCAGTGGAATACAACTCTCATGTGCACTTATAAACACCCATAAAGGCGTAACACGTAAACAAGAACATAATCACCACACACACACGAGCTAGCCAACTTCTCTTAATGACACGCAGCAATTGATAACCACGACCCAGACCTGCTGATGTCATCCGCCGCCAAGTGATCTACCTGATAAAAATCACCCGACAAGCAGCCCCTTCCCCTCCCGCTAACAGACACCTCTCCCGGCCCCCATCAACACCCTCACAGTCATCACCTCACCCCTACACCCTCACAGTCATCACCTCACCCCTACACCCTCACAGTCATCACCTCACCCTCACAGTCATCACCTCACCCTCACAGTCATCACCTCACCCCTAAAAGTCATCACCTCACCCCTAACAGTCATCACCTCACCCTCACAGTTATCACCTCACCCCCACAGCCTGCCCTAGTGACACAGACTCATGACCAGTCAAGACAAATACTTTCCTCAATGACTAACTTCAGTTTAATGAACCCGTAACTTCAGGAGCACCATCACCAAAACATGTGCGTGAGAGATTACTCTAATATGACACCCTTTAATGTGTATAATTTAGCCACCAAAAGCATTCACCCCTGAAAATTTAACATGATATCGTGAATTTTGTTTGTTTGAAGAAATACAACTTTAACAAATAGTCCACTTACGTATTAAATGATAACGAAAGATTCAGAAATTTGCTTAGACAAATATATATAGTATGCACCTTACATCTCATTATGAATACCCAGGAAACAGGTAATAATGACCTTGGCTACAGAAAATTTCATGGACTAATTTTCTGAGGTATGACTCTACACGTCTATTAATACTAATATTATTACTTCTTCTACTACTAGGAGAATACAGTGCACTATTTCTATGACATGTGAACCCTGCAGTTCCCTATGACACTTCCCTCATAAAGAACTATAAGAAAGGTTGAACGGAAAACAACAATGAACAAGAAATTTTACGCAATACCTAACACATGTACCGTAGCCTTAACAGGTGACACATCAAAACAATAACACATGACACCAAAAAATTAACACAACACAGCATAACACGCGACGACCTAATTACTCGACATATCACACCATAGGCCTAACAAGACACATCAGGAGGTTACACGCGGCACAAGACAAACAAACACTTGTAGATAAAACATCCGATAACAACTCGAGGAGCTTTAAACACGTGGCTATAACAACAACAACAGGACACACACACAAACACAAAAAATATATAACACTCCAACTGCACATGTTGACGAGAGGAACTACGATAACCAAGCTTTGTCGAGAGCTCTCAGGGAGATTAGACAAATTGTGGCGATAAAAAGCCTCCCCGGGCGTGTGATGTAACCCCCCCCCCCCCACACAGCCAAATCTAACATCACGACACGTACAGCCGAGGGACAAAAAAGTCCAGCAAAACTCCTCCACAACAACAAATCGTCCATTATTTAAATGGCCGGCTGGCTGGCTGTGGATCACGTGCGTTACGTGATGTATAAAAGGGAGCCGACCAAGGCGCCGACGAAGGCCACATCGAACAACACCGGCGAGATATTTCACACCGACCCGACGGCTCTATCTTAGAGGTCCTGATAACCCCGGGGACTTTAGAGAGGAAGAGCCGCCGATACCAGCATCTTATCGCGGGGCCGCGTCCGTCGTGGCGGCGGTTAGGCGAGCCCTACTGCTGTAGCCGTGACCAAATCCCTACCCCTATACAACCTCATCACAACCCTGCAGACTACGTTACATGCTATTAGCCCGACGATCTAGTGTTAAAAAACACCTTCTTACTTATAAGATCTACAGCGATGAATTAAAACAGAGCCTTTAATACTGATATGGTTTGCTTCTCACCAGATTGTACTGACCAATAACCCACCAGAACGAACAGAATGCCCTTGTAACGTGTAAAGTCCTGTAAATATCTTGAAATTGAGGACACAGGTACAAATGTCTTCAGCAACCTTCATGCTAAACTTTAACCGGGAATCAAACCTCTCAGAAACCTTGGAAGTAAAAGCTATTGAATCAACATAATAAAGTGATCATACCTTCTACGTTCTTGACTATCACATCCTCCATATCGTATCTCTTCCTTACAAACAACTCAAGAGCCTAGATGTAGTACAAAATGAAGCCATGTTCACAGTCTTAGGATTCCCCAAACTCTACCAGAATTGTAAACACGAGTCAAGAGGTTAGGCTGTGCTCTCTATATAACAGAACACCCCTTATTAATGCCACGGTATGTGTCAAACTTTGGAGCATAATGTTCCCTTAAAACTCCTTAAGACTACACGGGTGGAGGTGGACCCACAGAGGCTACACAACACCCCACCCGTTCCTGAGCTGACGTGTGGCTGAAGTAGAATTCAAAGAGCAAGCTATACTTAATGTTAGGATTCTATACCACCGCTACCACCAGTCAACAAACACAATTACAAGCACAAAAAAAAAAATTCAACAACATCATTTTTATCACGACTTGGCTTCTGGGTAAAGAACATTAGTAAGATAATTCGTTGTAAAGGATCATAATTACATAAGAAACAAGAGACGCCGCCGACGGGGATACTGAATGAAGTTTAATTACCCAACACAAGCGGAAAGGTCGAGTAGGTTCCACCCCTCAACACAAGGAAGCTGTTGAGACGTGATGATAAGCGTTCTTACTGTCTCTTACACAAGATAGTAATGAATACTCAGGTTTGACCGAGAAGACTTCGACAAGGTCATCAAACTACGCGATATCTCCCCCGAGAACAACTAATTTATTATTATTATCCAAAATCCATCCTAAAAAAAACTAAAACCTTAAACCCCAAATTCCCCTAAAATAAAATAAAATAAACCCTCATACCCAATCACGTTCCTACACCCAAAATCCCCTTAAACCTGAGACACCAGATCTAAAACCCCTAAAAAAACTCATAACACACACAAAATCCCTCTATACCACCACAAATCCCTCTATACCACCTCCCCAAATCCCTCCACAGATATAAAAAAAGAGACAAAACCACACCCAAAATCCCTCCAAAATATCCCCTACCGTACAGGCGGACTCTCTACCTCCCTCACTATGTTTCAAGACACTAATGCAGACTCGCTTTGACGTATTAAATAGAAATAAAAAGATGTAAGGTCGAAGCCACAGTCATTCTGATAAGCCGGTAGAAATGTGGTGATGGGGAGGCGAGGGAGGGGAGAGAATAGGTGAAGTGTGATGGGGGAGAGAGTATAAGGGGGAGAATGTAGGGGAGAGTAGATGGAGTGTGGGGGGATGGGAGACAGGGGGGTGGGGGAACTAGGATAGTGTGAGTAAAGAAGAGAGGAGAGTGTGGGGGAGGAGAGGAGTGAAGGATGGAAGAGAGGAGGGAAATGATGGGAGAACGTGATGTGGGAGAGTGGGTACAGAGAGGGAGAGTGTGGGAGAGTGGAAGGGGGAGAGAGAGAGAGTTTAAGGAAAAAAGTGTAGTTCAGGGAAAAAAAGAGGGAGAGGAGGAGGGAGGATGAAAGTAAAGATGTGGGGTTAGGAAAGCGAAAGGAGACGGGAGAAAGAGGGTAGATAGAAGGAGAGGAAATGATGGAGGGGAAAGAGAAATTAGAGTGGGGTGAAGAAGTAATAAGCAGAAAGGAACAGGGCAAAAAAAGAAGAGAGAAGGGTGTGGGGAGGACGAGAAAGAAGGAGAGGGGAGGAGGAGAGAGAGCGTGAGGAGGTGAATGTTTCTTGTATCCTCAGAGCCACAGCTAATACTTGGCAGCTGCGTACACACATATAAACACGTACATAAACACATACGTACAGGCTTACATTCATACACACACATGTAGACGCGCACTCAAACGAGGGATAGATACGTACAAATTACGATCATATAAACATGAAGGCGGACTATACATATATATATAAAGATATACTTTCACGCACACACACAACAAAAAACAAACACACACTCATGACACAACGCCCACACTCCATGACAACTGTCGGCTCCGCGTGACACTTGCTCACTAACCATCAACAATAACAAACTCGGTTATTGTCAACTCTGTGAATGGACAGAGCTCCCTAGCTCCCCCACTGTTTAAGCCTCCCCCTCACTTTATAACTATTATCCCGCCTCCCTCACTCTCCAACACACAACACTAGCCTCTTCCAACCTCACTCCCTCACATTGAATCTTCCTCCCCCATTCCCCAACACACAAACCAACTCATTTTTTTTCCTGAAACTGTGCCTCCCTCCCGGAGTCTTCCTCTCCTAGCAAGTGAAGCTTACTCCTCCTCCTCCAGCACGTCACTGAAATACTGAACTCCAAGTAGCAAGCAGTAAAACACACACACAAACATACACACACACACACACACACACACACACACACACACACACACACACACACACATACATACATACATACATACATACATACATACATACATACATACATACATACATACATACATACATACATACATACATACATATATATATATATATATATATATATATATATATATATATATATATATATATATATATATATATATATATATATATATATATATATATATATATATATATATATATATATATACACACACATCAGGCTGGATTGTCATAGTACCAGGACGGGTGGGAGAGATGTGGAAGGTGTGGTAATAGAAAAATTTGTGTAGTGAGAGGGCGATTGAGAAGGCGAGGCAGGGTAGGGAAGGGAAGGCGAGGCAGGGTGAAGGAGGTGTGGAAGGCGATGCAGGGTCGGGGGGCGGTGGTGGTGGAGGGAGAGGGAGACGAGGGGGGGTGGCTTGCATTAAACACCATGTGCTTGGCTCAAACAGCTGACCCGCGCCTTTGTTCGCAGGTTTTCTAAGAATCTGACACATTTAACAACGAGCCACTTGACGGATAATAGTTAAATTACCGTACACTCAATTTACATCAAAAAGGTGAAAACATAAAATCATTAATCTCAGAGAGAGAGAGAGAGAGAGAGAGAGAGAGAGAGAGAGAGAGATATCGTCTTTCTTCAGTCTTCGTATTAACGCCTCATAAGAATTCACCTCCTACCTGCCTCTCGCTCATCCCACAGTGTATTCGCGTAACACGTCGGCTGGCTCCAATAATCCGTGAATCCGGATTGAGTCGACTGCTAGTGAGGCAAGCAAGAGCATGTAAACAAAGCGACGACGGGAGGGAGGGACAGGGGAACTGGTTAATGAGGGTGGGAGGGACGGGGAATAGATGGATGGATAGATGGGGGGGGAGGGAGGAAGAGAGGGAGGTAGAAGCAGCACTGGGCACCAAGGCCACATGTGGGCTGGTGGGAATGACCGCAAGCGCTGCCGTGTCATACATGCGCAAATAATTCTCACACACACACACACACACACACACACACTAACTAAGGTAATAACAACACAGGGGTCGGAATCACACTGCTTCAGGTTAACACAGACAAGCAGACACAAATAGAAAGATACACACACACACACACACACACACACACACACACACACACACACACACACACGATTCTAAAATTCCTGACAACGATGCGGATCTATAAATATAAACTGAAGTCTTCAATATTTATGTAAAGCTCCTAGCCTGATAATTTAAGACTCCGAGACGCATAAAGCATTAAGTGCTACAGAGCAGAGCCATGAACGTAACACCGCCCACAGCATGACATCACAGAGACACTCACAGCGCGCGCGGATGACATCATAGGTACACAGAGCAACAACAACAACAAGATTATCCCGCGGGGTGAGGCAAGGTTGCCAGCGTTCGCCCGGGGATGCCGAGCCTAGTGTTGCCTCCCGCGGGTCATTGAATTTCCTGCCAGGGGGAAATTCATTCAGTGCATGTGACTGTGCCATGCATGGCTGAGACCACATGGAATTAAGCGCTACTCGGATATGCTGCGCCTCCCCTCAAAACACCAATTTGGGAGTCATTACACAAACTACATGGGAGGGAGGGAGGGAGGGAGGGCACACTGTAATTTCGTGGTGGCATTATAATAGTCGACGAAGAGATGTTCCGCTACGACCATCACCTACTGTACAGCATCGATCACAAGCAGCCATCGATCACGTTATAGCAGTTATCGCAGCCATTATGTCTGCTAGACGGCCCTGGGTGGGAATATATCAAGGGAGTCTCAGAGCGGAGGAGCAGCAGGCGTCACGAGGCGGGGAGGATGGGAGAGGAAATTGAACAAATTCTCTCTACAAATCCCTCTACTGAAACTTTTTATTCTTGGTGAATCCTCGCGTTTAAGATGTTGGTTGCCTCACCGAGTTCTTCCATATTAATAACACTACCATTATACAGCTGGCCGTCATTCGTATAAAACATTTACTGAATAAATACTTATGAATCTATCTACAATAACTTATCTGGCGCAGCTTAACTATAGTAAAGTAGAAGTCAACCTTTATAGGAGTTCAAATATCCTCATTTACAACCAACTACCGTAGTCTAGGCTACACTGATACTTATTATATGCGTAATTTTCCGTGAATAAATACACC
The DNA here is from genome assembly GCF_018991925.1 of Homarus americanus. Taxonomy (NCBI): domain Eukaryota; kingdom Metazoa; phylum Arthropoda; class Malacostraca; order Decapoda; family Nephropidae; genus Homarus; species Homarus americanus. Next base: position 70,870 of record NW_024712489.1, read on the forward strand.
AATAATAACTGAACTATCACCATCAACATAAACGACACTGGCAAAAACAACAACAGCGATGATAATAAAAATAATAATAATAATAATAATAATAATAATAATACGGTCATAATAACAATAGCAACAATAAAACTGTTATAAATAGAATAAATTGATATTTCAGTTATGGACGAAAACCATCACCTCACATCACTCATCAAAAGACGGACACGTCAGCACCAGCTTCAACCAACCCCCCCACCACCACCACACAAATATAATCTAATTCCTCTTGAAAAATATCTCGTCTGTGTGTTTATAGCTTCAAAATATGGTTTAACAGCGTTTGATCCCGTAGAGTGAGCACTGTACCTCTCTAGAACCTCCCCCCCCTCCCTCCTCCGTCTCCCCTCGCCCCTCCATTACCGTCTGAAAGATGATCCGTTTGAGGGGCATCGACTACGTTGATATTTTCACTCGAGGTCTTTTGATGTCCGGGGGAGAATTGCGGAGAGGAGAGGGCCTCCTACCTGTAAACAATGTAGTCCAAGGCAGACTACCCAAGAGGTGCAACAGCTTCTCTTTGTTTGTGACCCCCCCTCTCTCTCTCTCTCTCTGAAAACACCTACTTTCTACGATGAGTTAGTTCAAATGCCATACCACCACAAGTACCACAAATAATAGATACTCACACTACCACTACACCTCCATATACCTGCAAACCCACCAGTACCACACACCAACACCAGTATCCCACAACACAGCGAGCCCAAATGACAGAGGGACGAGTGTTTGTAAACAGTGGTGGTCGCCTCCAGCTGGCCTTCTCACCCACCAAGGCTCTTATCTCTTGCCGGTCTCCTGGCTAGGCCTTACTGGAGTGGAGATACCAAACAGACTAGACCTTGGAGACATTTGCCGGGGGGTTCTCCTAGGTTGACCGAAGGTTCTACGACCACTTCCTGGGGTGCGTCGTTTTTCCTCCTTCCCACCTCACCTCTCCCCTTACCCCCAACACCTCCTTCCCACCTCACCTCTCCCTCAACACCTCCACAACCTCCTCCTTAATAAGTAAGCACCCTCTGCCACTCCCCCCTGCCCTCCACCACTTCCTTCATCCACAATCCCTCCCTGCCCCCTCACCACTTCCCCCTCCCCTCCCCACTTCCTCCCCGCTCCCCAGCTTGCAGGGCGGGGCGGCCATGCACGCTCATGCACCAGGCATCATCCACAAGGTCAGGAGGCCAATGACATCACACACCCACACTTTTTTTGGCCACGGGCTCCCTCCCTCCCTCACGAGAGCTCATTTTCTACATCTGGCTGCTCCTGGTTCATCTGTACACTATGGCGATGACATGTACATTGCTTTGTGTACAATGTGCAGATAGGATCGGGGTATACACACTGTTATGGCGACACACACACACTTGGTGAAGTGGAGACGGCACATAAACGCGCACACAGATCTGTTTACACTGTATTCACTGTAATAATAACATGTAAATGGTTCTGTTCACATTAATATAACTGTATACATAAACGTGATACGTACATGGTTCTGTGTACATTGTAGAGAAGAGTGTATACACTAAGTGCACGTGCACCGCTGCCTGCCTCCCTCCAGTTCTTGTGTGTGTATTATACAGACGGCACGTACACCCGCCCTCTGTATCTCCCTCTACAAACAGACCCCCACACTGTAACACTATACAATGAACATATACACCTGAACACTGACACCCGGTACACAACACGCACGCATCCATAATAGTAAAATGATACTACTACTACTACTACTACTAATAATAATAATAATAATAATAATTAGAAGTAGGAAAATACCCAAGTGTTGAATTTAAGTATACAAAGACAAAGAGCGAGAGAGAGAGACGCATATAATACATAGCAAAAGGTAAACAAACCAAATACAACTGTAATATAAAACGTTAAGTAAATATAAGGAATAAAAATAATACTTGGCAACTAAGCATCCACCACAACACCAGATAAGGCGCGCGTGACGTCACCTCCAGCTGGGACCCGCGCCTCGCGTTATCAGCTGTTCCTCTTCTCTTTATCAGCTGCTTCTCTAATCCCTATCAGCTGTGTGTCTCGTCTTTATCAGCTGTCTCTCGAGTCCCTATCAGCTGTTCCTCTAATCGCCTATCAGTTGTTCTCAGTCAACGTCACAAAGGATATCCGTCACACACACACACACACACACACACACACACACACACGGTGATGTGAGTTCCTCACATCCACCCAGAATCCTCTATCAATCCACACACTCTCCCCTCAACTACCCTTTCAATCTGTAAAATCTTCTCTCAACTTCTTAATTCACATAATCTACCCACTATTCTCTCTCTCTCTCTCTTAATCTCACTCTCTTAATCTCACTCTCTCTCTCTCCTCCAATCTTTCGCTCACCCGTTATCTATATACCGTATACGATATAAAGCTACGATAATTAAATATTGTGAAAAATATGACATTAATATTAATCATATATTCGGTAACATCCGTCATTATCATCATTATTATTATTATTATTATTAGTGTAATTCACTGTGTGGTCATCCCTCTCCCGACTTCGTAAGCTTATGTTATAAACCCGTAGACTTTCACTCGCAATAATAATAATAATAATAATAATAATAATAATAATAATAATAATTATAACAATAATAATAATAATATTAATAATGAAAATAATAATAAAAATATTAATAATGGTAATAACAATGAAAAATAATAATAATGTAATAATAATAATAATATATAATGCCAAAGAAAATACAATCTAATTACACACGACTGCTCCATTACCAGACCCATCCTGAGAGAGAGAGAGAGAGAGAGAGAGAGAGAGAGAAGGAAGGGTGATGGAATATTGGCTAGAAACGTGGGATAAGAAAGAGTAACGGAGAGGAAGAGGAGGAGGAGGAGTAAGGAGATAGACAGAGAATGGATAGGTAAAGGATAAAGAAGATGGAAGAGGAATAGTGATAGAAATAATTAAAAATAAGAGAGGGAGAACAACAGACTGTAACATGAGTGAACAGTGTTATATAAAGAGCAGAAAAGCAACAAAAATGAGGAGGCGGACAAGAGATAAAAATAGGAGGCAAGTTTAGGGAGGTGAGGCAATTGTTCTGGGGCACCCTTAACCCCCCCACTCCCTTGATCTCAGGGCTTAGGGTGGATCAACACACATTATGATTGCACCCCCTCCCCCACCCTCCTTTATACACCATACAATTCTTGATACATAACCGCAATATACTTTCTATAGCTAATCTCTAGAAAATACAAAAACTTCCGATTAAATGAATTGTACTTTAATTATCACAGTATACATCCTTTATTACAAAATAAATATATATGTATTGTATATTATATAAAACTAAAGCTACTTTCTATTCTTGCTAAAATTTCAATATTAACTTATAAATATCTCATTATATATAAATTACAGAGCATTATAACACACTACCAAACAACTTGTTATAAAGTTTGTATTGTATGTAAATCACGCAAAAAATGTAACAATGCCCCAAAAAATATTAAAATAATTGTATTCGTGGAATGTTATGACAAACACTTATTCACATAACATAAAACAGCTGCCTGATACTGTAACACTAATAAAAAACACATTCATACAGAGGTTAAGGGAAGTCCTGGTAACAGTAAAAAAAATAAAAATTTATAACACTGATACGTAACAAATTATATTAACAGAAAGAACGTTACTAATTATATATAACAAAAACTGATAAGGAAAACAGTATTTGTAAAGTATACAGGTATATGAAAATAACAAATAAACAAACTTAATACATATGGCTGACAAAAAAATATAAATGTGGAATAAATACAAATTCTTTATAAACAGGATACCATTATAAACATTTATCAAAATCATCAGAGACCAATATAATACAAATAAATAAATAAATAAAACATTAAAACCATAAAAAGGACAAAGAGTTTATAAGGAATAATCTAACATACGTTTTAACTCCCAAGATACTGTCACACACACACACACACACACACATGTACGTCCTTAGCTGCCACCATTATTACTATTATTACTATTTCCTACTTTATCATCCGTCTTCCTGCAATTGAATCAAATCATACTACGGAAAGCGGGCCACCAACAGAAGAACAAACACGCCAAATGAGCAAAGAAATTAATACACACAAAAAAAATGCAAATTAGACACAACGGACGACATAATGAGGCGTGGGAGGCAGCCATCGTAAGCTTGTCGCTGCATAATAATTGCGATAATTCCCGCTAATGGGACGCCAACAGCATGAATTATTTTAACTAATTATCTGGGCCATATTACGAAATAATAATGATAATATTAATAATAAATAATAATTTTGATGGTAAAAACAATAACTCGTAAAAAAATTGAGGGAGAGAGAGAGAGAGCACGTGAAGTGTGACCCACTACTTCCCTCCTCCCCAAGGCCCATTTCTACCCCCTACTACTGGAGCTCCTACATACACAATACTAATTTACTCTCCTCTACAATCCTAGACTACTACTATTACTACTACTACCACCACCACCACCACGGAATCAGTCTAATCCACACTCGCCTAACTCTGTCCCCATCCTCCTCTCTCCACCCCACCTCCCCTCTCCTCTTCTCTCCCCCCCACCTGCTCTCCTCTCATCTCGTCCCTCCCCCGGCCAGAACCTTGTTGCTGGTCGTTGTACCGGGGTCGCGCGCCCCTGAAAGTACATGTCACGAACTTTTGCACTCTTCCCACAACTGCTACCGGGCGTTCCTCAAGCTTTCGTTCACCTCCCTCCCTCCCCAACGTTCACCCAGGCGCGACCCCACACCAAACATACATACATACATACATACATACATACATACATACATACATACATACAGCAACTCACATACATACATACATACATACATACATAAAGCAACCCACATACATACATACATCACACCTTACGACTGAAACACAAAGGAAACTGATCCCAATATCTTTGAAAATCCTGTATGTTTGGGGAGCCTCTTGTGGTAATCTTGGGATGCATGAAATACATAATCTATTCCCTTCATATGACATCGATGGCCAAAGCAAGAACGGCACCGCGTATGACGGTACCTCACTCAAAGGACTCCTCTATGGTACTGTGGCTTAGAGGTAAAAATTATCTGCCAACCTACACCACCACCTTCAGTACCTGACACCCAACCACACCCGGCCCGCCCTTGAAGAAAAGTAGGGAACGAAGGAAGGAGGAACACCCGCTCTTCAGGTAGACAGACGGGCGCCCGTAAGAACAACACCCGTATGAGAAAAAAACATAACTTTCACCTCTCACGACGAGCCGTCATCCCCGGCTACATCTCCACGTCACTTCTCCATGTGTCTGAAATTTCCAGATATATTTTTCTCACTTCCAGACACGCCTTCATCACTTCCAGACACGCCTTCTCCCCTTCCAGACACGCCTTCATCACTTCCAGACACGCCTTCTCCCCTTCCAGACACGCCTTCTCCCCTTCCAGACACGCCTTCATCAATTCCAGACACGCCTTCATCACCTCTACAAGACATCTCGACTCCACCAAACAGGAAGTAAGTAACCTTCAACACACCTCACTCCACCTGGCCCTCTTGTGCCCCTCCTCTCAGGACTTTCAACACTCTTCAGGTTCTCTCTCAAAACACCCACAGAAGCTTTAGATTCTTTGAACTCTTACCCATTCCCAGAATAAAAAAAAAAGAGGGGGGGGGGGGGCGGAGGTCCTACACCTGCTAGGAAATCTCGTACGAGAGATCTTGAAACTTTTACATCTCCTCCAAGAAGCGCCTTCAAAGTCTTTAACACCCTGGCGAGGTTTTTACCTACTTATTCCCTCGCTACTCTCTCTTATAACACCTTAGTACTTATTCAATTCTCTCACAACATCTGTAGGAGTTATACGTTACACCCAAAGCTCTCACAACTTCCTTATGTCACTTAAAGAACTAACAGCTCTAATTTACATTATCTAGGAAGCTTCAGTTTATTTTCAGTACTCTCACACAAATTCAGAGTTGTACATCAACCTCTTCTTACTCTCACTACACCAACAAAATATACAGTATTTGAATTATTTTCTTAAGCCAACCTTGCATCAATTTCAGACACCCTTCCTACCCAGTTTACTCACACAAGACATCCAGGAGATTTAAGAGAGTCTGGGCACTACTAAATACTCTCTCGATACCCTAAGAGCACCTACAGGATGGGAAGAGAGCATAAACAGGCCATCTAGCTGTACTCTGACCACTCTCCTGGGAGTCTTGAGCGAGCGAGCACCTTCAGGAGCTTGGACGAGACCTTTACAACGTTGACATTATATTAAAAACATCTTTCTCTTATTCAGATATTCTCCCAGGACCTTGAAGCCTCTATGTATTAACAAATTGTGTATCTTTATTTTTACTGTCATCCCTTCCGTTGCCCCACTTACAAGAGCAATGACATCTAATTAAACACATAGAAAGAAAGTCATTAAACACACACATCGGTATACGACACAACAACACGGCTCTCACACCTTAAAGTGGGATTCAATAAGATTTAGACCTTTTATTTCTTCTTTCTTGTCTCCCGTCTATATCTTTTTACCTGCAATAGGGACTTTAGACACGCAAAGCGATTCTAAATGTACGGATCTCTCAATATTAAGAAGCAATCAGTGTGACAGAAAAGTGTGCTTCCATTATCCCCCGGACGACAGCACCAAATTACAGGCTATACATAATAAATTGGTGAAACTTTATTTCCCCAGTATGGGGTCCTACTACCACCACCCTCCATTAGATGACCTCAGCACAGCGGTGGATGGCGATGTTACCTCTATCTCCAGGACGCCTTAAGGCCGAATTTACCCATTTCTCTAGGAAACCCGAGCTTAATAATGGAAAATTAAATTAATGCTTGATGTCTAATAAAGGGCCTTGCCTCTTCCCAAAAGCGTATTTCATCTGGCGGGTCTTGTACAGCAGGATAGTATAAACACAAGTGTACCAACCCGGCTGACTGTACCGTGCGTATAGATGGTGTGGCGTAATATCGTGTTACCATCATGAGTAGATATGTGCCATCCTTAGATGAGAAAAACGTAGTGTTCGCGCGTGGTTTGCAGACTGTGAAACCTCTCTTCTACGTTTACATAAATCCGTAGGGACGCAGCAGTGTTGCTTCAGAGCAAAGTGAAATGAACCGAAATGAAACGATTCCCAAAGGAGACAAAATGAATTCATGCTGAGCTTATGTGCTACTACCGCCTTCGCAAATTAAACTGGCTCTCCTAGAATCTCTTAATTGAAACCTTCAGGGATTTTTTTTACTATTAATCTCTATTTCTTTTGACTTATTTTTACACAAGCCTAACATTCAATAGTCCTATGGCTTTAAGTATTTCAAACCCGACAAAATATAAAAATATAAATCCCCGCAACCTATCGTTAAAAAACCCTTCTCAATATTGTCTTGATGTCCTCGCCGAGAGAAAAATCACAAGGTTCTGCTATTTAATGATCACGCAGTAAAAGTCTTGGTAGGATTTTATGTTTTTCGTATTGAGGAAAAGCCTTCGGGTATTTGACGACGTCCCCGGGAAAGTCGTCAAGAGGTACTTGATACTCTTACCAGTGGAAAGTCACCCGATATTCACTCTTTGTTACTATGAGGTTTGTGTTGGTTAAAATAACGTGTAAATATCGTTGTTATTCTCGACTCGTTTCATCGTATTTTTTTTTCTAAAGCAGTTCATATAATCCTCTCTCACTCTCTCTCTCCTACATCTTTACTCCCCCGCCCAGTTATCTGCCTCTCCCCCTCGCTCTATAACCCCCCCTCCACCTTCCCCACTACTACACCTGCTACGTCGAGGAGATATCTACAACAATTCCCACAATTTTAGAACCTCGACTTTCACTACTACCAGGGTCCGCTGTCGCCATCCTCATTATCCGACCATCACGTGATCTCCCCCAACACGCCAGTCCTCATATATGCACCTTCCACTTATCGAAAACCCGACAGATGTGTTTCGGATACACACAATCATTAACGAAACTCGAAACCCGACAGATATAAGCTTTGGATACGGTGCACATACTCACTTAGATGGAACAAGAAATCCTGATAAGATGAAATGAAATTATACTCATCTTCCTCAAAGAACCCAGTAGAGAGTTACTTTCCCACACAATTCACGTAATCCTTCTTAATTTCCTAAACCCACTAACAACCCTCCTTCCACTTCTACCCCCCCCCGCAACTTGTAGCAATGTATAGAAAACCCCCTCCCCCAATAGTGACCACCACCTGTTAATCCCCCCACTTTTCTCCCCCTCTCTAACTCGTTATCCATCAGCCCATCTTCAGGCACTCATCCCCCACCCTCTCCCCTCCCTATAGTCACTGACCACCCAAGATCATATTATTCCTCCCTGTTCCACCTCTCCTTGGGTCAGTCGACTGATGATCTATATACACCTCCCCTTCCTCTTACAGGTAGGGTCCTTTTTAAGCGCCTCGTCTATCTACCCACAACACCAGTTAGGACTATCTGAAAGCAGCTTCCTCCCCTACGATTTAGAAACTATAAAAGTATCCTATCTTGCCCCCCAACCCCTTCGACCCAAGGTCCTCTGAGCAAATATAAAGACACAATCCACCCCATTAAAAGGTGAGGCACTGATCCCCTCCCTCTTCCCCCCCCTTTGAAGGTCAGGGGACAACCCCCGTTCTCCCCCCCGGTAGAACTCACTTGTTAATGACTACCTCAACGTCAGTCGGTGAACTCCTCTCGCCCCCCAGCCCCTTCCTCAACCTCACCGTGACCCCTACGCAGTTCAACCTCAAAAATTAGGCCTTGTTGTTTAGAATTCTGTAGAGTACGTACACACACACACACACACACACTAATATAAAAATACCGGGTAACAACACCAATAATAATTAGCCTAAATACAAACTAATAGTAATTAATAACCCCTTCCCTTACCACACTTAATTCATTGTTATCCACCCCTTCCCACCTCTTTACTTACCCTCCACCCCCTTACCTCACCCCACCCCACCTTCACACCCCACCCCACCTTCATACCTCACCCCAAACAACCTTCCCTTCCTCCTCCTTCACAGCCCCTTCCCTACCTCACACTCTACCCATTAGTCACCCTCTCTTGTTACTTCACCTCCACCTACCCCCCCCTCACCTTTCCCAACTCCACTACCTCACCCTTTCCCTACCACACCTCCTTCCTCATCTTACCTCACTTCACCCACCCTTCACACCTACCTGCCTTACCCCCCACACTTCTCTACTACCTCACCTTCCCTGCCTCCTACCCCTCTCACCAAGTCGATAATACACTCTGCATACATTTCTCCCCAACCTACCTACATACATACATAAATACATACATACATACATACGTACATAAATACATACCGCGATAAACAATAATAACCTTTCAAAAAGTCTTACGTCTCTCTCTCTCTCTCTCACGGTGGGGAGGGTGGATTTCTCAGTAAGATTATAGTTACAGCGGTAGTTTTGACGCCATATATCAAACCGTTTAATTGAAGGTGTTGTAAGTCAATCAAAGATATGCGTCTTATACCCCCAACTAACAGGAGTAAATCATTCGAGTTTGTAGTATCTGAACGCTGGCTGGATTAACACATCTATCCCGGTTTCCATCCACTACCACCACTTCCATGCTCCCATCCCAAACACATCCCACCTCTTCCAAGTTTCTATCCCATATCGCCGTTTGCCACACGAAAGCGAGGCGGTCCACGCAGTATATCTCCTCCAGAACAACCTGAAAACATCTTCAAGACGGAAATAAACCTCTAACCTGGGCCTACCGCCGGTAATAACACCTTCACCGTGTTGAGTCCCTCTTTCTCCCCCTCAGGTAGTCTCTCTCTCTCACACTCACACTCTCTCACACACACACACACACACACAAGAAAACCTAATCTGAATTTTCCTGTGAGACAGAGCAAGGAGCGATAGGATCGAAATCCATAAATAAAAGATGGAGTTAAATAAAGATATATTAGTGTAATTCAAGATAAATTTATATAAAGAAAGAAAATAGGTTAACTGATTACGAAATACGAAAGTTGTAAATGAGTGGAACAAGTTACCAAATAACATCATTAACTCGGTCACGCTGGGTAGTTTCAAAATGTAGGTTGGAAAGATACACGAGTGATAAAGATGGTTGGGTGTAAATAGGACCTGTCTCTCATGGGCTAATAGGCCTATTTCACTGCACCTATATTCTTCTTACGTTCATGTATGGAGGTTGGAGGAAGGTGAGATAGGGGAGACGGGGAAGGCATGAAGGTAGAGAGACGAAAGGTACGACAGAGAAAAGGTAGTAAAGGGAGAGGGGGGGGAGGTAGGAGGAAGGGAAGGTAGGATGGAAGGGAGGGGGGGGGAGGTAAGGGAGCAGGGTAAGGGTGAGGCAGAAGGATGTGGTAGGAGAAAAACGAGAAGGTGAGATAGGGAGGCAGCAAATCTACTACGCATTCAATTCGTCTCATAGGAGTTGACGATGGGAAAGTGGGAGGGAATAGTAGCAGCCGAATGATATGCAGAAGGGATGGAGGTGAAGGGCTTTCATGGAGGGCAGTAGAGTAAGGGTCATCAGGAGGTTAATGAGTAGGGGCTTCATGGAGGAGGGTGAGGAAGGCAGGTGAGAAGGCAGGAGAGTGAGGGGGATCATGAGGTGTAAGGGGGGAAGGATGAGGGGTCCATGGTGTAGGGAAGGATGAGGGGGTCATGAGGTGTAAGGGAAGGATGAGGGGGTCATGAGGTGTAGGGAAGGATGAGGGGGGGGTCATGAGGTGTAGGGAAGGATAAGGGGGTCATGAGGTGTAAGGGAAGGATGAGGGGGAGTCATGAGGTGTAGGGGGTCATGAGGTGTAGGGGAAGGATGAGGGGGGGTCATGAGGTGTAGGGGTCATGATGTGGCAAGGGAAGGATGAGGGGGGTCATGAGGTGTAGGGAAGGATGAGGGGGGTCATGAGGTGTAGGGAAGGATGATGGGGAGGTCAGGATGTGTAAGTAGGCAAGGGTAAGAAGGAGGGAAAGAAATGTAAGGAAAGGAGAAAGTAAAAACAAAAAAATGAGACAAATACATCTAGCTATAGAGAACAAATACACAAACACCAAATAGTTTTATGATATATAAGTATAATCTATTGAAGGACAACAAACATAAGAAGGGAAAAGATTCAGGCTATGATCTGCTTAAGTATCCTTCCCCACTCATTCCTCTCACCAGTAACCCCCCCCCCTCATGGCTTCTCCCTCTCCCCACCATTTATTCCAGTTCCCCAGCTACCTCATCACCCCCCCAACACCCCTCTTCCCCCAGTACTTTACCACCCCACACCTTCTCCCGGCCAGCTGGAAGTACGACGAGAGCTGACTGATTGCCCAGGCACAGCACAACACAAAGCCAATTCCAGGAACTTAAATTCGCACCACCACCAATTCACGTATTCCCTTACCTGGAATTTTTCACTTATGCTTTTAACACGTTTCGGCCTCTACCTTCATTTATTCCGTTTTGAGGAATGAAAGAAAAAGAGAGAGAGTACAAGGAAGGAAAAGGGGAGATAGAGAATACAAGAAAGGAAGAGAGAGAGAAACTGCAGTTCTACAGAGGGGCATCACCTCCAAGGTTCACGGTGGGTGGGTAAGAGGTAGAAAGGTAGCAACACCATCACTTAACCTCCTTTTGCTTTCTTCCTTTTCCTCCTCCTTTCAGTTCTTCAAGCTCCCACAATGTCCTTTCCTTATTTTCCCCTACCTTTATCCCCCCTCTTGCCTTTACCTTGTCTCCTGGCCTTCTACCTCCCATTCCCTTATTTTCCATCTATTTCTTCTTGTTTCTTCTACTTCCCCCCCCCCGTCCCAAGGCTGCCCCATAACCGCCCACCCAACCATGCCTTATAACAGCTCCCAGCACCCCCCCCCCTCCTCCCCCACCTTCTACAACGAATTCTCGAGCCACAATGGGTTTTTACAACGAAATTTCGGAGGAGCACAGTTGTCCTCCAACCCAGATCCTAAGAATCATTTAAAGGCCTCCGAGCCATTAAAGAAATTTTAGGACAAAGAATACATTAAATTAAAAAGAGGCCTATACATTTGTTAGGGCTACTGACTTAAAGATATGTCAGGCCTGTAACTACAAAGATATATGAAGATAAACACAGGTACTTAGAGTGATACAAACTAAGGTAACAGAGAGCCTACAGCTACAGGAATTTATCTGAACTCAAGCGTGGACACACACACACACACACACACATTTTATTATGGGGAAAGAAATTAAACGTACAAATAAATACTTGAGAATCCGGTATGAGGTTCAGAGCCACATAACCCGTATTTATAGAGCTGCTCTATAAATACGAGTTTAAACACGATAGCTACCTACAACAATACCAGAACTGGAATCAGCGAGGTAAATAAAAGCTTTATTTAACAAGTTAGATATGAGAACCACAACAATAACACGATGATAATTAAGAAGAAAAATACCGATGTAAACACGACAGTACCAACAATACCGAATGAAAAATAATTTACGCATATATAAGGATTTTGACCAGAAACATTCATCAATATTGTCGATAAATAATAATAACAATAATAAATAAATACTTCTGGTAGTATGATTTACGATACAAAGTCAATAATTAAATTATATTACTGTACTCGTTTTAAGAATGACTCAAGAAGGAAAAAAAACTGACATTAATTACAAACAAAAAAGATTTACAAACTATTGAATTATGAAACACAAAACTAAATTAATAAAATAAATAAAACAACTTGGGAATGATTTGATAAAGGTGTTGTGTGTTGTGTGACCAGCGCCCAAACATTACAGGTTCTGTCTTAGGTACACGTTGCTAGTCGAGTTCCTTCCCATGATGAAGATTAGCCTAAGATCTGGATAGCTATAAAGCCCAAACATCTTCCTCCAGTGTATGCAAATTAGATACATCAAATTAAAAATAATAATAATTATTCAAGTTCCGGTATCATATTAGCAGCTGTAATGTTTGTTTTTGTTGATATTTTGACGAGGAATCTTTATAATACTGAGGAAAAATAAGCCTAAAACAACAGACAAAATAAGGAGGCAGATACTGAGAAATCCAGCCTAGGCCTCCTCCCCCCCCCTTGTGGTTTCCTCCTTGGTGATCTCCTGGGCAGTAGACAGGCCCTCCTTCACAGCTCTCCCTTTGAAGTTCAATTTCATTCCGCCATCCCCCCCCCCTTCCAAGAGGCCTCTCATATTCACCCCACCCCTCTTTTATGTCATTTCCACCCCACTCCTTTACCTCTCATTCTTCTTCTACTCTCCTCCCTCTCATCGTACCATACAACCTTATTATACCCTTTACTCTCACTCCCTTTCTCCCCATTCTTACCTCTCTCACCCCTAAATGTTCATCCACATCTCTCCAAAAGTCTTCTTCAGCTCTAACTCATCCTCTCTCCTTTACCTCTCACTCTCCCAAACCCACCCTCCACTCTCCCTCCCTTTATTGACTCTCATTCCCTTTCCCCCTTAACTCTCACACTCGGCCCCACCAACACTCAACCAAGGTGGCGAGTTTAACAAACAAGTGTGAGAGGAGAAGAGAGAGAGAGAGAGAGAGAGAGAGAGAGAGAGAGAGAGAGAGAGAGAAAGAGAGAGAAAGAGAGAAAGAAAGAGAGAGAGAAAGAGAGAGAAAGAGAGAGAGAAAGAGAGAGAAAGAGAGGCTCAGAAATAAGAAAGGGAGGAGACAGGGGGGGAAAGTGAGTGAAAGAAGGAGAGTTGGAAAATAAAAGAAAGGGAGATTGGTGAAGGAAAGTGAAAGATGGAGGAGGAGAATGGAGGGAGGAAGGGGAAGATGATAGAATGAGTGAGAATATTGCAGTGTGTGTGTGGAACTGAAAAGAGAGGGTGAGGGAAGAGGGAGGAAATGAAGGAGTGGATGAGTGAGAGAAAGGAAGAATGGATGGAGTGGGGAAGTAAGGGTGGGGAGGGGGGGGTACTCCAGTCATTAAACCTGACCAGGCTGGTATGGAATTCAGTTTTACTCTATGGCAGACGTAACTCCAAAGGAACAGGAAGCTCGTGACGATTTCGCCAGCCGTCGTCACGTCAGGGCAACCTTCCAAAATTCGACCATTTCCAACATTTCACCTGAACCAGAAATAAACAATCACAAAACGTTCCATATAAATAACCCTAAAATTCACCGCCATTCGAAAATCCCGATTCCTCATCTCTATGTCAAAACATTTTAATTAATTCCAAGGTTTAATTCTAAAATTCCAATCTCGATTATATAAACAATAATTCCATCGATACTCTTTAAGGTTCAATTCCAAAATTCCCAGCCTGTATTCCAAAATTTCACCCAATTCCCTGAGCTCCGTTACATCTCATCCGTGCTCAAAGGCTCCATTCCATTATTTCGTTTGGATTCCGAAACTTCATTCCCAAATTCCATCTGTAGGCCCAACTTTCATTATCAACCCGGCGCTCCAACTTCCTCTGTAGCTATATACACCGCAACTATATACGTATATAATAAACTAAACTCCTCACACTGACTGACACCAGTACACCACACAGTCACTTTGATCAGAGCCCTTGACTGGAGCGAATAATTAAATAACCGAACTAACTGTCATGACCGTAATTTCCACTACCGTACTGCTCCTCCGTTTGTAAGGGAATAGGTGTAAACATACTTCAAACTGATCGCTCGATTGCGTAATCCTGATTTCTATATTCGTCGTCTCGTTATAATCAGATGGTAATAAAGTTCATTCTTATCTTTCTTATCGAAGTATAGCGTGTAGGAATAACTGATAACCTAATTCGTCTGTGCTTTATTACAACAAATAACAAAAATAATCTATACTGTTTATATAATAGTGAGTACTCAACTACATCACCCATTTTATATCTATGTCATTCGTCACGTAGACTTAATACAGTAACTAATGAACTAGGCCACACGTTACACAACAACAGTATACCGTAACAGACAGCCTAATTCACGCTTGCCATTTTTCACTAAGTCGTTCTGAACATTGATCACATTCAGCATCAACTCAATAAAACCCAAAACCAATTAACTAACTAACTAACACCTTATCCCTCACAACACTGACCCCCTTCAGTATTTGGTGAGTCGACCCTTTCATGAAGTTGGCATACATGTCTGGCGTGTGTCTAAAGCTCCACCTCCTCCACTCCACCACGATCAGTCGACAACTCGCCGGGGATTTTGATCGTTTTTAGTCCCGGTAGTCGATTGTTTTTACGAATGCCCGCAATCAAACCGCCGCCAAATTAATAGTCTCCCGGATTAAGCTTCAGCCAACGTGTAATTTTCTAAACGCAAGAGTTGTATACAGTTTATAAATTATATAAACAAAACACAAACTGACTCTCCTATTGCTATATAAAACACACCGGCTCCCCTATATACAAAACACACACTTACCCCCCACTTTGTTTAAGCATTTAACTATTCCAAAATTAGTTTAAATAAATAAGTTTTATTTTTCAACAAGAACAATATTCATAACTATAAACTTTAGCTTAATAATACCTCTACAGCTATTTGAGGCCCACGAAAAGTTGTGTTTTCTCGTTTTCACCATTTTAATATTCTTTAACTGTCTCAACTAAACTACAAAACCAACAAATATAAAACTTCGGTCTTAAAAAAATGGATAAACATGAGGGAAGGAAAACAACATACAGTAAAGCTGCGAGAAAGAAACAAACCCAGCAATGGCCGCCAGTGCTAAGACGGCAGGCAGTAATTTATGTCCCATACGGACCAGCTTAGTCGGCTAATAGCTCTTATCAGACCCAGGCCCACCCTACCCTACCCTACCCTGCTTTTACCTGCCTCTCTTACCTAGACTTGGGGCCCGTGTGTAGTGTATCTAAGTCTTGCCTTAGCCCTTACCTAATAAACCTCTTAGCACCATGAGTTATTCGCCCAAATCTTACCTTAAACCATAAAGTATCCAAAACAGCTACCCCCCCCTCCCCCCAACCCTACCTTACCCTTACCTAAACTTGGGCGCCTATCTAACTTCGCGCCTGCCTGCCTGCCTATCTATCTATCCTTCGCGCCTACGTAAGCCTACCCCACTTACGCTTACCATTCAAGCAACCCTAGACCACCCTATCTACCTGAGCCTATAACCCCTCTACCTACCTGAGCCCCCACCTACTTACCTAACCCCCCCACCCCTCCATTTCTCTAATACCAACTAATTTCAGCCCACCCCCCCCTAGACATATCCCACTTCTTCCTCTTCCTACCTAACCACCCCACTTCAATCCTCCCTCCAACACCCTTTACACTGATTCCTCTCCTTCCTGTTTCTATGCATTCCCACCTCTCTCCAACTCTCCTCCATCTCCCTCCCCTGACCCCCCCCCCCTTCAACGTCAGGCCACCCATGGTGCTTCCAGCCGGTCTAGAGCTCAGCTGGTGGGCCGGTCCACTGCCCTCCCTTCTGACCTCGGTGGGAGGGGTAGAAGGGGTACTAAAGGGGGAATGGAGGTGAGGTGAGGTGAAAATGGGGGAAGGGGGGGATGGAAATTGGGTGGTAGAGGTGGAGTAAAGTGAGACAAGAAAGGTGAGAGCGAGGAAGGGAGAAATGAGGATGGGTGAGAGTAGAGAGAATTGAAAGATAGATGGAAAGGAGGGGAGGAGATGGAGGACGGTGAGAGGGAAAGGTAAAAAGACATATCAGTCGGATATGTAGAAAAGGTTAGAACGAGAGAGAGAGAGGAAAGTTAGGTAAAGAAAAAATGGGGAGACAGGAAAGGGAAGGGAAGGGAAGGGCGGTAGAGGAATGATAGAGTCAAGAGACCAAAGAATTGCCGCACATGAACAAAAATCAAGAGGGGAGGGGGGATAAAGCCGGGTGCCGGATGATGATGAATACTAGACATAACAACAATACTTATGATACACCGAGTTATATGAAATTTCGATTCGTTCTCTCAAGATTCAAACGCATGAAGTTATTCCTCTTGTAACTGGAACAAACATAACGTAAGAGTCACAGTAGAGTCTCAGTGCAATATCGGTGCCATTGAATGTCATGTTTATATCGTAGGTTACATGGGTATTCGGATACGTTCTGTGCTCCTATTCACAGCAAGGGAGAACAATTTACCGTATGTTTCTACAGAAGATTTGGACTTAGCCAGATATGTCCTCAAGTTTACACAGCAAAAATTAACGTACGTATATATTGGACTAATCCCAAACAGCTACGTTTACGTGGTGATATGGCTCTTTTATCGAGAAAATCCCTAAAATTCATAACAAAACTGAACGTACAAATCTTTTAAAATTCGAATCTTTGGACTGCTCTCCAACTCTCACCCAGCACCCTCCCCCCCCCCCAACACTCACCACCATTATTCTTCCTCCTTCTCTTGTCCCCAGAGTCGTAATGTCCTACCCACCCTCACCCACCACAACACCCCCCCTACCCCAGCCCGCCTCCATCAACCCGCACAAAACCTCCCCCAACGGCCTCGTCAACCCAAATCAATCTGTTTCCTCCACTTTTCGGTTAACAGCCACAGTCAATAATTCCCCGGCCATTGTAATCGCTGCTAAATGTCAACATAGTTTGCCCTTCCTTTCCACCCACTGCCGCCGCCGCCTCCTCCCTTTCCACCCACTGCTCTCTTCCAACCAACGCTTCCTCTTCCATCCACACCCAATCTACACAATCCCCCCCACTCTCACCCATATCTATCGCTTTCCCCTCATCCTTTCCCTCCCCTTCATTCCATCCAACTCCACCCCCCCTCACCTCCGTGTGACACACCCTTAGTTCTGCCTGAACTAATTAACTAAAACTGGTTCAACCATACACGCGTCAAGCCCTTCACACTCCGAGTCCCTCTCCCCTCCCTCCCTAACACCGCCCCCCCCTCACTCTCACCCCTAGAACTACAATCATCACCCTTCTCTCACCCCTCCTAAGATCACAGTTCCTCTCTTCCTTCGGCACTCCTACAAGAAAGGCGACTCATCCACTTATTTACTATTCTAACTCCCCATACCCCCCCCCATCCTTATCCATTGACCCTCCCTACTCCCCTTCCCAACTATTTTTCTCTCCCTCTACTATCCATGAAACCTACACCATTCACTTCATTCAACGTCCATCTCATCTTTCCCTATTCCTCCTTCTCAATCAATCCAAGTTATCCCCTCCACCTGGGATAATATTCTATCCATCCACTACCAGCTTCCAAGTCCTTCAACCCATCCACCCACTCCTGTCTCTCCCTCTCCCACCGTCCAGTCGTTACGCCCCAACTCATCCCCCCCCCATTTCCTCCCTCTCTTCCGCCTCCCCCACTATTCCACCCCAACTCACCCTCCCATCCCTTTCCTCTCTCTCCCTCCCTCACCCATCTCCGAGTGAGGGTGGCGGCGCGTGCACTCCACCCACTTAGATCTGGGTGTATTGGCCGCGTTACCCGTGGCTCGCACACCAATGAAGACCGTGTGTGTGTGTGTGTGTGTGTGTGCTAGGGGTCACACACATACACACACACAAATGCTCCTTCCCATATATGATTATCCAAACTCCTTCCCCCAAAGCTAAGGAAGAGAGGATTTTCGACACTCTAAAGGAAGCAACGGCCAAACTCAACCACCAAAGTTACAATTACCATATTTCCCTTCCATTTCCTCCCCCTATCATCTTTCCCTTCCTTCCTTTTCCTCCTAACCTCTCTTCTCTCTTCCCTTAACTCATCCTTTCCCCTCCACCGGGTCTTCTCATCCCCATCCGTTAGTCTTCTCTCCTCTCATCCCCATCCGTTAGTCTTCTCTCCTCTCATCCCCACTCCCTCTTTACTACCCCCATCCCCCCCATATTCTATGTCCCAATAATCCCTCCTACCCTCCCCAGACTCCCTCACCCCCCCCCTATTCTTCCTCCACTCCTCCCCCTCCAGGTCCTAACCAAGAGATGCGCCTCGTCACTAGTGGAGGGTCGCGAGGGACAATGATCGATCAGAATTAATTAAACGATATATCTCTTCATTGGATCCCAGGCTGCCTAATCTTGACTCCCCCACCCCCCTCCCTCCTCACATTACCACCAACTAAAGCCACAGTGTGTATTATTAGTCACAAACTTTCATTTATGTATTAAAGCCTTTTATTCACAATCTACGAAAAAAAATTATGCTGTAGTGATCTGGTCAGCATTAATAACAAAGGAAAAAATATTAAAAATAATCTTATCAACTTGTAAATATAATCACACACATAAAACGATAATATTAATTAACTTTGATATTAATATTGGAAGTTTATTTACCCACAAAACAGTACACACAAAGTAAACAACAACAATACTTACATGGCTCAACCAGTCATTATAGAATATTTAGTATCACCAGGATGATGACATGTTACATGGTATAGTAAATATATAACCACGTTTATCATATTTTGTAGTTACATATATCTAGATGTAATCTGTTAAGTGGATGGAAACAATAGCCGAAACAATAAAACAATCCCAATCAGGATTATGTCGTGATGGTAAAATATATAATCATTGGCAATGGTAATTTATATCACATTATCAATACACGTTATAATGGATTTTAATCCCAGAGTAAAAAGAAAGTGTTACAAGCATTTCAATACTTCATACATTAATAAGAAAATAATAGCAATAACGGAATGTCTTTTCATATTATAAACTAATTCCATTTTAACTTTAAGGGATAAATACGAAAAGCAACTACTGCACTTATTTCAGTAGTATTTACTAGCAATAAAGAACAGCACTAATTAGCACTTCATCCTTCGTATCAAGTGCACGGGGTTCTCTCTATCTCTCACTTGATTCTACTTATCATCACACTACGATTTCCCTTCCCTATCTCCCTTTTCCTTCAACACTCCCTCTCCTCTTTTTCTCTCCACCTTTTCTATACCTCTTTTCTCTTTCCTCCTTTTCTATCCCATTTTTCCCTTCCTTTCTCCACCTTTTATATCCCTCTTCCCTCACTCTACTCCCTCGTTTCCCCCACTCTGTCCTCTCCTTTCTCTTCTACCCACTCCCCTTCCCCCCTATCCTGGCCAGCAGGTCGAGGATGGCAGCAGGCGGGACACCACCAACTTTTCACAAGCGATGGGTACATTACGGCCAGCCCGACTCCCTCACCTCCTCTCCCTCCCCACCGTCTAACAAATCACCCACACACGTTTCTGCCTCGAATATCAACCAATACGTTTATCTTGGACAACTGACTGGGGATAAAACTTCCTCTCAAAGTGGAATAAAGTGGTGGTGGTGAGAGTATAGAGTGGTGATGATGGTGGTGAGGATAGAGAGGGGTGGTGAGGGCAGATAGTGGTGGTGGTGGTGATAGTGGTGAGGGTAGAGTGGTAGTGCTCTCCCCAAGGGGTATCTACATCTATTGGAGTCCCCTATATCGTGGTCCTCCCTTACACCCACCATGGCCCTCTCCTATCACCACGGTCCTCTCCTACACCCTCCATGGCCCTTCTTTATGTCCACCATGGCCCTGTACAGCCACCATTCTTTATCAAACTCTATATGGACTTTCCACCTTTCAGATCTCCGTATGGGAATTTCTACTTCTCAATGCTCTTTAGATGGGATTTTACATCTCTCAGAGCTTTGTATTTAGGGATTTCCACGTCTCTCGGGGACTTCTATTTAGGGAGTCCTACATCCCTTGGGGGCCTTTACATCCCGCAGGGTCGACGTTGGTATAACCCATAATGGGACTATTAATAACGACACAGACACACCAGCACACCCTGACACACGCTACATAGGCCTATATTAGCTCATTCACCTTTCAGCCTACACTCAAACACGGCCCCCAGAGCCGAGGACTTCAAACTCATGGTCAAAATACACTGAATCCTGGCCCCCAGCAGTAGGAACAGACTATAAGGATAAGCAGCTCAGGCCCAACAGTAGTAGCATTGGTACGATTGTCAAACTAGCTGCGTGATCCCGGGGCTAAGAGTGTCACAAGGCAGCCGAACCGGACCCAGCGACAGTCCTAGGGCTGTGACCCCGGGGTTAAGAATGGCAATGGGACCATATAAAAAAATCCTAGCAATTCCAGTAGGTATATAGTCTTAGTAACTCCAGTACACAGTTCTAGTATAGATTCCTAGCAGCACTTGAAGATATTCCTAGGTTCCCCAATAAATAGTCCTTGTAGCTAGCCCCAGCAGCAACAACAACCCTGGGGTGGATAACATCTAGGGGTGGATAACCGGCTACACAGTATGGTATGGAGGGAGGGAGGGAGAGTAGACGCATGACCGAACGGATAACCACAACACGAGAGAGCGAGCGAGAAGAGACCCTACCTCCTCACTGCCCAGGACCAGCGAATGTGAGGCTTGAATGGAAAGGACAGGGAGGGGAGGGGACCCCCGAGAGAGAGAGAGAGAGAGAGAGAGAGAGAGAGAGAGAGAGAGAGGAATGGTGGGTGGGGTAGGCAGTCTATGGTATGGTGGGAGGTGGTGGGAATCTATGAGAGAGGAGAGGGGAGGAGGGGGGAGAGGTTTAAGGGAAAAAAAGAGGAAAGAAAGGGTCGATCCAGCAGTGGCTTTAAAAATGTGAGGAGAGGGAGAGAGAGAGACGGGGAGGGGGGGGGATACAAAAAGGAAGTAAGGGGGGGTAAGAGGGGTTTATATACGAGCCCCCTAAGGTACACTACGATACCCAGCTCACCCTGTACGTATGTTAATAGACCACAAAATCGACAGAACAGAAAACAGACCTAAATTTCAGATGTTTGTTCTCCCAGTACATCTTCCTTGTGTTCCCTTTACTAATCTTTTATATCTTATTGTTTTTCTATATACAGTACTTACCTTGTACTGTATATATATGGTATATTTTAATTTAATCTTACAGGAAACTCTAGCGTATATCACACCATATTTTTTTTACCGTTTCTCTCACATATTTCACTTTTATATATCCAGTATAATTATAATATTAATGCTTACTCTTAAACACGAGATTCAACGATGATAATTCCCAAAACATCCCAATTTCTACAAGTGACACACACACACACACACACACCAGGAACGAGGGAGGCTGGCAGGCAATTTCTTACCACAAGACGCAAGAGCTTCAACTATGTCCACGAAAGAATGCACAATATCCTTCCAGCAACATGACCCACCAATTCCTCGGCGTAAATGCCAGGGCAAGTGTAGTCCTAATTCCCAAAATGAGTTGCTACCAGTACTGTAAATGTCCACCTAAAATAATAATGAATTTATTACAGCACAAAGAATTGATTCCAAATTAAGCCTTATAATTTTAAATAAAGGGCTAATAATTTCCCCTTGAGACGATATTCTTAAAAACACGTTCCAAAAATCCGAAAAAACACGCCTATAACCTAAAACATATTTATAGATAGTTTAGACACAGATAAATAAATGGACAGTTACACAATCTTTTCTGATAATCAAATCTTAAATTAGATTATAGATAAATACACTGCAGTCTAAATACCATGAGAAACAACACTGGGTTCAATGCAATAAGAGAAGGAACAGCGTGTAAATCTAAATTATCAAATACTTTAAATATAAGAGAGCCAGAACAATACAATTACACCTCTCTAAAAAATTGGAACAAAAGCATATGGCATAGTTCTGAGTCCCTGAGAGTATATCCTAAGGCATCCTATCACCCCCGCTGACATTTTAAGACCTTCCTGACCCACCCCCCCCCCTCTGTACCACCTCCCCCCTCCCTCAAGGCACACTAAGCGACTTTTTCTTCTTCAAAAATCCTGTCGAGAACCTCAGGAAGAATTTCCATTAATTCTAAACAACTTGAACTTGCGCAGTTAAGTGAACTTTACGCTATATTTATAAGCCTACTTTAGGATCACACTTGAAGCTTCGCATGACTCACTTGGGAGAGCCTGCCTGCCTTCACTGACTCTCTCTGTGTGTAAGTAATAAACTTCTTCCTGAGGCTGTTGTAATAACGACAACACAAGACTCTACAGTGCTGGATATAATAAGAGCCTATTTACACCAAAGACAGATTAAGAGTTCCCCCCACACAAATCCTTCATAAACAATAACCAAACAAAAATGAGAAAAAAATCACAAGACTGAATGAACACATCAGTCAATAACACACAAACACTAACCACCAATAATGCGGGGGAAAAGTAGCTACCGTAGTTATTTTACAGCCCTTTAGACAGCCAGGGCTACGCACTGGTGTCTTCTAATCGGCCAACAGCCACTTAGAAAGTACTCGGGAGGAACAGACAGAAAGATACAAGCTATATCCTCTGCTGTAGGCATTATAACCATAGAGGCATCGAATAATTCAAATCAGATGACAAAACAAAAAGAACAACAGCAAACGGAGGATCCAGTAACAGACAAGAGAGCAAACATTAACAACAGCTAACGTCATACGAACATAACCTTACACCACACAACAGATAGCCAACAGCATACCACACAAGATAAACAGCCAACATGATATACGGTACACTGCAGACAGCCAACATAATACAGCACACTAAACAACAGATAACCATGACCACACAACAGACACCCAACATCATGCAGGCAACAGACAACACATTCATACTCCCTATAGCAGGGTCCTATAGCCTACGCCTGGCATCTCCTGTGACAATAGCTAGGATGGGGAGGAGATGGGGAGAGTACATGGAAGAAGGAGAGAGAATATGGGGAAAGGGGAGAGTACATGGGATGGGGGAGAACAAGGAGAAAGGGAGAGTAGCTTACATGGGAAAAGAAGGGCGAGAATACATGGGAAAGGGTGAGAATGACAGGAATGGGAGGTGAAACGTAAAGGAAGGAAATGGGAATGAAGATGGATGAGAGTAATAGGGAGAAGGAAATGCCACATACGGGGATGAAACATAAGAGCAAATAAGGTCTGGTCCTCCGAAATACAGTTATGAGTAGCGATGATAAATGAGGAGAGACAGTATAGCGAGGGAGTGAAAGAGTGTGGAGGGTCGAGAGGGAGAGAGTTCCTGCTTATGTAGGGGGAGGGTAAAAGAGGGGGGAAAGGGGGGGTGAGAAGAGGGGGGAAAAGAGAGGTTATGAGAGATAAAAGAAGGGTAAAAGAGGAGAGGAGGGGGTGAGAGGGAAGTAAGGGTCAGGCAGCACTGTGTCCATGGGCCATTTTAGGCGTAGTCCCAGTCACCCATGTTCACTATAAATCTGCCCACCACCCGACACCGCCATTTATTAAACCCACCGACCGGCAGGCAGGCAGGCAGGCAGGCAGGCAGGCAGGCAGGCAGGCAGGCCAATGGGGTCATAAGTACATGCTGCATCCACACGAAGAGGAAGGGAAGGGGGTAGAGAAGGGAGGAAAAGAGGGAAGGCTACAGTGGAAGATCATAAGGATTGAGAGAGAGAGAGAGATGGAAAACCCCCTGAGGCAAGGAAGGAGTTAAAGACTACGAAAAAAAGAAAAGACAGAAGAATAAGGAATGAATTAAAGGAGATGAAATCTGAGATAAAAAGGGAACAGGAAACTGAGGAAAGCACAAGTGATGAAGAGAAGGAGGTCAAGATAACCCATAGGAGAGAGGTACGAAAGAGGAAGCAAGAGGGAACAAGAGGAACGAGAATTAAAAGTGAGGAGGCTAGTAAGTAAACACACTTCTCTGGAGACGTGACCAACGCAAACCCAACTTACTCGTGACGACACACACACGGACAAATCGCGATGCACAAAAACCACATAATCACAGCGTTGATAAAACAGATGCAAATTAGCTTGTCACTTAAAGACAACCTTGCATGCTAAGACGCAGCATAGAGAAACCGAGTCTTCTGGTAGGCTACACTACACACACAAACCAATTCAATTCTCGAGAAAATAACATAGGCTATTATTATCAAGTTCATGAAAAGAAGATTACCCAAACGATAGAATCAATATAAGCACAAAATTTAAAAGGTCCTCGTAAATATTTTAATATACACAAAACTCGACCCCAAACACCCAACTTCTCCCTCAATAATAATAAAAAACTTACTTCCCCAACAACCACTCTCAAAATAAATACAAAAAATCAACCAATATACTCAATACTAAGCCAAACTCCTACATAGGCGTGTAACTACATGCAAACACTCCCAAATCAAGAAAATACACAAACACACATCACTAAGAAAAACAGGGGCACTTAAAACACCATGAAAACACACCCCACCATTTGTACCTTAAACTGGGGAGAAAAACAGGGCAGCACTACCACCAGTGATATAATGCAGCCATAGTTACAACTAGGAGAAAAACAAGGCAATGGAAGTCCCCCTCCCTTACCAACAAATTCCTGGCCCAATGGTTTCAACCTCGCCCTTATTCTATAGGAGCTTGTACGTTCATATATCTCATTTTCCTACAACAATATTTGTGCTTATATATATATATATATATATATATATATATATATATATATATATATATATATATATATATATATATATCCTACAAACCGTTGTGTACGTGCGTGTGTAAACGCGCGCTTGGGAGGGTTACATATAAAAACCTGACATGTTGCTCTAGAATGAAATGTTGACAGACCTCGTGCGGAATCCGTTGCCGACAAACAACTAATACACAATTCCCTTTTGGACCTTCCCCAAAGGCCACGCAAACAAACAAACCCAGTTGACAAACCTGAAATGAAAGCAGATAAAAATTTTACCCCAACGGGAAAAAAGTGAAGCCAGTCAGGCGAATCCCAGGGTCATCACAAACGATAAAAACAGTTCCTACGTATTACCCGTTGAAAATACGTCTAAAATAAAAATAATAACCACAGGAGAACATGAAGGAAAAAATTAAATATATAATAAAACGCGTATAACAATAACCTTTCAACTCTCGTACCACTGTTTATATAAGGGCTAGTGTATGGATGTTCCAGCAGCCAAACGTGGGCGTCAAGAGAGAGCTCCTATAACGAAATATCAAAGTTAATTTAATACTGATAAAAAAATTGCCAAAGTACTCGAAAAATTATAGCGAAAGTTGGCAAGACCCGTCGCCAGCTGGTAGTGAGGAGGTACCTCTTGTTTTGAGGCCGCCAGGATAACACCCCGTGTGTCGCGCGGGGAGGGGAGGGAGGAGGGGAGGGAGGGAGGGAGGGAGGGAGGAGGAGGAGGAGGGGAGGGGAGGGGAGGAGGGGTCCCTACTCTCTTTATCTCAATCTCTCTCCCTCTCCCTCTCTCTCTCTCTCTCTCTCTCTCTCGCACATTTTACTTTTCTTTCTTTTTTCTTTGCGTGTTGCTTTAGTCTTGGGGTTACTCAATGGAAGGGAACTAGAAACAAATATTGTAGACAATTTCATGAGTACTTACTAAGCGACGGACTAGATTAATGTTTACATAGCAACAACAATATGTCATGTCATCCTGGAGGCGGGGTGGAGAGGGGGAATTTTACTCTACTGGTATTACCTTCAGGGATTGAATAGAAAAAAATGAAGTCAAAAGTATGAGTGTGTAATGCGATGACAGGAGGTTTATTTTTACATAGCAACAAGATCAATCAACTTATCTTCCAGTCTTGTTCTCTCACTGACTCGCTCTCGCTCTCTCTTCTTCCGCCTCACTCTCTCTTTCCAGGTGCACCACGTCGAGTTGGTAATATCAAGAATGGAAGTAATGGACAATTCTCACGTGTATTAGAGAGCAACAACCTGGACGCAATTTCACATAACATTTCCTCACAGCCCAAAACGTCGGAGAGTCGCTGCTAAGTTTGAGATCGTCAAGACAAACTTGACCATTAAGACTGCTCGCTCATCTTATTTACTGCCAAACAAACGTTGTTTACAGCCTAGCAAAGGACAGATCACCACTCGCTCAGTTTCAATTTAGAAAACACTTCCGGGTTATCCAAGTTATCTTATATTACAGCTTGGTGGGTCAGTTGGGTAAGAAACACTCACCACGCGGCTAGACGAATCCTCCACTATCCACAGCACACCTACTCGCATTTCACATATAACTAGAGCGCCAGGCGACTCTATTACCTCGCCCACCGAAAACAGAATCTCTCTGGACACTATCTCCATCATTTCTATGCCACCATCAACTGAATTCACGGATAAATTCACTCACTCGGGAAACTATTCGAGTTATTTTCCTAGTTTTTCTTAGTCCTCTTCACACTTGGCTGTTATAAACACCAACCAATTCTTCGGTTTTATTTTAGTCTTGCCTTTCATGATCATGGTATCTCATCGGGCAGCCATAGGTGTCACTTTCTTTGTAGTTCTTCATCCCACACACACACACACACATATACTGTATATATATATATATATATATATATATATATATATATATATATATATATATATATATATATATATATATGACCTTTTTTCAAGAAAGATATTGCATTAGTTAGCTACACAAGTGAGGGGTTCTCAATGTCCACCAATCAGTGGAAGGGAATATCAAGGCCACCCCCATATTTAACTACAGCTTTATAGTTAAAAAAGAATATTCTTATTTTCTAAATCTATCTAAACAAATCACACATCTATCCTCTCAAATGATCGTTGGAATTAAAAACTCCACTATATAGTCTGTACTAAATTTAACTGTCAATACAACCCCCCCACCACTACCCTACCAAATGCTACGTAGGATCGACTGCAAATCTTTAATGCCATCATACACTGCCGACAGCCTTGTTGTCACTGGGTCACACTAGTGTGGTGGAGAGTAAAAGTAATGAACGTCAGATATAACAATTAAAACATTAAACATTATAAAGATAACCATGAAGGAATTTCCTCAGTTTATTATGTTAATAATAAACAAAAGGTCATTAAAATGCTTGTCTGCACCAAGCTAGGCTACACCTCTGAGTGTGTACAGTGTATCCAAGACCCAAAATCACTGTCGAGCACAATTTTAACCAGCGAGAAGTTCTCTAAACAAAACAAAAAATCAAAGTAGGGTCTAAAGCTGTATCATGCCAACTTAGAACCCACGAACTGGCCTTTTATGACCTAACATTATCAAGCTTGTATGAACAACATTGCGAGATGTATTTTTAATGTTTAATTATTGTACAGGTTCGTTGTTCCCGAGGATTAAAATCAAGTCTAATGTTTAACTGGGAAGTCACAACAGGTTTGTTTGGGAAGCAGACACAACTAACGGTACCTTCGCCGTTGTTGAAAAGGGCCAAGGTGTAAACGATCTATACCTGCAACCCCTTATTATTCTAATTTAATTTGCCAGGATTACATTGGCCTATTATTATAATGAAATTCTTTCACGACAAAAACTTTATTTTCAAAATTATATATATTTTCACTCACAAACGGGTAATTGGAACAAATCAACATTACTTTCCTACTGAGAAGACGATGTTAAAACTATCTTGTCGACGTTTCTGTATTTTTCTTTTACTAATCGCCAATACATCTCGGTTACCTCAATAGACAGAAACTCAAATATACTCGATTTCAAATGCTTGTATTTACAATTCGCAAGAAGAGTGGACAAGCCCCATTGCCGTGAGAATAACACAAACTGAATTTTTCGTCATGTTTCAAAATGTACCGTACGTTGTTGCTGGGTGGGCCTGGACGACTCGAGAATGTTCTAAGGTATATAGCGATTGTGGAGAGATCACAGCCGGGTAATTCACTTAGCTTTACCGACATTGACACCTACTTCTGAATAGTTTTGTCCGTTAAGAAGCGTTACATTACTCGGGTGACGCAACCCACCGTCTGACTCTCCTTTAAACTTTCTTCACTTCAGTAACCGAAGACGTGATCTAACAGTGATCTGCACGCACATATTAACACACAATACGAAAAATCCACGATACTACATTACCCAAATACGCAACAGTCATACGAGGAATGTTTAAAACTGTATCTGTATTATTTACTACCAAAGGAAGAGCCACCAACAGCAATGAGAAAAGACTGAACTCGTGCAAACATCAGAAAACTACACTTGATAAGCCTACAAATGAACTAATATGTTTACAATTTATCTAAGAGTTCACCCTCTCAATTGAGTCTCGAGATAATCAGGTAAGTTGACCAAACGTGTAGCATCTTCAAGTTATAACTCATCAACGTGAGACACCCAGTTGAATCAGGTTAGAGTGAGCGATGATTCACTTGGTGACATGCTACAACGAGCAAGAACAAGTTTGGTGGTGGTACTAGGTGTCCTTCCTCCCTCCCTCTCCCTCCTACCCACCACCACCACCACACGTACCCTATTCCTCCAGCCACACACTGGGGTAGAATAACACTTCTTGGTTTCAGACCTTCTAATAAACTAAAAGTCTCAGCACTTTAAAAATAAACCCTTAAGCCATTTCATTAATTTCGTAAAGGTTAGATTACAAATGAAGTAGAGCAGGATTCGGTATAACTTCATTAAACTCTGTAAATCACGGCAATAACTATATTTGGTTAACTGCCAAACGCCCAGTGACACTCCAAACTAATCAGATGCTCCATATATCGCCTTGTCCTACAGTTTTTGTAACCTGGGCTAGATAATTTTTTTCTCTACTTGTACTACGATGCGATTCTTGCACCTCGTGTCTCGACAAGAATGTTTATTATCGACTCGTACAGCTGTGAGTCATAGAAGTGTGTTTACCTACTGATAGCAACTACTAACACCTTGGTATTGGACATGACGTAGAACTTCCAGGAATTACCAACGAGGTCAGGTTTCACTTATATGAATTAATCAAAACGAACTTCACAATAATTAACCTGTTAAAAATACGAGAATCTTTTAACTCTTGTCACCTCCAATTAATCAGTCTCTTACGTATGGTCATCAGCTTCACTGTAAACTTTAATGTCAAGACACACGGCTCAAATAGTAGTTTTCTTTTACACAGGAACTGCGACACTATTGATCACTGAATCCATAGCAACTCTTGATATACAATACTGTATTTAACTGATGCAACTTTCCAATCTTCTTAATGAAAATTTTAAGTGCCTACTCCTCTCTCGCTTAATATCAATTTCAACACTTCACTTAACAAAAAATCATCTTCACTCTTTCCTGTACAATATCAGTATTCTTTACTTGCTTCCTTACAGATGTACGTAAATTTAACCAAAACAACTTCCACGTATCTCACAAGATTCAAATCTTATCAAAACCTATTGATGTAAAGGGAATTCTAATTTCACTGATTGCCAAACGTTCAGTTTCGTTTGGACAGAATACTTGTCACACACTTATTAGTCAGGGTTGTCATATTCAGTATATAACATTCGTCACTAGATCAGCTTAATTAACATGGTTCGTCACACGTCAAAATAATCACCGTGCACCAGAGAAATCAACTCGGGGAAATCACACCTACCAGCGACAATCTAATCATCATATTCAGGTGGGGGAACTCCACTAAATCGTAGCAAGAGTGAGCATTACACACTGTTCCAACAATATTCACAGGACGTGAAAATGGCTCAGATGTAAGTAATATAATAAATTCAAATTTTTCACGAGTCACGAACATTACAGGTGAAATCTGGCTCCTCGGGTTCTTCATCGATTCCTGGCGACAGATTTTCCGTGCTTCACCACGACTCTTGAGTAACAAGTGTTCATCCACGTTAAGTCTGTACGCGTGAAAATCTTCCATGACTTATTAACTGAGCAGAGTCTGGGTTAAATGTTGCAGGTTAAACTCGCTCGCCCAGACACCACTCACTCATCACCTCGTCCAGATATTTTTTAAAACATTTACTACGTGAGAATCAAACTCGTATTTGATCCCATCAACACTTGGAATAAAATCACTGGTGCACTTACAAGAGGCACTGAGGTTAATAAAACAAACCTCAAAACACTTAAAAAAATATATATATATATTAAATAAATACCTGCATTAAAGCATCATTTATCTTGCAAGTTTGCCGTTGCGATCACATGGCGAGTGCTACTGGGTTTACGATACCTTGCACCTTATCCTGAGAAATTAACGTAAATAATCACTTTATCGGTGCTTATTACAGTTTTCACTTTTGTATTTCAGTTTATCCGTAATTTTCAAGAGGACTTAGGACTAACACACACACACACACATGGTCCAGATAAGGAGAACTTGTTGACACATGCATTTTGTCTAAGTCCCGTGATTGGGAACTGAGATGTAATCTTCAAAAAATTAAAAAAATTGTCATTCCAGTAAAAACACTGCACTTCATAACAGTCCATGATACATGCACTTGTCATCTTCTAGAGCACAACACTGTCATTAGAAACCAAAACTTCAAAAAAGTAACTTGACGCACTTTGCCAAATTTTGAGACTTAACACGCGCGCGTGGAGTTGAGTTGAGTGTAAGTTTCTATTTCACTCAGTAACACCAAACTTAAACGTCAATTCGTCACTAAGATGTATCATATCCGTAAGTGAGTTCATGCACATGACCCATACAACAAAGTAATACAAAATCATCGACACGGGGCAGAATTACAGCAATACAGGCGATTTAATCACACTCACCTGAGTAGCATCGCTGTATGGAGTTCTGGAGTTTGCTTGGACTAGTTGAGATCCAAATATTACTCCCTGAGTTGTGGTGGGCGATGTGGAACGATCTGTTACGCTTTGTGGCAACATTTTGATCACTAAATTGGTTAAAGTCTATTAAAGCACTAGGTACAGTTCTCAAGTCCTAAAACCTGAGATAGCAGCGACGTACTCTTCCCGCACTCATGTATCGGTCTACCTATCGCGCCAACGGGTCCCGGACTTATATAGCCTCAGTGGTGGCCCTCAGCCAATCAGCTGCCGAGAGTACGATGGGCGGAGTTTATCATTTTTCTACACGTAATAATATATCCATTTTAATTTCTTTTATGTATAATTGCAAGTTCATTTTATAAAACATGATCCAAATGTAAAAAACCATGTAAACCACGTACCTCCGCCTCAGAAAATCCACGGTAAAATGCGTATCTAGCAACAACTGGCATCAAAAGTGTGAAGATTGCATGATTTTATTATATCGGCCAAACACAACATACAAACAAGCCGACTTTGCCTGTTGCGGAGTCGTGTTTTGAGGCCCACAAGATCATAGAGAGGTATTTCGAGCTATCTATGATCGTGGGGCTATGAAATGAGCTCACACTTCAGGGTTCACGTGTCAAGGCCAGTGCTGATGTCAAAGACTAGGATATGCTCGATAAACCTCGCTCGTATTCACACGTTATTCTACTAATACAGATATTAATATCAACTATGGTGTGAATCATGCAGGTACATTCTCCCTAGAGAAGATTATCATAACTTCGACATATGCAAGAGTAAAGTTTGCCAACTTACAAATTAAACGGGACAGTGTGAAATTCTTGCCACATCTCGCCACCGGATGCAATTACATATTGCCTAATTCTCTCGTTTTATTCACATTTTAATATTGAGATGCAAATCAACAATCAGATAATCTGCAGGAACAATATTAAAACGTAAAAATGTCATAGATAGTGCAAAATAACTTAAAAATAATATATAAATGTTGTTGCTTGACACCTAGTATGGGTAAACGTCCGACAATGTCACAGGATTGACGTCTGGTGCCTTTAAAGGAATAAAAAACTTTTTTCTCTTTCCCTAATAGATACGAAAAGAAATATTAATCCATATATTTTCCCTAACTTTGTTCTTCTCTCACTTCCGTAGTACCAAGTGAGAATTATGTAAGCGTTGGCCACGATTTGTGTTGATATACCGAATTAGAATGTTTAATGCACGGAAATAATATTACCCCCCCCCCTCCCTCCCTCCTTCCTTTCCACCCTCATCTCACGGCTCCTGTGACCTCTGAGATTTCGGACGTGTGGTCTTTTTGGTAAGTGAGGTCAGCATTAGCGGCGTTGGACTGTCTAACAAGCTGATAACAGCCCGCAAGTAGATCACCCCCAAAATCAATACCTCTCAACCTCGCTAACTCGAACCGCGTGTTGTGTGGCGAGGAGATGGGGGGGGGGTGGAGAGATACGATGTTTTTACTCCTCTATATATATCATTCGTTGTAAATATTATTCGCATTACGTGAAATTCGTGTTAAATGAAGTTCGCTGTTTGACTCATGCGTTGTACTTACTGCTTGACTTTATCTCATGTCCGTTGTGGAGGGCATTCGTTGTATCAGGTATGGTCGCTGTGGGGGATGTTCACTGTATTAGGCAGTTGTTGAATGTGGCAGTCAATGCATCTTCTCATCTGCTAGTTCGCTATAATTGAGGGTTGGTATATCCGGTGTTCGTTGTAGCTGGAGTTTCTTATCTCGTGAATTTGTCATGTGTTCACTGTATGTAGCGTTCACTGTATGAGGCGGTCGGTGTGTGTAGCGTTCACTGTATGAGGCGGTCGGTGTGTGTAGGGTTCACTGTAGGCGGTCGATGTGTATAAGGCGGTCAGTGTGTGTAGCGTTCACTGTAGGCGGTCGATGTATGTAGCGTTCACTGTATAAGGCGGTCGGTGTGTGTAGCGTTCACTCTAGGCGGTCGGTGTGTGTAGCGGGTGTGTGTAGCGTTCACTGTCGGTCGATGTGTGCAGCGTTCACTGTATAAGGCGGTTGATGTGTGCAGCGGTCGATATGTGTAGCGTTCACTGTATGAGGCGGTCGATATGTGTAGCGTTCGTTCACTGTATGTCGGTAGCGTTCACTGTATGAGGCGGTCGATATGTGTAGCGTTCACTGTATGAGGCGGTCGTGTGTAGCGTTCACTGTATGAGGCGGTTGATATGTAGCGTTCACTGTATGTCACTGTATGTCGATATGTAGCGTTCACTGTATGAGGCGGTCGATATGAGAGGCGGTCGATATGTAGCGTTCACTGTATGGGCGGTTGATATGTGTGCGTTCACTGTATGGGGCGGTCGATATGTGTAGCGTTCACTGTATGAGGCGGATATGTGTAGCGTTCACTGTATGAGGCGGTTGATAGTAGCGTTCACTGTATGTCGATATGTCGTATGATAGCGTTCACTGTATCGATATGTGTAGCGTTCACTGTATGAGGCGGTCGATATGTGTAGCGTTCACTGTATGATATGTGCGGTATGAGGCGGTTGATATGTGTAGCGTTCACTGTATGAGGCGGTCGATATGTGTAGCGTTCACTGTATGAGGCGGTTGTATGAGGCGGTTGATATGTGTAGCGTTCACTGTATGAGGCGGTTGATATGTGTAGCGTTCACTGTATGAGGCGGTTGATATGTGTAGCGTTCACTGTAGGAGGCGGTTGATATGTGTAGCGTTCACTGTATGAGGCGGTTGATGTGTAGCGTTCACTGTATCAAACTGTCAGTAAGTCTAGCGTTCATTATATCGAGTGTGTGTGTGTGTGTGTGTGTGTGTGTCTCCCTCTAACACACACACATACACATAATTATTTTAAATATCGTATTAAAGAACAGTCCTTATATCAACTAACTCGACTCAGGGGATCGTGTCAGCCCGCGCTGTAGTCAACACTGTGGTGGTCGGTACAGCCAGGGTTCCTTATACTGTTTTTTTAGGGTTCCTTCCTTTAGTAGGGAACTACATATAAGAACCTGTTTGTCTGGCGGCGGCGTTGTTGTTGTTGTTGGTGGTGTTTGTTGTCGCTGTAGTTGTTGGGTGACGTTGATGCCGGTGTTGTTATTGTGTGTGTGTGTGTGTGTGTGTGTGTGCGATTTTAATTTCGTCAAATCATTCATATACATTTAATTTATATACTTTTATTAATTTTGAACATCATTGTAATTAAATACTAGTAAAATACTATTAATGTATCATAACAGTATACAAATTCCGAGTATTATAATGATGGTTGTATTATTTTACAAAAAAAAATCATATTTGTACCCAATAACTTTTAATATAACTTTTGTTTCGCTCTCCAACACCCCATCCCAATCACCCCCGTCGCCAACACTCCACCCCTAGGAGCTCAGCACCCCCTTCCCCAGCAGCACATCCCCAACACCCACTCCCCAGCAATCCATTTCCCTAGAACCTCTTCCATCAGTGAGGTTCTCCCTGACACGTGACACACCAACTCCCCGTCACCTCCTCCCCTCCTCCTCACCTCCT
Organism: Homarus americanus; assembly: GCF_018991925.1. Lineage (NCBI taxonomy): Eukaryota > Metazoa > Arthropoda > Malacostraca > Decapoda > Nephropidae > Homarus > Homarus americanus. The sequence continues at coordinate 106,177 of NW_024712489.1, forward strand.
CCCTACCTAGCAACCCTCCACCCCCCCTCCTCCGTCCTCCCTCCCCACCACCTCCACCTCCTCCGACCCCTCCTCCGTCCTCCCTACCCCGCCACCCTCCTCCCCCCTCCTCCGTCCTCTCTACCCCGCCACCCTCCTCCTTACCACACACCTCCCTCCTCCCTATCACACCTACCTCCTCCCTACCACACCTCCCTCCTCCCTACCCCGTCACCCCCCTGCCTGCTCCGCCACCCTTCTCACCCCGCCTCCCTCCTAACCCTCCTTCCAACCCAGTCCTCCCCAACCTCTCCTCCCTCCTTACACCTATCTCCATGGACCCTATCCCCCTTCCTCCTCCTCCAGTCTACAACACAGTTTAAAATAATCTCCCTAAAGGAATAACTAACAAGAATAAACAAATAAAATAAGTCAAGTAATTCCTCACTGCCTCCGAGATACAGTACAGAGCGGTAGTAAGTCAGGACAACGTTCGCCTGGTGTTACTTTTATAAATGTAACAGGAGAGAAATATACGCCAGGCGCTGCTCACTGCTCGTCCTAGCCATGGTCATACCGTGAGGTCATTTTGTTCCTGTTTGTTTCCTTATTGTTTTGGATAAATAAACCAGCTGCAACTGTTTATTTGTTTACATAGCTATCGGTGTTGTTTTTGCTTGACTGTTACTTGGTTTAATCTTTTATGATGGAAATGTGAAAAAAAATCTGTATGACGACTGTTTATATTGTATTTGTTTGTGTGTGGAGAACCTGGCTCGGTAAGATGTGTGTAGTAATATTGCCATTGTGGTATTAGTAGTATTGTTGTTGTTAATGATACTGATGGTTAGTATCATTCAGTTAATGATCCGTATTTTTTTTTTACTATATTCCTTTTAATTTCATCATCACCAATACTTCTCAACAACTATCACTACCAGCCATACCACTACCACCATTTCTACCACCACCATTACCACCAACCCTATTACCACCCTTTCACCACTGCTACCACTTCCCCTTACCATTAACTAACTAACTACGAGTATACCTCTCTTGTCTACACTCAGGTGAGGGTGGACTCCCCCGTACCCTAGAATGAGCTGACCCAACACGCTGCCAGGCTCTCAATTGTTTACGTAAATAAGGTTTATATCCGCCAGTTCCGGTTTGGCGGTCGTGGGGGAAGGTTGTACCCGGCTGGATCCCACTTTGTGAACAGGGAAGGAATTAGGAATTATGATGATAAACGGGGGGACGGGGAGAGACGGAGACAGGCATACGAGAACAGTGATAAGCCATACTAAACAGAGTAAGTGAATGAGAGAAAGGGTAATTAAACAAAGAAATATAAAACAAACTTAAAAAATGAATATGGAAGACTGACACACACACACACACACACACACACACACACACACACACACACACACACACACACACACACACACACACACACACACACACACCATCTAACAGACAAAAAAAACCTATGTCATTTAATGCCAAAACCACCGACAATAATCAAATGAATGAATATGAATCACATGAAAATTAGGCATCCCATCAAAATTCACCTGATACTTAAATACCCTAGCGTTACCTGAGGGGGGGGGGGTTAGGTTAGGTTTAGCCAAGTTAACGTTACGTTGGTTAATCTTTAGGTGAGAATCTAAAAAAATATTAAAACAAACATTGAGAGGAAAATCATTACGAGATTAGAAATAGTTAAAGAACAGAAGCCAAATAAAAGAGAAAAATAAAGAGAGAGAGAGAGAGAGAGAGAGAGAGAGAGAGAGAGAGAGAGAGAGAGAAATAAATCTCCGGCTAACACACTCCCTCTTCCACACAAGAACACCCCCCCACCCTCCTCCGAGTTCAAGGCCACCATAACTTGGAGGTGAAACAGCTCGTTATTACTACACGTAACTTGCCTCACCTGTCCTCTCTTCGTCTTCCTCTTCTCTCTTTCTCTCGTACTTTCGTTGGGCGCATTTTTCATGTATTGCTTTTTATCGTTATTTACACTTTTGGGTGTTTTTTTTTTTACTCTATACGTGTGTGTGTGTGTGTGTGTTCTGTTCTATGACTGCTGGTACTACGAATCCAGGAAAAAGTCAGTCACTGAACCTAACTTAACCTTAACTAAACTAACCTTAAACTAACTCACGTACTGTCAAGATATGTCTGATTTTAACACATTTATTATTTCATTACCTTTACTTTGTTTAAGATATTGAATACTCTTTTTTCGCATACGTGTATTAAGAATGGAAACTCGACCTAGGCAGAAGACAGCACACTGGCCATAATTCACAGAGCTCCATAATAAACAGATGGCCAAAAAAAAAACCTGTATAATGGCGCTGTATAAGGAAGCACTGGACGTCTAATATTTATAGGGAAGAACTGGACCACCACGCACTATGAAGTAGACTGTAACATGAATCTTTATAGGGAACACCTGAAGTTTAACCCCTACAGGAGATAATTGGAACACAACTAGGAACCCTTATCACACTGAACTTACTAAACGTTATCATAGTGCAATATTTAACAGTGTACAGCGCCGTTTAACATATTAACTTGAAAGAGATTCATTTTAATTCCTAGTGTTTTTAATATTATGAATTTAAGAGCGTTTATTCGTATTTTTTAGTATCCCCAATTGATAGGTTGACCCAAGAGAGTTTACCCTTATTTTGGGGGTGAAGCGGCCGAGTGGACACAAATGCTCGCACTCTACACAAGGGTCACTGGTTCTCGGCTGTGAATGAGCACCTAACTTTACGGTTGGGGTCAGTGAAAGCTGTCGAGTGCAGTCCCAGGTACACTATTTCCTTGTATACCAGAGGCCGCTTAGTATGCTGTGCGCTGTATCCGGGTTCTTCCTAACTGGCTGTTCAAGGCTTAGTGTTGCAACTTATTAATCCAAGACAGTATCTCTGTTTGCTAGAGTTTCCTCCAATTGGTTTAAAGATCACTAGGCATACTTGTTAGCGTTCCAGCACACTAATCTATATGTGGTTAATTACTCTAGTTACCTAGTACTTTACTATATTATATTAAATTCAACAGAAATTACGTCTATTTCTTCCAGAGTTCCAATTTTCTTGTAAGACATACATTGCACCGCCATACACCGAGTTAAAACATACAACACTAAACATACAATGTTACAAAGGCCTCAATACTTCCCCCCCCCCAGGAGCCCCGTATTCTTGAAGTATTAAGTAAAGCATAAACTACTAAAAAAGTGATAAACCTTTAAAGCATACACTTGAACACTATATTATTGAATGTGACACTGTCAAAGACTTCAGGCCACCTGGCTTATTGCATCGTGTACTTTGTAATTATTACATTGAATCAGGAGTGCTGGAGGACATTCTTGCTGTTTATCCAAAATTTGCTAGCCCACACTGATTAGTCCTAATTAGAATATGACTCCTAATCTATATGAACCACTGACCTACATGGCAGTGAACAGTGATATCACCCCATGACTCTGGCCTATATATACTGTTTATGAATATGATGTATTTCTTTGTGTATGAACCTCTGTCCTGCGTGGCAGTGAGAAGTGATACCACCCTTAGTGTCAAGACCTGACTGAATTACGCAGAATAGGCAAACTGTACTCCAAGCTTTGTCAATAAATTTGTTAACCGTTTAACTCAACAACAGTAACACAAAACGTGTTATATATATATATATATATATATATATATATATATATATATATATATATATATATATATATATATATATATATATATATATATATATATATATATATATATATATATATGATGAAGCCCCCTGATGTATTATGATAATGAGGTCTTACAGAATATAACATATTAAACTACTAAATATCACTTCCCTGGATTTCATCATAAGGTTTCCTTCTTGGAATGAGCCAGGTAAACTAAATTAAACCCTGACGTCCACCGTTATCTCCCTCCTTCCGTCCCTCTCTACCTCACTCTGTTTATCTCTTAATCTGCTTATTTGTACTTCTGTTTGAATATTTGTTTACATGTAGCACTGTTTCTTTCGTGTTTTTTCTTTGTTAATTTTTTTAGCCTTCTGTTTTTAGTTCGTTTTACTCATTGTCTCTCAGGTTCGCTTCTGCCTCTCCTCATTCATCTCTTTTTGTCCCCAAATAACTGTTTCCTTTGCTTGCTTCTCGTTCTAGTCCGTTTTATCTATCTATACCCATTTCTCTCTCTCTCTCTCTTTCTATCTCTCTACCTCCCACTCCCTCTCGGCTTATCGCATTTTCTCTTTGTAACTGTTTCTCTATCATCAAGAGCGACATGCACTATAATAAGAACCAATAGGAATGTGATCTTAACTTAATTGATGAGAGGAAATAATAGCCACAAAACTATATACCAAAATCGTTTTATATTTCCATGTTTTATTCCGGACTTAAAAATCAAGTTCATCGTGAATGTGTTTGAATAACGTGCACCTTGTTCTCGTAGTATATCTCCCACAGTCTTTCAAAGGAGACACGTACGAGAAACTGGTGATTTAAGCACACTTTACTCCTGAAGTAAGGAGGTGTGGCGGCCGAGTGGATACAACGCTCGCTTCCTGTTTCCCATAGTGCAGACAATCTCAAGGAATTAAAGACCCCCCCTCCCCATAAAGCAAAGAGTCTATGTGGTGCCTCCATAGACCAGGAGTCTCTGTCATAGCCGAGTCTCTTAAACGGTGAAAGCTCTCCTCGGGACGATGGATTTTTCACATTAATAACTAGAGAGGGTTGTTTTGACGTGGTCTTTAACTTGATATACCGAGGCATATTAGTATGGCGGCTCCAAGGACTGAGGTGAAGTGAGTTCCGGGGTGGTGGTAGATGTGAGTAGTGGTGGTGGTAGATGTGAGTAGTGGTGGTGGTAGATGTGAGTAGTGGTGGTGGTAGATGTGAGTAGTGGTGGTAGATGTGAGTAGTAGTGGTGGTGGTAGATGTGAGTAGTAGTGGTGGTGGTAGATGTGAGTAGTGGTGGTGGTGGTAGATGAGTAGTGGTGGTGGTGGTAGATGAGTGGTGGTGGTGGTACATATGAGTAGTGGTGGTGGTAGAGATGTGAGTAGTGGTGGTGGTAGATGTAGTAGTCTTGGTTGATGTGAGTAGTCTTGGTTGATGTGGTGGTGGTGGTTGATGTGAGTGGTGGTGGTTGATGTGAGTGGTGGTGGTTGATGTGATGTGAGTGGTGGTAGATGTGCGTAGTGGTGGTAGATGTGCGTAGTGGTGGTAGATGTGCGTAGTGGTGGTAGATGTGCGTAGTGGTGGTAGATGTGCGTAGTGGTGGTAGATGTGCGTAGTGGTGGTAGATGTGCGTAGTGGTGGTAGATGCGCGTAGTGGTGGTAGATGAGTAGTGGTGGTTGGTGTGAGTAGTGGTGGTTGATGTGAGTAGTGGTGGTTGATGTGAGTGGTGGTGGTTGATGTGAGTGGTGGTGGTTGATGTGAGTAGTCTTGGTTGATGTGAGTGGTGGTAGATGTGCGTAGTGGTGGTAGATGTGAGTAGTGGTGGTTGATGTGAGTGGTGATGGTTGATGTGAGTGGTGGTGGTGGTTGATGTGAGTAGCGGTGGTTGATGTGAGTAGTGGTGGTAGATGCGAGTAGTGCTCTCCTCGCTGGTTCGGATACTTGGCCTGTATTACCTCTTTAGTAGTTGAGGTTCATTCGAAGTTCTTACAATGGCTGGTGACTATATATATCAGGCTTATTTTCCTGAATATTAGGCTATTAATTATGCAGCCTCTCTCTCTCTAAAGAAAGAAATTAGGAAAAACAAAAAGACTTCCATGATTAACTTCTTGGAAAGCAGCTTCTCTTGATTTGTGTGCGTAGCTTCCAGGTAAGTAAACCCATCAGTATTACATCTTCATCTGCGAGATACAGTATATTTACGTCTTGAACTCCTGGAAAATTAAGGACTTAGATTTGGGCCTTTCAGCTTTTGTGAAAAATTTTCTCCGCGGATATTACTCTTCAGCTGGCAAGGAAGACGACTCTCCAATCTCCTTCCCTGCTTCCTGGTGGACAATTTCATGATATCTTATACGTATTGAGCCGCCAGTCATGAGAGTTCACCTGGAAGTGCTCTGATATCCGAGCCAGTCCGAGCTTCTTCTACCTTCACTTGTCTTGTCTCCTGCAAACGCCTTATGACCTTTTTCCTCCACCTGTTTCTTCGTCTTGCTCTGAATATATATTTTTTTATCTTTCATATCAAATTGTCTCCGTAAGTGTTTTCCTTTAAAATAACTGGGTGTGTGTGTGTGTGGTTTCACTACATCTCTATCTCTCATCATTTCTCTAGCGTTCTATTCCCCATATCCTGCATCTGTATTTCTTTTTAAGCTGCCATTCTCTCCACGCCTCTCTCTCTCTCTTACTATGTCTCCCATCTTAGCTTATCAGAAAGGTGTGTCTCGCCCCCTCTCACCCGACGAGATAATGATCGCCTGTAGTCCGAGGGTTTGTGTGATGGTCAAGGGCGTGTTTGTCATGTTCCGCCTCGGTTTTGACATATTGGCACCTCCCCTACGTAATTATACCCACACCTTAAAAGAACGAGCGAGAGGGGCAGTACTGGATTAACCAATGTTTACCCGTTCGTTCATCTGGAGGAAAGTATCACAACCCGACTGAGGAACGAGTGATGGGGTGTATTGTTTTCGAGTACCTGTCAGTCTGTCTGTGCTCTCATCAGCTGCAAAATGTGAATTATTTTTAAACTGTTGTCAACCGCACTTTGAATGATCGTTTGGGGACTATTGGTTCAAGTTATACGAAGTGTAGGTCAAGATATGAAGCAACATTCTTACTTGAGTATGTTAGTTGTATATCGTCTTATCACTGAAGGTTTCGCTTGAGAATTTCATAGTTTCCACCTATTATCCGCGGCGTACTTTCACAATTAACTCTGTTAGCTATTGTTACCTTTAAATTTTTTTATCAATAGTTATCTTTATCTGTTATCCTTGGTCATAGCTTCACCACATTCCCCGGAGACGTATGTGTACCTGAACTTTAAATCCCATCACAGACTACCCAAGTAAACGAAGGTGGAGGCCAGGACACGTAAAACTCTGGTCAAAGTAAAACATACAACCACGAGGAAAGTTTCAAGCGTCAGCTGTTGTTGACATAATCACATGACCTTAAGGGGAACTAATGCAACTTCGTGAGACTTAAGCTTCGTTGTTATTCCCGTAATGTTCATAACAGGATTAAACATTCTGTGAAGCTCCTCTCTCTCTCTCTCTCTATCTCCCTCCCTCCCTCCCTCCCTCTCTCTCTCTCCTTCCTTCCTTCTTTATCATCCTCCTCATTTTCATCTTACCTCCAATCATCTTCCTCTCCCCCTTCCTTTACAAATCCTTCCCTCCCTCTTCCTATTTATCTTTCTCCTCTTCCATCTCTTTTCCCCCTTTTTCCATCCCCCTTTTCCATGAAATCCCGCACTTCTTATTCCTCCACCCAATACTCCTCCCCCTGCTCCTACCCTCCCCCATCTTCTGAACACCTCCTACTTCACCTCTTCCTACTATTGCTTCTATCCTCCCGTCCTCCTACTACTGCTCCTAGTCTTCCTCCTCCTCAATCTCTTCCACTACTCCTACTTTCTTCTCCTTCGCTTCCTCCTTCACTCCTCTGCTGAATACAGTCCTTCAGGTCTCGGTATTCATTTCAGCGCATCAAAATGAGTTTTCGTATTTATTAGGTTGAAGCTGCGTTGGCGTAGGCGACTGGAGGATGAAGGATGAAGGACTAAGCAAGGGCGGCGCTGGGAGATGGGGCGGCAGGCGTGGGCGGTGGGAGGAAGTTCATTGGGACCGTAATTGGTGAGGGAGGAGAGCCGTTGGGTGGTGGCTAATGGTACCACCTGAGGAGTGTAGATGCATAAATCTCTCTCTCTCTCTCTCTCTCTCTCTCTCTGTCTCTCTCTCACGGGGAAGTAGAGGAGGGAGACGGGCGGTGATATGTAAAAGAGCAGAAGAGAGTGGAAAGGTGAGAGTTTAAACTAGGAGGTAGAGCAGAAGAGAAAATGGTAGAGAGTTAGAGAAAGGAGAAATGAGGGAAGAGGGAGGGAGGAAAGAAGGAAGAAGAAGGATAGCTAGAGCTGATCGGGGAAGAAAGAAATGGGAAGGCGGGTGATGTGCAGAACATATGACGTGGGGAGATGTGATGGAGGAGAGGGGAAGTAACATGACAGAGGAGAGGGAATGTGAAGTGTGTATAGAGTGGGGATAGAAAATGAGGGAGGAGGGAGGGAGGGAGGGAGGGAGGGAGGAGGGAGGGAGGGAGGGAGGGAGGCAGAGAGGGACTGAAAGGTTGGGAGGGAGAGGGAGAGAGGGGTTGGAAGGGGAAATGAAAACTAAGTGACGTGGAAAGTGAATGCTGAGGGGCGGGGGGAGGATGAGGTGTCAGACGAGGAATATTTTGTGTTGGTGATCTGGGGATGACGTGAACTGGGGAGGGATAGAACAGGAATCCTGAAGGTTCGGTATGAAAAGCCGAGAAGGGAGGTGGCTGGGGAGTGGTGAGGATTCCTAATAAAGAAAATACTACTACGACTACTACTACAACTAATAATAATACTAAATAAAATGAATGTCTATAAATTGAGAATACAAAATATTTGGGCAATTTAATTTCTCACCTACTGCAATCATTTACTACGAGTCACTGCTAAATTGATCAGAAATTGAATTACTATGCATATAGTCATCAGATCCGTTTTGAATTTCTTCATATATAATGTGTAAAGTAGTAGCGTATGGTATTAATGTTCATAAATTCAACTATGAAAAATAAATATGTTTTTCTATCATCTTGCTTCTAATATCAGTCCACATTAACATCACCATTATCGCTCAAACCTGAAAAAGCGCTAAATCGATACCCTCACCTGAGTGACGATTACTCCACACCGCAACGCTTGGAGGAGCACCACTGAGAAGGTGTCAATACTTTCGAGTTAGCCCGACTGCATACCGAGGCAGACAAGCGCCAACGCCGGAAAGGCGCTGCCGCCGCCCCTCCCGCACTATAAGTAGCCTCCCACGTGTGCAACATCTGTGGACGACCCTGCCGGTCCCGTATTGGCCTCTCTAGTCACCTCAGAGCCCACCAACGAAGGTGACATCCTTAACTCATAGCATTGTCTCATAGCTGGATGATCGTCATACTCAATTCCGAGTGACAGCAAAGTAGTAGTAGTGTGTATTGGGGGGTCTACGGTCGAGTGTACCTACCTCCCTCCCCTCAGGATCTACTACTGGTCCCAGTTCTAGCAAGGCCAAGTAATAATGGTACAGTAAGAGATGGACTTCTCTTGGTGACTGCACCCTCCCACCATGCTCCACTGCTGTTATCAGGGAGAAGCCAGGCCAGTCATCCCTGGAAATTCTGGAATCCATCGCCAACTTGTCACTGTCGTTCCAGGATCCAGAGAAGCTTGCTAAGTGTTACATCATGGGTACAATAGCATAGAGGTTATCGTACCGATCTGACACTTCATTGGTGACGAATTCGAATCCTTACTGAGGATAACATGCGAGTGATATCTTGTACGAGCCAGTACTAGTAGTATGAGCCAGTACTAGAAATATGAGCCAGTACTAGTAGTATATCACCACCGGCACATAAATGTCCAGGTCAAACGGGGAGTCATCTGAACTTGTCTGTGATATGTGACGCCAGGTTTATGTGTCTGAATGGCAGCCAGGGTGAGGGATTAATCATATTGTCAGTCCACAGCATCCTATTTATTGTAGTCACCTTAAAAAGTCCGTGTCTTATTCCAAATGAATCAGTATCCTAACTAAATGAGACATTGCAATGCCAGCTGTATTGAGATCCTGAACTACACTCACCTGTGGCCAGTGAGCATTCTTGGTTATAATTTCCATTACTTGATGATGTTATACGCATTTCCTCTATAACATTCCGTTCTGAATGTAAAAGAAAAACCTATGAACAAACAAACAATTCCTCACTTCTTCTTCCATTGGTGTTGTCACACACACGCACACTCCAGATGAAGAAGGCAGGTTACTGAAGTTCTCAGGGAAGAGCATCATTCTTAATACATATGTAAATTATGCCCTTGATCATTATGACAGCACAGAAATATGAATTTTATATACATGGGTGTCAATAATATGCTTAAACGTATATATATTTTACATAAAAAATATGATGCAAGATATGTAAGGCGCTTATTTCTTAATTGAAAGGCGCAATATAGCTCCCAATGAACGAGATACAACAAACAAATATTGAAATACGACTCAAGTGGCATCTCACCTACCGGCGGGAAGGTATGGATTAGAGTGAAGCATAGTACTTATTTTTACTATCAGATTGGATCATTTCTTCTAATGGGAGTTAATTCATTTCAGTGTGGTGGTGTGACACCACACACGAGTCGCAGACGGGAGGGGGCGAGGAACATTACACGCAGCTTGTCCGAAACAGCGGATGAGGAGATACCCAGACTAGACCCCCACCGGAGAGCCAAAACTGAAGACTTGGATGATGGTGCGGTAATAAATGCGACCAGTGGAGTTATGGTCTACAGTTTGTGCAGTGTGCAATGAATAGCACCTACTATGAAACCAAACAAAATGGCACCTTGTCAGGTGTGCTTTCTAATAGAGAAAATGCTTACAAGACCAGGAAGGTGAACAGTTGGAGTTAATGTCTACAGTTGGTCGATTGGATGTAATCTAACTCGCAACAGTTCAATCTAACCTGCTATTATTGTTATAACGGTTATATCAGATATGCAGTTCTGCTCTTATTCGTCATTATTCTTCTCAGTTTATATCTTTTGTTCTTCTGAGTTAATACATCACCAAACAGTCAACTTGGACGGCATATACTGTGTCTCAGAGCATCATCATAAGAGACCTTAGTCACTCTTCCACAGCTGATAATATTAAACATAGTTCACGGAGACGTAAACATACAGAATATAACCTTACGAATAAAGAATATGTTTTTTTTGCAGAAATAAGTCATCAAAGAAAATGTGTAGAAACTAAGTGAGAAGAACACGTACTTGCCATCTCGACGCCGCAGTCTATGAAAATGAATCCCGTAGGCCTGAAGGACCATTACGGCCAGTAGGTATACGGCACACTTTAATATGTTTTTATTCTCATAGGCGGAAAAAAAATCGACAGATTCAAGAGGATGCAGAAATGTGCTTTCAAATTCTAGCAAAAAAATAAATTTAAGTCTTCTCATTTGGAGACTGGAGGATCTATGGTGAACAAGACAACCTTGGGGAACAATTCAGGCCTGGCAGGTACCACCATATTCTATGACAATATTTTTTATTTGAAAAGCAAAACAGGCCAATCAAGTATGAATTCTGTGTTGTCTATAAATAAGTACCAAAGCACGCAAGAGGATGATCCCATAACAAACTGGAGGGAAGTCTAAAAGAAAGAACCAGGTATCTTACAGCCATACTGTAGTTTTAAATACACTGCTTCCTCTTCCACGAAGAACCTGCAGGTTTGAATCGTTCCTTCAAGTGGTAAGTTTTAGTCGCCCGAGCCTCTTCACCTCCGTGCAAGACCGTTGAGGGTAAGGTTTGTAAGGCTTGCCGGAGGTGCATTTGTTTACAAACACTGGCACCATACTCGCCAGCTTATACTTTTCAGACGAAAACTCAAATCCGAAACAGCTAAAAAAAAATTCTTCCGACGTGGTTTAACTCTAGTACAGGTATTCACGTTCTCCTTGAGTATCAGGAAAAAATCCAAATGATACAGCATTGTCCTTATCCAGAAAGTCACTGGATCAAGAAAATCTCCAGAGTGATTTTATACAACAAACGTGATACCGATCGTCAACACGGGAAGTAATGGCGACTTACTCAACGGAGATGTAAGACTCCCAAGCAAGTACAAAAACAAAGATATCTGATATATAAAACTGACTTGGACATACCTGAAGTGTGATGTGTTATGCTGTGGTGCGGTCCCCCGAGGAGCTGTAAATTTCACCAACCTGGGGGAAAAAAAACAGATTTGACCTTCTATCCTGATCTATTCTTATAATTTTTAATTAAAGGTTAAGGAGAAAGTCGCCACTTATACCAGCTATAGTATACGTATATTGGCAAAATCTCTAGGATGCATTTGTTCTAAAGTGAACACTTTTATTAGGTGGGAGAGGATTGAATAATGGCTATGAACCTACAGAAACCAACCAAACCTAACCAAATCATCTGATATGTAAGATCGTTGTTTGATTTAATTGGTTTGTGTTGTCTGTCATCATTATTGGCTTAGAACCTTCAGCCTCCCTGGGGAGGTTTTGATAACAGGATCATAAATTTCAGGAGGAAAACTGTTTATATGTCAAATTCCTACTATTTTTTGTCTCCTATTGGATAAGCATCTATGTATTTTAACAAATACGTTAAAAAAGATTCGGCCTCCCCCAAAAAAAAAAAGGCTGGTAACCTCTCCTTAACCTTTACCGACAATTGTACTCTTCATCTTGTCATAATAACAGAAGTAGTACTCACCTTACTCTGGTGGTAGAGGAAGCCTTGGCATCACCCGTCATGCCTTGGGCCAGGGACCATCCTGCCTGAAACAACATTCAAGAATGAGGCCACAGTTCTGCTTTCATTACTCTAAGTATATACAAATTTATTGATATTTAAACCAATAATCTAGAAAGAGTAACACAAGATTTTACTACAGCTCCTCGATATAACTTGACACAGTGAAGCTATAATGGTCAGAACCGAAAAGAGTAACTTACTCGCAAACCTACACTGACAATCTTTAGGTGCTGTGATTCTCATTCGCTTAATTAGGAATACATATAATAGTTTTAAATTTAACCATCATAAGGTTCATTCAAAAGTGGAGATTAGGGATTTCCTTAAAAATCGTGTTGTGAATCTATTCATGTCATATTAAACATTAGCTAGAGTTAGAGAGTAATTCTCAAATATGTTAAGAGTGAACATGTGTGGTCCATGCTAAGTATCTGAAGGCTTGGAGTAATTTACATGTCACAACAGAACAACATGACGGTGTAACATGACTCACAGTTTAGTAATATGAGGGGAGCTTTATCCAGGCAGGCCTGTACCCAGTTTTTTTTATTTTTTATTTTTAGTAAAGATGCCTCTATGAACAAGTTGTTAACTATTTAGTTTTTAGAGGAAATTACTATGATAATTAAGTGTTACAAAAGGGCAATGTGTGCTGGGAATGTGAGTTATTAATTGGAAATAAGAGTGTGTATGTTTGTTTTAATCAGGTTAAAAGTATGAAAATATGAATTTATTAGGTGGAAATTTATTTGCACGTCGACTCGTTAACATTTCATAAATATCCCACACATAATTTTGATACTTCTATGATAAAACTGATTGACACAGGATTTAGTGCTGGAGCCATTTATAATAGCCTGGTATAATAATCTGCAACACTGACAGCCGGATAAACTAATGATCAGTTTATTATATACTGTAGTTTTGTTACTAAAGTTACTAAATGTGGGGTTGTTAACATTATACATATATTAGTTATCCCAGTGTTTGCATGTTAGTCAATAATATTTACAGGTACACACAAGTTAGCTAAAACGCACGCACGCACACGCGCACACACACACACACACGCACACGCGCACACGCACACAGCTTTAGTTTCAGTTCCATCAATTTACCTCATAATATTCTCCTCCCTCCGTTAAGCTTCTCTTCTTAACCAACTCTCTTCCCTAGACCTCTTATATAACTTTTTTTTATTGAGATAAATTCTCTTTAAAACTCAAAAAACCCGTTCCCACATCCTCACTCTACCACACCTCACCATTACACTACCACCTTCCCTCTTCCTTCTTTTCATTGTCCCCCGTCTTAACACCCCCCTCCCTCTCTCTCTCCCTCCTCGACTAAATTTATTCTTCTTTCTATCTCGGACCACCTCATTATCAACGTACCTTTCCATTCCTCCTCCACCCCCACCACACACGACACCTATCCCTTCATGACAATCTCCTTTTTAAATTCCTTCCCGGAGGACCACATCTCTCTCTCTCCTTCTGGGACTTTCGCATTTGTATTTTACCTCAGGATCATCTTGGAGATGCAGGATCATGTGACGTTCCATCATTGCCATTCGCTGGGCTGCTGGCGATGTCTTGTCGCTTGTCTGATCCAATTAGGACTATGATTTTCCAAGGGGACGGTCTACAAGGATCCAGCGTTCCAAGAGGTTTCCAAGAGTAAGAATGGACAAGTTTTAAAGTTTTTTTTCTTGAAATTCCGTAGCTTCCAGGCGTTCTCGAGACCAGACGGACAAAGGACTGTCTAGACTTCCCTTGAGTGTGGTGGTTCCAAGTGGTTTCTTGAGAACTATTGATTCCAGAACTTTCAGGATTATAATATCCAAAGCACTTTAAAATCTGCCAGGGCTGAAGAACTTCATGAACTTCTAAAACCTTCCTAGAGTTTGAAAGCCACAATAGTCTCCGAAGTTTCCTTAACTTTACAGGAGCAGTGCAAAAAATTTCCGAGTTGTTAAGGATTGATAACATGGAGATAATCTTACATCCTGAAGATTCTGAGTACTATAGACCTTCCAAACACTTTAAAAACACCAAATGATCCTGGAATTACAAGGGCTTCAAAGGTTTTTTCTGATAGTTCTAACTTCACTGAACCCACTGGAGCCATATAGGAAATGGAATCGATATTACCCTAAAAAATTATATGTATATATATATATATATATATATATATATATATATATATATATATATATATATATATATATATATATATATATATATATATATATATATGTGTGTGTGTGTGTGTGTCTTCCCCTCAGCAAATGTTGAGTTCTATGGTACACTAATATTATCAGCAACAACACCATCACAAATATTCCGAGTTGTGAGTTTTGTCAACAGCACTGCTGGAGGTGACACTCCCCCTTTAAGCCGTTATGACCAGAGCGGGATTATTCTGCCCCCATAAATATCGCTACACACACTGGGTAATATCACATCATAAATACAGTAAACACTGAGTCATATGGCACCATAAATAAGGTAAACATTACGTAATATAGCATGAAGTATGGTGAACGCGGCCACCATACCGTATGTAACCTTTATTATATAATGACAAGACTTTACCAGACATCATACAAAACATAAGGACTAATTAAAGACCATAGTACTTATGACGTGTTAGAAGACAAACATGTATGAAAAGTATAACAGTCAATAGTGTGTGGCATACAAATCAAATGGAAGTTTTAGTTTTTCCCGACATGAAATTTGTAATTGTCAGATGAAGTAATTTTCAAAGGTGCCTCATGAGTGCTACTGTAGTACAATATACAAAGAATTAATCACCTGTTGATTAAACACCCTAGAGCTACCTGGGTGTTAGGTTAGAATAAGTTAATTAGATTAGGTTAGGTTATGTCAGGTTATGTTAAGTTAGTGTTAGAGTGTTTAATCATCAGGTGAAATAAGCTGGGTTGTCTAAACGTCAGGTGATTCGCAATATTTGTATTTATTACCGCTGAGATATTGGGGAATGGTTGGTTAGGCTAGGGTAGCTTAGAATATGTTAAGGTAGGTTATGAAAGGTTAGTTTAAGTAAGTTTCGGGTAGGTTTGGTTAGGTTAGGTTTTTAGTACCACAATCAATTGCCAGTTTGTATTCACCCCAGCAAGTGTAGCTGTAAATAGCTGTAACGGAATAGCATTTACAGCATATTTTGTATATATCAATAACAGATGCATTTGGTATAGCGAGTTATTTAATGTCTATTTACTTATTCACTGGAAAAAAAATGTGTAGAGTCGTACGATTATTAAAAAAAATTATTGTCAGTCGGGGAAAAATTGGGAAGGTCAGGGAAAATTACATTCAATCGGAGAAAATAGGGTTGGTGGGGAAAAAGTCAAATTATCGGATAAATATTAATAATGAAGTCCAGTGTATTAGTAGAAAACATATCTAGATGGAAAATGATCATGTATTAAAATAAATGATTAAATTAATCAAATGGAAAGTGTTATTCAAATCAATTCATTAGAGATTAAAATAAATAAAATAAATAAATAAAATAAATAAAATAAATAAATTGAAACTGATAATAATCATATAAGGGGAAATTAGTACACTGTATGAACAGGTTATTTAAATAGAATAAATTGAAACATTATATACAGTATAAAGAAATTAAAAGAAAATTATAATTACAATAATTGAAATAAATATCTAAAAAAACAAAACAAGAAATTTAATAGATTCAATCAGTCGAATTAATATTTAACTAAATGAAACTAAGATGTCAAAATATTTATTAGCTCATTAAACAAAAATATAAAATAAAAAATATATAAAATGAAGATAAGAAAATTTTAAAATAAGTAAATGTATTAACAAGTGAAAATCAAACAGAATAAATTAGCAAAGAAAAAATAAACATCAGTAAACAAGAAAAAAGTTTGTTCCAATGAAAATTTTTGGGACTTGTGTGAACTACTGAAGTTTTTGCTGTTTATGTTTCACGTGTTTCACCTGAAGTTATATAGCAACGCCGCTGAGAGATTTAATATTTTTTATATAATCTTATTTTTTTATACATATATTATTTCAATAACCAAGGTCCTTCGCTATATAAACACCATCTGTGAGGAATTATTCACCACGTGGTCCTCATAACACCATTGAGGGAACTACTACACCACGTGAGGTCCCTCCTAACACCATCTGGGAGGGAGCTACTACACTACGTGTTTGCTGTTCAACACCTACATTAATCTGTATGTTCACTGTATGTTCCTTTACCTTTCTCTAATGAAGGCTTTTGTTAAACCACCAATGTATGTAATAAGTCATTTATGTCCAATGTATATTTTCAGCCTTCGGGCTGCAGAACTTTTTTAATAAACCGTCAATTATTATTATTATTATTATTATTATTAATATGAATGATGTGAAAATCAGACACCCTGCAGCTTGTATGACATGAAGATTAACCACCCTAACGCTACCTGGGGGTTAGGTTAAGGTAGGTTAAGTTAGTGCTTAATTAATCAGGTGTAATAAATTAGGGTGAGTAATCTTCACGTGATGCTATCAAGTTAATAAATCGACTAACCTTTTTGAAAATGTACACCAGGTAATAAGTACCATTATTACACTAAATATCGAGGTAATTTCTACAGGATAAAGTACAGTACTCCGGGATAATGATACAGCAGGTAGCAACAACTGCAGTGACAGTTACTAGGTAGAAAACCTTCATCCATAAAATATCATACCAGCGTGTTACTGGGTGGAGGGCAGTGAAGCGTTGACGATCGATATCACAACTGGGCAAGCCATACGCTGGGATGGGGGGGAAGGAAGGGAGGGGAAATGGAGGGAGACAGAGGGGGATGAGTGAGGGAGAGGGGGGGCAGACTGTGGAAGAGCCTAGCAACAAGGTTGTTTACCAATGTTACGGTCTGGATGAAAGTGTGTGCTATTCACCACACACACATAAGCACATGGTCTCTCTCTCTCTCTCTCTCTCTCTCTCTCTCTCCAGGAAACATGCTCCATGTAATAATTATGAAAATAACCATCGCGAATAATAATACAAGGTCCACAGACAGACAGACAGACAGACACAGATAGATAGATATACGTAGATGCACATGTACATTTTTGCAATTTTTACACGGTTACATTAACATAATTAGCTATGATGTACACATGTGCTTATGACCTTCATGCCATCTACAACATGAACATCTGTTTGGGTTAGATGCACATGTGTATATATACAAGCAAAAACACATTCAAATATACACACGCATGCACACTAGCGAAAAACTTACACAGGAACACAACCAATCCTCCCTCCCCACACAGAATCATACACTAACCACTCCCCACACACACAGAAACACACTAACCACCTCCCACACAAGAATCCACAACCCCACACACAGAATCACACACTAACCCCACACACAGAATCACACACTAACCCCACACACAGAATCACACACCAACCCCCACAGAATCACACACTAACCCCACACACAGAATCAACACAACCCCACACAGAATCACACCACACACAGAATCACACACTAACCCCCACACAGAATCATACACTAACCCCCCACACACAGAATCACACACTAACCCCCCACACAGAATCATACACCAACCCCCACACACAGAATCACACACTAACCCCCACACACACAAACCACCCCACACACAGAATCACACACTAACCCCCACACACAGAATCACACACTAACCCCCACACACAGAATCATACACCAACCCCCACACACAGAATCACACACTAACCCCCACACACAGAATCACACACCAACCCCCACACACAGAATCACACACCAACCCCCACACACAGAATCACACACTAACCCCCCACACACAGAATCACACTAACCCCCACACACAGAATCACACACTAACCCCCCACACACAGAATCAACACCAACCCCCCACACACAGAATCACACACCAACCCCCACACAGAATCAACACAACCCCCACACAGAATCACACACACCCCACACACAGATCACACACCCCCACACAGAATCACACTAACCCCACACACAGAATCACACTAACCCCCACACAGAATCACACACCAACCCCCCACAACAGAATCACACACTAACCCCCACACAGAATCAACACTAACCCCCACACACAGAATCACACAACCCCCACACACAGAATCCTAACCCCCCACAGAACACACCAACCCCCCACACACAGAATCATACACCAACCCCCCCCACACACAGAATCACACACTAACCCCCCACACACAGAATCACACACTAACCCCCACACACAGAATCACACACTAACCCCCCACACAGAATCACACACTAACCCCCACACACAGAATCACACAACCCACATACAGAATCACACTAACCCCCACACAGAATCATACACTAACCCCACACACAGAATCACACACTAACCCCCACACACAGAATCACACACCAACCCCCCACACACAGAATCATACACTAACCCCCACACACAGAATCACACACTAACCCCACACACAGAATCATACACTAACCCCACACACAGAATCATACACTAACCCCCACACACAGAATCACACACTAACCCCACACACAGAATCACACACCAACCCCCCACAGACAGAATCATACACTAACCCCCCCACACACAGAATCACACACCAACCCCCACACACAGAATCACACACTAACCCCACCCCCACACACACAGAATCATACACTAACCACCTCCACACACAGAATCACACACCAACCCCCCACACACAGAATCACACACTAACCCCCCACACACAGAATCACACACTCAACCCCCACACACACAGAATCACACACCAACCCCCACACACAGAATCACACACTAACCCCCACACACACAGAATCACACACTAACCCCACACACAGAATCACACACTAACCCCCACACACACAGAATCACACACTAACCCCCCACACACAGAATCACACACTAACCCCCCACACACAGACACCAACCCCACACACAGAATCACACACTAACCACCCCACACACAGAATCACACACCAACCCCACACACAGAATCACACACCAACCCCCCACACACAGAATCACACACTAACCCCCCACACACAGAATCACACACTAACCCCCCCACAGAATCACACACTAACCCCCACACACAGAATCACACACTAACCCCACACACAGAATCACACTAACCACCCCCACACACAGAATCATACACTAACCCCCCCACACACAGAACCACACTAAACCCCCCACACAGAATCATACACTAACCCCTCCACACACAGAATGCACACAACCCCCCACACACAGAATCACACCAACCCCCCACACACAGAATCACACCAACCCCCACACAGAATCACACCAACCCCCACACACAGAACACACACTAACCCCACACACAGAATCATACACTAACCACCCCACACACAGAATCATACACCAACCCCCCACACACAGAATCACACACTAACCCCACACAATCACACAACCACACAAATCACCCCACACACAGAATCACACTAACCCCCCCACACAGAATCACACACCAACCCCCCCACACACAGAATCACACACCAACCCCACACACAGAATCACACACCAACCCACAGAATCACACACCAACCCCACACACAGAATCAACACTAACCCCCCACACACAGAATCACACACTAACCCCCACACAGAATCACACAACCCCACACACAGAATCACACACTAACCCCACACACAGAATCACACACCAACCCCACACACAGAATCACACACTAACCCCCACACACACAACAACACACAGAATCACACCAACCCCCACACACAGAATCACACACCAACCCCCACACACAGAATCATACACTAACCACCTCTCCACACAGAATCACACACCACCCCCCCACACACAGAATCATACACTAACCCCACACACAGAATCACACCAACCCCCACACACAGAATCACACACCAACCCCCCCCCCACACACACAGAATCACACACAACCCCCCCACACACAGAATCACACACTAACCCCCACACACAGAATCACACACTAACCCCACACACAGAATCACACACCAACCCCACACACACAGAATCACACACTAACCCCACACAGAATCACACATCAACCCCACACACAGAATCACACACTAACCCCCACACACAGAATCACACACTAACCCCCACACACAGAATCACACACTAACCCCCACACACAGAATCACACACTAACCCCACACACAGACACCAACCCCACACACAGAATCACACATTAACCCCCCACACACAGAACACACACTAACCCCCACCAGAATCACACTAACCCCCCACACACAGAATCACACACACTAACCCCCACACAGAATCACACACACCAACCCCACACACAGAATCACACACACTAACCCCACACACAGAATCACACTAACCCCCACACACAGAATCATACACCAACCCCCCACACACAGAATCATACACCAACCCCACACACAGAATCACACACTAACCCCACACACAGAATCATACACCAACCCCCCACACACAGAATCACACACCAACCCCCCCCCCACACACAGAATCATACACTCAACCCCACACACAGAATCACACACCAACCCCACACAGAATCACACACCAACCCCCACACAGAATCATACACTCAAAACCCCCACACACAGAATCATACACAACCCCACACACAGAATCACACACCAACCCCACACAGAATCACACAACCCCACACACAGAATCATACCACCCCACAACTCTACACACCTCCTTATCATCCATACACAAACTCAGTGACCCGTCCATAACATCTGCGAATATATTTACATGTAAGGGTGGAGCTGTTGGAATAATTACGAGGAAGATGAATACATGCATTGATAATGAAAGGGGTAGTGGTTAGATTTTAGGAGTCGATGATTATGTGGTCTGGCTAACGTGAGCTGCAGTGTAACCTGTATCTGATTGGGTTTGCATGTTAGTTAGGTAATAATAATAATAATAATAATAATAATAATAATAATAATAATAATAATAATGCTGATGATAATAATGACGATATGATTATGAAGGTAAATACTACTACTACTACTAATAATAATAATAGGTGTGTTAGATCATATTATTGAAGACGAAGGCATTTTGTGAGTTCAGGTGTTTGAATCTATGTGTTTTGTGTTATTGGTGCGTGTGACTAGCCAATGGATTATGAGATAAAACAGAAAATTATATTAAATTTTCTCTTTTGATCATATCTCTACAATCATCTCTATTTTTGATTAAATTTCGTTGGTTAATTTGAAGATTTTTAACATCTGTAGTTGATCATCTAACCAATCAACCAACCAACAAATCATGTGGTTGATTATATGACTCATTAAAAACATCATAATATCTCTACCTGATCAGCTGTGCCTAATTAGCTCTAACCAATTATCTATATTTTGTAACTAATCCGTCTACGATCATGCAGCTCAGGTGTTTGTAACCTGATCAACAGTCTCTAATTAGTTGTAACCAATTAAATATTTTCCCCCTAACTAATCTGCTGACGGTGTCTTTATAATTACACTTTGTCTGAGTTGTCGTTTAAGATTCACTTTCTAAATCAATTACTGTACATCTGATCAAGTTACTCCTGTACACATCGTCTTTCACCGTAGTTCCCCGAGATCGATCATTTGTGGCTAAATTAGTTTGATAATTTGTCCAGGGATTTCTGTGATGCGTATGAAGTTAGTTTTTATTGTTGATATTTGATCTTAGGTGTCTGATCACTGATGTCTTTGGTCGGCTACCTTTGATCAACTCTCTGATCAGCTGTTTCTATTTACTTGTCTCAGGGCAGTTATTTATCTTTGATCATCTGTTCCTTCATTCAAAACCCGGAACTACTTTCTTTCAAATAGTTGTAGAAAACTGTTTAGTAACCTTGGTAGACGAAGCTCACAAATACAACTAGGTTCACAATCATCAGTTAACCACCTTAGAAAACTGCACTGTAACTACCATGTATTTTGTACCTGTTATATACTGATACCACAGGTATTATGTATTTTTATATACCGTATCAATACTATGTGCATCAGGTATATGAATCGGTTCTCACCACCACAATATATTATATACTATTTAAATATGGAATTATATACGTATTTTTTCAAGAGATATTTTCTCCAAATCGGCTGAAGTTCTCAAAAGTTTCAGTCATATAAAAATCTTACGATTGTGTGAAAATTTGTATATGTACTTCTTTTAGCTAAATAAACAGTTTCAATCTAACTGCTGAATTTTTCATTTATTTCCCTAATCGTAGCATTCGTCGAAATATCCCCCCCCCCCCTCGCTTCGTTTCTCTTGATTCTTCTTTTACATCTTCCATTCCTCTCCCTCTATCATCTACGAGTATACCTTCCCCCTGCCTCACCATCCTCCTCTCACATAAAATTACCAGTAGGTGACGAATATTTGATACACGGAGCCAATCATCACTTAATTAGGTAGCCGAGGTGTGAAGGCCACCTGACCTACGACAACCGACGGAATGTTTCCGTGTTCTCTCTAGTTCACTTGTAAATAGACTTTGTGGATCGCTTGATCGTTTGTAAATATACTCGATGGATCAGTTGATCACGTATAACAGAAGATAGTGGATTAACTGATCAACTTGTAAACAAACTTAACGGATCATCAGAACACCTGTAATTAAATTTATTGACCAGGTGATCATTTATGAATGTTTTATTGGGTCACGTGTTCAACCTTGTGGATCAGCTGGCCAACGTGTGAGCAGGCATCATGGATCATTTCATTAAATGTAAAATAATGGTTTCTGGAGCCAAGCGTTGTCTATAAAAACATACTTAGATCAATTCACTAAACTGCAATATACAACATACAATGATTTGAAAACCAATCTGTTAATCATACGAGCGTTGTATACTTTCTTGGTTGTATTATTTGTGGAAGAGTGATGTCAATGACTGTGTGTGTGTGTGTGTGTGTGTGTGTGTGTGTAAGCACTGCGGGAGACGTCAGGAACACTCACTGTGCTCCGCCACACCCTAACACACTTTTCCTGGACGGGTTGACCAACTTGCTTCTCATTAACATTTAAGACTTACCCTCTGGGGGGATGGCTGGAGGACGAGATTTGACCCCATCCTCCATGACCCTTACTATTCATCTATCCACATCCTTAGGGGCGGATATAAACTCAGTGTCATTGTTTAAAGAAAATTCTAAAATAAAATGGATTATATTTGTAAGATGACGTTAATCAGTCTTAAGATATGATCGTGTAATAGGTATAGTTTATTGTATAACGTGTGTCTGAAAAGCAATCATAAGGAGTTCCCCGACTGTGAGATTATAAAGTGTGTGTGTGTGTGTGTGTGTGTGTGTGTGTGTGTGTGTGTGTGTGTGTTTTCATGAAATCATGTTCGTGTGCTCGAGCGATTATGAACTTAGAAGAAAAAAACACACAATTAAATCAGAAGTATAAGCACCAGAAAAAGCACCCCATCCATTCCTTGGCATTAGACGAATTACCAAAACAAATTGTTCATGAGTACAAATTGTGACTACCGGAGCGTCAGAATCTGTCATGTTGGCCGCCATCCTCCTGAATATGGCAGCGAAAGATCCAATTTGCATACCATTTCTGCTTACGCCCGGGACCCGAGAGTCGAGATGGAAAACTCCTTATTTCAAATGTTCTGGATGAGAGTCTTATGAAGAAGTAATTTTGCGGTGTTGGAGGAGTTGTGGCACAGGATGACGGTCTCCTGGGTGTAGGGGGCAGGGAAGGAGAGGGTTGTTGGAGAGAGGGAAGGAGGGTGAGGATTGTAGGTGTAAAGGGAGAGAAGGAGAGGGTTGTCGGGGGAGGGAAGGAGAGGTTTTAGAGGGACGGAGAATTCGGGGAGGGAAGGGGAGGGAAAGGGAGGGAAGGAGAGGGTTGTCGGGGGAGGAAGGAGGGTTGTCGGGGGAGGGAAGGAGAGGGTTGTCGGGGAGGGAAGGAGAGGTTGTCGGGGAGGGAAGGAGAGGGTTGTCGGGGAGGGAAGGAGAGGTTGTCGGGGGAAGGAGAGGGTTGTCGGGGAGGGAAGGAGAGGGTTGTCGGGGGAGGGAAGGAGAGGGTTGTCGGGGGAGGGAAGGAGAGGGTTGTCGGGGGAGGGAAGGAGAGGGTTGTCGGGGGAGGGAAGGAGAGGGTTGTTGGGGAAGGGGGAGGAGAGGGGGAGATACACAAAATATGGATAAATTAACTTGCTTAGAAGCGTAAGTGAAGCAGATACCAGTGAATAAAGGAAGTGATATTTACAGTGGAACTTCAGCAGTAGCTGGTGCCAGCCCACCTGTTATAGGAAATCTGATTGATGTATGTATGAATGAGGGGAATGAGACCGAGAATGTATGGGTATCCGCCACAATCACTGATATAATCCCGGGCATAAAGCTAATTTATGACCAAAAAACCCTTCCACTTATCCTGGATGAGGAAGTGCTAGAACAAACGCAGGATGATGTGTGTAAGAAGCCTATTGGAATAAAAATGATAAGAGACATTCTCAAGAATTCACAGGATGAACAAAGTGACAGTCAGACTTGATTATATGACCACGTATACAGTAATGTTGAGAAGTTCCTCTCAGACCACCTAGCTAGTGATTATTTTGCAAACTTCTTATTGGAAACAGTTCTTGTGTGTTACGAATAGAAATAAAATCATACAAATTAAAACCATGAATTCTGATCTAAAACTGAGAACTGCACGGAGACCTGACAGGTGTAGTAATAGTAAATATAATTTTCTTGTCCCAGTATGGTATGGTCAGCACAAGAACAGAGCCAGACAATGTGATGTAGTAGAATCCAGAATCAGGATAAGATAGTCACAACTGGCGGCAAGTTAGTGGCGGTAGTGTGAAGACTTCAGCCCACCTGGTTTATTATATCATGAATTATGTAACTACTACATTGAATCAGGAGTCTTTGAAGATTTCTGACAGAATATCATAAATTTGCTGATCCACACTGATTTGTTTTCAATTTATAATATGCCACTAATGGATATAACTGGGGGTGGCAGTGATCAGTGAGAGCTGCACCTCAGTGTAAAGACCACTCGGGTAATGTGAAAATGTACCTAAATGTTGCAGCAAGGTTTGGTGATGCAACAATCCGCATCATCCGCAACTTCTAGATGCGGGTGTGAAAATATTGCGGACAGACAGACAGACAGACCCAGAAATAGCTGTTTTGCTCCTCATTAACTCTCTTTAACTCTTATATGTTTCTTCCTTATTCTGTCTTTAGTGCTTTACGAAACACATATCGAGATTATTTCCATCATTCTGTAATTTTATGGGATAAAATACAATTCCATTAACACTTAAAACACGATAAAATAAGACGAAAAAAAAATCGTATAATTACTGGGAATACATTTACGTCCGCTCTGGTGTTCTGAAAGGAATAAAAATTAATTAAGCCAGATTGTTCCAACATTGGCTTGCCAAAATTGAATTACTCCTTTGAATTAGTGGACCGTTTTTACCCGCACAGTAGAAAAAAAAGTTTTGCAGATTTCAGTTGACAGGTTTCTTAGAATTCTGTATTGAATTTTGTTTTAAGTGACACAGCTGTGACGTCATCACCAACGGCAGTGACGATCACCAACCGATGTGACGTCATCAACAGTCCTGACGCATCACCAACGGCTGTGACGTCATCACCAACGACTGTGACGTCATCACCAACTGATATGATGTCTTAACCAACTGATGTGATCTTATCATCAACTGATGTGACGTTATCATCAACAGCTGTGACGTCATCGCCAACTGCCGTGATGTCATCACCAATGGCTGTGACGAAATACATCTGCGTATCTAACAAGGTAATGTCAGGTAGGTGACCACACACACACACACGTTGTGTTGACTTGTAAGCATCGGGTCTCAAGGTCCAGGAAGGAGGATAAAACTTACACATCAGGATCATAAACTGACCTTCATACTGAATTATCATCTGGTGTAATAAGTAGTATGTAGGAGGAGGACAGGGAGGGGTAGAGGGGGGGAGGGAAGCGTTAGTGGAGGACGTAGGGAGAAGTTGATGGAGGGAGGTGCAGGTAATGGAGGGAGGGAGGTGTTGATGGAGGAGAGGAGGAGGACAGGTGTCTCGCCCACACCTGTTACACACACACACACAGGTGTACGTACACATGTGTGGCCACGACCTATTACTTTTATTCTGGGAATTTTACCTGAGTAGTATTAATGGGTATTGTGTCTGTCTCTGTCCACCTGTAACTTCACCTGTCAGTTCGGAGGTTTGTTTTGTTTCCGTCTATCAAAGAACGTTTCTCTCTCTCTCTCTCTCTCTCTCTCTCTCTCTCTCTGGCTCTCTCTCTCTGTCTGTCTGTCTGTTTCATTGTTTATTTGTTCGACTGTTAAGAGTATGTTTTTGTGTGTTTTTACTTCTTTGTGTGTTAGTTCAGTATTCTGCGTCTCAGTCTATTAATCTGTATGTTTGTCTTCATGTCTATATAATAACTGAGACATTTGAGTATGATGATTGAATTCCTTGAGTACGCTTATTTAATCACCAATACAATGACTTAACCGTTTAGATACGATGATTTAGTCCCAGAATATAATAATGTTGTACTCAGTTATCATCGTCCTCAAGGGGTTAAAGGTCACGGTCACACAAATATGACATACAAAGGGCTATGGTCACACAAAGGCCCATACTCTGCATTATCGCTTTTACTGTCGTATAAACCAACAGCAACAATAATTTGTGTGAGAAAACCCAAAAGAAAAAAGATAGTATTCTTGACCGTTTTACTTTATCTTTTTCTGAAACAAAATTTAATTTAGTTCTGGTTTTCTTCGGGCATCGGTGAATTATTATATTGCGTTTGGTCCATATAATAATGAGTAATGGACTCAAAGGGAAGCCAAAGCCACAGTCGACAATCGGAGTAAATGAGGGTCTACGTGCTCAATGTAAACATGGAAGTTGAGTGAAGTACAACGAAAAATATTCGGCTGTCTCTGTAGCAATGTCAGTTGGTACGCATACGACACGGAAAAGTTGCAGCACATTATAGGTAACAGGCATACAACCCTGTCCAAGAAAAATAAGGCGAGGATTGATACAGAAGCTGAATTTAACGCCGTATTTCTAGAGGACCAAAGAACAATACTGCAGTTGAAGAGAACACAGGAACATCTCCTGAAAAATGTGAGTCTGTTAGTTAAGTTTCGTATATTTAAATTAGGATAATAAAATGCGTAACTCGTATAAGTACTATGATACCCAAACAACCACTACTGATGGATAACTACACCAGGTGGTTAGTGTTCGGGCTAAGGAATATTATTCGTTTTTTGTACAAGTGAATATTAACAGAGATATAACCCATTTGCTGTATTATTTAAGACAAGTGAGAGTTCGTGCCGTCAGAGTTACCACGTGTCACGGGAGATGCTTCCTCAGGGTTACCACGTGTCAGGGGAGATGCTTCCTCAGGGTTACCACGTGTCAGGGGAGATGCTTCCTCAGGGTTACCACGTGTCAGGGGAGATGCTTCTTCATCTGTGCAGCTTAGAAAAGTGTTATGTTTTTTCGGGTAGTGCACATTTATAGACATACATCTATGTACTCTTGGCCACACACAAAAACAGTCTTTTAAACATATATTAACAAATGTTTAACTGATATAACATTTTTAGTTAACATTGGTCATTTTTTGTGTTTCTTTCGAGAGGGCAAGATGAGGCGCCGGAGGAAGTATTACTGGAAATCTTCGTCTTTACTGTGAGATCTTCCCACACTGTCCCGAAAGAATTGTCAGCAAGAAAACTGTTTCGCAAAAATGCTGCGGAACAATACACGCTGGTCTTTGTAATTAGTAAAACATTCTTACTGTCAGATGATCCGAAAGAAAGAATGTATTGATAATGCAGTCTTCAGGGTTTCCTTTTGGTTTGTGAAGATCCAAAAGTAAAAAAGTAAACGAGAATAACCTTATATCCGACACACAAAAGGTTATGGTCACACAAAATCTAACACACATAGGTCATGGTCAAACATAATCTCTGATATACAAAGGTTAAAATAACATATTTTATCACAACTGGAGGAAGGAGACGGCTGAGAAACTTGTGGCTCACACAGAACGTCGACGATCTCCATAAGTGTTCTCCAGACGTAACACTTGACTTCGTGACCTTTCATTATGTTAAACTCATGTTGGTGTTTATATCTCTATTCTCAAGTTACAGTGTTAGTTTTTTTTTTATCTCATGAAGATTGGGAGCCTTTGTTTATTTCACCCGATCATTATACACCTTAACGCTTAGTAACACTTAATGGAAAGGTTTGATTAGGTTAAGTTTGGTTAGGTTAGCTTTTGGGTGTTTATTTATCAGGTGAAATAAAAGAGAGTTCTTAATCTCAATGAGGTCTTTTTTTTTATCTAACGGACCATCAAATATAATGGTAATGAGTTTCAATGGAGGCATTCGGTGACTGAGGATTAAAGATTCAACTGTGTGTGTGTGTGTGTGTGTGTGTGTGTGTGTGTGTGTGTGTGTGTGTGTGTGTGCGCGCGCGCGTGCGTGTGGTGGGCGTGTATGTAAGAGATATTTCTATTTGCTGCCTCAACTGCTTTTTACACTAATCATTACACACCCTATAACCCTCCCCTTGAGATTTTATATCCTTAAATAAAAAACGAACAAGTTAATTACGTAGACAGATCATCAAGTCATTCCTTTCCTGAGAGCACAATGATTACAACTTTCGCCGAGATTTTACATCCTTTAGTGAAATATGAATAAAACTAGGATTATACTAGATTCTGAAGTTATCCTATTACTGCTAGCATATGGAGGAGAGTTTCAGGAACGGTGACACTGAAAGGCGAGCTCTCATTAATTCTAGGTTGTCCATTCGGTAAGAGAGGCTCGTTGAAAGAGGCTCGTTGAGAAGAGACTTTCTCATGTCCTGGAAATTATAATCTCTGGGTTTTTATATTTATTTAATTTTTTTGTTACCTATGACGTAAGCCAGATATATTGATCACGAGTTGCTGGTGTTAATCAGGATCTTCTATTATGGTGATTGGCTCGTCTCTCTCTCTCTCTCTCTCTCTCTCTCTCTCTCTCTCTCTCTCTCTCTCTCTCTAACAATCTTACCTATTCTCCTTTATTCTCTTACAATGTCCTCCCTTATTTTTTCTCTCTCCCTATCTCTCTTACTTTCTCCTCTCTTTGTATATCTGTCCCATTCTGTCTCACTTCTTTCTATGCTCTTTCTCTCTATCTGTCATTTTTTCTCTTTCTCTCCGTCTATGCGTCTTCTCTGCCTCTGTTTTTTGTCATTCTATCTGTTTCTCTGTCTGCCTGTCTGTCATTCTCTGTCTGTCACTGTCTCTCTTTGTGTCCGTCTGTCATCTCTCTCCTCTTAGCTGTGGGATGGATGCTGTACCCAGGACTGCTCGAGGCTCTCCTCTCCTTGGCCATTGACAAGCTTGATTGCTCCGCCGTCTGATTAATGATTCATATAGGTACGACCACTGGCAATGCGTGTGTGCGTGTGCGTGCGTGCGAGAGAGAGAGAGAGAGAGAGAGAGAGAGAGAGAGAGAGAGTTAAAATCTGATATCTAAATTTAGATTTCAGGTTCTATCAAATGTGAAAAGTATGGAATCTGAATTTTCTATTTGCAGCTCTTCTTAAACAAGAATGTGAAATCTACATACAGATTCCAGGCCTTATAAACAAAAATCTGAAATTTAAGTTTAATCTGAATTAAATTTCCAGCTCTCACCAAACAAAAATTTCCTATCGTAGTTTAACTCGACTTAGTTCACCTGTATAGCTTAAAATTCCTTAAATTAATGCTAATTGTATCAACTGGTATCGAATAAAATTTGGCCTTTTTAAGATCATTGTTTCAATTCATTTTTTGAGACCATGTGTTCGAATTATTTACCTTATTTTTTTTAAGGTAGTATAAGGGGTTTGTATTTACCTTAATTTTTTTTCTTTTAGGTTAAGGGTATTTGAGGGTGGGGATGAGGGATTTTGCCTTTAAATTATTTGTTTTTTGGTTTGATAATGGGGTTTGGGTTTTACCTTCAGGGCGTTTTAAGGGACGGTAAGTGTGGGGGGCTACTGGTGTTTAATGAAGAGTTTTTACACTAAGACTTGCGGGAGTACTAAGTTAGAGGATAGAGGTGTTTCGTTATTTCGTCAAAGGTCTTTAAGGGTAGAATAGGGGAGGGGTTTCATAATTACGTTCAGGGGTTTTTAAGGGATAAAATGGTGGATTATAATTAAGTTCAGGTATTATAATTACGTTAAGGGGATTTAAGGTTTGAGTTTGATATTTTGTATTGGGTATATTAATATAATTCTAGGTTAAGGTAAAGGTAGCTCATGATTAAACTTACGCTAAAAAAATCTCGTAAGGCTAAAAGAGTTTTGTTTATGTATCCAGCAGACGTCTGTGTAACGAGACATAAGTCATCTTTTCATCCATCTAACAGTCATAAATATCTACCGAACTCTTTCATAGAGATAATATTCATCACTGACAATTGCTAGTGACTTCTGTTGAACATTTTTTCAACATACATCTGCTGCTGTGTCTGTCTGCGTGTTACGAACTTGACACTTATGTTTATTTGATTTCATGCAATTTAGTTAATTTAGAAGCAACGCTACACGTACAAGTGCAGGTGCAAGTACAGGTAAAATCAGGTAAAATTATTTCAACATGTTAACATGTTTATTGGTTAGAAGCTCTAACCTAACCAAACCAAACCTATAGTAACCTAACCTAACCATCAGTCATGACTATAATATCAATGTGTATGATCCTGTCACGTCATATCCAACACCAGCAACTATAATGACACGTGTCGACTTCTATAACACCTAACCTCTGCCTGGCATTCTCTGAGCTTCATTAATTGGGTAACACAATAACTGGTTATGGGGTGTGTGTGTGTGTGTGTGGTAAAAGTACAACAGCTGTGAGAAAGGTGCGCGCGCGCACACACACAAACGCACGCACACACAAACACACACACACAAACACACACACATCGACACACACACAAACACACACACACACTACTGCGAAAAATAGTGTGTTGACTCTAATGGCAAGCGTGATGGATATTGGGGACTGTTTGTGTTAGTTGTTGTGGTTGTGCTGTGTTTAGGTAGTGGAGGGGAGTTGTGTTGAATGCTGTTACCAATGGTGTTTTGGGTGGTGTAAGGGAACTACGGTGACTGCTGTACCAACGCTGTGCTGGATGCTGCAAGTGAAACAATACGAAATGCTATCACTGTTGTTGTCGTGTGTGTCGGCTAGGCATCGACAAACTGCTATGATGCCTATGATGATGTTATTCAGGGCAGTGTTTGTCTCACGTTATCACACCACTACCCTGAATAGCGGCAAAGCTTTCAGAGGAGGAGAAGATAAGATGACCAAGCAAGGTGATTAAACATTATTGGGTGTAAAGTGATTAGCTAAACCTATTCTAGATTACCTGAAGATTAGGCACCTTAACGTATTTTCACTTCACCTGACGATTAAATACCCTAATGGTACCTGAGTGTGTTAAGTTAGGGTGCTAAATCATCAGTTAAATAAGGTGATTCCCCCCCACCCATTTCCTCTGTCTAAATTACGACATTCTTTCCATTTTTAAACCTGTAAAATTTAGTAAGTTCCTAGAGACCCTGAACACTGACTTGACTGGTGTAAGAGGTAAAACAAAATGCTTCTTTTAATACAGATTTATAGGATTCTTCTATAGTTAGTTTACCGTATGATACCACCACGCATTGCAACATACTCACCAACTACAGTAATTCTTCAAAACTGATTATCACGTAGGAAATTTTTCAGCAGGAAGCGGCTATCATAAAAATTATTAACAGAAACCGAAATATATATCACGTTTTGCAACATACAAGTAAAATGATGCAACATAATTGGGCAATGAAGATGTACAGAATACCAAATTTTGATGCAACAGAGTAAGATGAACGAATAGCATAACATTTCAAGCGCAACGGGGTATGCATTTGTAAATTAAAGCGGTGTATTTTGCAATCAGTAATTAATCCAGAAAATCACCCTTATTAACGTGGCAGTCACCTATTAATGGTCTTTTTAATATCTGAAACTGGCGGCTGTGCGATGTTTGCGTTGTTGTGTTGAGGGCGTAACATTTAGTGAAGTTACGTAATTAATAGAAAGAATGAATGTCTGTGTTGTATGTTGATATAAAATTTGTTTTAGTTACATTTCAGAGATGTTAATTAAAAATGCTCTAACGGTATTAACTCAAAAGCGGCTTATCTAGTTAAATCCTTAATGAAAAATGACAACATAAAATTTCCAATAATTACGATAGAATGAACTGCGTCTTTCTCTCATCTACCTAACTTGAATATAAGAAGGTTTCACCCCCAAGTATGTCTGGTGTTATAGTACATATTTAGCATCACCTGAAGATTAGACACCAATCTTATTTCAACTGTTCCAACATTGCCCCCACTCTTATCATTATCACTATCACTACCATTATCACCATCATAATTGTCCTCACCGTCATCACCACCAACACTGTGTTCACTGTCATTCATCACATTCGTCATTGTCATTACCACCACCATAACTGTCAACATCATCACCACCAACACTATCCTCAATATCACTATCAACACCACAGTCCTCATTATCAACACCACATTCCTCACTATCATCACCACTGTCCTCACTATCAACACCACTGTCCTCACTATCAACACCACTGTCCTCACTATCAACACCACTGTCCTCACTATCAACACCACTGTCCTCACTATCAACACCACTGTCCTCACTATCAACACCACTATCACTGCCAACACTAACAGCATCGCACACAGTCACATTAAATCTTGACTGATCTCCTTCACGTTACCTGTAAACCAACCTTCTCACCTGTCCGGCCACAACACCTGATAAGAGACACAACCACTAGGTAGCCGCTGTCTCTCTCCCGTTCTCTCTGTCTCTCTGTTTGTTATCTATCTCCTTGTCTCTGCTTCTGCCCTTCTCCATGTTTGTTTGTCTGTCTCTGTCTTTCTATCTAAAGTGTAGACACTACACTACACTACACCACACTACACTACACTACCCTATAATAAACACGTTCTACACTAGACACAAACGGACAC
Organism: Homarus americanus; assembly: GCF_018991925.1. Classification (NCBI taxonomy): domain Eukaryota; kingdom Metazoa; phylum Arthropoda; class Malacostraca; order Decapoda; family Nephropidae; genus Homarus; species Homarus americanus. The sequence goes on from NW_024712489.1 coordinate 140,057, forward strand.
TACACTACATAAAAACAGACACTACACTTACACACAAACAAACATTACAATACAATGCACTAATTTGAACACTACACTATACTTCACTAAACATACAATACACTAAACATACAATACACTAAACAAACAATACACTAAACAAACAATACACTAAACATACATTACACTAAACAAACAATACACTAAACAAACAATACACTAAACATACATTACACTAAACAAACAATACACTAAACAAACAATACACTAAACATACAATACACTAAACAAACATTACACCAAAAAAACCCATTACACTAGACACAGACATAACCAACCACGTCCGTAAAAACAACAATGACACCATAACAAACAGTTAACACCATAAAGCCACACTATAGACTCAACAGCGGATGTAAACACTTCTTAATAACAGGAGTCAAGAGTCTAGGCTCGACGGTCAGCTGTCATAAGAGACTCACCGGACAGTATTAAGGAGCCGTGACAGATAGTGGTGTCACCAGTACCAGCCGCGGGCGTGTCATAAATCACAAGTAAATATTACACGTACAGCAATAATAGGGCAAAACGTATTGTAGGCCAGACAACTGACATCATTTTCCCGTAACCTAAAAACGTTGTAGCGCTGTCCGTGCCCGAGATACGGAGAACCCCTGAGCATGATTAAAACAAACACACACATACATACATACATACATACATACATACATACATACATACATACATACATACATACATATCATCACCCTCTTTACCAAGGATTAAGTAACTGTTTCTTTATACGAAGGGAATAAGAAAAGAATACATTACCATTTTGAGAGTTGATATGATCTTAATCAGCACCTCCAGCACCTGGCTCCCACCTGCCTCACACCTTCCGCCTCCCTCCCTCGCCTTACTCACCTCTCTCCCTCCCTCCCTCGCCTTCCTCGCCTCACTCCCTCACCTTTCTCCCTCTCCTCACTCACCCACTCATCCACCTACCTCCCTCCCTCGCCTTCCTCCCTTGCCACACCTGGAAATGTTACGTAAGTGCTATTTAAACTTTTATGATATCACGAACAAGAATGTATATAATATTTCAAGGAATTATATGAGAAAAAAGGAAAAGGGGGAGACAATAAGATTAGATTAAATAGATATATGAGAGAGAGAGAGAGAGAGAGAGAGAGAGAGGAAACCAGTAACAGCCCACGGTAAGTTTATCGGGCCAGATTCCACAAATCCCGTGGAGGAGGACTTAGCTAAGTGGCAACAGCTCACCAATCACAGCGTTGCTCCAGCCTGGCCCCAGATTCTGAAAGGTCCGCACGGTGAATTTTCTTCCCTTAACTGTGAGCTTGTGAGGGCGTATCTGAACAAGCTACGGCATAAAGAACGACTAAAATGGCTACCACCGAAATGTACCGATATGTTACCACAACTTTAGGATACAACTCTGTTATGTCTAGACGAGGTAGAAAAAAAGAGGGATATTATTAATGGACGAATCTTCTAAGAATCCAGTTACCGACTCATTCGTTCCCTGCAGCCTCTTGGTGATCAAGCTTCCGAGAACACTGTTAATATGTATCAATGATTGATGAAACCAACAATTGGGGAGTAGTGTGTGCTTGAAGCGAACTCAGAGCCAGTACAAAGAACGGACCCTCTGAAGAGTTTTTGGAAACGGAAAATGAATTCACAAGCATTAAAAAAAAAAAAAAAAAAAACACACACACGAGCGACTTAGAAATTCTGTTTACCTTCGTTTTCGCTATTCAACTTAAATTATGTTATATAATGATGAAATTTAAAGTTTTTTTAATATCGCCTCATGCATGTTCCATTGTTAAAAACTTTTTCACTCGGGTTGTATTTTCTATTGACGCAATAAAGTGCTTCTTACAATTTCTGAGATTGAAAATTGTATTGCTAATGAGAGTTTCATTCACAGATGGCAGTGTACACTCCAAGTAATCTGAAAGATCTGAACATAAAGAGTCTGAAGATGAAAGGTTCGCTTGTGAGTGACAATTGGTTGCAGGTGAAACGGGCCCCAGTCCTAACAGACCCTAACCTAACGAAATCATTACAGTTGGGGTCCATTTGGGTAGATCCTAATTATAAAGGATAGGGCTTTCATAGGTTAAGATCTATTATAACTGAAGTCTATTGGGACTGGGCCCTACCTAGTCCAAATGGTTATAATAGGACCTGTTAGGATTGGTGGCCATTTGATCAATCACAGGTACAATTCCAAATAACTTTGCATGTTATATCTTGATGTTAGAATGTATTACTTCACTTCAACAACTAAGTTCTTAAAGCGCATAGTCTAGGTTAGTAATACACTAGTCACCAACACAAAATGTAAGAGATGTTTTATCGGCTGACGGGTCTGGAAGCTATTAGTCCTGGACCAAATCCACTGTGGCTCACATGTTAATAATCTTTCCCTCGTGAAAGTTGATCTAGGAACATCTACTCACTGGATGTATTTTAAGACACTAACGCCCGTATTATTAAACAACATCTTTTAACTAGATTCCAATAAAATTAATTTATAATATTGGAATTAGTTAATCTTACCGCCACACCACCCCGTTAAGTACTGTACTATGGTATCCCTCAGGACTCATCTAGTTTAAAACTCGGGTTGAAACACGACGACCCTCTTCAAGGGAAGATGTTTAATAATACGGGCGTAAAATTAATATAAACACGATACGATCTTTTCTCTCCAGCTACGAGAAAAAAAAAGGGTGTGATACCGAGATGTTTGATAAAATGAACGAGTCTATTGTTTCAGGTTTTGGTATTAACATTTTTCTCTTTTTTTTGTTTTTGTTTTCTGTTTTTAAATTTCGTGTCATGGGATTTTGCTCTTTCTTTTATGAATTCTTTGAGTTGTTTTCATATATTCTGACACACTTGCTGAAGGTAGTGGCCATATAGGTCAGGGTTATAGAGCGTAAGCTGACCTTAGAGCTCATTTATCTGTTTTGTGACTCAATAAACCTCAACTACATGACAAAAAAAAACCGGATCTAATTTAAGATACCTACGTTTCCCCGTTACCTTCTCAGTTGTGTTTTATTATATTATGGAAGTTTACAAAATTTACTGTATTTTTCGATAAATTTTGTATACATATTAGTGTAGGTTTCAATACAAAATAATTTCGAATAAAACTTTGTGATTTCTTTATATTTGATAATTAATTAATATTTACCTGTATTACTTACACACTCCAATGGCAAATATAATTAAAAAAGTATTCTTCAATAGAAAAATCCGTCATTAATAATTTTTATATCTCCGGTCATCAGTTTTTTGGTTATATAGTATATGATATATATAGTATTATTCCATTTGATTCAGTTAGGGGAGGTTTGAATTTGTGGATTTCACATCGAGGTGCATGCTATCAATTTAAACCCAGTAGGGCGCAGGGGATGTTCGTTCATTTTGCTTTGTTTTGGTGTGTGTGTGTGTGTGTGTGTGTGTGTGTGTGTGTGTGTGTGTGTGTGTGCATAATGTCTCAAAACAATTTAAATGAACTTGATGTAAATATTCGGTGCTACACAAAGACGAGTTCATTTGAATTTGGAGATAAACAGCAGTAAAAGAAAGACCCAGGCAACAGGTGAATATCAAAGAGGTTTAACAGGTGAGGGAGTTTACCCAGATAAGGATCTCTATTTTCTTTGAGGATTTTTCATCAATGTATTCTGAGGGTGATCTAATATTCCCTGTGTAGCGAACAACTCCAATAATTAACAAGTGTGTTATTTACTTTGTCCTGCTTACATAAAATATTAGAAATGGTCTCGGTAAATGTTGGTAAGGGGGAGGGGGTGTTTCATTTCCTTTATTTACTGTACATAGAACAAAATATATAATGCTACAGGTGTAACAATGAACACCTATGTCATCCTTTTATAACCTCAGCATTTAAAGTTCGAAGAGTTTGTTTTCCGGTAGCGAGAATGAAAATGTTCCCAAAGGCATATATAAAAAAAAGATAAATTTTAAGGATACCAATTAATTAAAAAAAATTCTACATACAGGTTTTAATTGTATGACTAAAATATCTTCTGGACATATTAGGGGTTATTGGTTATGGTTCGCGCGCGCGCGTGTGTGTGTGTGTGTGTGTGTGTGTGTTTGTGAGGAGAGAACAAACCCATCGATAAGGTCAAAAGACTATACAGTACAGGCTAAGGTTAGGTGTGTCAAAAGTCAAGGTCACAGGTCACGGCAATAGTTCTACACGGAGCGATGATTCGTCCCGTGATGAACACCTCTCTGGGGTCTTGATGAAGGTGTCACTAAAGCTTGGTTGGGTACTGTGTAATCCCACCTAACATGATCCTGAAAATATTTATATTGAAAGATAATGATTAAGTTTTAAACCCCCGTCGTCAAATTCTTATAACTTAAAGAATCGTCCTGAAAGAGTTACTGCTTAAAATATCGTTCTCAACAGTTTAAAAAAGAGCAGTGCATATATTTAACATAGCCGAGGAAAATCACTATTGACTAATCTTCAGTTTCTGGTACCATAGGAAGTGTGTTAGTCGCCGTTGTCAGGCAATATTGATTTTGACATTAGAGAGAGTTTATTGGCCGAGGAGTCCTGACACTTTGTCTCTCCAGGGTGTTGACGTAAACTTTGATCACACTAATGGGTGGATACTGTACACGTGAACGTTATTTTCCTTTGCCCAACGTTAAACTTTGCCCAACGCAGAAAGTGTCCACCATCTGTTTGGCGTGTGTGTGTGTGTGTGTGTGTGTGTATATATGTGTGTTCCCAGCCACTGAACTTCCTCCACCTGTTGTATTGTTCAGTGATGATCTACCCTCACTTAAAGTGCGATAAAGTTTTTAGTCAAGTCACTTAACTGTCAAGACAAAAAAAAAAAAGTAGATAGTTTATGATAAGGACAAGTGCCTGCTGCCTGTAATATACTCAGAACCATTACCATTGAGACGAATAAACAAAATTGGTTTTTATACGAGACAAAACAGTAGCATTATTATTATTGAGACATAAAAACGAGAATAAATATCACGGAGATAAAAACCAACAACAACAACACTATTATTATCATTAACTAATGAATGAAACAACATTTATTTCCTGAAAGAAGTCTGTAATTTAGGCAACAGCTTCCTAATTGCTATTATTTTTACACTAGAGTTTTACCTCTAGTACGCCGAACAAAATCCATTCGTTAACAAACAAGAATATTGCACAGTAATGTGTTGCACTCGTGTATTCGGAATTTGAACTCTATATATTTATTTTTTTCCATTTTTGCTCCCGGTAAATTTATATTCGTCACAATATTTTAGTATTTTTTTGGATGCAAATAAAAAGTTAAACTTCATTTAACTATTTTTGGTGAGTAACACAGTAAGGGAGCATATCGGCACACTAATACAGTATATCTAACCTAACCTGGGTTGGTTAGGTAAGGTTTGGTTCGTTAGGGTTTGTAAAGTAAGGTAATATAGTTGGTTAGGTACGGTAAGGTAATGTTGTTCAGGCAAGGTAAGGTAAGGTTGGTCAGGTAAGGTTGGTCAGGTAAGGTTGGTAAGGTAACGTTGGCGAGATGAGGTAATGTTGGTTAGGTAAGGAAGTTTGGTTAGGTTGGTTAAGGTTGCTTAAATTATTGTGGCAGTGGATGAAATAATGACAATAGTGGTACTGTCAGCTGCAGGGGTGGTAGAAGCAGGTGCGTTGGGGGTCAAGGTCTACTCGTACAGCAGTAAGGGGCATGTTAGTCACATACCACACGGGATTGTCCTTCGCATACGTGCTGTTGAGGAGGCCGAGCTGCTATTACTTCACCTATGACGAAAAACGGTGTATTATTATGATCTTCAGAAGTAAAAAGTTGGCCGTGTGTGCCCCTACTGCTGTTGTATGCTTCTTACCACTAATATTACCATTGCTAATATTTTTCTACGTTTACATTTTTATTACGTGGGAAGATATTATTATTATTATTATTATTATTATTATTATTATTATTATTATTATTATTATTATTATCATCATCATTATTATTAAAATTATTAAGAGCATCGTGCAGTTAATTCTTCCCAATAACAGGTTAGTATAACATGACTCGGTGGCAGAGGCCCTGAGTTGCTTATCTGTAAACGTTACGAGTTTCACACCAAACTGGGTAAGTTTTAATGACTATTGCCCGCATCATGTTGTGTAAGGAAGGAAGGGAGGGAGGGAGAGAGGGAGATAGGAGAGAACGAATGAAGGAAGGAAGGAAGGAAGGAAAATTATACGATTATAATATATTTTCTTACTATTCTTTAAACCCTTAGCCGAGTTGTGTAGAAACGCTAGATATAATTAATTAAGGCTTATTAGCACAAGAACGTCTGTGTTAACCTTCGAGTAAGGTCAGCATACAATATTTTCCACTGATTTAATTATATATTTGTGTGTGTGTGTGTGTGTGTGTGTGTGGTTCGTGGTGGTCCGGGTTTGCATTGATTTACCTGTGTACTTTACAAATTCTCTGAACATCCCTGTACTCAGCTAAAGTGGTTAGGATGGCATATCAGTTACACAACAAGTTCGAAAATCCCTGTAAACAATGCCTTTGTGGAAAGGGTTATTGCATATCAGTTCTAGCTATGCGAGTGTGCGTACCAAGAACAGTGTACCTAATATACATATAGGAAATACATATATGTAAGGATATTTTAATAAAAGGGTTACGAACACATTAAGAATATCTTCAGTGAATTCTGGGCCAAAGTTAACTAGGACAAGCAAAATGCTACCTAAGTAATCGCGTCAAGGCTGGAGGGATGGCGTCCGCGCCTCAACGGTTAGGAGTCTTGGAAGTTTGACACCATGTCACACTCGATTGTGTATGGTAATACCACCTATAGTGTCTGTGGTGCTGCTTATTACAGCATCCACGGTGTATCTGAAAGATGTGTGAGGATTGTCTTACCAAGGTATGTGTCGCTGGACGATGAAGGGAGATAAGCTGGGTACAAACACTAATGTGAGGAACATCAGTGCCGAGAAACGACAAGTGATGAAAGATCACATTAAAAGTACTCCGGCCCCCACCATCGTCATCAACATATGCACTAATACAGCCTCTGTATTTATTTTGATCCGAAATGTTCATTCATTACAGGTTGTGGGGTATGGGGGTATAAACTCCCCTCCCGTAGTACTAATGGTACGACCCATATATTATACTTTATGATACAGTTTATGATATGTCTTTATACTACACTAAAATCTGCATTTTTTGAGACTTGATTCATTACAATCAGATGATTGGTCACAAAGTTACAACAACCGAAAAATTTATATACGATGATATGGAAGTTTGGTTTTGGTTTATATAATGAAATAAATCGCCAAATACGCGAACATAAATCACATTCATATAATCCTCACCGACAGTACGCCATGACCACGACGACCTCTACTCCCCCGTATACCAGAGCTACTACGTCCACACAGGCACTACATATAGCCCATAACTTCGATATAGCCTATATCCTATAATTCTGGTATAGTCTGTAGACTATAGCCGTATAGCCAGGAGGCAACCCTTGGCCCACAGCGTTACATGGGGTCGCCACCGCCGCCTCGCCCACCAGGATATTTTAGGCGCTCAGTTTTATGCCGCTTATGAAAAACCTATCACGGCCAAGGGGTACCCGGCAGGCCAGGTTTATAGCTCGGCCTCCCTCCTAACCCGCGGCGAGGATGTGGGAGAGGGAGGGCAGAAAGGAGAGACACTGTAGACAGAGAGAAAAATAGGAGGGAAAGACTGAGAAAAAAAAAAAAGACAAAAAAACAACAATTAGTAACAAGAAAAAATATAAACGGACTCATTGGAGCACAAACTAAGCTTCTCCATAATGCAGATTTTTCGACGTTCACAAATTGTCCAATTCCCTTAAAATTCAAAGCAATTCTACCTTGTTCAATATCAAATCAATGTATTAAAGACATCAAAATTGGGTCTTCCTTTTTTTAGAGCTATACATGGATGTTTTTTTTTGACACAAAAGAAAAAGAGACAAAGGTCATCTCCCTTTTGTCATTTCTTGAGAGTAAATGTATACAGACGCAGAGAGAGAGAGAGAGAGAGAGAGAGAGAGAGAGAGAGACTAGATTAATATCTCTACCCTCAAATATTGTTTCTTCCGCTAATTTACCATTAGTTTTCCTTAGGTTCTCTGTACCCTTCATCGCGTACTTTCTGTTCCTTATACATTAATTTAGTCTCTTTGATTTGGTTCTTCGTCCGCCCTAGTTACCTGTCTCTTATCAGCTATTCCCCATTAGTGTATTGATACCAGTCCTTGATTATCAGTCTGTTCAAACTACACTACAGTCCCTCCTGATGAGAGCCTCTCCATAATTTCTCTTATTAGCACTTACCAACTTACTCTCTCTCATGTTATTACCGTTTGTCCTCTTGGCACTTTCTAGTAATCCTATTCTACCTGTATACACATAGAAACCGTCCCTACGAGTTATTCTCTGTTGAAGCCTTTTTATCACCTCCTGTTCCTCCCGTTTGTTAGTTCCTCTGATTCGGCATTTACCTTCCCGTGTTAGTCTTTGCTCTTACCGAATATTTTCTGTGTCCTGTATGACGATTAACATGGAAACAATAGCAACAAAATAGTAAACGAGGGACTAACTGTCATGCAGGAGGAGAAAATGACAGTCTAACTGGTTACTTCGGTCGGTGGAAATTTACTACTCATAGGAGGATTATTAGAACAAATATTCTTACCAAAAGTCTCGCGGTTCAGGGTATCATTCTTGAATAAATCTTGATTGTGCCAGTTCAAAATATAACAGTGCTTGTGTTGAAAAATAGATCAAATTTCATTAAATACCCGAAGGCAGTCATACCCAGTCAGCGGAAGTTCTCCCTCCTTCAGAAGCGTGGCTCGGCCTATAAACTCAGGAAGTATCGGGCCAACAAGGAGTGGAAGGGCCCTTAAACTTAACCTCGGGCCGTGTGCTGCACCTGACGCCCAAGCCTTCCCCCAAAACGCAGACACTGAAGCCCAAACTCTACGGGTACTCGAGACTGTTATGGCCTGGGGTGGTGTCTTCGTGTTGTGACTCAATTATCATTTACTTTCTTTTGACATTTCACGACGCTGTAAAGTCAACTCTAGCTGCTGGGGGATGCATGAAGATTCTACCACGTGTTCCTCTCATTATTTTTTTAAGACTCGCTCATTGTGAAAGAACTATTCATTTTCTAGCCTCGTTGGTGTCATTGAAGAACTCTTATTTGATATTTCCAGTTGTTAACACGCAAATAAACAAACGGATCTGCATTTTGCATAAACAGATAGGGTAGAGTGAAATCAACCAAATGTTTTTATCCAGTCTAATCACGGAGTTTAACCCTATCTTAAAAAATATTCCCTAGTCCCCTACATCAAGTTCACTGTTAAGTCTCTCATGGAACACTGTGCTCTGATTACTTGTGCAGTTCCCTGACAACGATAAATAAGGTCTGGTTGGGTTTTCTGACTTCTTGTAGCAGATTGTCAAGTTACGTGTGTCAAGTTTGGGAATTTTTCTGTTATACATTAGCAGGAAATTACAACCACAATTTCTACTGCGGATTGTATGACAATGATTGGATATCAAATTATTATGAATAGACATGGAAATAGTTGATACTGAAAAACATATTAGTATTACGATTGGATGTTCTCTTCATTTATTAGTGATAATTTATGGAGTCTGAGTTAATATTATAATTGAAGATACACAATTATGATTTGAAATTATCATATAATGATTTGAAATAGTAATTGCTGGGAAAAAATACGTTATGAATGGATATCATTTTCACGTTTTAATTGTAGTGTATTTATATTATGAGCGGAGATTATTTTTGCATGCTCATTAATTACAGAAATAAAAGATAACTAAACAAACTATACGAATAAAATAAATTTATCTTAATCTTCATAAAGCTAAAGAAAATTACTTAAAAAAATATTCAAGCAAATTAATTTTTCTTTATTGATTTATTAAGATGTAAAAAAATCGAGAAAACTAACGTAATTCTTATGATTTTCCAAAGATTAAAAAACAGAGAAGCTGGGTGGTGGTGGTGTGTGTGTGTGTGTGTGTGTGTGTGTGCACCATATTTTTCTTCGACAACATTAAACTTTGTTGTAATGCGTCATTAATCGTCTCCAGCGGACGCCATAAACTGCCAACTTAAGCTGTGAGTCGTGTGATCTGGCGTTATGATGCATTAATGGTGCGAGGTTAATGTTGCCTTTTGATTTCCTGGGTCCGTCTAGCGTTTCTATGTTAACCTTCTTTGTGGGGATATAACGGCGGTAATGGTGATAGTGGTGTTGGTGTTGATTGGTGATAGTGGTGGTGGTGGTGTTGTTGGTGTTGATTGGTGATAGTGGTGGTGGTGGTGGTGGTGGTGGTGATGATGATTGGTGATGATGGTGGTGATTGATAGTTGTGGTGGTGATGGTGATAATGGTGGTGGTGGTGGTGATGATGGTGGTGATGATGATGGTGGTGATTGATAGTTGTGGTGGTGGCGATGATGATGGTGATGATTGATAGTTGTGGTGGTGGTGGTGGTGATAATGGTGGTGGTGGTGATAATGGTGGTGGTGATAATGGTGGTGGTGATGATGATGGTGGTGATGATGATGGTGGTGATGATGGTGGTGATGATGATGGTGGTGATTGATAGTTGTGGTGGTGGTGATGATGATGGCGGTGATGATGATGGTGGTGGTGATGATGGTGGTGATGATGATGATGGTGGTGATTGATAGTTGTGGTGGTGGTGGTGATGATGATGGTGGTGATGATTGGTGGCTTAAGCGTTTGGATAATTGTTTTTCGAGTGTATGGACCGACCTAATTTACCTATAACTTAAAAAACTTAAAAAAGTTAATAAAAAACAGACAGTCATACAAACACCAACAAGTTCATCTCAAGTATTTCACTTCTTCTCTCGCTCTTACAATTATTAAGTGTGGCTGTTCTCAAGTGTTTGGTACTTGGAGTCAATTGCTCAAACCTTTTAGATCATCACGTTCCTATAATCAATAAAGTGCGTTTCAGGTATTCAGGCATATTACATTCCCTGTTAAGTTATTTAGATTCTGAGTTAATTCTGAATTCGCGGGACTGAATTTTCACATTTTCTGATTCAATAAATTACAAGGTATTTTAGGATCTCTGAGATATTTATATTATAATCTTCTCAGGTGTTCTCCTACCTGGATTTTTAGGCTATTTGATTTACATGTAAGTTGGAAGTTTCCCTCTAAGTTAATATTCAGTTCTCCGCCTCTGTAATTCACTTATAAGTCTTTTGTTAACTTTCTGTGAACTTTGTATATACGAGATGATGCTGGAACAAGTTGATTAGATTTCTTGGAACAAACAATTATGATGTTGAAGTAGTTTTAAAATTCAATTGTATTCTTGCCTCGTTGAAACCTTTCCAAACCCCAGTGACGTGACGTGACGTGACATGACGTAGCGTAACGTAACATGACGTGACATAACGTGACATGACAACGGGAAGTGAAATGACGTAGCGTGACATGACATAACATGACACGACACATGACGTGACATGACGTAACGTGACGTAACATAACGTGACGTGATATGACATGACGTAACATGACAACACATGACGTGACATGACGTAACGTGGCGCAACATGGGACGTAACCTAACGTAACATGGCATGACATGACATGACACGACGTAACGTGGCGTAACAGGGCATGTCGTAGCGTAACGTAACATGGCATGACGTAACGTGACGTAACATGACGTGACATGACGTGACACGACACGTGACACGAAACGGCATGACGTGACATGACGTGACGTGACGTAACATGTGACGTGACATAACCACTTTATGATCACAAATAAAAGGTTATGACGCTGTACTGATTATGTTTCTGGATAAATTACTTGAATATGACCAATAAATAATCTTTACTCGTGCTGTGATCCTATGACCACCGTTAAGTCTGTTCCGTACACAAGTTGTCTGGTGTGTGTGTGTGTGTGTTGGTCGTTTTATTTCAACCTTCGGGTCGAACAGTTGAGGCACAATAATAAAAAACAAGTTGTAAGTATTTTTGTCTGTCTACTGTACTGTAGCTTCGATAAGAAAAAGAGAAAATTTTGACTATTGGGCAAGTTAACAAAAGGAACCAGAATTAACAACTATTAAGAAGCAACAATATTAACATTATAGGAAAAAATATAAAACCATCTCCCTATAAAATAATAACAAAAGTAACTCCCCTGAAAAGATACAAAATTAACATTATACAAGAAAATAGAAATTCTACATCCAATATAATCACACCTTCATAATGTAACATCAGGTAACTAAGCTACTATTATCAAACACTACTTCCACAAGATTACTTGATAATCCGGCCTTGTTCAAGATAATTTTGGTGAAATTAACTTGGAATTTTTAAACACCGCGTCACTCACACATACACAAACGATCTAACACCATTAAACGTAAACCACCATTATCACACACCGCATCACCCGATTACCTGATAATGTAAGAACCGATAAATATAAATTTACGATAATCATACGCCAAGAATGTTAAAAATTAAAAGAGATTATTAACACCCCGTTCACCCCAATATTAACATTACCATTACACTGGAAGCTCTCCCTAACAACATATGTCCATCCACCTTGATCGCTTCTCTCTCTCTCCTTTTCGAAATCAGACATCAAACAAATCATGCAAAATCACATAATTACACTCGTTGAAGGCAAACCTGACTGAAATTCTCACTGAGGTCGACCGCATTAGATTATAACACTAATACCACCATTCACATGCAATGAATATTATGTTTTAGATTCACAGAAGTTGTCCAAAATATCCGATATGAATTCTTTTTCCTTCCCGAGAACCCCCCACCCCCTCCACACCCCACTTCCCCTAAAAAAAGGGGGGGGGGGGCAATTATGAGATTATAAGATCTGAAGAGATTATAGCTAGATTTGTGAATAGGTAAAAGTCGTCTAAATTCCTGGGAGGAGAGATTATAATCTTGTGATTCAAAGAGAAAGACGGGGAAGATTATTATAATTGGAAGGTAAATGATTTAGAGCAGAGATCAGTCTCGTCCGCCCTGTGCGTCTGATGCTGTGATTATCTGGGTGGGGCTTTAGCGATAGTGTGTTCAGGTTGCGAGAGTTTTAGCGAAAAGGTGTTCAAGTTGCGAAAATTATCGTCAATGTCTTCAGGCTAGACTCTATAGGGTTTAGTGAGAGGGTGTTCTAGCTGCTAGACTTGGCCAGGTGTTCAGGCTGTATTAGACCAAGAGAGTTTAGTAAGAAGGTGTTGTGTTCAGACTGGGAATAGAAATAACTTGGTGCTCAGGCTGCAAACGCTCTGTAAAACATAACAAAACTACAGTAATTACGGCGTCCAGGCATTGATTGTTTAGCAACATAATACACGGACTGCTAAACGTCAGCTACAAAGCGCTAAACCCATGATGGATTTACTTCACATTCCCAAGGTGAATAAATAAAGAGTAAGAGTAGCGTGAGCGAGTGTAAACTGTCTTAGTTTGATGAATGTTACTGAGGTGCACGCTATCACTTAACAGGAAAACAACGACTAGAACTTCCGGGTGGTGACTGGTTCTTTGTTATCTTAGAGGAGAGCAGAGTTGAACATATTAACAAAATAATGGCGATAATAACAGATGACAATACCTTTAACATAGAGTATATTTCTTATATAGTGTTATTTACGAGTTACTGTATCCCTCAATGTTACTGATTATACGGTACGATATGTTGAATTTGTTGACCCTCTACTTGTTCTAGTCATTGTTGTGTTACGTATAAATTATCTCATTGGAATAAATTGATAGTTTCTTGCATGGTGTTCCAAAATGACACCATCCACCTCATTTAATTATCTCGTCTTAGTTCAGTACCTATAAAAACTGACAGTAGCACCCAAGCTGACAGATGACAGCAACACGAAAAAGACTCTCTCTTGTGCCCCACGACTTGAATGCCACTGGTAATTATAAAAGTCCAATATGTTCAGAAACACTACTGTACTAACTTGTGAATAACGAGGCAATATGTAGGTACGAAGGCGGGCGAGGAAGAGAGGAAACACAACCGCGCTATCTTTACACAGAGAGTTAAGAGAACGCATTATTTTCTATGGCAAAGGTGTCATCGTCGTTGTTGTTATCTCCCTCCGATGCATCAGAGAGAGAGAGAGAGAGAGAGAGAGAGAGAGAAAGAGAGAGAGAGAGAGAGAGAATGAATGTTTCCAATCTTTATGAGATCAAACGCTTGCCTCTGTGTTTGTACAGATACTACCTTCGAAGTTCTTCAGGACCTTGACTCACTCGCCCTGTGTGACGTAACTATTGCAGATTAAAATTGTGACAAAAATACCAACCCAGATCCTTCTTGCTAGTTGTTCCGTCGAGGAAAAAAAATCGTGTGGACATTTCACAAGCGCCATGAATATTATAATTCTCTTACGTTTTTCCATGTCCCTTCGAATTTATTTTCTACGTGACAATGAAAATTTCTTACTAATCACTCCCGTTTTGTCACTTTCTCATACCCGAGTCTTGTCAAATAATGGTGTTAGTTTTCTTATCAGATTTTTTTTTCAAGACGATCGGATTCTCTAAGACCAGAAGAGACAGGAATCTATTAAGTTTGTTTTCTCAGGTGAATATAGGAAGATATCTAGTAATGGTAGGAACAATATTGTTGGTTTTCATCACTAGAGATTATTGATAGCTTTCTTTAGTTAAGGATGATTATGGCTCTACATTTTCAAGATACTGATGACGAGAGAAAAGGATTGAAGAATTAGATCCTACATGTAAACAACGGATGCTGTTCTCTCTCTCTCTCTCTCCTTTTAACCTTCTTTTTCCCTCTCTCATCCCTTCTCTTATAATCCACAATGGGCTCTACAGTGTTCAGTATGTTCTAGATCATCTTATAATGAATTTCATGACATTTACTAAATC
The DNA here is from genome assembly GCF_018991925.1 of Homarus americanus. NCBI lineage: Eukaryota > Metazoa > Arthropoda > Malacostraca > Decapoda > Nephropidae > Homarus > Homarus americanus. The sequence goes on from NW_024712489.1 coordinate 155,157, forward strand.
TATTTATTCCTTAAGCACGTCCAGGAAGAGACATAACATAAATTCTCTTGTCTTTTGTTTTCTATATTAATTTGCAGACACTTGAACACTTGTCGCTTCCGAAATTCACATTAGCTTAAACGGAATAATATCTCATGCACCCCCCCCCCCCCACGGCCTACACACACATACACACTATATACATTTTTATACATAAACATTCATATACTAAAGCGAATTCGGTATACTGATTCATAAAGTTGCTTGGATTAAATGTACTTTTTCATTTAATTTTGAGAAGATAATCTTTCATCTAGTCACGTTGGCAATAATGTGACATTTCTTGCTGAGGTAGTTGGCAACACTGTTACGAAACCCCGAGAAAAGATAAAACAGTGTTGAAATTGGATTATGTGTTCGTGTGGCCTTACAGGATATTGTTTATTTCCGAGTTAATGGCTTAATGACTGCGTTGGGTCCTTTTATACGGCAGGTAATGTTGTTAGCACTCATGAATAGTATATGTCGGGTATAACGATACACAGTACACAAAGGTGACCGCCACGGAACACGGAAGTGTGTGTTTGACAGGACAACAGGCGGGCGGGGTAGAGTCAGCACAGCACACACCTCTATTATCATATGTAGGTTAAGTGACCAGCTGCATTGTTGACATTGTAATTTAGTTTACGACCTTCTATGTGAAAGGTTTAAGTGGTGCATATTTTTTTCTTGTCATTTTATTTTCAAGGTTATTGAATATTTCTTTGTGTCTCGCAAAACGTGTTCGTGTACGTCTATGTGTATCTAGTTATGTACTTATGTATCAACAGATACCTGAAGGCTCAGGCAGTAGTGGCGATACTTAACACACTCAGCGTTGTCATGTTCATCATATTCCGCTCTTGTTCTAGTCGTTCACATCATTAATACAACACGTGCACTGAACAGCTGTGTTTGACAGGAGTGTCACGAGTCCACGGAGCGAGTAATGAAACCTGACAAGAGAGTTGGGTGTTGACTAAAGAATTAAAATGCCATTTAATATTGATGAAGGCGAGTTAAAGTTCAAGGTCATAACTTATAGTACAAACAATGACCTTTGACTTAAAACACAATTTATGGCTCCTTTCCTGGTCAACACCTGACCCACCTGAAGACTTATGTTAGGCCATTAAGTCATTGAAATGTTTCATTCACACATAAAAGCTTAAAGGTGAGGATACACAGCTGAGGGAACAACAGTAATCATTTGACACAGAGGAAGTATAAATAACAAGGGTGGGATAATAGATAAAAATTTGCCTTCCCACTTCCGTAGCAGTACACCTTACCATCCACTTATTGGGTTAGATAAATTAGTACTTACGCGTGAGGCAACAGAAGACCAGGAGGTAGACACTTCACGATATCTCTCCCTAGTGAATACTGGGAGAGATAACCGCCCTTCAGATGACTCCCACACAACGTCGCCCCACCATCACCTCCACTTAAATTCAAAACAAAACTAATTCGAGTTTCTTTCCTAAATTTAGTTAGCTGTTGTCTTTTGTAGAAACCACCCTTGTGTTTTGTGCTTAAAAACCATAACGGTCTTATAGTTTGTGTGAATTTTTTTTTTTTTTCGCCGTTATAAAAACGGCATTTCTTACCCACCTAATCCGCTATATACAACTTTTTGCCTCTGCCTAACTAACCCAACCCATTTGGCATTAAGAAAGCTAACTCATATACGTTATTGTTCCTTCCTTATAATAACAACCATACTGTTTTGGGCCTATTTTATATATCACCCGACTCCTGAACGATCAAGAACCATTTTGGAACTCTTATTATGAACGAATACTTAAGGAATAATTGTTAACTTTTCACTTTACTATTGTCTTTTCTATCAAATACAAATCCCAATTATATCCTGAAGAAACTAAGATTAACAACCTAAAGAAACCAGGAACTACTACTCAACGAAACCAACTTGTTAATTACCATAGAAGAAACCAATAGTTACGACCCCGAGGAAACCAACCGAGAAAGAACACCAAAATAACTCATTGAGGACGAAGACCTTGCAAGAGAACCACCTTCCCCTTCTTCCCCTCCGCCAGGGTATACTGATCCTTAGTACTAGACGACCTGAAGGCCCACTTGACCCTGGCACCTCCTTGCCGTTGGTTAACATAATCATACTTGACATGTTACATATCAGAGGGAGGGAGCTGGGGAGGAAGGAGGGGGGTTAAGCCTCATAGGGGCACGTGCTAGGGTGTGTCGAGGGAGGGATGGAGGAGGGAGTGACAAGGGTAGTGAATGAAGTAGATAGTGACTATGTATTATGAATGGTGTGGTACAGTTGAAAAAAAGTGTGCGTATGTGTGTGAATGATGGAGACCTTGGAGGAGATGCAGTGTGTGTGTGTGTGTGTGTGTGTGAGTGTGTTTGTGTGTGTGTGTGTGTGTGTTAATATTTCTCTAAGTGTATATTTGTTATTATTTGTACATGAGTGAGTGTTTGGGTGTCTGCAAATATGTATGCATATGCAAATGTAGACATGTGGGTGTATGTATATGCTAACACACACACACACACACACACACACACACACCTCCTTAAGTCACCAAGTAGAACGACAATGGCTGCTATCTGTTGTCTGGTGGGGCCACATTTCACAACACACACCAGCCACTGTACCTGTTATAAATGAAGGCAACTGCACATCCCTTAAGGAAACTCCAGGCCACTTCACCTTAACTTCTCAAAACACACATCTCAAAGTCATCTCCAAACTACCCCAAGATACCCCCTCTTTCACCCCCCCTCCTCATCATCATCTCCATAGCACCCATACCCTCACCTACCCGTAACATACACACACACACACACACCTTCCCTTACTCTAGGTCTTCCCTCTATTACCAATTTCCCCTCAAATACTCCCCTTCACCCACATTTCCTCTCTCACATCCCCATCTTCCTTCTTACATCCAATTACGTAATTATTCTTACCCTTTCCCTCCCTTCCCTTTCACACAACCCCTTCTTTCCTCTCACCTCTTTCCTCCTACTCACATTCCTATTGGAATAACCTTCACCTCCCTTTCTATTACATACTGTACCCTCGACTATTCCGTTCCATCCACAACCCTCGTCTCTTCCTTCCACCCGTCCCTCATCTCCCTTCCACCCACAACCCCCATCTCCTCCCTTCCACCACACCCTCATCTCCCCTTCCACCCACACAACCCCCTCTCCTCCCCCCTTCCACCCACAACCCTCGTCTCCCCCTTCACCCACAACCCTCATCTCCCCTTCCACCCACAACCCCCATCTCCTCCCTTCCACCAACATTTACCCAACCATAACCCTCATATCCCCCACCACCCTCCGCTCGTCACCCACCCACCTGCTTTGAGCCACACCCACCTGTAGAACATCCATCAGTCACACCTACCCCCCCATGAAATAATAGTTTCTCGATCGCCACACATGAACACGTGTACACATCCCTACGTTGGTAATACACTTGGGGATACGAATAGTAGTTACACCGTACACACATCAGCACACTTTTCTTGTATCTAAGGGTGTAGTGGAAGAGTGGATACAATGCTCGCTTTCAGCTCTAACGGTCTTTGGTTCACTGAGGTGGTCTAGTACATTATCGACTACACTGCCAAATTATTTACCGGGGGGGGTTAGTGTTCAGTTTGCTCTATTTATTCTGTCCTAAACTGGCCGCCAGGTCTGAGACAATCTTTCACTTGTATCTTTAAACCCGAGACTTGTACTGTACGCATTGGTAATATACAGACACCTCGCTACACTATGGTATAGAGACGTTATGTAGTGTTCTTTTCTCTTCTGTAATTTACATGGTACTTGAGGAGATAAACGAGTGATTGTACAATACCTACACTAATAACACACACACACACACACACACACACACGTGCTCATACATATACATCATATGAATATAAGATATTACATCACAGAGCCAAACAAATGGAGAACTGAACTTCGACAATACAACAAAAGCTATCGAGAGTGTTAGTCGGTCAAAAAACTATTTTTACATTTTTTTTACTAGACAATAGGACACAACGGACGAAGGATTTTGACAACCCTACCGAGACAACAGGAGCGCAATGTTCATTCTGAAATTCATCGACCCCCTGTAAAGATAATTTTTTGAGCGACTGTACAACAAATGACTATCGGGAATGTCACAGAATATTCGTGAATAAAGCGAAAAGAAAATGGGAATTTTTCTGCAAGAGTCAAGAAACAGGATATGATATTAGAAGCATTTCTGAACAAATAAAAAGCAGAGGAAGAGATAAGTGGAACTATCAATATACGACGTACAACATCTGCAACGAACAATTAAACACTTGCAATATGTATTTATAACACCAACAGCATCATAAAGCACATGCAACAGAGCACCAACACCTACAACATTGCTTTAAAACACCTGCAACAAAGAAGAAAACACCTGCAACAGAACATATAACAAATGCAACATATCATAAAACATATGAAACAGGACATATAACACCTGCAGTTGTATAAAACATCTGCAACAGAGCATAAAACACCGGCAGTTCAGAAGCAGCTCCCGAGTCAACGCATCCGGCAGATTCGGTGGGAAAAGTCGCGAGTAACCGGTAGGGGGAGTTATCACGTCCGGCTTTGACCGGAATAAGAATTACCTGACGGAGAAAAGTCTAATTGAGAGGCAATTGTATAACATTCTACAATCATTATGTGATCCTATATCACACTTATTAACAATTATCATTCCATATTATATTAAAGTGGAATTAATTTTGATTTTTTTTCGATTAGGAAATTTTTTTAGTGTTGACAATTTGTTCATTGTCATTTTTTATTTAGATAAGTAATGTAGCTCCTTAATACTGAAAGATATATTGGAAGAATATGAATAAAAATTATTAATATACTTCAGAGAATAAGGAAAAACTCGAGTCAGTGAAGTGGGTGATAAAAAGTACAAAGAGAAGTGAAAGATGTGAAAATTACCAGATGATACACATGATAAAACAATAACTATAGACAACTGTAATTAATATAACTGTGAGAGGAGATAGGAAACTAGGAAGAAAAACACGAACAGAGAGAAGAATTAAACAAATAATATTAATTGTGAAAGAAGACCAACGTATACAAAAACTTGTCGGTGAAAAGAAGTCGACAATGAGACGGATAAAAAGAAAAAGGAAAAAAGAATACTCTGAAAAATAGAAAGAGGAGAGAAACTCACCTAGCGGGACGCCGCCGGATGACACGCGGTCTGGCCAACAAAGGGATGAACATTAGGGGGTCTGAACCTCTAAGGGAAAGGGGGGATGAGGAGGGGGAGGAGGGGAGGAGAGGAGGAGGAGGGAGGGGGGATGAGGAGGGGAGGGGGGGATGAGGAGGAGGAGGGGATGAGGAGGGGAGGAGGGGGGATGAGGAGGGGGATGAGGAGGGGGGATGAGGGGGGGATGAGGGGAAGGAGGGTGGGATGAGGGGGAGGAGGGGGGCTGAAGGGCCGAGTTAGTAGCCTCAGAATTCATATTTACGAAGGTCAGAAAATAAAAGAAATACGCTTTTCTCCTCTCGCTATAGGTCAATTAAGCTCCATCAACAGGGGGTCGACGCTTTCCTTCTGACAATATCTTCAGCGATAATATAACCAATGTTCTAGGACACTATATCATCAAACCTTCCTGGAGTTGCCTTTTAAATGTGAACAAATAACAGGGTAATGGAATATATCAACCAAATACAGGCACTTGATATGTAAATAATGCCACACCTTTCACCAACACTAATAAGGAAAGTCCACCTTGTAGTCAGGTCCCTATTCTCACTATGTTGATGACAAGCCGTTTATATGTAGCTAAAACAGGTTAATGGTCGGTATTTGCAGACCATCTATGCACATCCTCTAGGTCTGGCAACTTTGTGTTCGTCGATTTTATGGGATTTTGAACTTTGTGTAAGACTTAAAAAAAAGTTTATATAGTGTGTCTTTAAACTTAAAAAAACCAGTCATGCTAAATATGAACTCTAGAACCTAAATCTCAATAACTGAGGCTGCTGTGAAGACTATTACAGCGCCTATTAAACTATTCTAGCATAACTATCTCAGTCTATACGAACTACAATAGGTGTCTATTAAAATAAACCACAATACGGAATTTCTATTAACCTTCTACAGTAAAACAGCAGCTTAATAAAGTGTCTGTCTATCAACCAAATTAAAGAAAAAAGAAGAAGAAAACCTCAGCTTTCATTCACTCTTATGTTCAGTTAACCAGAGAGCGCTAATGTTTACCTAGCTGTTACCACGTGACCTTTTGCTATCATTAACCTCATGAAGTTGAAAATATCAGCTCAAAAGGGATTGTCATAAGCAACTTGTATCAATCATGTGAACTCCTATCAATTACGGTGCGGACGTATAAGACTATGCTTCTTTACCGGCTATTGTGAGTTACATACAGACGTCACTGACCACTCATCCATGTATGTTGAGTGTCTTGTATCTGTCATCAAGTAGTCTCTGTCTCTCTTTCCTTTCCTATTCATCAACTTATCTCTCTATCTATCATAATCTATCACTGGACAATTGCACTAAATACTCGTAGACTCTTGGTAAAAAAAAAAAGAAGTGGATTCCAATTCTCTTTACTCCCACGTTTCTACAGAACTCGATGCCCCCGGATGCTAAGTCAGTCCCAGGTGCCGAGGACGATGAGAAGAAAACCCCATTGACGATCTTCCAGGAAAAGGTTTTGATCTCCTTTTAAGCGTTCCAAATAAGAGTGATTGATAATGGCTGGGAGTGAAGGGTTGGCGGCGACAGCTTTTAACGCAATGAGTGTTGGAAATCTACTGCTGGGAGCTGGAGATAGCACTAAGTGATCGCTCTGGGTAAACAGTAAATGAATGATTGAATACATAATGAATCTATTTACAAATGAATGAATAATAAACGATATAGAACCATTAGAATCTTTGGTATAAATGTAAAATATATCAGGAAATTCAGACCATTAGCACAAAAAGAGTAGTCAAGATATAGTAAAATAAATAACTAAATAATTAATGAATCAATTTACAAAAAAAATTAAAATAAAAAATATATAAAACGTAAAAACAGTCGACATAACAAAAATAACAAAACAAACTTAAACATTAACACAAGAAACAACACTTATGTAAACGGTCTGGGTTTAGAAAAGTGAAGACATGAATGATGAATAAATACATCATTAATGAAACAGATAACAATTACACACAACAGCTCTATAAAAATAATAATATAAACCAGTAGACCAAAATCAAATAATTATCTTTATCTCAGGATCAACTTTAATTAAACGAATATAAAGTATATAATGGATTTTCACTGCAGATTATAAGTAATGGGAGTAAATTTTGTCATCAAACTCATTATTTCGACGAGAGGAGAGGGAGAGGTGGGGGAGGGAGGAGAGGGTGGGGAGGGAGGAGAGAGGGTGGGAGGGGAAGTTGAGGGGGAAGAAAATAATCATGAGAGTGTGAGGGAGAGGGTAGCTGAGAAGGTAAGGAAGTGGTCATGTGGAGTTAGGGAAGGGAGGAAGGGGGAGTTAGGGAAGGGGAGGGAGGAAGGGGGAGTTAGGGAAGGGGAGGGAGGAAGGAGGAGTTAAAAGAAGTGTATATGGGAGAATGAGGAGTATAAAAGACAAGACAAAGTGATAAAAGTAGGAGGAGGGATGGGTGAGAGAGAGGGGATGTGTATAGGGTAGGGAAGGGGGAATGACCATGATAATGATTATAAGAGGAGGAAGAAGAGAGTGTAAAATGAAGAAGTGGAAGAAAAGTAACAATGATAATATAAGAGGAAGTGGCAGAGATAATGAGGTGAAGCGGGGTGACATTGAGAATAATTAGTGTGTGTGTGTGTGTAGAAGGGGGGAGTACGTAGATGGTGGGAGAGAAGAAGGTACGATGATGGGAAGAGGGAAAAGAAGGTATGTGAGAATGAGCGAGGAGGGGAAAGAAGAATTGGGAAGTGGAGGGAAGGTATGTACCGTGGAAGGAGGAGGAGGAAATGGAGGAAGAGGAAATGGAGGAGGAGGAGGAGGAGGAAATGGAGGAGGAGGAGGAGGAAATGGAGGAGGAGGAGGAAAAGAAGGAGGAGGAGAGGGGATTAACGGCTTGGAGGAACACGGAACTATAGAGAAATGAGAGAGTAAACGGTTAAATGGAAGGGAAAGTCGAAGGGGGAGATGAAATAAGCGGAAAATCGTGCGAGAGAAAAAGCAGAAAATATGAGTTAGAAAAACAGGTGTAGGTGGGAGAGGAAATGTTTATGGGAGATGGAAGACAAAGAAGTAGAGCGAAGATGACACACATTCGCCCGCCCGCCCGCCCGAGGTATTCATAAATGATTCAGACATATGGAGCCTTTAATACACCATGAAAAAATATAATAAACAAACTCTAGAGGGGTCCAGTAACAAACCATAATTAAATATCACTTTTCTTCATGTCTCTTCGTACACCTCAACATAATTATACAGTCGGTATCACTAAAAATGTCAAGACGATTTATCATATTCGCGTTAACATCTCCTCGACATGAGTTTGGAGACTGAAACCTTCTTTACCCGGTGTTTCAGGTTAACTAAGTGTGTCAACCCTCGCGTTGTATACAAAGTCCTTGATATATCACCGCGAGAGAAAAAAAAGCCTTTGGGGGGGTTTGTGTCGGGCGATCGAAGGAGCCGCGGAATTGGCCCATCCCTTCCGATCAACCTTCTAAGATTATTTCCTCTGGGGTGTGTGTGTGTGTGTGTGTGTGTGTGAGGCATTGTGTACTCCATGTGAAGGGAGAAGAGAAGGAGGAGGGAAGGAATAAAAAAGTGAGTGGTGATGCTGGAGTAAAGGGAAAAAAGAGGGAGAAGGTGGGGTGAAAAGGGAGATAGGGATCTAGTGGATTTATGGAAGAGGAAATGGTTGAGGGAGGAAAGAGTTAAGGTGAGAAAGGGAGTCGGTGAGTGTGAGAGCATTCCTTGTACACAGCCACCTGGGGAGGGGTAAAGGGGAGAGGAGGAAAATGTACAGCAGGGGGTGTCCGCGGTATTCAGGAATGAGTTTCATGAAGGAGAGGGATAAGGGAAGTGAGGTCGCTACCGTCGGTGTGTGTGTGTGTGTGTGTGTGTGTGTTTGTGTGTGTGTTGATGTACAGGTACTCCTGTGCTTCAATAACTCCGGTCTATAAGCACTACCTCTAGATCCCATCATACACAAGATATCAAGTATTAATATTCAAGAGAGTTACAGCTCCCTGGTTGGTCACTGTCTGAACAGGTAGGACATATTGATAGTATGATTGTGATACCAGACACAGCAGCTGGTTTGGGAGAGAAATATGGGCGTGACTGGAGGAAGGAAGAAATAATTGCAGTTCAGAGCAGTTAGTGAGAGACACAGCAGCTGAGGAAGAGAGAGAGATGGGCATAATTGGAGGAGGAAATAATTGCAGTTCAAAGCACTTAGTGACACAGAGTGATGAACAGGTGCTATTTCTGTGCAGCAGGTGATAGAGGATTGATTTACAGGGGAACAAGACACTCAAACGAAGGGTAAGAATTGTATTAATAAAAATCTATATTATATTTAGGTTAATATTTCCACTCTTAACTCTGTAACTGATTCACTTATTCACTCCCACTTACTTTTACTCCCTTTCACTTACTCATTCACTCACATTTACTCACACTTATTCACTCACACTCACTCATCCTCGCTATCCTCTCTTACTCACACACACTCATGTTTTCTCACTTATCCTCACTCACTAACTGAGAAAAATCAACATCTTTATTCACTCCCTAGAGAGAATAACTTAATACTGACAAAGAATTCACAAAAAAAACAGAGAAAGAGAGAGAAAGAGAGACCAAAAGATATGTAAATGAAGCAGATGAGTAGGTCAGATAAGCAGGTAGAACGATGAGTCGACCTGTAAACACAAGAGATACCTGAATGAGATAATACATACAATAATGAGAGAGAGAGAGAGAGAGAGAGAGAAAATAATGAAGTTAAAGGAGAGGACAAACAGGAATATTGCATAAGGTTTGTGAAGCAGCCAAACAGTGATTGACAGGTGGGTAGGTGCAGATGAAGCTCTAAATTAGCTGGAATTTGACAGTAAGATAAACGCCCTTTGTATTAATCACCATAAATTTAGACAATTAGACCATACCTCTCTCTCGTATGCAATTAGATAAGATGATAGTAATTAATTATTAGTGATTAATTATTCGCGATTAATTATAAGTGATTATTATTATTATTATTATTATGTTTATTTTCATCAAGAAGCAACTCACAAGAGACATAACACACTACAGTATACACGTGGACAGACACACAGCAACACATACTGCTAGATTGAAAAAAAATGGTAATGGTAACGTATATGGGAAAGAGGTCACGGAAATATAAAGACAAATTGGGAGAAGGAAAAGTATGGAATGCAGACAGACAGATTGAGTAAAATCGTCCTACAAGTTCACATTGGTTTAACATGAAAGCACACTCTCAAAAAAGTATCTTTACAGTGGCTTACGATGAATTTCAAAATGAACACCGCGACTCCTGTTGTCTTGGTAGGGTTTTCAAAATCCTTCATCTGTTGTGTCATATTGTCTCATACAGTCAGTCGTTTCAATAGTCTAAGTAAGCTGTTTAAAGAGCTTATATCCATTGAAATTCTCCGACATGTGTGTGTAAACAAAAATAAACAAGAATTCAATCGACTTAAAGCGGTGTATCTCATGTAATTTCGAAATTTTGATAAATATATTAACTTAATTACAAGCTGAAAGACACTGAGTTACACAGTGTACAGTTCAAAGCTAGAGTATCAAGTTAGAGAGAGAGAGAAGGAGGGAGTGAGAGAAGGAGGGAGTGAGAGAAAGGAAGGAGTGAGAGAAAGGAAGGAGTGAGAGAAGGAGGAAAGGAGGGAGAGGAGGAGGGAGGGTCGAGCGAGGAGGGACAGGCCAAGAAGGCAGACAGCAGACAGGAAGGGCGGTAGGAATGCTAAGCGGGCAGGAAGGTAGAGGAGCAGGAGGGTAAGGGAGGCAGGTGGGCATGATGGAGAACCGGAAGGCAGGTAAGCAGCTGGGAGACAGGTAGGTAAGCAGGCTGCAGGCAGGTAGGAAAGCAGGTAGGTAGGACAAGAGGCTGCAGGTAGGCAGGACAAGAGGCTGCAGGTAGGAAGGACAAGAGGCTGCAGGCACCAGGTAGGAAAGCAGGCTGCAGACATTAGGTAGACAGCAGAGAATGCAGGTATCAAGTAAGTAGTAGAAAGCAGGCAGACATCAGAAATGCAGGTAGGCAGGTGGGTATCGGGATGACAGACAGAACAGGAAATAAGCAGGTGGGCATACAGAAAAATCTCATGTAGACAGGCAGGCAGGCGGGTAGACAGGCTGTTTCTGCCGACCATCTGCCATCCTCCTGTAGTGAGCCCTGCATCACCTCGACACCGCTTAAGCGCATAATTCAGCATATCATTACCTCTCACCGTCCTGGGATGTGAATGGTGCGTGAGCTACGAATAATGGAGACAGATGATTATGTGGCTAAAAACGCCGAAAGAGGAGGCCAGTATCTGAAGTTCAGTGATTCGGACCGTAATTCAGGCAAGAGTCTAAGGAAGGAGAGCTGGAGGACCGGTTACTGTCGACTGCTTCCTCAAACAAACATCCTAAACCCAATTTCAGAGTGAAAATTATCATAACATTTGGATGGACAATGATTCAGTTTCCCAGTGTACGATAGAGGATCGAAAGAGTAATGGAATCTATAGAGGAATTGGAATGCGTTTAAGCGAGGTGGTGAGGAGGGTTGGTTCAGTCATTTATACCTGTCCTTGGCATGTGAACCATAGACCTCAGTCCTACCTCCCAGATGGCCTTTTTTCCTCTGGGTTTCGTCATTTTCTTCTTTAACAACTATCAAACGATTTCTGGTTCCACAACTGCTTCCAGAAAATGGCAGGAAAGAGTCAAAAGTGGGTGTTATTCATTGTATAATGGGATGTCTACTACGAGCAGGTTAGTGCGGTAGGATGGTGTGTGTGAGAGTGAGTGTGGTAGGGAGAGTGAGGAGAGTGGTGTGAGTGGGGGGGTGAGCGAGGATAGGGGACGTTCCCACTCTACCACTTATCATCCGGCGGGGGTTCCTGGTAAAGCAAATTTATGTATATGCCAATATGGACGTTTTCAGCTTTATATATATATATATATATATATATATATATATATATATATATATATATATATATATATATATATATATTTCAATAATGTCTAACAAAGCAATAATGAAATAAAACCCAAAACAGTGCGTAATACAGCTACTGACCTAGATAACCTGACCTGAAACCTAACCAATACTTATCTAACTTTACCACCATAAACTACATAAGGCAGTAACCACCACAAATAACTTACCTGCACTTTAATTCACATTTTTTGATAAGTCTCTTACATGTTGTGTCAGTTATCATCCACTGCTGTAAGACTAGAAGGCCGCGTGTAAGATAATGGCTTAACCTTAACATCTAACATGTATTTGTGTCACTGATATACTGTATAAAGGTGATTTAGATCCTCTACAAATACTAATATTAATTATTATTATTATTGTTATAATTAAGTTAAGATGTTATAAGGATTATTAGTAATAAGAACTACAGTGCGTGGTAATAATTATATGCTCTTAATAACCAACTATATTGATTTTCAGTAAACTTTATCGAGGAGAAATAATAAATCATCCCATTCGGAAACAAACTTCGCAACCATTGGCAAAACATTTTACTTGGCAAGTCTTGCCTATTTCGTGCGACACACGAACACACAAATGTTATCATTAATGAAAACGTAACAACACACATGTTTTAAGTGAATGTAATAACAAAACCTCTTTGCCTTCACGTAGGGTATCATATAGGCAACACCATCAGTCAACAAAATTCACCTCTTCAGTATTTTTTCAGTAACGTCAGGCTCGTGGTAATGAATCCCGGTCCTGTGGTGACCCAAGTGACTAAAAAAAAAAACATCCTGGTGATGACGTCACAGCTGTGACGGCATTACTCAACTGCTGTGACGTCTCAGAAATACCCCCCCCCCCCGGATTTATGAAAGGTATTTACGGAACACCATAATGTTTACATGAACAATCTATCAATTTCCGTAATTTTCATACAATCCAAATTCGACACAGGAATACGCTATAACACCGCCTTTTGAACAGAGCTTAAGAAATGTGTAAATCGAGATTTAACTTAAGTCTTATAAAAAAATAACTAATAATTTGCACCTACATTTATTTTTCGCTAATATGAATCAAGACCTTGCTTAATAATAATAACAATAATCATAATAAATATCATAAACAGAAAAACAAAGTTAGCCACAACACACCATACAGTACAGTACAGTTTATACAAAAGACAACACATTGTTTTTCAGAAGTTTTACCATAAACAGGTGCAGCTTGTATAACAATGGCCGGATATATAAATCTATTCATAAAAAAAAGGGACGCAGTAAAAAAAGAAATAAAGCCCCGGGTACCTGTAGCTTGTCCCCTCCTTCACTACAGTATATGGGAGACAACAAGTGTGAGCTGCTCTAACTCCCAACAGTGAGGAGTTGGCTGCTGGATACTCCCGCCCCCACCATCACACTGTACAGTATATGGTGTTACGTCTAATTACATCATGACGCTCAACACTGTTGTGGTGAAGACCCAGGAGAAGCTTGTTGTCTGGGAGCTTCTGTGAGTGACATAAGTTCCTGAGTGACGCCAGCTTCATCTCCTGACCACTGGATCAAAAATGGTTCATCTAAGTTACCGACAACAGTGAACTTTTTGTATATCATCATTATCATCATCAAGCATCATCATACCTGGTTATTACTGCTATGTGTCCTAGGTGAGTGAAGGTGTTGACAAAGTTTAGGCAACACCCGCTTAGCACCCGCAGACTGTATGGAATTCACCTTAATATTCTACAGGAGAGATAATCATACATTCTCTTTATAGTTGTGTTATATATGATGTCATGACTGAAAAATTCCTAACATTTGTCTGTCACATTATGGAGTACAGAGGCTATGAGGAGCGTGGGGCCATCAAACCGTATCACCTGTATGGCGTAGTGCGTGTACACACCTATTATATATGTAAAACAATTTTCATCTAGGTTAATGTTACAATCAGCCTTTATGTTTACCTACCATGATGTCTGTGTTTACCTGTGTCCTATCTCATTAACTGACCTGAATCTCCTAAATGTTGTATTTATGTCTCACAATTTTAAGATAAGCTCAAACCCCATCAAAAGCTTTCTTGGCCTCCAGAAAGAGAAGATAAACTTGTGAACTTCAGCTGATATAAAAAGTCTAGCACATCTGTTAACGTCCCGCTAAACACATCAGTGCTGTGTCCCTTGATGAACAGAAACTAGTAACTGATATCTGTACACACCGTTACAACCTGCCTTGTATAACAGCTTCTATTATCTTCGAGAATAAAATGGCAACAGTGATAGATCTGCAATTCACCGAGCTGGCAGGGTTGTATATTTGTTTTTTAAGTACGATAAAATTTGTTATTAATCTTCGTTACACATGGCGGCAGCGCGCTCTCTACCGCCTTCATGTTTCCATCTGTAAAGCTAGATAACCAATACATAGTTGGTGGACTGAAGTGTGAACTGGGCACGAAGCAGCGGCACTTAAAGCAAAAGACGAGCACTGTATCCACTCGGCAGCCGCACCTCTGTCAATATTACCGGGCTCATATAAAATGGGGAGAAAAACTCAAGGGAGGGGAGGAAAGGTTATGTTTAAGATCTTTACTTTCAACCGAACCAGATGTATGTGTGTGTGTGGAATGAGTATATTGACAGGGGAAGAGGTTAATACCGGTAGTCGCATGATTGTGACCTACTCGAGGGTGTGGCGTGACAACGTTGATGTAGTGAGACGAAACAGAAAAAAAAACACTGGAATATGCAACATGGAGCTTATGGGGTCGACTCAGCTGGTGGCAGTTGTAGTTTTCTCCAGAATTTAAAGAATAGAAAATACACACACACACACACACACACACACACACACACACACACACACACACACACACACACACACACACACACACACACACACACACACACACACACACACACACACACACACACACACACACACACACACACACACACACACACACACACACACACACACACACACACACACACACACACACACACACACACACACACACACACACACACACACACACACACACACACACACACCATTAAAACAATATTACTTAACAAGTTGCAGAATAGAAAAATTGCAGAACCACTTACGCCAGAAAATTACACTACAACTTAGAAAATATTAATACAAGTAAGACGCCGAGGGCTGGCACTTAGCGATGGAGGCAGGTTCACGTTTGTTTATTTTTCATTAAATGATAAACTAAGTAACTTTACATTTACACTTGCTGCGCCCACCCACTCCTCACCCGCTAGGCGCAGACACTGTGTTCTCCACTTTGTTTGTATTGAAGTGAGTCAGTAAGTAAAATATATATACGTAAGACTCCTTTTAATTAATCCCTTCAGTATGAAACTAATCCTCTGAGTGAAATGAACTACTCCGATGATTAAGATGTTTCATAGCCGTATTATAAGGAGAAGAAGCAGTGTTACCAACCTCACATTACCTTCCCATCAGATATAATATACTGCAGACATCACCAGCCCTTGCAAGGAGTGGTATTGGTGCGGGATACCATGGAGTCACTAGACGTCATGTTTTGTTTGCAAGCAGTTGCCGGGTGACACCAGAGTTAAAAAAAAAATCAGTTAACGATTCTGAGCGACATGAATTTTGTAGTCTGGTTTCAGAAGCAACAAAGAAACCGGACTTATGGGAGGATTTTATCACAACTTTTAGCAACCGACCGAACTAGATTTTCTACAGTGCCTCGACAAATTTACAACATTTAAGAATGAATTACAGGTAAAGAGATTCCATGTAATCTCTTTTAATGTGGAGAATGGTAATAAATTGTACAACTAGGACTTAATGTTGCATCTGTACATTAATTTTCAGGAGAACATCAGTATCTTTTGCTCAAGTGGGAAGGGCTCTGAAAACCCAGAAATAATGTGGCTGGTTTGTGTTCACTAGAGGGATGCAAGACTGGTTTTAAACTTACACACGAGTCAGGATGGATATTCTGACCCAATAGTAACAAAGTGAGGTACGACAAGGCTTTTTGCTGTCTCTCATCTTTTTTTTTTTCAATTTACGCCGAGGTGATGATGGTCAAATCAATGGAGGGAGGAGGAGTAAGATTGAGAGGACAGAAGGTAAGAGAGTTCAGATATAAAGTTGACCTGAGGGCTCCTTCAGACACGGAGGAGGGAGGAGGAGGATCATGAGGAGTATGGATAAGAAAGGTATGGAAGGTACAAAATGAGGACGAGTATGAGAAAGATCTACTTGGAGAGGAAGAGAACTTATAACGATTTCCTAGATGGATAAATAGTTGAAAAAAAAAGAGACGAAGTTCAAGTACCTGGGAGCTTGGATCACATGGCGGAAGATATGCTACACAGATTTGATCAAGGATTGAGAAGTCAAATAATGTGTCCATGAATCATATAAATCTGCTGACAAAAAACAAAGTTGAAAAAAAAAAACTGTGAGAACTGTGAGGTGGAGTGTTGAACTGTTGGGATGTAAAACCTGGACACTTAGGGAGAAGGATGTGGAACAGTTGGAAGCTTTTGAGGTGTGGTTATGGGGGAGAATGGAGAAGATTAGTTATGCGGACAGGTTGACAAACGAAGCTGTTTAGGAGAACGTTGGGGGAAGGAGAACTCCTCTAAGTGTGATAAAGAGGAGAAGCAAGAACTGGATTGGTCCTGTGTTTAGTAGTAGTAGTAATAGTAGTAATAGTAGGAAGAAGAGGAGGAGGAGGAGGAGGGGGCTGTTACAGGGTGTCATGGAAGGAGAATGGAAGGGGAGTGATCACAAAGAGGAAAACTGAGAACTGTGATGTTGGATGAGTTGAAGGAGAGACGGGCATTATTATACTGTACAGTGTTGAAGAAGGAGAGAGAACAGCGAAGACATGAGAAGTTAGTTGCCATGAATCTGGTGATGTACAAAAGACTAATGATGATGATAATGGTTTAGCGAAAAGGTGAAAGGTCAAGGCTCATTTGTACCAAAACAGGAATAAGTAATAATTATGAATTTTGCTACACATGGTTAGCTTCTATATACGTATTACACCTTCCAATTTTCGCCAAATTTGGTTCACATGTTTGTAAAATGTTTTGTGTTAACTGCAGAGCCAGGACTTTGAGCTCTGAGTTAGAACTTTGATTGGAATTCTTCACAGTTATTAGTTCTTCTTTGACAAACATGCAACCCACTAAGTTTGTGTTTGTGTGTGTGTGTGTGTGTTTTTCGTCTCATATATACATTGGTAAATTAGTTCCACTGAACATCTTAATCACCCCCCCCCCAGCCCCCCCTTCACCAAGCTCAGTTATCGATGTAAAGTTTTCTGCAAAAACTTTAAACAATAAAAAAAACCCCGTAGAACAACATTGTATACCTTATGACTAGAAATTTAAAAGTAGTTCATTTCTTTGCAATAAACAACTAAAAATTAATGGATCACCTAAAGATTAGTTCCAAGGTTATTTTACCTGATGATTAAATAGCCTTACTTCATTCGGGGGAGATGCTATACAGTAGGCAAGGCAAGGCAAGGCAAGGCAAGGCAAGGCAAGGCAAGGTAAGGTAAGGTTAGATTTTTATGTTTAAGTTAGGTTAGGTTACTTAATCTTGAGGCGAAATAAGATAGGGTGGGGGGCGCATAGTTCGGTGATCTAAGTAAATGAAGAAAAATAATAATGCCAAGAATGCGACCTATCTTAAAATATTTCATTGTATCTCACACAATAGAAAATACGCAAAATTCATTTCAATTCAAGACATTTATATTTATACCCTGACAATGGGCACCAGACATTGATCGTCACAAAGGAACACATTATCTGGGAGAGTCTCGTGCGTCGTGTCCACAGCTGCTGGTCACTGTGTGTTGACGGCTGACATGTTGGAGTCTTCATGGAGAGAGGAAATCATCTCCTGTCTTTCGCTTTATCTGTCTGTTTACTTCTCGGTATATCTATATACACTGATAGACAGAACCAAGGCTAGAGAAGTGTTGGTACAATAACTAATATTAATTAATGGCAAAGAGGACACACGCTATATTCCCACACAGACGCACAGACAGATATTGACTCGCTACTTCAGGATCGACATTCCCGACTTGCAAAGCATATTGCAATATTTTACCCCATGCATAGAATAAATAATTGAACATAATAAGTATTGACAACCCGCGTGTTGCAGCGCAAGTGGGTCCATTTCTACACATGTTTTACAAAATGACCCAGAAATATGTGTACATCAAAGGAAGTCATTTTCTTTAATGTTTGATGTTGTTGGGTAAACATTGTCATGGTCCACTGTGCAGTTAACCCGGGGGGTGGGGGGGGGGGGGCATTAACCCTACTTATTCATTAAAAGGAATTTCAATGCCACACGAACATGAAGCTCGTCTCGGTGTACACGTCAAAGGCATTTCCTGTGAGCTCTTGTTGAATGAGATCTCGGTTTTAATGAATTGTCAACACCGGCATAAATTAAACCTCCTTTTTAATGGGCATCAAAAGTGCAAAAGCTTTTAGGCTCTGGAATAACGTTTATGCTGTTCTATCGCCGGAGAGGTTGTGTTATGTAGTCCATTAGAATATAATAAGTTTCCATCATGTGGATGTTGTCTCGACCGCTCAAGGCTCTGCAGTCAGGCTACCCAGAGTCAATAGGTATCTCGATGGTACAGGTTACATTCGCTCACTGAGGCCGAGTTAGACGTTCCTCTCCTTGATGACTGTACAGGTGATGTGATAATGTTTAGTGTATTGTGCCGCTAACGTGTGTATTGTGCCGCTAACGTCTAACATAATAATTTGATCCGGCGCTGCTAATGTTTGAACCACACTATCCCCAACACTAGATCAGTCAACGCAAACGTTCGATCAAGCAATGTTAACGTTAGTTCTATCGTGTAATGTAGAGGCTCAATCTACCGAGTTTAATTGAGGAACATAAACATTAGAAGAAACGACGATAACGATAGATACAGCGAGGTCAACTTGGCGATCCTGCGACTTAATTATCAGTGTAAAGATAATAACGTTCATTCAGTCTTTCCGCTAACGTTCTATCCGACGGCGCATTAAACCACGCTAACGTTCTACCCGATAACGTATTAATCCAAGCTAACATTATGTCCAACAACGTATTAAACCACGCGAACGTTCTGCCCCTTGACGTATTAAATTAAACCACGCTAACGTTCAGTCCGACGACGTATTAAACCACGCTAACATCTCTCTGACTTAATGACTCAAACATTCAACTCTGACACGTTAAACACATTTCGAGATGTCTCCTAGCGCACACTATATCCATGACGTATGGGTGGGATGATGTTGAGAAGAGAGACATGGCATGTGAGGAGCTGGTGAATGGGCGTCGTCAGAGGAACATAACGCTAGTTAAATGGAATATTAAATTTCCGGCTTCAGCTCCTCTTATTTTTTAAAGGGGATGAGGGGTGAAGGGAGGAGGAGACGAGAAGAGAGGGTTGGGAAGAAGAGGAAGACGTAAAGAGGGAGGTGGTGAGGGGAGTTTTAAAGGCGAGGGGGTAGGGGGTTATAGGGTGTGAAGGGGGTTGTGGAAGAGGGAAAGAGAAAAGGGGGAAAGGAGGAAAGCAGTGGTGAAGAGTGTTAAGAAGAGAAGGAAGTAGAGAGAGAAGTGATAAGGGGTGAGAGGGAAGCAGGGGGAGGGAGCAGAGGAAAAGAGGGTTAAGGAGGAGGGTAGAGGAGAGAGAGAGGAAAGGGAAGGAGGCAAAGGGGGAAAAGGAGGAGAGAGAAATATTAGAGAAGGAGAAGATGGCTAGGAAGACAACTAGAGGATGAAGGTAGAGGAGAAAGGGAAGAAGATAAAGGAACACGGAAATAGGTACAGGAGGAGGAGAAGGGATAGAGGAAAAAGAGAAGGAAGAAGAGGAAGAGCAAGAGGAAGAAGAAGAGAAGGGGATTGGAGAGATGGAGCACAGTATTCATTATCCACGAAGCCACCAGAGGGACACGGGACCTATGGGACACACAGTCACGTACGGAACAGAATGAAACAAAAAAATAGTAAAAAACATAAAACGTAAACCTGTAATAATACCCCAATACCATAAACCGGATAGAAATAACAACATAAACCAAATAGAAACACCACCAAATTCAATCGGATAATAACATAAACCAGACAAAAATAACAAAAAGGTAATTACAACTTCAATAGCATAAACCGGATGAAACTAACAACAGGGATAGGATAAAAGGCAATAATGCAACCTAGATAAATGCCTTTTGTGTGACGTAGATGGATGTCCAATATTTTGCATACATTTCTTGTACTGTTGATTCCATGATTGGTTTAAATAGGTTTTTATTCAAATGGGTTTCCTGTCCTTATAAACCTCAGTCATAATGGCATCAAATCCTTTTAGCCTGTAATCTTAATAGTCCCTAGATCTAATAGGTTGCATTCCTAGTAGTTCATAATCCTAATAACCTCTAATTCTATTGGGAACTACTCTTAATAAGGCTTTTGTTTTGGTGGCCCGAGTCTAATGAAACTAAAACTGAGGACCCATTTGACTTGCAACTTTTCAACACAATACGTCAAGTGTCGTGCGTCAAGTGTAACGTAACGTACTGTCGGACGGATGCCGCACTGAAGTGATAAATTATACATTTACTCCTGTATAAAAATGTAACTGGATGCCGGATTTTTTTGGGTGTGTGTATTTCCCTTGAATGAGAAAATTAATTACTTTATACAATACACCGTAAAAAATAGAGCCAGATATGGATTTTTTTACTTAGTTTAAGTAATTAGGAGAATACGATCAGGTGATAAATTGCATATACAGTTACAAGCTATATATGGTGAAGAAAAAAAATTTCCTGTACACACGAATAAGGATATCAGATCATGTGATAATATACATATATACAGTACTAAAAAAAATATACAACAGTACCATCAACTTTTTATAATTTTTTGGAAATTGAGGTTTAGTGATGATGTCCATTTTAGAATATTATATTTAAAAAAATTTGCTCGAAAAGATACGGATTTTTATAGTTCTCAAGAAAGGAAAGTAAAACCTCTTTATATCCTACTCACAACATACTGATAACGTGCATTAAAAACCCAGCTTCATCCTAGACTGTATACTACATTTTTCATAAGCTTTACCTGTAATAGAAGATAGATACGCGCACAGGTAATGTCTTGAATTTTAACATTTTCACATCTTCCTTCTAAATTATCTTCACCCCTTCACGTCCTTGGATCATCAAGTTAAAATAATTTCCCTTTAATTTGTTGTGTTGTATCGTATCGTATAATATCATGTATTCAGTGTAATTAACTGGGAGCATTTGGTAATTAACGCTGTGAATTTGTAACCGATATGAATTACAGTATTCCTATTTCTTCACCAATAATTGTCCTCACTTAGTATATGGAGTTAAGATTAAAAGAACCATTTAGTCTTTATAAGGACAGACTCATTAACTAACTCTTATTAATGATGTGTAATTGAAACCTAACTACTCATAAGTGATTTATACTATTTTTATATTGTTAATTAAGTTAATATATTGGGAACGAAATTAGTTATGAGGTGGGGAACGAGAGAGGGACTTGGTGGGGGGAGCGAGAGAGGAGGAAGAAGGAAAAAGGGAAAGTGGGAAATGAAAATCGAAGAAACGGGGGAATGAAATGGAAGAGAGAGAGAGAGAGAGAGAGAGAGAGAGAGAGAGAGGGGGGAGGGGGCAGTATTATGTGATTGTTGTTTGTGTATAACTTGATATTTCTTAAAGCTAATTTTATATTGTATTTTCTCTTAGTTTTTATGGACATTTGTTCTCGGACTCATCGAATTTTTTGCTTAATTTTTTCCCCAGATAAATGTGGTAAATGTCGCTGGAATACACACACATGTTTATCTTAACAAGGATTTTCCGCCGAAAGAGACATTAATGAGGTCTCTATTCGAGGGACGGAGGATGTATTACTATTAATAATGAAAGGCAGGAGGAAGTGAACATGGCAGGCGAGTGTTGGGGGGCGGGGGGGGGGATGTCCGCTCCTCCAGCCCTGACCCTCACCACTGCCTGCCTCCTGACTACTCTTTGACGATAGCAGGTGAAGGGGAGAGGAAAGGGTGAGAAGAAAAAAAAACAGAAGAGGCAGAGATAAGGAGGATATATATATATATATATATATATATATATATATATATATATATATATATATATATATATATTGCATATCTCCATACTCATAATACACACCTATGTAATCTGAGATTGATATAACAGAGGGAAGTGCAGACCATTAAGCCGTCATAAACAATTACAAAGAGAGACTGAAGGTCAATTTGCCATTAGATGGGTTGTAACCTTTAACATTTATGTGGGAAACCTCAGCTGAATGAATCATGGGAGGGTTTGGCTACACTCCCTGCCCGTGGCAACACAATTACAACCCACAACTACCCTCACGGCCGAGTTTCCCTAATGAACGCTCGTGTGATTCACCCTCAGTGCACGACCATCGTCATGGAGCTTTAGGGGGCAGGGAAACTGGGATTATTCTAAGGCAAGAGGGAACTAACCCACATAATCTATTACAGTAGGTTTCCTGTGTGGTAATGTACAAGTGAGTGGACGCTAACGACTGGAGACTTGAGGCCCAGTGAGGTAGGAGCTTCACGACCCACGCAAGCGAGATACGATCCTGAATCTACTGCCTGAACCCTCGCTTTGATCCTATATAATTATTACCCTCTGACATTTGTGCTCGGGATATGTCTGGCTTTGATGAAGTGATATAACACGAATCCTATTCTCAGTAGAGTATATAAAATAAAACACGTATTGTTATCTTTTCTCTTTGGGGGGAAGTGGTAATCTATAATTTCATTTTTATTTTGCCTAATAAATAAGCCCCAAGTTTCCTTCAGAGACTTAAGAGACCTCCTGACCCGTGCTCTTTCAATGGGTTGAGTCGAGGGGTTGGGAAGGTTCAAAGGACCATCCATTATAAAGGTTACACTACCATATCGGGAGACTGGCAATGTGATACTTATGGCCAGGCGTGACACCGCACTGTAATGGCCTTCACCCCTTCAATGCACGGCAGGACTTACCCACCCTGTCCTCTCCCGTACTCCCCAGCTTCCAGTGATCTCTCTCTCTCTCTCTCTCTCCTATCACTTTATTTAATTTCAGTCCCGTTTATCCAGTTCCTTCTCTCCTCGTTTTCCTTCTCTCTTTTCGCTCCTCACACCTTCCCTTCGCTCCCCACTCCTTCCCCATCCTCCTTTACCCCGAACCCCTCTCTCTCCTTATTCTTTTCCCTTTCTTTCTCTCCCTCCTCACCCCTTTCCCCTCCCCTACCTTCCACCCTCCTCTTGCTCACCCCGAGGCCACTCCAGACAAAGTTTATGGGGTGGCCGGCTGGTGTGTTTGGTGTGTTGCGTTTATGCATGGCGCGAGCACTTTATATAACCTCTGGGGGTCGCTGTTATTGGACGTCTGCGCCCCTCTCTCTCTCTCCTTCCCCGGAGCAGCAACATCGCCTCCACCGGCGTTATTACATCAAACGCTCTGTAAACTACCGCCGCTGTGGGTAAAGTCAAGGCAAATTATTGGATGTCGGAGGTAATGTAAACTCTTTGGACGTAGACCTGTAGTGGATGTTCCTGCGTGACACATTATTACGTATACTGTTCTATTAAAGAGCCATGGTAACTATCCTGATATACAAATTTCTAGTAACTAAATACAGATAAATTTAGAGCTAAATATTACATACACTGATTGCATATACAGTATTGTTATTATTTTGACTAGTGTCTTTCAACATAATGTACTGTAAGCTATAACAGACACCACATAGCTGTCGTTCTGAAAGTGACAATTAACCATAAATGATATCCTCAACTCTGTAGCTTTTTATAAACAAATGATACACAAACTTAAATGCGTTGTGTTTAATGATATTACTCGATGCTGTAGCTATGACAATATAAACTTCCGAAAGCAAAACTAAACAACTAACAAAATAACACCAGATATTATGCAAGTTACTGATGTGTTATGGTATCCTGTAAAATGTTGGTGTTATGATATCAAATCTTATACAGTTTGCAAATTTCAATCCATTCCACATTTTTTTTACACATAAGATATAGTTATTGACGAATAGCTTTACCGTATGGAAACTTATGCACCTGCCTATATAGAAATGCTGTACCTGTATGGAAATAACTGTACCTATGTGGAAATAACTGTATCTGTACGGAAATAACTGTACCTGTATAGAAATAACTGTACCTGTACGGAAATAACTGTACCTGTATGGAAATAACTGTACCTGTACGGAAATAACTGTACCTGTACAGAAATAACTGTACCTGTACGGAAATAACTGTACCTGTACGGAAATAACTACCTGTACGGAAATAACTGTACCTGTATGGAAATAACTACCTGTATGGAAATAGCTGTACCCGTATGGAAATAACTGTACCTGTACGGAAATAACTGTACCTGTACGGAAATAACTGTACCTGTACGGAAATAACTGTACCTGTCTGGAAATAACTGTACCTGTATGGAAATAGCTGTACCTGTACGGAAATAACTACCTGTATGGATATTATCACACAAATATCTAAACTTAAATCAATACTCGTGGTGACCTTTTTTTTTCAATAAACATTCTGAAACTGTCATTTGTAAGCCTCTGCCTATGTTGCTATCAGACGCTGTGAGAAAAAATAAGAGATAAAAAACATTGCTAGGATTATGTGGGTATGGAAATGAGTGTTATGATATGTAAATTACTGAAGCTATCTCACTGTAAAATTGTAAATGTAAAATGAAGTGTGTTCAAAGAGGTGTTTTGGGAATGAAGAAAACATAATACCTTACTTTTGTTTTTCTTTTAAGGTAGGAATTACACGTTAGTTTGTCGTTAATATCTATTCATTGTGAAGAATTTTGAATAAAATAAGTACTATTAGCATTATAAATTTTGTATTATATGGATATTAGACTCTCCATCTTTAAATTGACTTAAAGATTAACCTAACCTAACCCATAAGAGAGAAACATATTAGCTCTCTACAGTTACAGCACCGGAGGGGCAAAAGACAATAGTAGGAAAAACTGACATAACTTTGAGAACAGTGATGATTTCTTCGCCGTTCCGAGGGTCTCTTTCAGATGGTTATTATACAAGTGGTGGTTGGTGGTGTTGTGTTGGAGAGAGAGAGAGAGAGAGAGAGACACACACACACACATTAGGTCTCCCAGGCAACACTGACCGCAACAAAGTCAGGCGGAATACTTCAGAAAACAATACAAATATCGCCTTAACTTTTATCGTTTGAAGAAGAGGTTGAGCCACAATAACAACACGGCCTTGTAGCTCTAATAGTTAAGGACTATATATAGTTTACTCGTCGACGATGTTGTTGTAATGAGAGAAAATGTCCAGATAGAGATAGATAGATGGACGTGTAATTAGATATAACAAGATTGCCCGATAGATGTTGAAAAAAGATAAGAAAGGTTTAGGGTTAACTTTTTATGGTGAACTGAAGCACACATGAATAAGATGGTGTGAGATATGAAGAATGAACAGAGATGAGCAAGATGAACTATTATTATCGAGTTGAAGAGAATGCCGACACTTAATACCACACACATAGGTTTCAAGTATATTTATATTACTATAACACCTGCTAGTTACTTGGAGGACGGACCTGTCTGATGATGAAGGTAACGACCAAAGAAACAGAAGAACAGTCCCGGTTTCTCACATGTTCGTGGAATTAATTTTTCTCCGACTAGAGACGTGAGATGGAATCTTATCGACTCACTGAAGTTATGACACAGGGCGACAGTTTATAATGAATCGTAATAATATTACACAAGGCTATTTACTTATGGGGTGTGTTGTCCTCTCTCGGTAACAGGTCAAGTGGACCATAGTTCTAATGGGGTTTAACCTAACCATTAGTATTGGATCTCAGTCCTCATGACCCCCTTCTAATGGCTAGGTCAGGATGTGTTAGGAGCCAGCATAACTGAAAACTATAATGACTGTCCGTGTGACCTGAACCTTCTTGTATGGATCTAAATAAAACATTTATTTAAAGTACATTTGAGAAGCCGAACCCAGGCGGGCAGGTACCAGCCAAGGGCGGTGTACCTCTCTGATGACATGATAGAGATGCTATCTTAAAGAGACCACTACTTAAAACACCATTCCTGAGGACCTCGCACTTGTAAGAGCCAGTCATTAATGACTCCCAACGGGTATTCCCTAAAAGATCCTTGTTCGTAACATTATTAAATTTCAAAAATAACAATTTTAAATGACAGTTTCTTAGAATTTGTTATATATATTTATTATCATTTCTACAGAGTATATATCTCCTCCAATACTATCAACCTAACAGGTGGGTAATTCACAAGATTCCATTCCATTGAGATTATTTGCAAGTTTATTCTACATTCAACTACACCAACAATCAGGCTACTCTTCTGAGGTTTACCCAAGAACTAGTCCTGCACTATAAGCCCCTTTAGAAATAATTAGGAAGGATAAGGCGAGGAAGAAGAAAACTTATCTACCTAGAATATCAGTAAAAAAAATATCACTGGCAACGAGTGACACTTCACACTGTACTACTACTACTCTCTCTCTCTCTCTCTCTCTCTCTCTCTCTCTCTCTCTAAAAAAAATAAATAAAAAAATAAATAAAAATCAGACCGGCACCCTGAGGTACCCCACGAGCCGCAGACCACCGAGGAAGATTAAGGACTGTGGGTAATAAAAATTTTAAGGCGTCATACGCTCCTAAATTACCACCAATTCCCACAAATTGAAATACAATGAAATGTGGTAATTGGGATAATGTACACACCACCGTGACGGACCGGGATGGATGACTATTTTTATACACGGGGAGGTGGCCGAACTACTGAACCTGGCACAGGAGGTGGGTCAAGGGGAGAGAGAGAGAGAGAGAGTGAGAGTGAGTGAGAGTGAGAGTGAGAGTGAGAGTGAGAGTGAGAGAGAGGAGAGAGAGAGAGAGAGCAACACTTATATTACATAACAAAGCAGCGAAAAAGACTATTTACTTCTTCGAAAATGTACACACAAAATTAATTTCGTCCACCTGCAGAAAAAACTACACCGTAGACAAACTACATCAAACATGACGCCTGCACGCACACGCACGCACATACTTATACGTGTAACAACAACAAAATCTCAAAGGTCTGTAAAAAGTAATAAATTATTTGGACGGCAGACAAAGGGAAGGCTGCAGCCAGAACTTTGACACTGTAAGACAGGAGGAAGTGCAAGGAGCGGGAGGGAGGGGAAAGGAGCGGGAGGGGGAGGGGAAAGGAGGAAGGAGGGGGAGGAGGGAAGGAGGGGAGGAGGGGAAGGAGGGGAGGAGGGGGGAAGGGAGGGGGAAGGAGGGGGGGAAGGGAGGGGGGGAAGGGAGGTAAGGAGCGAGAGGGAAGGGAGGGGGGAGGAGGGGAAGGGAGGGGGAAGGGAGGGGAGGAGGGGAAAGGAGGAGAGGGGAAGGGAGGGGGAAGGTGGGGAGGGAAAGGGAGGGAGGGAGGAGGCACGAACAGTGGCAGTAAGGGTGGGAAGAGGGAGAGGAGGGCTTAGGTAGCAGCAGTGACAAAGGAGGAGATAAAGTGGGAGAGGGAGAGTAGGATACAGTAAGAGAGAGAGAGAGAGAGAGAGAGAGAGAGAGAGAGAGAAAAAGGTCTGGATAGGAGGTCCAAGCAACCTTTTATTTCCTCTCTCAAAATGTCAGACATAACTCCCAGGTTCCTGTTGGTGCACCAGACGATAGAATAAAAAAAAAAAGATACCCACTGAAACCCATATAGAACAACCAGAACTCTTGCTTTTATAATAATGATGATGATAGCAATAATACTAATAACAATAATGATAAACATAATAATAATAATAATAATAATAATAATAATAATAATAATAATAATAATAATAATAATAATAATAATAATAATAATAACCAGCAAAAACATAGATCATAATAAGTTGTTACAGACAGTAGTTTGAAGTCCCAACCCGTGAAAACCTCTTCAGGATTCCTAAAGTTCGAAAAATTGAACATTCCAAAGTTTTCTTGCAACGAGGATTTACATTTTTGAGTACTAAGAATGTTAATGTAATAAAGTTAGGTTAAAAATATAATACATGCATTAATAATTATGTTATATCATGTACATTTGATATTATTAGTATTAATAATATCCTTTGAGTACGATAACTTAATACTACGAGGACAATAACATCTGTACTTAAAAGGAACAGGTCATCGTATTTACAGGATGAAGTCATTACAGCCAAGAACTAAAAAAAATAGTACTCAAGGGGTTTAGATATCGTATCCAGGCTGTTGGCATCGTATATAAGGATCTAAGACGGTAGTATTGTACACCTATATACTTATTATACAAATTTTATAATATACTTGCATAAAATATTGATATAATACAGAATAAAATAATCCTGACTGATGTATAATATTTAATTAAATAGTACTGTACATTATGATGATCAAGAACGACCAAACTCAATCCATTTATTTTATGGTAAAAAAATATTTATATAATGTTTAATGATGTCAGAGATATTTATATTCTCAGATGATGATGTACAGAGAGAGAGAGAGAGAGAGAGAGAGAGAGAGAAAAATGTCCCTGCCTCCCTCCCCGAGACACTGTGAGTTGGAGGAAGGAAGGGAGGGAGGCAAGGACCAGGGAACAAGCAGGGAGCAAGCATTGAGTAGGGAACGAGCAGGGAGCAGGCAGGGAGCAAGCAGGGGGGAGGCAAAGAGCAGGAAAGGAAGCAGGGAACAAGCAGGGAGCAGGCAGGGAGCAAGCAGGGACATTTTTCTGGGACACCCAATATAGTCATCGAGAAAAAAAAATCTAATTTAAAAGTATATAATCATTTAAATCCAGACAATGGTTTTCGATGATTCTATATGTTTATAATGTATATGTATAAATTTATATTCAAATCCCACTTCAGGTACAGGTAGTTAATCCCTATTCTGTTATAATTAACCTGTACAATACCTCCTGTTTCAATACGGAAGCACATGATCAACCTTTCTCTACACTCAGCATCATTATCTCTCAACATTTCTATTATTCATCATCGTCATTATCCATACCACTCACCATTCCTACCAACCATACCATTCACCATCATCGTTTCCACTCATCATCCTGTACCATTCATGCATTATCCTAAAACTTTCATTCTCCTCACCATCCTATATACCTTCACTCTCCCCTAACTCTCACCTCTACCTCCCTCCCTCCCTCCCCTCAGCCTCTCCCCTCCAAGCTGCTTCCCTTCCACATCCCTCTTATCTTACGTGCACAGACCTATTTCCCCTCAAAGCAGAGGACCCACCGGCTCTCCCACCCCTCATCCCTTTCTCCCCAACTCCATAGTGTGTGCTGTCCTCTCTACAGTATGCAAAAAAAAAATGGAAAGGGAGACAAATTTTTCTTTAGATGTTTCCTACCCTTTTCCCTTAAATCACCTCAGTATGACCCTAAAATCAGTAATATGTCGATTTTTCTTCCTTTATCTTATCCCTTTTCCCTAACCCTTAACTCTTCATTCCCCTGATGTGTGTGTGTGTGTGTGTGTGTGTTTCCTATTCATAGATGGTAAATTTTAGGGTAAGAGGAAAACAGAAATTCCCCTTAAATATCTCCCCTTCCTTCCTTATTAATTTCCCCTCTCTTGTAGCCCTTAAACCATTACAGCGTCTCTTGTATCCATTAACAGGCTTTACTGGCAACTGGTGTGTGAATTTAACTTCTTCTTTTAACTACTAACACATTATAATATCTTTCACAGTGGTTCTAAGAGGTGAGGTGAGGTGAGGTGAGGTGAGGTGAGGTTAGGTTAGGTTAGGTTAGGTTAGGTTAGGTTAGGTTAGGTTAGGTTTCCGATGAGAAAAAAATCCAGAATAGACTGTTCGAGGCGGAGATGAGCGACTCCACAGAAATGTTCCCCTATGTACAGTAAAGCTTCTCTTGGGATACTACTGTTGAAAGGTACGGTTGCTTAAGTCATCGTTCAGGAAGGGGCTTTTTTTTCATGAGAATGTTCGAGAAAGTATTGTTCCAAGAGTCCTTACTTGGGAAGTATTCTAGCCATGTGTGTGACATTACTTCTCAGTTAATCAGGTTAAGAGTGACGATAAACACAGCAATCGATTCTCTACAGAGTAATAAAGTAAGGCTAGAGTTGTCTACGCTAGGCTCAACTAAGCTAGGCATGGGTCGTCTACGCTAGGCTCAACTAAGCTAGGCATGGGTCGTTTACCCTAGGCTCAACTAAGCTAGGTTAATAGTCGGGGTTGTAATATAACTCGGTAAAGGTGGACGAAACGACTATTGATAAAACAAAAAACACTACATAAAACGACCTATAGAACCGAATGTAAACACTAGGATGGGTAAGGTTGAACTAAACGCCTTAACTTAAAACAGACGAACTATACCGGTACACAGGTAAGCGAAAGGGGGAGAAAGAGAAAAAGTTTGATTTGTTAATGATAAATGTTATAAACTTTTAACAACTTTACGTAAATAAATAAAAAAGGGAAAAACCTATATATACATGATAGAAGCAAAGGGAAAATATTAAAAACCAAGTAGTTATATCAACAGTTGGTGTCCATGCAATTATGTGAATGAGATGTGGAAACGTCAAGAAAAATACAGGACAATAAAGGCAGCATATTATATACGATAGTTGACACAGTGGAAAGTGAAAACAAAAAGTGGAACAAGAGGATAAAACGAAGTAGTGCATTGAGCAAACAAAAACAAACAAACATGAAGCACACACAGGAACCACATGAAAAAGAAGACAAAATGAAGTAGACAAATGTAGACAAATATGAAGTGAAAAGGTGAGAGAGAAAGAGAGAATCTGAGGAGGAGACAGGGTGCTAAGGATAATGAAAACTGAGGTAAATAGAGAGAGTCGTAAAATATTAAAGAGATATTAGTAATAATGGCAGGTCGTTCTCACAGCATGACTGACGTATAGGTAGGAGACGAAATGAGTATTCTGAAGAGCAAATAAATGTAAGAGATGCAGGGGAAGCTGGTACAGTATATTGGAGCTATAGGGTGGATGGCTGGTAGATTGTAACTAATGCTGGAGGGAAATTAAGGACAGGTAAGGACAGGTGTGTAAAACGTGACACGGGGTAATGGAACCTGCAAGAGTGTTAAATGATTTGAGGGTTGTTAAGGGCGAGAATCAGGTGATACTCTACTGTTTTATGTAATGTGTGTGTGTGTGTGATACCTGAGGATACAGGTGAGGTGGTAAGGGATTAGATGGGGAATTGATTGCCTGTGAATTTTTTTTAAGTTGCATTTGATTAGTTCAAATTCATTTTAGAGAAATTTAACAAAGCAGCTTCCTATTTTCAAGATGAAACAATCATGCGACATTGTTCATGACTTGGAGGACAAAACCAGGCTGCCGAGATGGATAAAATGGACAATATATACCTAATTTATACCAAATTTTGCTTGAAAAAATTAAAACCACGAATCGGGCTAAAAAAAATAATGCCGAATAAGAAATTAATGGAGATGAGCCTCGACAGCAGATTCCGAAAGCGCCTATAATTTAAATACCTGATATTTTTTTTCCCACTATCATCCAGAATTTAGTTGTGTATTTCTGCTTTAACAACTAAGAAATTTAAACACGTATGTACAATAAGTAACATCACACACAACAACAACAACAACAACCACCATAGAAAACAGATATATATATATATATATATATATATATATATATATATATATATATATATATATACAGTGGGGGTATAAGAGAACGTGAACGCACTGGTTCCAGAACCTGTCTGTGCAGCATCTCACACACCTTTTAACTCCTTTCAGCTTCATTCATCGCTTTGAGTACCTTCTAAATATTCTCATGGTTATTAGCTTTCTCACTCACTTTGGACGATTCATTGTTACAATTGTATACATGTATAACAAAATAGTTATACAAATAACGCGAATTTCCACATCAAAAGACGAAATTTCAACAATAACAGTGGTGCACTGGCTACACAATGAGACAAAGATGGCGCCTGACGCTCTTGTTGTGGGTCGCGGTACAACAATATTCATGCGCCAGGCGAAGTAGTCCCGTATTCATCCGCGTTCGTTGTAGGAGTTGCGTTCGTTATAGCTGGGGTATGCTATAACGAACGGATCCTACTACGAATATTCCTATAACGAACGGTTTTACCTATAAAATTGAGAATGCTATAACGAACGCAACTCCTACAACGAACGCGGATGAATACGGGACTACTTCGCCTGGCGCATGAATATTGTTGTACCGTGACCCACAACAAGAGCGTCAGGCGCCATCTTTGTCTCATTGTGTAGCCAGTGCACCACTGTTATTGTTGAAATTTCGTCTTTTGATGTGGAAAGTCACGTTATTTGTATAACTATTTTGTTATACATGTATACAATTGTAACAATGAATTGTCCAAAGCGAGTGAGAAAGCTAATAACCCTTGAAACTAATTAAGAAATTATAAAGAAACGTGAGAATGGAAGAAGCATTGCGAAACTTAGTGATGTATGGGATGGCTAAATCGACTATATGTAAGATTTTGAAGAATAAAGAGGAGTTAAAAACAGTGCAAGTGGCTAAGGGAATCTTTAGACTTAGCAAAGCAAGGTGTAATGTGATTGAAGAGATAGAAAATTTACTCTTAGTGTGGATAAAGGAGAAAGAAATGGCAGGTGGTAACATTAGTGAAGTGAGAAGGCCAGACAATTGTTTGAGGACCTTAAAGCCAAGACCCAGTGGAAGTGATAGTGATGTGCCAGTGTTTAGGGGTACCTGCATGCTGAATAACACTAAGGTAAGATAAAGTACCGTATTTTTTACATTTTCCACAGAATTTTTTCAGTGTTAAGCGGTTGTATTTGGGGGCCTGGAACGGATTAATCCTATAACGAACGAATGCTATAACGAACGAGGTTCTGGAACCAATTACGTTCGTTATAGCATACCCCACTGTATATATATATATATATATATATATATATATATATATATATATATATATATATATATATATATATATATATATATATATATCTTGATAAAATCACACGGGAAAATGGGAACAACGGAGCACCTTAGCTTTCGTCTTTATTCAAGACATCTTCAGAGGCAACTGGACTACATGGACAGAGAGAGGCTTAAATATACAGGGTGACCTTAAAAACATGAGGTCAGGTCATAATGATGTCATCCACTAATCCCCACTGAACATCTCGGTCTGAACATCACAGAGTAGTTCAGGAGGTTGTAATTCGGAGTTCGAGGGGCCAGACTGTCAAAAATTCCGAGGCTATTATCTCCTACAAGACACCAAGTTTCCCAGTTGAATCATGGGAGAATCTCGATGGATAAATTAGTCAAGAAGTTCGTACCACAGCTCAGTATGGTCACACACCTCTAACTGTGAGGGAGAGATTTGATGTATTAAGATGATGAGAGAGAGAGAGAGAGAGAGAGAGAGAGAGAATACCTGGAGCTATAAACCTGATCACTCAAAAGGTAATCAGGAAGGAATTATATAATGAAATGCTCTTCATAAGATTATTATAAACCATGACCTTTATCCTAATCATGACAAACAAATTATTAAAAGTTTATTCCAGAGGCGACTAGTTTTTCATTCGAGAATTACCAAACAATTCCATTTAAAAACATTCATAATTATACACTGGTCGGCTGGGATAATGAGCGTTATAACAAATAAGCAATAATAATAATAATAATAATAATAATAATAATAATAATAATAAAATACAGTGATATAATACACGACAGACGACAATAAGAAAGAACAGCATAGTAAAAATATCATAATTCTAATATATTCTTCCCATTTGGTGATTTTATGATTTTTAGATACATTTAATTCCTTGTTATATAAGTGCTCAGGATTACTCGTAGTGGAATTATTTTATAAAAGAAATTATAGAAAAGTGGAACAATAACGTTATTTATAAGTGTGTGTTAAAGAAGGATAAACGTTTAGTCTAAAGTGTGATTGAAGTTTTACAAAATAGAAGTATCTTATGGGAATTATCTCCTTTAGGGTGAAATACGCCGTTTCATTTAAGATGTCGTTTACGCTGATAACCTAACCTAACTGAGGTACATGTAAAGTTATAAGTAATTTCATACAATAAATAACAGCTATTGATATTAGAGATTAATTTTGTCATGATAAGCTTTAACATTGTATGAGAAGAAACTGTGAGAAGATGAGGATTAATAGTGGAAGGAATGACAAATTTCTTACACATGTTGGTTCATCTTCATCGGTTGTGGGTCGGAGTCTGGATCGCTCGTATAAAGATTAAAATTGATTGTTGTTGGTATTTTTTTGTTCTTTGCAACTCTCACATGATATATCGTTATAGGTTTACCGTGATACACTCTATTACTTACAAAGATTTACTGATCCTCGGTTTTTCCCATAGTTATTGGTAGTTTTCCTTTTAAAGTAATACAGCAATCATTTTTATTACACCGCGTATAGTGCAGAACAAAATATATACAGTACGTTTTAGTTTCGTACTGATCTATTTTAACAATACTCTCCTCAGTTTTTGTATTTTACTATTTTATCGCTCAGTCTATCACTTTGGGGGGTCCCTTTATCTTCTCTCTTACTCTTCTGCTTTCAACAAGTAATCTGTCATTTTTTGTTCACCTTCTTCCTCTTCCGTATCTCTGTCATCCCCACCTTACACCACACACCAAAGAACATAAAACGGATCAAACAATCCCTGAAACCTTTGTCACGCATCCAAAATATTTCTTTATGTCTTGGTATGAAACTATTTTTGGGATAGGACTTAACTTATAACAAAATGTGAATTAAAGTTGTTGAAGTTAAGTGAGAGTTTCCTAAAACTTTACCAATGGCATTTTCAAGTATTCTCTCTCGTTATGTTAGGTTTAAGTAGCCTATTACAGAGACGTGGGTGTTTTTAAGCCTCGTTCACTATTTTTTTTTAACACTAAACCACAACTTACACAATACCAAGAAAAATTACTTAAATAAGTCTGTTATGATGTATGTCTGTACTTCATCAGCAAAGATTTTCAGAGAGAGAGAGAGAGAGAGAGAGAGAGAGAGAGAGAGAGAGAGAGAGACCGAAAACGTTTAATAAAAAGGCTGTAAAAACTGTTCTTCACAATTCCGCTTAAAAGAATAAAAAGTTCACTCCCACCGCCATGTCAACCTCACGTAAAAGTGTACAAAACTTCAGAGCATCGTACTACGAGATAAAAATAGCATTAACAAAAAATATCCCAAACAGTGGAAATTTGTGAAGAATTGAAGGGGGAAAAAAAGTCCCCAAGGCCACCAGTAATAGTGATCATCCACTGCTAGTACACAAGCACACACGTACACACACACACCCCCACGTACACTTAACTACATACCTTTACTTGGTACCAGTTCTGCCTTAATTAGTGGCCCTGTGACTTAATAATAAGACTCCTGTATGCTCCCCAGTCTCAGTCTCCCCTTTCCATACACCTTACACCCTTTCTTTTATCTGTTCTATCTCTCCTCCTCCTTTCCATAATTTCTTCTTTCTCTCCCTTTTTTATCTTGTATTATGATTCTCTCCCTTTCCTCTT
Organism: Homarus americanus; assembly: GCF_018991925.1. NCBI lineage: Eukaryota > Metazoa > Arthropoda > Malacostraca > Decapoda > Nephropidae > Homarus > Homarus americanus. Next base: position 191,291 of record NW_024712489.1, read on the forward strand.
CCTTCATTCCCCCTTTCCCTTATCTCTAATTTCTCTCACTTTTCCTTTTCCCGTCCACCTTTCCCATCACCCCTTATCTTATTAATTTTCCTCATCATTCTCTTTTCTTCCACTTTTCCTTACCCTTCCCGTTCCTCCTTTAACTCACTTACTATTTCCTTTTCCTCTCCCATTTACTTCTTCCCTTTCCCCTCCTCATTCCTTCTTCCCTTCTCTTTCCCTTTCTCCTTACCCCTTCTTGCCTCTCTTCTACTCTCCACCCTTTTCCCTTTTTCCTAGTTTACCCTTTCCGCTTCCCTTCTTTCTCCTTCACTTTCCAATTAATTAATAGATTTCTAGTATATTTATTTAGAAGCCTAGAGGGGTCGTGGTTACAGGTGTGTTGTATGGTGGTAGTGATCGTGGGCGTGTTGTACGGTGGTCGTGGGCGTGTTGTACGGTGGTCGTGGGCGTGTTGTATATGGTGTTAGTAATCGTGGGCGTGATGCATATGGTATTAGTGGTGGTGAGCGTAGTACAATATATAACAGCAACTTGGAGTTAATAAGGAAAATGTCCCTTAATGATCAACGGGGACTACCTATACTGTTGATGAGACCACCCCATCCCCGTTAACGGCACATGAGTAACGGAAGTTTGCGTTTTACTACTAATGGGGAAACTGTCTATAACCCTTAACGAAGAGAGGGGGAAGAAGCGATGTCGTTTAAGGGTTGGATGGGCCCATTATTAACTATTTATGGGTGTCTGTTATTTGCTGTTAATGGGGAAAAACGTCACCCACTTTTGCTGGGGAGGGAGGAGGAGAGGCGGAGGAGGCGTAGATCTTTTTATTGATGGAGGAGGAGGAAGTATTAACTCTGGTGGGGGGAGGGATGGGAGGCTGGTGGCAATGTACAGATGGGGTTAAGGGCGGGGGAGGAGAGGTAGGTGGGAGAGGAGAAGGTGGTGGGAGAAAATGATAAAGAGTAGGAGGAGGGGTAAAGGGAGGAGAAGAAGAGGGGGTAAGGGAGTTGGGGATGGGGATGAAGAGGAGGATGAGAGGTCGTAGAAATAGGGGGATAGGTGGAGTGTGTGAGAGAGAATAGGGGAAGAAGTGGAGGGATGGGGTGCTCAGAGATATAAAGAGAACGGGGAGAGAGAGGGCACTCATACCTAGGGAGAAAGGGGAGATTATACACAGGGGGAGGAGCGAGAGGGAGAAAATAAGAAGCTGAATGAGACTTCCGAGAATAGAGAGATAAATGAAGGAGTGAGAGGGGTAGAATGGAGGGAGAAGAGATAAAAGAGGGAGAAAGACCGGGAGTGAAAGAGAGAAAGAGGGGGTGAGAGAAAGTCGGGGAGCGAGAGGGAGAAAAAGGCTGGGAGTGAGAGAGAGAGAGGGAGAGAGCGAGAGAGGGAGTGGAAGGTAATTACTGTAACTATCTAGTGCTCCTGGGGCCAGCTGGTCATCGGTCACCAGCTGTTCCTCTTGATGAAACGTGTACATTAATATTTACGTGGAGATTCAGGGTCGTGTGCACACACACACACACACACACACACACACAATTAAAACACTCATGCTCAAATGTATACATACACAATCAAGAACTTCTACGTACACACTCAAGGACATCTGTATGTATATGCGTAAAGATTTATGCACTTATACATTGAAAGCCATACATACAGTACGTACTCATACACCAAAAGGAAATATATACATACAGTCAACAACAAATTTGTCGATACAGTGTTATACAATGACACACCGGACTAATAATTCTGAACAACACAGGTTTTATATGTATTTTTGTTAATTTCTCTGTAATAATTATACGTGATATACGGAATACATAGTACTAGTTACACAAAGCATCACACAATCAGAAGTACCAACGTGGCCGGCAGACTCAGGGGTGCAGAATTTGTTTTTTTGTTTACTGTACACACTCAGGTAAAAACTTGTTATTGCTTACGTCCTTTATCCCAAACACACAGGTACTAACAAATGAGTATTTAGAATGATTTATACATACAGTATATACATAAATATACGAGTATACACGTGCACACACATACACGGGCGAACATAAACACAACCCATTTAAGCATACACCCTCCAAAGAAAAAAAAAAAAATCATAAAAAACAGAAGAACATCAGTAGTGATTCTTGTGAAACCCGGAGTTAATGTTGTCTGGGTGTTTGATGTGTCACTATAAGGCGAGAGTTTCAGGGTCTTTAACACCTTACTTATCCCATATAACATTCCCGTAAACCAGAAGGGAACATAACTTTTAAAAACAGACTGAAACACATATTAACAGCCAAGGAGGAGGAGGAGGAGCAGGAGGAGAAAGAAGGGGAGAGAGGAAGAGAGGGGAGAGAGGAGGGAGAGAGGGGAGAGGTAGAGGGAGAGAGAGGTGATTGAGTTGGGTCTTCTTGTTTTAGTTCCTCATAGCTTCTCTTAAGACACTGTCACTTTACTGCTCTCTCATCTCTCTCTCTCTCTCTCTCTCTCTCTCTCCTCCTCTCTCTCCTTTCCCTCTACCCATCAACCTTTTCCTCCACTACTCCTCCTTTCTCTTCTCTATCTCTCCCCACCCCCTATATCATCTCTTCCCCACCTCTCTTTCCTCTATATCTTCCCCACCTCACCCTTCCCTCTCTCATTCCTCTTCCTCCACTTTTCCTCTCATCCACACCCCGTCCTATATTTATCCTCCACTTTCCCCTCTTCTCCACATCTCCCTCCACCTTCCCTTACCTCTCTAACCCTGCCCTCCCATACTTCATCCTCCCCCTCTTCCTCCCCCTCACCCCCCTGACTCCTCCCTTCCGAGGTATTAAATGTTAAGGGAAGACGAAATTACAACGCGATAAGTGTCACGCATTCTTGTGGTCCTTTCACCATATATCGCGAGTTTATGCGTCAGCCAGCCAGGGGTAATGGGCAACTTCTACCTCTTTGCTGCTCACGTGTTACCGCTAAGCAAACCCATGTTAGGAGAGTGGAGGGACGGGGGTGAAGGGAGGGAGGGGAAGAGTGAATTGAGGGGTAGGGAACTGATAGAGCGAGTTGAGGGAGGAGGTGGTAAGCAAAAGTGGGGGAAAAAAAGGGGGAGGAGAATAGTAAGTTAGGGGGTAGTAGAATGATGATGAATTAGAAGGAGAAGAAGGAGAATTGCTAATCCACCCATAGAGAGACGCTGTAGTATCTCCTATGTGTTTTGTAGTTTCCGATAAAGAGCATAAACGACCTGCTGATCATCACTGTATCTTACCATCATAATGACACACCAATACCTCAAGTCTTAGTGAAGTTGACGAGGTGTTTAGGCAAGAGAAATATCCTTCTTGGTGAATAACTTTGTTTTCAATTACTACTTTTGATTAACTAATTTCACTTGTATACTATACTTAAAAAATTTAAGTATTCCTGATTATAACTTGCAGGTGAATATATTTTTTTTTATCGATTAATACCTTTTTTTCTATTACATCATAATCCTAACTAATTATTGTTCATTTTAACATGTGATTACTTAACAAACCTTATCGCATTTTATTTTAACATTTCCTAATTAATTTACTCAATGAAATTTCCTATTATTTTACTCTTTTCCTCAGTACAGATTAAAAACTACCCTTGCATGGGCACACACTTCAATTGCCTTACAGGAAGTATTAAATGTACTCCTATGTACTTCTCTACTCTCGTGTATTAGCCATAAACCACATTACACACCATGGTATATATAAATATTTTATATATTTTTATAGGAGTATTATCAAGACCGCTGCAGGTCTCAAAAGGGTCAGCCATGGTAAATAATTAATATCTGTAAACTTCTGGTTTAATCATTAAATTCAATTCCACTAATACTGTACGAGCTCATCATCATAATACACATGCCAATTAAATCATGGTCTATATTAGTTACAAAACAACATGATGTATACGAGTGTGATGCAATTTTCATTTACATCGTTGTTTTATTACTGATAAGGAAATACTTCTTATGATATTTATTAGCAATATTGTCAGTTGCCTACATTCACCTGGTGACCTCATTAATTCACTGGTCACTGTACACCAATCAGTGACTATGCTGACGACACAAACATATATTATCACTGTCATTATATATCGATTGAATAAGTCTTCCCAGTTTTCACCCACTGACGTAACCTCTCTTTGTTATTGTGCAAGGGTTCAACAAATGTTTAACAAGCGCACTGTATATATTATGTTTATATACCTGTTTCGAAATTCTGAAGGTTAAGTGTAAACAGGAATGCCTATTTTTCAATAACTCAAGGGGAATCATTATATTTTGGTGAATATTATAGGATTTACCACTGCCATTTGTACAAGTCAACCAAATAATTAACAAAACTAAGGATGAATAAAACAAGAATGAAAAAGCAAAAAAAAAATCACAAGCGTAAGGAAGGCTGAGGTATTGACAGGGGAGGGAGGAACACATTAACATTGAATTAGATAAGGTCACGAGCAAGTGCAGTCCTGAAAATACTTTTCAGTGTAACCAAAGATTTTTTTTTCAGATTCGTCCCACTCAGCGAGGAGCTAGTTTATTAGGCACCCTCTTACACAGGATGTGTAAGACGAGGCACAGAAGCATTACAGCGCCCAACGGGGAAGCTTGAGGAGTTCATGCTTGCCTTCTTAGATGATGGGTGGGCGAGAGTGCCTAAGGGGACATTGGTTGTGCTAGCAAGTTACAGGTAGTGAAGGAAGAATAAGTATATATATGGAGGATTACCTGTACAATTCACCTGTTTTTGGGACAGCGGCCACCCCGGGTCACGGAGTCAGCATCGACTTTTACAGTTACTAGACCATCGGTGAAGCCACTGACAAGACAGTGTCACAGTGTTGAGCGACATCTTGACAGGAGGACCACCTGGGACAGCAAGGGAACAAGAGGAGGAGGAGGAGGCAAGAACCCTTGTAATGTCACCAGAATGAGGTTTTGGAGGGTTGTACACCTCATTAATCACCCCTCACTTGACCTACCTATAAATATCACCAATATTTGGGACCTGATAATTAATACTTTATCAACAACACGACTACGAGACATGGTTCTCCATTTCGTTGTTTTTAGGAGCAGAAAAATATTGAGAAATAGGTGGTTTAAGATGAAACAAACAAACAACAACCATCAAGTGGATATCTTACACCTACACCGCACCATCGTCAGCAATGGTCTTCTATGAATAGAAATTTCTGAGCCGGTAAAAAATATTCCCTTCGAGCGCTATATCCCACCTATAAGTCTGACTCCTTTCAGATCCACACTACAGTTTCTACGATATAGTGATATTCCTATACACATATTTTGTATCTTTATATACCGCTATAACTACAGTATATACAGACAGAGAGCCATTACCGGGTGATAAATCCATTCATCTCATATATTTAAGTGTCTATTTATATTTAATTAGAAGGAGACCTCACCCTAGTAAGACTGTTCTGAAGGTCACTTGAAAGCAGACGGACACACACACACACGACGACAGATAATTTACGCCAGCTACTCAGTCAACCAACACTGTTCCTCCTTTTTCCCTTTCTGTGTTTCCCATCTCTATCTCGTCTCTCTCTCCATGTTTATTATTTATTTCTTCTACTTCCCTTTTACTTCTTCCCTATCCCTCTTCTCTCTTTTTACCCCTATCCCTCTTCTCTCTTTTTACCCCATCTCTCTTCTCTCCCTTTCCTTTAACCCTTCCTCCTATTTCTTCTTCTATCAACCTTCCTCCCAACTCTCCCTTCTCTTATTCTTTCACCTACTTCCTCCTTTTCCCACCTTCTATCCTTTCCCACCTTCTCTCTTTACTTTTTGTATCTTCCATCTCTCTATCCCTCTCTTTCCATCCTTTTCCCTCTTATAACCCTCTTTCTCATTTCTCACACCGTCGCCACTCACTTAAACCCTTTCCCACCTTTTATTCTATTTTTTTTTCTCTCTCTCCTTTGACTCATCTCTTCCTCTGATTTCTCCCCTCTTCATTCCTCCTATCTCCCCTCCCATCCTCGCCCACTTTTACCCCAATCTAAAATGTAAAAATTATCTTAAAGGAATGAAATGAGTAAAGAAAAAGGTGAATGAAACCTAGTCTGTCTGTCTGTCTGTCTGTCTGTCTGTCTGTCTGTGTGTCTGTCTGTCTTTGGTCTTTTGCCGTAAAAGTTGTCTCATCTTTTGATATATATACAAAAGAAAATGCAATATTTGAGTTTCAATAAGAATAAAAAGATTCAACAATGCTATTTTAGACAGAAAAAAATAAAAAAACAATAAAAAAACAATATGGTTTGAACGTAAGCCATGAACAATAGCTCACAGGACTTTAAGCTTTAAATTTCTGCAAGGTAAAGAATGAAATCCTTCGTCTGCATCATTTAAGAAGAAACCTTAAGCAGTAAGGCTTTTGTGCGTGGGTATGTAAGCGTTTGTGTATGTCGAATTTACTCCTATTCATTGCAAAAAAATTTGAAACGCTGGACAAAGGTAACGATTATTGTATTATTTACCTTGACTTTGGGAAAAAATTTTTTTGATAAAGTTCCACACGAGAGATTAATAAGGAACACAGAAGCCCTTGACACTGTAGGGAAATTCTAAAATAGCTTCGGGCGTGAGTAACGTATAATTAATATAGGGGGAGGGGGATGTGAATGAGGAGGCGCTTACAAGTGGTGTACCTCAAGGCTCGGTCTACGGGCCTCTACTATTCATCATTTATACATATATAATCTCGATATTGGCGTAAAAAACCACATAGGTAAATTTAATAATGACACGAACAGAGAAATATAATTAGTTGATACAATTATTCACATGACTAAAAGGAACTGCTGAAAACCCTTTGAATTTATGTGTAATTTTTATTTCACAATTTTACCACCGTACCCGCTGTGGTGACGATTTAAGAGTACTGCAGGAAAACCTTAGTAACCTTTTAGTTAGAACTGAGAAATAGCACTGCAGTTTAACGAAGATAAATACAAAGCTTTAGAACGAAAAAGAAAACAAAGGAACTAGAAATCAACAATAAGGCTAAAGAGAAATATAACAATGAGAAGGATTTAGAGTAATGATTAATCAACAAAGACTTAAAACCAAGGCAAAGTTTAAATGCATAGTAATGAAGAATAAATATTTTCAGACATACAAATAAGAAGAAAAAGGTTATTCTTAAGCATTGGGGAACCTTTCATAGGAATACGGATTACGGAAACCAAATTTACATTATGTTGAAGGATGAACATACGGATGATGAAAGTACAGTTCCCTTCACTGGTGAGCCTACAGGGGCTCAAGTTTTGTGCAGTGTGGCAGCCCTGTGTTTGCTTACATTCGACAGAATGTAACTCGCAATAGTAAACATACTATGGAATCAAATTAAAACAAAATTTAAACAAATATCTCAATGTAATGATTTGTGGAATGTTTATAAGACAAGACCCTGTAAACGCACTGATGAAGGGGACTGTACACAGAGGCACTACAAATAAGGTATGTGAACTATCAAACAGAGATAGAACTCGCAACAATGGATTTCAAATTAAAGTAATCTTGGTTTACAAAGGGAATTGATAAGTAATGGAAGGGAAATAATACGTTGGAATGTTTCATATACAAGATAGACAGATACATTAGTAGCGATGGTTGGGTGTAAATAGGGGGCTGCCTCTCATGGGACAATAGGCCTACTGCACTGTGTGTGTGTGTGTGTGTGTGTGTGTAATTACAGGTATAATAAAGTATATTGATGATTCACACACTTTTCTCTTATTTTTCTTATTTATCACACACACACACACACACACGAAAAAACGTACACTCGGACACATACAGAGGCACACACCGAGATCGAACTGATGAAAAGACAGACAGACACAGACAGAGTTAGACAGATAGAGATAAGCTGGAGAAGGACCAAGGCTTAGACTGGTGGTGTTGAGTAGGGCTGACCACTGTTGCTTGTTGAGTGATATAATGTGTTTCTACTCATGTTTCCTACTCTGCTCCCACCTCCTTCATTACCCCTCCCTTCCCCTGTACCCTCCAGAATCCTCTCTACTCCTGTTCAACATATTCCTCCCCCCTGTCATCCCTGTTCTCCCCGACTCCAACTCCCCTCCCCTGACACAGATTCTCTCTCTCTCTCATCTCGGGTCCCCCACGCCCGTCTCTCAGGAGCCGTCTACAGAATGGCATCCGAGCCATACCGTCTCCTCCCGTCTGTCTTCATTATTTACTCCGAGGTTAACTCCCTCGTCGGAGTTTTTGCCCCTTTATAGGACTTTCTGACTCTCTAATTCCTTGGTCGGTCTTTTTGCTCTTTGGTAATATTTTTTTTTTACCCTGTCTCTAACTCCTTGGTAGGATTTTTGCTCGTAGGTAAAGTCCTTTGTGGGATTTGTTGTTTCTCTATAGCATCTTAGTCGTATTTTTTTTTTGGCCCCTCTGTAGGACTTATAACTCTGTTGGACTTATTTTTTTTGCCCCTTGGTAAGTCTATCTGACCCTCAGTTACACCTTTTGGTCGGACTTTTTTTTCTTGCCTCTCAAGCCTTGACCCGACTCGTTGCCTCCTGCTAAGACTGTCTGACCGATATGTAACGCCATAATCTGAACATTTTGCCTCTCAATTATTCTACTTTTTTTTTTACTCGCAGCTTGGATCTCTCTCAATATTGTCTGGTCTCTCGGTATAAAAAAAAATATCGGTAATTTCTTCTTTGGTCTTTTTGCCCTTCGTAAAATCAATGTCAGACCTTTTGCTCCTCAGAAATATTTCACACACTTTGATAACTTGAGTGTGTGTGTGTGTGTGGAGGGGGAGGGGGTGACTGATGCTGCTGGTTGCGTTTTTCTCTCGACCATAGTCTAAATAATAATAATAATAATAATAATAATAATAACAACAATAACAATAATAATAATAATAATAACAATAATGATAATAATAATGATAAAGAAGCATAAAGAAAACTCGGTAACCTTATGAAAATCTTTACAACAACTGAGGATTACACAACTCGGTTTATTTCACCTTAAGACGAATTACCTTAACAGTAGGTAGCGTTAGGGTGTTTAATCATCAGGTGAACTAACAGGGGGGGTAATCTTCAGGTATTCAATTTTTATATATATATGAAGATAGTTTTTATTTGTAACCCAATAAATACAAATACATAACTGTAGTATTTGCTGTAAGCTTGGCAATAGTTCATCATATTAACGCTCGACTCAACAGTAGGTTCTCTGAGTGAGCGAGTCAGAGTCAGGATTTGTATTTACTTTTTGCGCGCATGAGATAGAAAAAAGTTAATCTTCGGTTGTTTCAGTACCGGGAAAGAGTTCAGCATCCTTAGTCAGTCATTGTGTTCTTGATGAGATCTCTAATACAACATAAGTCTAGTATTATCTTACAATCTGTTAAACTTCAGTGACTTAATAAAATCCAATACGTAAAAATGTTGGTATTCTTCAAGTATTTTTATAACATAGTAATTATTTACAATGATACTCTAAGATTAAAAATTGTACTTGGAAAAAATCTTTTGAACAATATATTCATTGTTTTACGAAGAGATGGGAATTTCTTTTCCTCCGCCAGCTTGCAAGGTTTTACGAGAAATAACACCTACACAAGCGAAAAAGTAGAGAGAATAGGAATGTTAAAAAAATAGATTAAAAAATAAAGACAAAAGCAGAGTAAAACATTTTTCTCTTAGTGATGAAATGTTGCAGCAGTAGTGGTTGAAAATTACTTAGACTGTCATGTATATTATAAATATTGTTTAATTTTTTAATATTTTACTTTTCAGGTAAAGTTTTGTAATCTTGCAAATGTAGTGAATTTAAATCATTGCTCAACGAATTCGGTCTTTGTTTTTCTTCAAACAATTAACCAATACTTATTATATCATGCAACCCAAAATAGTGCCTTGGCCATAAACAAGTGGCATATTGAAGAAAATGGTTAGAAAATGATTCAATACAAAGAATTCTTGCTGTCCCGAAAATGTCCTTGTAAACAAACACACTTACAATAACGTGAATGGGGACGGTGATCCACTCAATAAAAAAAACCCAATAAGCCTTCACATAATTATGTATATAAACAATCATTAAGTCAATGACAACGTTCCTTCACAAATAAGACCATCTCCACTCATTACAAAACAGCTACACTAGAATGTGCGTTCCTGACCCGATCATTCACAAGAGACAACACAAAGACAGTCACCCCACAACAAGTAGACATACAGAGGTAAGCCATTGACCCTCTCAGTCACAAAAAAGTATACAATATAAATAGTTGGCAAGAGTCGCTGCACTTCACTACAATGCCCGTGGTTGTCTTGGGGTCTCTGTGGTTTTATTGACGAGTGTACAGTTAAAGGAAAAAACAAATAATTTATAGTTTTATGGCTTGTGAACTGCACAGAATGGAAGGGAGCTACCGTCCAGGCCCCGTGTTTGCCCCTTTTATACATAATACTGGAGACGCAGACCACAGACACTGTTTATAGTAGGTAGTTTTAGGTTAGGTTAGGTTAGGTTAGATAAGGTTAAATTATGTTCGGTTAGGTCCGGCTGGGGGAGATAAGGTTAAATTATGTTAAGAGTAGGTTGGATTAAATAAGGTTAGGTTAGATTACTGTATAACATAATCTAATACAGTGATAATTAAAGAAGAGATGAATAACAAATTAAAAATTCTCATTAACTACTTATATATTTCGAAAATATTCAACAACAGAATTTCCAAACCCAAAGCAACAGCCCCAAAAAAATCTACAAATGACAAAAAAAATATATATACTGTATATATATTTACTAACTGGAAGAGAAAAACCGACACTAAAAGATTAAACACTTTTCTCCTGGAGGTCAAATATTATTGTATTGGTTGAAAGGTACATTGTCAGCCTTCAGTTTATTCATGTTCTTTTAACGTTTTTCTATCTCTCCATCACCTTTACTTCCCTCCCATTTTGTTGCGGGTTGGATCAAGAGAGAGGGAGGGAGGGATTACATAGCAAGGCAGCACAAGACAAGTGTAGAAAGCGACATAGACAGACAGACCCTTAATTTGCATACTCGATACACAAAGTGAACACACGCTGAATTACAACACTTCATATCAATTTATTGTGTTTACCGAGTCGAGTCGTAGGATTCGTTCATGCTAAAACACACACACACACACACACACACACACACACACACACACACACAAAATCCTATTCCTCGCCTGAAGTCCAATATCATAATAAAATAGGAATTATTTAAATGTATATTTGTTACTAAACCAATTCAAAATATTATTTATAACAACCTTTATATGTAGAACCTTTGTTATTTATTCAACCAAGTAAATTAATGGAACAAAAAAATACTGATATAAAGAAATAAACAGAGGAAATTTTTAAAACTTTAATTTTGGCATGTGGAAAAGGTACTAGAAACTTGTTAACACAATATAGCTACTACTACTACTACTACCTACTACTACTACTACTACTACTACTACTACTACCACTACACCTTTACGCAATGTTCTTGTAAATAATAATCGTCACTTAAAATAAATTATAGCGCAAAATTATAATTCGTGTAAAATTATAGAGTTCACAACTAGATTTCATGTAAAATCAGAGTGCAAATTTAGAGTGCATGTAAAACTAGGAACAAATAAAGAGTACAAAACTAGAATACAAACTAGAGAGCACATAAAGATTGGTATACGGGTCGTTTCGTACATAAACAGTTTCGTATATAAAGTTTCGTATAAACCTATAAAGCGTTTCGCACTTATGTCGTTTCACTACACAAAGAGTTCCGTAAATGTACAGTTTTGTGCACCTATAACACCTTTGGTATAATTCAAAATCATATCAAAATTCAAATAAAAATTATACAAAATCTGTCCAGCTTCGTCTAACTATACTCACCCCGAATATATTTCCAAATTACATAGTGTTATATTAAGAGTTATCATATACATAATATATCTATCACTACCTCGCTATAACAACCAAAATATAGATCTAAATTACAATGTCTTATAACCACAACACACACACACACACCATCTCACTGTAACAACATTGTGAGTATAATTCTGCATTATACTGGGTCGCCGAATATTAAAGTTAGAAGTTATAGGGGTGAGAAGCATGGTTGGCGTTGGGACGAAAAAACAACTTTAAATCCAGAAAACAAATTGTCAATAAAGTCATTATCATGTGTTTTATGAAAGGCGTATAAACCCCGGGCAAAAAGGTGTGTGATAAATCCTCTCTTTTTCTCCTGCTCGACCCACCACTATCACCACCACCATCTTCCATCACTATCACCATCACCACCAACCACCATCTTCCAGCACTGTCACCACCACCACGTCCATCACCACCAAAATCATCACCACCACCCACTACCATCACTAATTTAAGAGGGGGTGAGAGAAGAAAAAGGGATGAGGAGAAGGGGAAGGGGAGGGGAGGGTTGAGGGAAGAGGACCGGAAAGGGGGTGGGTGAAGGGAGGGTTGAGGGGAGGGGGAGGGTTGGGTTGAGGGAAGGGGAGATATGTATGTATGTGTGTGTGATGTATGTGTGTGTGTGTGTGTGATGTATGTATGTGTGTGTGTGTGTGTGTGTGTGTGTGCTCAAAAACCACATGGTTAATTATAATCTTTACTAATTGCCAATTCAGACTAATTAGGCTCTTGTTCCCACCACAAACCGGAGGAGTTTCCTGTGGCAGATCTCACGGCCACTCAGGACTCGTTAAGTCAAAACCACTAATGGAAGAATTCATCGCTTCTACACTCGAGTCAATCCGCGGGTGTAATTATTGTCCCTTCCTCTTCGTCTCATTTGGAAATATCTCCAGAGGTACGGCGTGATAAAAGGGACGACTTCAGGCACAGAGGATACAGCTTCATGAATACCAACCATGGACGCTGAATATTGGGAAGGATACTCTACGATCTTAAACCTGGGCGTTAAACTTATCCTTAATCCAATACTCGGTGGTAACAAGTGAACTGGCAGGGCAGATAGACTGAACCAGTGACTCGAGTTTTTTTTCCCCGAGATCATACAAGGGAGTTTGTGTCCAGGGTGATACTGACTTTTAGGGTTACTTAACCACGGTCAATGGAGGTCATGTCAGCAACATAAGGGAAATTTAAAGTGATTTGGTTGGTGGGTGGGCAAGGAACGTGGGAGGGAAGGGAGAGGGGAAAATTGAGAAGAAGGGCGAAAAAAGAAAAGGGGAGAGGAAGAGAAGGAAGTGTGGAGAAAAATAGGAGAAGAAGAACAGGATGAAGAGGGAGGAAGAAGATGAGAGAGTAAGAAGGAAGGAGAGAGAGTGAGAGAGAAGAGGAGATGAGAAAAGGAGGAAGGGTGGTCTATGAGTGGGTACTGGGTAGTCTTGGTGGTGTGGAGGATTCCCAAAAGAAAAAAAAATAGTAAAAGCGAAATAATAAGAGACGAAAGAAGATAATAAAGCAAATACCAAAATACAATAAAAAGCGGAAATGTAAATAATAAAATATAAATGGAACATAAAAACCCAAGGGAATGCAGAAACCCTCCCCCCCCCAAAAAAAAAATGAAAAGGATAAAACAATATGTAAATGAGACGCCAAAAGGGGGGTAGAAATTGATTATTAAGACTATTTGAGATATACGAAGTAATTTATGACGTCGAAAAATATCTACAAGAAAAATAACAATAAAAAACGAGAGTCGGTCAATAAAAAAAGTAGGGAGGAGAAAGGTAGAAGCAAAAAGGATATTTTGAAAGTTGAAATGGATGAGAGAGAGAGAGAGAGAGAATAAGGTGTGGATGAAGTATTATCGAGTCTATGTATCTATAAAAACCACTCGCGTCTACCCCCCTCCTCCCTTCTTCTCTGCCACACTTGCGTAGGTCAATCTTGATATATCTTACACTTTTACGCCCCTTTAAATAAGACTCACCTGTGTCGTAAATACCTCCCCTAACAACTTGAACATGGAGCTTATGGCGTCATAGCAAACCTTAGTCACTCTTAATTTGACATCTCGACGACACCCTTCAAGAAGAGCATAGAAGCCCCCTCCCCTCTCCCCCACCCTCTCTCCCCTAATTAAGCACTTGGGGAGGAGAAGGAGGGGGGCGGGAGTTAACAATCACAGGCAGTAAACGCACCGACAAGCTCCAATACATCTGTCGAACAGTTTGTTACTAGACGGATCAAGGCCTCTACTGCCGTATAACACTGACGGCTCCTATCATGTGTCGTATCGCTGTGGTGGCCGGGTTAGTGTGTTGTGGGTTCTATAGGCCTTGGAGATCTTTGCGTATAGGCCTATCAAAACTCTCGTGGCTTGGGGTATATTTTCCCTCCCCTTTAAAATGAAGTTACCATAGACATTGGATTTTTTTTTTTCGGTGTGATGTTTACGTGTCTGATGGCTGTCTTCTTTTTCTCTTGCCATATGTTGTAAGTGGATGTGATAATTCGAGCTTAATTAAATTTAGTACAGGGAGTTTTATCTTCAGCTTTTACATACAAGGCAAGGTCGTTCTGGAGGGTATATTCCTAGCTTGACATGTATGAAGTTCAGTACTGTACATAGCTTTTTTTTGTTAGCTTTATGTACAAGGAGAGGTTGTTTTGAAGGTAATATTCCTTGCCAGACATATATGAAGATTGACGCCGCACTTTATGCTCATTGCACCTGTACAGTACCGCCTTCTATATTTACGACAAGATGAGATAAGTAAGATTCTGGCTGCCAGCTCCTCGCTCCTCTGGCTGAATATTCACCAACGTGCTCGACAGTTTTTTACCGGGATATCAACCTTATCCTGAATAGTTACGAGCCAGACCCAGCAGGAACTGAAGATTTAATCACCTGAGGCTTAGTTCCAAACAGACAATTTAGATAATCTTCTCATTTCGTAGCTTGGGATGACAAACAATATATAATGGTCGTCAGATGCCAAGCCGAAGACGCTCACTAATCACTGTTTATAACGTCATCAAGCCATTAGGTGCTGAAGATGCCCTGCCCTACACCTCTACCCTGACCCAAGAACACCTTCACCTGCTGATATATTGCATCTTACATAATAACAACAACTGGGAACACGATGTCCAATAGAACACAAAAAAATATTATTCTTTATGCTGGTTAATCCGTTAATGGATTAGGGTGATGTAAGTCTGGTTGTAGAACATAATTTCTGTTATTCTAAACTACGTGAACTCAGCAGGGTATTGTGACTTGATGAAACATGAGCTGTTGTATTATTTTAGTTGTGGGTTTTTTACACTGGATGTTTTGTATGGTGAGATTTTCTTCAGTGGCATTTTGCACCGAGTAAGTTATCCATGACAGCCTTAGATATGTTGTACCTGGCATTTCCTAGTTTTCGAAAAATTAGGCTTTAATTACTCGACGTCAAGGTCATATTAAATTTCCACTCAACGGTGAGGCCATCAAGACTGAGTTTAAGACCTCAGTAGAATTATATGTTCCCGAGGACTTGAGTCATGAGTGTTGAAGGAGAGGAGTCCACTCACTCCCTCCTAGAGTTTCCCTTCAAGGATGACCTACGACCAGCTGGCGGTGGTCAGCGTCAAGATCTATGGCTGGTAACAACGCACCCTGCCCTTACCAACCCTCACCTCCCACTTCCTCCTGTAACAGCCCTATACCACTTCCTATCTCGTCCCTACTACTAACCCTAACCACCTCTACCCTGAACCATGTTACACCTACCACCTGTATCACTCCCTATCCACACCCAAAACATCACCCTTTCCACCACTATCCCTACTCTTTACCACAACCCATTCCCATCAACCGTTACCCCCAACTCCACCCAACACTATCCCTCCTCCCCAACTAACCTCGACCACCACTACCACCACCCCGTACCACACTGCCTCTCACTCTTGTACTCACGCAGTTGTGAATAAGTTACCCTTTATGTATAGAACTTAACAAATAATGTATTTGAAATACTGTGTAACATTCAGTGCCATAATATCCTGACCGCGGGGATTAATTTTTCTGGCCCTTTGTAAATCATAATCTGTAATCCTTTTGCGCTACCGCTCACAGGATGAGTATTGGGTGCACAATAAACTAGCCGCTGTAAGCGGCAAAATTCCGTGCCAGCACTACCACCACCACCACCCCATACCACCACGACGACTACCACCAATATCTCTGCCTGGGTGTACTTGGTAAATATTTGTACTCGCTGGAGGCTCCGGACGAGTCTTGTTTATAGCTTACACGAGGCAATGTGTCTGTCTACTGGTGGCTCTTTGCACTGTATGTCTCACTAGACGACAGGATAAACTCCACCTTCCCTCTTTTTTTTTTACTCCGTTTAATGAGCCATGTGATGTCGTTTATGACTCTTAAGACCAAAGTATATTTTTATTTTGGGGGTCGACGAAAGTAAGAAATTATATATCATACGCCTCTATGTGTTTTGTTTATAGTACGTGAGTAACAAGTTTATAACAAGTATTGGACGAGTTTATAACACGGTAATGATGCATAGATATTAATACAATGGCGAGTATTATTTTACGAACTTATTCATATCTAGTAATGTATGTATGTATGTATGTTTGTATGTTTGTATGTATGTATGTATGTATGTATGTATGTATGTATGTGTAACCAAAGACACCAATTGCCTGCACCACTGTCTTAAGTTTTACCGTAGGAGAAAAGCTGGCGCCAGTTCGATAAAATCTTTCTAACACTCTAAATATTTAATGATGAGTACAGTCATCTTAGTGAGATAATACATCGAATTTACCTCTCGACTAATCAGATTAATTTTGCACAACCCGAAACAACAACAACAACACGTCCAAAAACTAAAGGCTAATTAGCATATTTTGTGTGCTGGCAATACGGTTATCCTGACCCGCATATGTCATTAGACTAAATTACCCCGGCAGACCGTATATGCCATGGTGTCATTACGTGACTGTTGAAGCCAATTACGACAGGATGAAGACAAACAATTTAATTAACTTATACAGTGCTCGAAATGTTTCTGGTTATGTGGGATCTGCACGAGTCACGGGCCTCACCTCCTACTGGGCCTAAACCGAGCTTAACCGATAGGATGGAGGGCCGTTAGGATGGACGGCTGTTAGGATGGCGGGCCGTTAGGATAATGGGCCGTTAGAATAGAGGGCCGTTAGAATTGAGGACCTATTAGACTAAGGCCCTTTAGAACTGGGCCTCATTATGACTAAGCAACGATCCTTATGGTTAGGTTAGGTTATAGTGGCCTACTGAGACCAGACCCCCATTAAGCCTTTAAACTTTTCTTCAAATACGTCTCTAACACAGCAGCTGAACCATACTATATGAACCATAATTTTTTCCATAGATCACCTGAAGAATAGCCCCCCTCAGTTTATTTCACCATAAGGTTAAGTAAGTATCGTAACGTTAACCTAACCTAACCTGAAATAATCAGGGCGCTAATCTTCAGGTGTTAAAATTTATTATATAAAATTTTATGTATAAGTGAAAACCTTCAGATTCATCTTTATACCCAGGAGCAAAGGGTAGTATAGGAGGTATTCTGCTGTTACATAAAACAAGACAAAATAAAACTAAACTAAAACAAAAGTAAAAACAAAAATAATAAGAATGAATTACATCATAATAAACATACGTTAGTGTACACACGCATATAAATTAGTACTCACACATGAGTATAACACACACACACAAATCATACATACAATGGCGCACACACACACACACGCGCACATACACTCGCACACGCGCGCGCGCACACACACACACACACACACACACTTGTTCATATCCTCAACTTGAACCCACACATATAACATCGAACAATACTGTATCCTCTCCCACGACCCACAATGCTTTACAGAGAATAAACAAAGTGTTATGATAACGTAATAAAACTATTATACATGACACTGATAATTAAGACATTATATAACACTCACCAGCGGGAGACGCGTTGACACTCCTGCGGCCACAAGACATCGACCTGAAAGAGTACAGGAGGTAATAACATTTCGTGCTGTGAATTTCCTGGAACGAACACCTGCATACCTGTATAATTAAGGGAGTACTTCAATCTCCTGTCATTGCATAAAACAAAAAACAAAAACTATTGATATTCCATGATATAAAACTTGTTTTTTATGTGCATCTTAATAACCTCTGCCGTGCTAAGGATAAACTACCACAGAAACAATTATTTTTTTTAGTGTTATTGATGGTACTGTAGTCACCAGGTGATACTCTCCTCTCCCCTGGTGCTACGAGAGACTACTGTAAGTTTCTGTGAAGGATGATATGTTGAGTTTTCTTTTATTAAGTAATTTTGATGATTTAATATGACAAATATATCAATACAGTAATTTAGGGTCAATGAAGAGGTCAATATAACTTATGTCTCGCACGCACGCGCAGATCCTGTATTACACTTTTTAGATGTTTATCATGACCATCCCTAATCACTGATGGGTCATTTCTGACAATCTGTGTGTGTGTGTGTGTGTGTGTGTGTGTGTGTGTGTAATGTCTCTCTCTCAGTCTGTTTGTGTGTGACCATTTCTGTTAGTATATTTGTATCAGCAGTTATACTTCTATCAGTATGTCTGTCTTTGTATCATCACCACCATCGTCCAGTAGAGAATAGACATTAACTCCAGACTCGGCTCTAGCACCGACCTTGACGTGTCACGGCACAGAAGGTCAAAGACCAAAGTTAACGGGGACAATTAGGACTGGGTGTAGATACACTGCGAAGGGGAACTGCTTTGTGTTAACTGTTATCCCTCCCAGCGCGCGCGCGCGCGCGTGTGTGTGTGTGTGTGTGTTTGTGTGTGTAAATGATCAGTATTGTCGTCTGGTAATTGATAGCAATAGAATATTAAATACATCGTGGGAGGTAATTACTGTACTACTGAAGGCTACATGATGTAGGAGTGTGTTGGGTTAAGTGAAGGATCGACTCTCAGACATGACGTGGCTGAGGGAAAGAGAGCCCTGACTCCAGACAAGGTTAGGTTAGGTTAGGAAGGAATGCCTGTAAACACATCAAGAAGAGTGAGTGAATACAGACACGGCAGTCCCTGTATGCACATTAACACACATGGAAATCACACACCATCTGTTTGATTGACTTCCATCTAAGAGAGCAAGATTTATACACATGTATGAGCCCACAAGTCTGAGGTATTTATATTTTATTTGGGTACTATCTCAGTCATGCACAGCACCCCATGATCCACAACCACCCACAGGAATATTAGTACAGTACACTAGTCGCCTCCACGAAACAAACATATCTATAGCTGCATGATTATCATTAATGTTGAAAGGATTTATTTCAGCCTTGCAATTAGGCCAAGAGCATTTATCAACAACACAACGCAACACAACAGCGAGAACAGAACCTGAAAATAACACGTTTTGTCTGGGCAAAGTTAGACAATGTTGGATAACTACATAAATGGGTATATTGTAACGCTAAACTACCAGTTACGTTAATAGGTCAGGTTACGATGTTTAACGATGGTTATTTAGCTTTCAGAAGTGTGTGAATAAGTACATGATTGTATTTACAGTATTCATTACGCCAGATTTCGTTCTGACCTTTCATTAATATTTGTTTGCATTTATTTATCAGTAATCACTATTATTTTTACTTAAATAAGTCTTACGTGGATAATTCGGCATCAGATAATTTTTTTCACTTACCAACAGAGTTATTATTGTAAGCATTTCTATACCTGCCAGGTGGGGTGAATCGGCCTCTGTTTGTGTCTTCACTTACCAACATCAAGCGTTACCATGCGCATCTCTTATACATGCTAAGTGAGCGAGTCGGCAATGACGATACCCGGCATTACAGTTCCGGAGTCAAGTGAAAGTATAGTGACGTCAGCTATCAACAGACAGAATAATAACGTTGACGAGTTGTTGTTGGTTTATCGTTAAGAATCAACTGGTCATCACCTACAGTTGTTCTTCCTTTATTCTATTTTGTTTACATTTCAGTATTAGTTGGGTTCGTTCGTCTTCGGCTGCAACAACTACAAATAAGGTCATGTGTGTGAGTGTCATGCAAAACTTCTCGTTGACGTCAATGCAGAGTTTATATGATAGGCTAATCGATTCAGGAGATCCAGGTGTGCATGATTATAACATACTGTGTGTTGTCTGTGTTTCTCTGTCATGAAATTGGTTTGATCTGTGTGCTGAGTTTGTGTCTGTGTCCGTGTGTTAAGCTTGTGTTTGCCTGTGTGTTCGTTTGTGCCTTGCTTTTGTCCGCGAGTGTTCAATTTGTGTGCTTTTGTCTATTGCCTGTGTGGGTATTTCTGAGTATTGTGCGCTATGTATGTGTGTGTGTGTGTGTGTGTGTCCTTGGTCGTGCTTTAGACTAGTGCACGTAAGCATGGGAGAACGTGTATATGCTCACGTAAGTATGAATGCACACACACAGCTTCCGAAAAGTACTAATGTGTATGTGTGAGGAGTGAAGGGATGGGGAAGGTTAAATAAAATAAAGGAGATGAAAGTATAAGTTAAGAAAATATTTTCGATTTAAATTTGTTAATGTTTTTAATATTTTTTTTTATGCCTAATTTTTTCATGCGATTTTCTTCTACCACAATCTTATTCCGAATTTGCGAAGTTTCAATTCAATCAATACAAATCACTGCCGTGATTAAAAAAATGCCATTTTACTTGTTATTTTGTATTTGTGTATCTTTTATGGATGTATTTCTGAAAGGAAGTGAATAATAATATCAATGTTTTATTATTATTATTATTATTATCATTATTATTATTATTATTATTATTATTATTATTATTATTTCGATGATTATCATTCGTATTATCATAACCATTACATTATAATCACACTTCAAACAAAACACTCAATTGCACATTATCACACACTGCATCTATCACTAGAACTGCAACAACAACGGAAAACCTAAAGTAAATTTACATTTGCAACTTTCCAGTCAATCTCAGGGGGGTTCATTATCGCCCGAGACACACCCAATACTAACATAATCACATTGAATAAGACCCAGAGGCGTTGTGCGTCTTCTCCGAGGCCTTACGCTGCTCCCTGTGCGATTTATGGAAATTGCTTTTAAAGAAGTAACTTATTGTTGTCAGTCGTAAGTTAAGGGGGGTAGAGTGAAGGCAATTTGGAAAGGGAAGCTAAATACAGAGTTGGTGTGATTATGTTGGTTGTTTACAGTTAGTCGGCAAGGCTTTTGGTTGGTTACTTGGTTAGTGAGTGGTATTATTGGTCGGTCGGTCGGTCGGTATAGTGTTGCTGGTCGGTCGGTAAAGTTGGTTGGTTGGTTTCGTCAGTTGGTTTATCTGGTTTTTAGTTATTTAATTGGTAGTTAGTTAGTTAGTTAGTTAGTTAGTCGGCGTTGTTCTCCGCAGGTTAACTAGTTATTACGCATGTTTGCTCGAGTCGTTATGGTTATTGGTTTGTTAGTCAGTAAGCGTGCTTCGTAGTTACTTATCAGGCATGGTTGTGAGTGAGTTAGTCGGCGAGGATGTAAGGTAGTTAATAAGTATAGAAGGTAGATAATCAGACGTAGATGTTGGGTAGTTTGTTGTAGGGGCTGTTGGGTAGTTGGCTAGGTGTAGTTCATGGTTAATCTTATCGTTGTAGTTGTTGGGTGTAAGGGCGGAAACGATCCTCCGGCTGGTTACCGCTGCTAACTCGCTTGTTTGCTGGTGCAGACGACACTTGGGGCGGTTGGATAGAGGTGAGAACGGCAGCGACTACCTGGGTCACGGGCAGATTCAACCCAGCCGCCATACAGTCACTATCTAGCTACCCAGCTGTCCGTCAAATTCTGGCTGTGATCTCATCATAGGTCTTGGACTCGTGGGCTGTGTTCCCAGACCTTCACCTATCAACTGCCAACTCTCTGGTCATCTACCACTACCGCATACCACGACCGTCAGTTCATCTCATTCCGTCTGTGCCCCGGTGTTCTCCTGCCATTTCAAGACGTCGCCCGAGTGTGGAGTTGAATGGACGCTTCCCTACCCTGAGTGTGCATCACCGTGTTCCAGAACCTTCCCCCAGGGCCACTGCTGTAGGAAATATTTGTTCATTGTTTGATTCTATGATTGTTTGATTCCATTAATTGCCGACTCCCCTTTATTGTTCGATTCTATCAATTGCTGACTCTCATTATTTGTTTGATTCCTTTAATTGTTTGCTTCCTTTAATTATTTGACTCCATTAACTGTTGACTGCCTTAATTGTTTGACTCCCGTAATTATTTGATGTTTGTTGAGTGGTGTCAGAGTTTTGTGTTATATTTTTATAGTAAAGAGATGCCAATCTCAAACGGTTGTTTGTTGTTCCTCAGAAAACCATGGTCCTTGACTTTCCTTTATTAAGATCCTGATTAGCCTGGTAAGGGATTTCTATCCCTAAGTCCCAGGCCTTTACATTGGGTGACTAATGGACTTAGTTGCCAAGCCAGTCGATTTGTTATTCATTAGACAACTTTAAAAAGAGGTGGCGTGATCTGCGTAGTTATTACTAATGCTACTATCGTCATTATGACTGGTTATAACCAATTGCCACTATCAACATTATGTTTAGATACGACTGTTGTCACTACCAATATTATGTTTAGTTATGACTATTATTACTACCAACATTACTAAATAGTTATTTATTAATGTAAAGGTGTTAGGTTATATGTGGAAGGAAAGGCGATTACTGGGAGGGAATCCCATAGTCGTGTTCTGAAAGGATTATTGAACAGTGTGTGTTTTATAAAAGAAATTCTCAAGCAGTACAATGATTTGATGTTTACGGGATTATTATTATTAATACTGTATAAGGCACTTTATACTAAGAGGCAACAGACCACACTGATATATATTGGCTCTTGCCAGGTAATGTATATAATGTTTGATGTGATTTCATTGATTCTTATCACGGAAGACAGTTTGACTATACAAAGAACGACAACATAGCTTTAATCATTGAACGAGACCTTGAACTACATCATGTCATCTCTAAAAAGTAGTGATATGCAGGTTAGAATGTTGATTGGTTACTTGGTCCCAGTCGTAATGGATCCCAGTCCTAATTGGCCTTAGTCATAATGAGTACCAATTCTATTAGTGCCCCATACTAATAGGCCCCCAATCCTAATAGTTAGGTTGTGTTGGAGGCCTATTAGGACTTGTCGTTTTATGATCAGTAGACGTTGTAAGGATCCTGATCAGAAATTCATTATGGCTATATATTGTAGTGTAATCACCGGCAGGATGATGAGGATGACCATCCACAAGAAGACTGGCCTTTATGTAATACGTATCCCCTATTCTTATCATTATTCCCGGATTACGAGAATAACACAAAGACGCAGTACCACCAGATGACACAGACGAAAATCACTTGCAGCTATACATTTATTGGATCACGTGACGAATAGCTTTTTTTTTCACCTATTGATTAAACACCTCCTGGGGGGTTAGGTTAGCGTCAAGGTGTTTAATCATCCGGTGAAATAAGCAGAGGTGGAACATACAAGGAAGATGTAAGCATTGATCGATCTTCATAATATACTACAAATGGTGATATCAAACATGAAACGCCATAATTGTTTGTTTTTCTGTCTATTTACATTTTTTCCCTCTTCCTTGGTTAATCATCACACCCACAAGAGTCCCGGGGAAAGACAAATTGGCAGAAATCAAGGTTCCAATTAAAGCACGAGTCTCTGAGGTCACAATTGAGGCATGAGACTGAGGCCACAATTGACGCCTGAGGAGATATCAGATGGAAATCTTCGGATCACAAGTATATCAACCTAAAACCTAAGGTGAGAAGAATCAAGACAACAATGATGTAAATTTGCCAACTCTAACTTAATCAAGGTTGTCGTAGCTTGAAGAAGAATTACATCATCATCTGACAACTACAGAACTCAGCTTAAGATCGTAGAAAGCTAGACTAAAGCTTCAATGGCTTGTGAGTTATTTCCTCACACAGATGTTCCCAGGACAAAGATTCGAATGAAGACGAGGAAACCTGTTAAATATAAAGTATTTAACACAAGTTTCTCGTACGTCACACAAACTCAAAACTTTTAAAACATTTTATTTGCAATTTGCATACAGAGGAAGTTACTACACGTCTGCCTGCCGCGTCTTGGCCCGGGCACAGTACAACACCCTGATATCTACGGCACGTCTTCACTCAAAAACTTATGACAAAGATAAGCAAACTCCTCAGAAAGTTGCTAAAACGTGCTTGCTTGTGCGTATATATATATATATATATATATATATATATATATATATATATATATATATATATATATATATATATATATATATATATATATATATATATATATATATATATGGGTTAGTGTGTGTGTGTGTGTGTAAAAATAGCATTCACGATTAATTAAATCTCAAATATCTTCAACCTCACACTGAAAACGAGTGCTAAAAATAATGAAAAAACCGTATTGGGCAAAAACAGTTTAGCTGATCTACTGTAAACGAATAAACAAACTGCAGAAAAGATACCCTGGGAAGTCATATTAACAAACCGAATAGTAAAAAAATCAACCACCTCGACATTCCAATTTTACCGAAAGTCTCTGAGCGCAACTTTACAAATCACACGAAAATAAAATGTAAGGAGAAAAATATAAAGAGAGAGTTGGGGACGGAAAGATCATCAATATTTCTGGTATACTTTACTGGCCAGTCAGTCCATCATCCCCCAGAAATAACTTGTGGCCAAGACACGAATTAATCCGAGTAATTGGCGAGAGGAGCAGGAACCCAGGAAAGCCCGGAGCCACCACCACTACCACCAGCAGTAGCCATGCATCAAGGGGAAGGGATCAGCTCTTTGGCAGGGAAATTATTGCGGGGCTCCGGGGACGCCGCATGACGGCCCGATCAATCAAACCTGCGAGCCCTTCGGGAGCCTCAACTTGGGATGGTGGGGGGGGGGGGAGAGCTAAACTTCCTACAAGACCTGGCTGACTCCAAGAAGGTCTTAGCTTGCAATTCCTTAAGTCTTTAGCTAAGGATTCTTAAACTTCTGGACTCCAATACTCCAGGAGGATCTTGCTTGATCGTTCCATGGATCTTGGCAAACAATTCTTGAATTTTGGATAACACTGTTTAATGGGTCGTCTTTGGCAACTGCATAAGCCCTGGTTGGAGATTTTTGAAGTTTTAAAAAAAATAGTTGCATGAAGAGAGACTTAGCTGCTAGTTCTCTAAGTCTTACCAAGTTATTCCTAAAGTATAGAATAGGACACATCCGATGGGTCGAATACAACAGACATAATTTTTTCCTTGAATATCTAAACAGTTTGTCTTTTCCACTTTTCAAATAAAGTCGTCGTGTCCGGACGGTTAAAGGTGGTGAGGTCCTTTCTGGGAACCTGAATTTTATTCCAGATACGTTGAAGAATTGATTCAGTAATATTGAACCTTATCAGAAATTCGTAAGGTTTTGTTTAGTAACTCTTAAACGTGTCGCACTCTTGTGGCCTTAGTCAATACTTATAAGGAAAGACTAATCCAACAGGAAATGTCAAGTATTTTTCATCAACTCTAACATCATTACCAATAATCGTAAGAACCATCCAGCTTCTATGATGTCTCACTAAGAAACTCTAAATTCAGCAAATCGGAGGCCTTAGTCATCAACTCCGAAGGTTTCATCTCAAGATTGTGACGACATATACCCAACGACTCGGGAATTTGTTTGTGGACGAGACGTGAGCCAATCCGAGTAATTGGCCCGGAGCAGGTTTTGGTCACTTTGGGAAATGCTATGTGATGAAATGTTTACATATTTATTTAACTATCGATTTGCTTACGTTTAAATGAGATGGCACGAGCTAAAGGAACTAAATTGTAGTATTATTTTTTTTATCTGAAAAGAATGAGGAAAATATATGAGAGAATAGTGGATAGCAGATACAGAAAAATATACCGATTCCTTTTGATGTGTTTGTCTTTCGTTTATTACGAATTAGAAGAGAAGAAGATGGGTATAATAAGAAACGAATGGGAAGTACAAGAACAGCGACGAAGGAAGTAGAAAGGAAAAAACTGAAGGAAAAAAATACACACACTAGCGATGTAGAAAAAAAATGTTAAAGAAACGGATTGTAAAGGGAAGGAGAAAGGTAGATATAGTGATAAAGGAACATCAGAATAAGAGTAACAGAAAAAAACCCAGAGTAACAGCAAAAAAACAAATGGATAAAGCTGAGAGAAACACAGCAAACCTCAGTCAAAACTTTTACCAAACTCACCCTCAAGTTTTCAACCATAATTTCATACTAACATTTTATATACGTCTCTAGTTCCCATCACCGCCCTCTCTCTCTCTCACCACCACAATTATCACACTACCTGTCACTTCTCTTCTATTCTCTCTTCTTTTCTTCTCTCTACTAATACCTAATACTCCTGTACTTAACCCTACCATCATATTTAAAAAAAAAGTTATCAGCATCTTATATCATTATCGACAGGTTTACCACTATCTTCTGTGACTGTATCTAGTCTTCCGTTCAATATTTCCTTTACGTTCCATTTCATCCCATTTTGGTATTCCTCTTGTTTCATTTATCCATCCAGCATCCCTTCCATTCCTTCCCTCCCTCCCCTTCCATCCCTACAGTCTCTACACTCACTCATCACCTTTTCCACTCCTTTTTTTTTACCCAATGATCTCCCCTCTCTCTCTCTTACTCTGCCACTTTCCCATACCCACCCATCACCCACTGACCCACCCATCACCCACTGACCCACCTATCATTCCCCTGACCCACCCACCATCCTTCAAATCTCCCTCGATCCCCCTCCACTCCTCACATCCCCTCATACATACTGTACATCACTCACCCAGCACCCCTCAAAACCCTCTATACCCATTCCTTACATCCTCCTTAACCCGTCTCCTCCTCCCACCCACCTAGTACCCCTCACACCCTCCCTTCGCTCTGAACTTTTCCCGTCTTCCGGGTCAGAAGACACTATCCTGCCACTAATAAACCTTCATTCGTGATGATGGCATGGTGGCTCTTCCAAGAGTTTCCAGAGCCACCTAGCGACCTTCCAGGACTTCCAGGGCGTCCCTCGGATAGCTAATGAATAGAGGAGCTGCAGCATCAAAGTGGAGACCAATTTGGTAGCCATCACTGCAATTAGACCAGTGTTTCCCAGTGCAGGTCCGCCAGTTGCAATTCTTGGCCGAGTTGAACCGAACTGAAAAATTGCTTTTGATCCCCACAAACTTTGACCACGGTTCGCTTGGGAGACGAAATTCTGAGGTGAATTTCTGCATGTTGCTCCAGACGGGATTGTAACGAAGCAGAGAGTAGGTATTTTCATCAGGGACTCGCCAAACATTCACACAGTCTCCCCACAGGATGCGGATGATTGTGTCAGGAAAATTTTATCAAATATTTATTATCTGTCGAAATTTGTTGAAATTTATTTTTGTTTATTTGTGATCTTGAGTTGTAACTTTTTTGACCATATCCGCTGATGAACTTAGTTTGTATCTACTATTTACTTTCCTCAATTTGCTCGTCATGTTGTGCACACACATATACTTCCATTTCTGCATTTACATCACCAATAAATACCACACCACTCTACATTCTAGCCAGACTCCCTGATCATCTATTATAGACAAGGTATCAAGGTTTAGCACTTCTAGCAGACTGAATATACGCCCGGAAGGTGTGAAAAGACAAATTAATTTCTTTTAACATCAGCTGTTCATTCTTGATCTTGGGTTAAGTGAATGGTACTTAAAACCTCACCTCTTTGGAGCTGATTTATATGATCAATCTGGGTACCAACTGCGACATAATGTTTATCTAACTTGATGTTCAGATGTTGTGGATGTTCGTGTGATTTACTTTTCTGACAAGAGAAGAGGAAAGGGAGTGAGCCATAGCTTCTGGCAACGGGAAGAGTCATTCTGCCTGGGGTATCTGGTGTGTGGGAGACTTGCTTGTGGGGTGGAGTCTCAGTATCTGGTGTGTGTGTGGGAGATTTGCTTGCCACTACACACTGCCTTGCATACTTCATTTGTTTAGTTTATCAACTTAATTCTTGTTTAAATGTGGTGTTATTACTTTTAATCATAATAACTTGTGTACACATTTCTCACAGTAATTGAGTTATGATTATTTCTTTAATGCTGACTTTGTTATTATTAGAATCAAGGTGATTTTTTGCAGGACATTGTTAATTATACGTTCAATTACTATTATGGGTACACGTATGCTAAAACTTATCATCAACGGTATGTGCGGTAAAACATCTTATCATCGAGGGTACGTGCGGTAAAATATCTTATTAACAACGGTATGCGCAGTAAAACACCTTATCAAGGATACGTGCGGTAAAACATCTTATCATCAAGGCTACGTGTGGTAAAACACCTCACATCAATGGTTCGTGCGGTAAAACACTTCACATCAAGGGTAAGCGCGGTAAAACGCCTCACATTAAGGGTACGTGCGGTAAAACACCTCACATCAAGGGTACGTGCGGTAAAACACCTCATAGCAAGGGTATATGCGGTAAAACACCTCACATCAAGGGTACATGAGGTAAAACACCTCACATCAAGGGTACATGCGGTAAAACACCTCACATCAAGGGTACATGCGGTAAAACACCTCACATCAAGGGTACATGCGGCAAAACACCTCACATCAAGGGTACAAGCGGTAAAACACCTAGCATCAAGGGTAAGTGCGGTAAAACACCTAACATCAAGGGTACGTGCGGTAAAACATCTTATCATCAAGGGTAAGTGCGATAAAACACCTCACATCAAGGGTACATGCGGTAAAACGAGTTAATATCAAGGATGCTTATACTATAAAGACACTGATTATCATGTTTTAAGAGTTATCTGTCGTGGGGGGGGGGACCAAGGAAGACCTCCACACCACACTATAACCTGACAATCCCTCTGTATACTCAACCATTCAGGGGTAGAGAGGAATGGGAAATACCAAGCGCTACTGATTGCTTGCGGTGGAGCTGATTTTTTTTGTGTGTTTTGTTTTCCATTTGAGGACCAGGGTTTTGGTTAAATTTTCTCTCTTTTTTTTTTAGACGAAGGAAACGGAGTTGTGTATAC
Source organism: Homarus americanus (assembly GCF_018991925.1). NCBI lineage: Eukaryota > Metazoa > Arthropoda > Malacostraca > Decapoda > Nephropidae > Homarus > Homarus americanus. The sequence goes on from NW_024712489.1 coordinate 220,576, forward strand.
ACGTGTTTTCTTTTTTATGCCGCTTGTTGTTTATATGTGAATATTTGTGTGTGTGTGTGTGTGTGTGTGTGAATACGAATCTCTCTCTCTCTCTCTCTCTCTCTCCAACGGTAATTATGCAGTAACTCTTGTCATATATTACGATCCGCCAAATTTATGCAAAGTTTAAAATGATTACCATCCCTGAAAAAATATATATGGAATTTATATTGGCGTCAATGAGAGTATTAGTGGAGGATGAAGCGGGAAAATTTGGTGAATAATATTGGCAGTGGTGCGTGAAGAAGAAGAAGGAGGAGGAGGAGGAACGAGAGGAGGAGGAGGAGGAGAAGGAATAGAAGGAGGAGGAGGAGGAAAAGGAGGTATGAGAGAAGGAGGAAAATGAGAGGAGGAAAATGAGAGGGGGAGGAGGGGGAGATAGGAGGAATAATGAGAGGGGGGAAGAAGAGGAGGAGGGAAAAGAGGAGTGGGAGGAAGGATCGAAGAATTAATGGGCTCCGAGTCAGCTGAACCTGCCTGCAGACGTGTTACGATACAAATCATTATAATTTTTTATAGTTGTGTATGTGTGTGTATGTTTGTGTATGTGTGTGTATGTTTGTGTATATGTGTACGTTTGAGTATGTTGTGTAGATTTTTTTGTACATATGTTTGCTGTGGTACCTGATAGTTCATGTAAATTTTGTTTTTACCTGACTAAATTTACTAACGCTAATAATCAGGATTTTGTGTGTAGCGTTAAAATTACACTACGACTCTACTATAACTTGATTATTCTCCCTTAGGTTAAGTCCTTCAGCGTTATATTCATCTCCTCATTTATTACTCATCATCCTGTTACTCATTATTCATCACTTTCTCGTAATCTGAAGCTATTATTGAGATTCACCTTTCATCCACAAATTTATTCATTATCCTTATTCTCACTTATCCTCGTATTTCTCACATATTATACCCCCCCTACAGGGAGGAAGTAATTACCAAGCTGAGTGAAGAATTTATTGCCATATAAAAACTTATGGATAAAACGTTAAGGATAAAATGAAAGAAAAAAGGAGACACCAATAACGTTGATAATTATAAGGAGGAGGAGAGGAGGAGATAATAAGGAGGTAAATGGGATACAACAAATGGGATACAACAAATGGGATATATATATCATGGGGGTTAGAAGTGTCCTGGAGGAAGGAAAGTATTCGAGGTGCGAGGGGAAGGAGTGAGATTAAGGGATGGGCAAAGGGTCAAATATCCGGGAGAAAGGTAAGGGGGGGGTAGAAGTATATTTCCACGGTTCTTGTAGGGGATTTTCAGGTAGGATAGGAAAGGGAAAGGGGGGCGGGAGGAAGGAGGGGGTGGGAGGAGGGGGAAGGAGGGCGGAGTGAGGTGGGGAAGGAGGGGGGAGTGGAGGGGGAAGGAGGGGGAGTGGGGAGGGAGGGCGGAGTGAGGTGGGGAAGGGAGGGGGGGTGAGGTGGGGAAGGAGGGGAGGAGGGGGAAGGGAGGGGCAGGTGGGGAAGGGGGAGGGGCGGAGTGAGGTGGGGAGGGGCGGAGTGAGGTGGGGAAGGGAGGGGCGGAGTGAGGTGGGGAAGGGTGGGGCTTAGTGAGGTGGAGAAGGGAGGGGCTGAGTGAGGTGGGGTAGGGAGGGGTATTACTTAAGAATTACTTACACGCCTAAAGTAACATCAATTTTGGGGCGAAACTCTGATATACGATGTTGATTGGTGTATATAATCTGTGAATCGTCTCCTGGAACAAGTTTCGGGGTACTGACCGAGTGATTTTCACCACCAACAAGATAAACCTGATCATGGTTGCATAATTACGAGAATGATGTCCAAGTTTTAACTAGTCAACGTTCCGCAGGGAGAAGCTGGACCACAACACCGAAGGATGTCTCTCTAAACACTCCATCTATATCATATAAAACTTAACTGCCAAACTTACCCTTTTAATATTTCAATTAGGTTATATTTTAAAGAGTTTTGTGCCACTAAACCCGGCCTGTGTTCTGGGAGGAAAATTACACCTAACTCTCGGCACCAGGTGGTGGATCAACACGGCTGAGCCAGACAAGTGAGAAACACTTCTCGATCAGGTGTGGCTGACTAATCTATCTTGACAAGTCCCAGACCTACAGACTGTTATGTGTAAAGGTGTGCTGGTTGATACGTAACTGCTCAGATGTTGTAGAAATGTTAAGTTTTGTTTGAGCTTCTCACCGGAGTAAAATTTAATGCAAAATACCAAAAAAATCTTATTCTAATAATATCTGACGTTTATGCTTGTGATGGCAACTTTCTAATGGTCCTGTGTAGTCGGGACGCACCACTCCCAACACCCTAAGTCCCTCAAATCCTACTCCTAGACCTTGTCTGTTCTCCCCGTGGTCCCCAAGGTGTTTAGTGTGTGTTGTGTACAATGAACTGTTCAAGTATATTACCCTGCAGATATTTATCAAGTAAACAGTGTCAAATCGTAGATCATATACCAGTATAAACTGTTACACGAAACTGTCTGAGCTGCCCTAGATCTGAACAATTTAAGGCATTCCTCTATATTCTCTATCCCAACCATCCTCCTACATACATTCCCTCCCCCCCTCCTACCTTTTCACAACACTTCAGTTCCCTAATTCTCCTTTTGAGTGACCTCTGACCTGACAACAAACGGTACACAGGACCTGACCAGCCCTGGGTTGACCTGGGCTCCCATGGGTCACACGACGGGTAGATAGACACCCTTTACTTGTTAAAGGGACTTCCTGTTGATGGGGCGAGGGTCGAGGGAGTTAATGGATGTAAAGGTGTAAATTATGAAGATGATTAAGCAGTCATATTAGCTGAAAGTACAGGAAAATGCGTGAATGTACACTCGCATGTTAAGCCCCTGCACGCACACACACACACATATGCAAGTATACAATTTTCAACAGGAGATCCACACCCGCCTTACACCATACCAAGAAAAGATGTGTACACTCGCAAAGGTTAGTAAAAAGTATAAACCAGAGAGCCTACAAGGATAGAAGAATAAAAGGTAAACAATATAACATACAGGGTAATCAAAAGGTTGCAGCTGCTGTACAGTGCGTGATTTCGATGAGGAACTGCAGCATTGGGAAACCTTTTGGCGTGCTTCTCTTTCAGTGAGACTGTCATATTCCCCTTTTATTGATAAACACATTTTGGAGATAAAGGTTTAAGACGAAGGCTGACATCCACCAATACCAAATAAAAAATTCAGTGCACTGCAACTTTTTAATAACTCTGTATAAAGGTTAAAGGTACAAGCACCCTGCAATACTGTACCGTATACTCGGCACACTCATGCATGGGGGAAAACTCACACACGTGTACAGGTGCAAACACAAAGACACTGACAAATACAGGTGTGCACACACACAAACACTACAGGTACACAAACACAATAATAAAACATGAACATTACCCCAAGATTAACAAATATGTGTAATAAGACAAAATAACTGAAAATACAAATTAAAACAGGAGCCGACATGGCTCTCAACAGCGCTTATTGATGATAGAGTTAACACACAATCGGGCACAATAATTAAAAGCCCAGCTCTCAAACAATCCCGGTAATTTATTTGAGCTTAATAGCAAAGCCGCTGAATTAAATTTTGTTTATATCAGTTAACCTGACCCCCTCCCCCAAGGTATTACACCTTGACCTTGACCTGACCCCCAGGAGACACCCACACGCATGCGCTATGCTGAGCCCACGTGGTGTATATTCCGTATATCTTCTGTGCATGTATTCCTTGCAGGGTAGGTCAGTTGTGTATGCTGTATATACACAGTGAGCATGCTTATTGCACATTGTAAATATAAGACTGTAAACCTCTGTATACATATACTGTACATGAGTAACATTATACGTGTATATAACACAAACAGTAAAAGTTTTATATGTACTGTACCGTCTGTACGGATAATCTATCCATAATTTAAGTTACACACATACACACAATAGATATCTGCCCTCCATGCATGCCCTCTGGGAGAGCAGCTGGAGTCACTTGTCCACTGCCCCCCCCCCCCTTCCCTACCATTAACTACTTGTCCTAGGATTTTCCAGGAAAATCTCACAAGGAAAAAGTGGAGGGATAGTCGATCAATTCATGACTCATGTGAAAGTGACAATTTCAATTCGAAAAGAAATGAATATTGTGCCGAAACAATGAAGCGGCTAGTGGGAACACATTGCCTGTTATCGAGGTCAGTAGTCAAGTGTAGACCCATAGTTGGCACCATGGCTGGGTATTACAACCTTCAGTATTATCCCTACAATACCATCGGGGAGTGAAATACCACAGCCACTATTTTGTTCCACCACCAGAGAAACCACATATCAAGAGGCGTTCAGTTAAGTACACCGACCCTCTCAGCTCTCTCTGATCATCACCATGACTTCATCTGTAAATTTGAGGGAGAGGTTCTGCACCACCCTCTTCACACACACACACACACACACCCACACAAACTGAATCTACGTTATATCACCGTTGCTGTACCCGTGTTTATTTCTCCCCCTCTGTGTCTGGCACTAACTAAAACCATGACCTCAGTCCCGAAAGCCCAGGGGAGGTCACCGTGTGTTCTGTTGCGATTTTTTCCTTTCTCGTCTTTTAATGCGGGACGATGATGAAGAGGAGTAAAAAGACGACGACGATAAGAGATAGCTTTACAATGATAATAACATAAGACGATAACGAGGGGGAGGATGATAAGAAAGGGAATTATGAAGAATAAGATGATGACAATGACACTGATTACGATGACGATAATCAAGACAATGATTAACGACGATGCCTTGTCCCTGCACCAACTGAAGCACCAGTCGCTTAGTATACAGTTTAAAGCTGATGGTATGGAGAGAAAGATTTTAATCATTTCAGGCTAAAGAAAACACCATGCTTTACCTACGTGAGAATGTTAGCATAAAACAACAAACAACAGCTCGGTAAACAAACCTTTGTCTTGTGAATAGAATACCACATTTACATGAGTTAATATGATTATTTCGGATTGTTAAATTAGGTTAGATTAGGATATGTTAGGTAAGGTTAGTTTTAGATGTGGTTAAATCTTAAAGTGAAATAAGGTAGGGCTAATCTTCACGTGATCCTTCTTTTCAGACAGACATAAGAACACACAAACAGACAGTAAGCGCAACAACTACCAATTCACCCTTAAGAGAGTAAAAAATTGATACGGACTTGTAGCGAGTGTCTGTGTATATCTGGAGGTCAGATTACGTATATAAACACAGGGACCATCTATTAAATATGCAAATGAGACATACGAAAACAAGTCACCGTCACGCCTGAGGGTAGACACACAGCTTCCCAAGATGTTGATGGTAGTCTTTTATGTTCTATCTAACTCCCGTGACGTTCGCCTTGACAGCAGCAGACAAGGGCCACAGGAGTAAACTCGTGGCCGCAGAACAATAAGAGCTACATGCGGGCAGGTTGCAAACAGTACCAACTCGGCAACAGAATGGCAAAACAACACACAACGGGAAGCCTATTTTAACAGTAACTCACGAAACAGAACAGTGGATTTCAGTAACAGGTAAGGAAAAAAACCCGGTTAATATCAGGGAGAGGACAGCGACAGATGGGGACGTTACAACAGATTCCAGGGCTGGCAAGGCTCAGGTAGGGTCTCCTGGGGCTCTTGGCTGTGTCTGAAGTGGGACCGAGGGTGAGGGGAACTTCCTGTCTTATACCCTCGAGAAGGATGCAATCGTAGCTCCCTCATCGATTGTGCAGTCGAGGGGTCGTGGCGAGGAGAGAATCCGTATTTTCTCCGGCACGAAAACAAAAACAGTAATGGTAAACAACTTCTTATAGAACATTTCGTAAAATAATAATAAAAAATTTACTCGAGTGTTGTAATTCCAGGAAAAGATCAATTTCAACTCGAGATTAGCTGAAGCTCGGTCAAAACTTTTAACTTAATGTATAAGCCATGACTCGTCGCTTCTGTACACAGCATTCCAGAATAGCTACAGTACAGTATTTTCTAATCGACACTAACATATTACAAATGAGTTCTCACGAGAGGGGAAAAATGACGAAATTTTGCAACAATTACACTATTGTCCCAAAGTAACACTATCAACTGCTTTGCGATTGGTCAAGTTATCCTGCAAATGATCGTGTGAAATTCCAAGGCTGGAGAAAGAGACACTTGGGTAGCGATGAAGAGTGTTTGTAGGACCATAATAACTGTGTTTGCTGAGGCTGTGAAGAAGAGACAACCGGGCCAGACTATAAACAACAGTGCCAGAGCGAGCAAACAACATGGAAGCTACACTAGAAAAAGATTCGCCAGACTTCTGCTTCACTTGTATGAATATGAAAAAAAAATAGTCTGACAAACACACAGGTCGGTCATGCAGCTTTCCACTAATTAAGTTTAATCCCTGCACCACCTCCTCCTTGATGGTAATACAAGTGGAGTAAAGAGCACAACAGTCACTGGTATCATTACAACATCTGTCACAGCACGTCACTGCAACATAAGCCAGATGTGTAATTCATGGGTGACCAGTGACGGCTGCTCCGAGTCAACTCAAGTCAAATATTGAGAAGCTACGGAACGCACCTGTATTTCTAATAATAATGGCTTATAAATGACATATTAGATGCCGTAGTTGGGACATCTATTGTAAGATGGGACACGCTATAAGGTTACATAGCGTGAGTGACAATGACAATAAATAAAGACAAACACAGTTAAGATTAGGTTGGGTTGGATTGGGTTGGGTTAAGGTCAAGAACGTCACACTGTAAATGTTAACGCTAGAAAAAAAAAGAACTGATGATAATTACAATACGTGGAGCCCCAATATGCAACAGGTCTTCACTTCTTTACGGGTTGCATCTTAACCAACAAAAAATCAATCACTTTACCTTAATTTAGCAAATATTATCTTAATTCGTCCAAGTTCAAATGAATGTCAAAATATCTACCCAGAATCCTTGAAGGCAATGACCTAAAACTCTGTTAGAATGACTCGATTTTGTTATCTCCTAAAAGCATAAGGAACTTTTAAGGAATAACCCAATAGATAACAACTAAGTAATCTTAAAAATCTAAAGGCAACAAACAGGTCAGTGAGTTTGTAAGGTGGATTGATGGTTCTCCTGCGCCTCCATGATCACCATTTTGATCTTGACTAACCTCAAAACATTAGGAGACGTGGAAAACAAACTAACATATACTCGTATGATCCACCAGAACAGAAATAAAATGTTCTCCGTCAGTGATTGAGTGAATGAGTGAATAAGTGAGTGAGTGTTTCTCCGTCAGTGAGTAAGTGAATTAGTCACGTAGAGAAGCGGAGTTCAAAACTACAATACGACTTTTCTCTTAAGTAATGGACCACGGACGACCTTACAGCAACTGTACAAAACTCTGCGACGTACAGTTTGTGAGACAAGGTTAAGTGTGTGTGTGTGTGTGTGTATGTGTGTGTGTGTGTGTGAGTGTGTGTGTGTGTTTTATTTACCTCGCTTTGCATCATCTTGACCTTACACAGAGAGCTGACACAAACTTGTAATTCTGGCACTGAACCTCTGAACCGTGAGGCACCCTCGAGTTTTAAGTCTGAACAGTCATGAGTAGTTCTTGACTGCTTTTAACTGAACTCGTACAAACACAACAAGTTTCCAAGGATGACTCCCAAGAAACTCATCTGAAAATTTGAAGCTCGAAATGTCGGGCAGCTGGGTGGGATAACAGACAAGCAGACAAGTATAAACAGACAGACGAAAATTCTCTCACAGACTTGGAGAGATGTCTTTTGTTATTGTGTATAATTCTTTTTTTGTGTTCTTCGTGACCTTTGACACAGGAGGCTGACACAGGAGGCTGACAAACAAAACCTTTCCAGGATTTCCACACTAATACATTAAAGTGTCAAAAGCTCTAGATATCATCGGGATAATCGCCTTACAGACACACATACAAAAATATTACCAAGCACACAGACACTAACTAACTAACATACAGTAGGCTACGTGGCGATATCTAGGGGTCTTCGCCAACAATAATAATCAGTTAACAGACACCTACAAGTCAGATCAACATTTGTAGCGAATTTCCTCCAGGTATAAGTATAAACAACACGAGAGAGGAGGAGGAGGAGGAGGAGGAGGAAAAGGAGGAAGAGGAAGAGGAGGAAGAGGAGGAAGAGGAGGAGGAAGAGGAGGAAGAGGAGGAGGAAGAGGAGGAAGAGGAGGAGGTCCCTGCATATTCGTGATAAGATGGCCTGCAGCCGTGCCTGACCTTGCTGTGTGTCCTTGTGTCGGGGCATGAGCCTCACCCCCGCCTCCTGCCCACTGTGTCAGCTTGACGTCACCCTCCTTGTACGGTCAGCTGACGGAGGGGGGCAGGGGAGGGGGCAGCTGACGCGGTCACTGGGACTCCCATGGCAGGTCTTATGTTTTGGACAGTGTAGGAGGTAGGGGTAGGGACAAGAGGGGAGTGGTGAGAGGGGCATGAGAGGAAGGGGGTAAGAGGAGAGGGGTTAAGTAAGGAGTGGTGAGGGAGGGCATGGAGGAGTAGGAGATATGAGGAAGGTTACGTGTGTTTGGACTCGCATATCAAGATGTTTCTATTGTTATTTATATAATATACACAATATAAACACCTTTATCATACAAATATATACATACATACACGCAAACTATATCACATACATTGATAAATACATATACATACATTACAAACGCATAAATAAACAGAAATTACTAAACTGACAGTATTAGTCACATTCTCTGGAGGTCAGTGTCAGCTCAACTCATCCTACACAGGAGTCGTGAGGAGAAAACGCAAAAAAGCAATTGTGTTAATGTCTAAACTTAGGCTCCACGTGCAGTAAACACAGGGGGAGACGCGACCACAGGGGATACCAGTGGGAGGAGGAGGCGAGGGAAAGAATAGGAGGAATGAAAAAGACGTAAAAACAACATGAAGAGGAACGAAGATCTTGTATCAAATAACAGCAAATAAGAAAAACAAGATTAATAAATTAGAATGAGAACACACACGAACAAAGAATAGGCAGATTGACGAAAACAGTGAAAAGGAAACAGCAAGACTAAAGCGAAAAAAAAATTGAAGATGTGCGATACAATACGAAAAGGAAGGACAATAGATACTAAGTACACGATACACAAAGAACAAACAAATGATTAACAAGAATAAATGTGTCTCCATATTGTCTACAGTTGTTTGTGCTCTGATAAACAGCACCCCCGCAAACAAGCAACAGAATCAGATATTGATAAAAAAATCACACAAACATAATATTTTATGGGCAATTTTAATCTACTAGACCTTATCTTGACTATTGGAAACTTGGTTATAAAAAATGACCGTTCATCAAGCAGAAAATTAGTTATCTGTGTATTTTGTTTATCATAAGAAATTATCGAGTTGTCCAGTGAAGAGGTATTTACCACATACAACAAGTTAACATACACCTAACTGAAACCTCCCACCTAGGTAGTGTTAAGGTGGTTAGACGGAGGTAGGGGAGTGAATCTTCAGGTGAAGTAAGTCAGGAGGGAGAATCATCAGGTGAAATAATATTGAGGGAGGGTGGGGGGGGCAGATCTTCAGGCTCTACCTAATTCAATCCTTAAAAAAAAAGTCACAAAACGTCGAAAACTCCCAAGAGGAAATAATGACCCTGGACTGAGCAAGGTGAAGGTTGACACACCCACACTGAGCAATGACGCAATCTTGTCAGCTGTGTTGGGGCGGCGGCGTGGGTGGTGGCGCTGGTGTCGAGTGTAAACATTACCCGCTGCCGTCACCACCACCTGTCTCTCGCGTGTCCTGCTGGTGCTGATTTGTTCCTGTCAAGTCGGCTGTTATTCACCTACGTTGTTGAGTATATTATGTTGGCTGCGGGTTATGTAGTGGTGGGCGTAGTCTGTGTGTGTGTGTGTGTGTGTGTGTGTGTGTGTGTGTGTGTGTGTGTGCGTGTGACTAATACTTTATACTTTACACCTGTTGGTAATTTACATAATTATGTTCTGATCTATTACGAAAATGTCGCTATTCAACACGGTGATAAGTGACACAACACAAAACACATACCCGGTATAATATGTTTTGATTATCCTCCATGAAACAATAACTAAATTTACGAATAAAAAAAACTTCAATTGCATCACCTAATACCACTTTGGGATCCAGCCGCTACTGCACTTTTATAAATAACATGTCAATGGTACACGTAACTTGCTTTTATACGCATCTACATTAAGTACACCAGCGGCTCCTCCAAACAATAGTGTCCATCTCGTGTCCTCATCCTGGGTAAATGCTGGTCAGGTCCCATTGTTAGCCGGCGAAATACAATGGACAATTTTAGATGCGGATGATATCACCAGAATCCTGCAGGTTGTGTGTCATTCTGGCTGATGTCACTTACTGCAGAAAATGTACAATGGAAGAGTTTGGCGTGGGCAGTGGCTGTAGCAAGGAGGGAGGGAGGGAAGGACGGAGGGAGAACTAGAGAGAGGGAGAATGGGAATCGATGGAATGGAGGATAGCCATTTCGAAATTAAATTCTGAAAAGTATAAAAGATTCAAGGAATAACCACAGCCGAGGATATAAATCATTACCACCCTCCCCTCCCCCCAAAAAAAATCTATCTTTGGCAGTGAGTCATGCAAGGAAAAAAAAAGAGGCAAATTCTAAAGAAGGCGGCGTGGATGGAGCCATAATGAACGGATCCTCTGGCAGCAGTGGGCGCTGTGGAAGGCTACCTAAAGGGGCGGCATCGGGCAGAGACTCAATCTCCATAAAAATAAGCAATTCCAGGTGCATTTTGGCCTCGCAGGTGGGCGGTATGTCCAAGGCCACCCTACGACGACTATTCTTGGTAAGCTTGGAGGCGTCCACTGTGATGAGGAAAACACATAAGGTAAAACGTGTCGACTTCCACAAAACAAACAATGATGAAGATATTTGCAGCTTTCGTCTAGGATGGGTTTGAAACAGTATAAGGATTGGAATTTTAGAAGATTGTGATCATAAAGAAGTTTACATAAGAACATAAGAAAATAAGGAGTCTGCAATAGGCCGGTTGGCCTGTGCATGGCAGCTCCTGTCGAGAGTTACTACCACTCTCTATCATCCATGAATCTATCTAGCCTCCTTTTGAAACTTTCCAGAGTTCCCGCACTTACTACAAAGTTGCTAAGCTTGTTCCACTCGTTTGTTTGTCACCTGAGGGAAGGTTGAAGGTATGAGAAGATTTTAATCGCATATGAGTAGGTTTTGACAAACTCAATATCTAGAAATACAGAGAAAAACAAACTAAGAGAAACGTTATAATTTAATCCACTGAGAAACAAAAACACAATTGCACAAGGACAACCACTAATATAAAACAATAACAAAAGATACAGCTCGTAGTGTTCGGATGTTTGACTATCAACAAACAAAAATAAAATTACACAAACAAACAAACAAGAGAAATAAACTCATAAAATAGCATAACAAATATATCGATGTGTAAGGCAGTAAAAACAATAACAAGGACACAGCGATACACAAACAACAAGACAAATTAAATAACCACCGCTATAATTATACACCTGAACATATTTGGTGAATTTATACGATGATTTAGCCCCTTGAGTACGATGATTTAGCCCCTTAAGCACAATAACACCATACATAAGAAAACAGGTCATTGTAGTCAAAGGGTTAAGACGTCATATTCAAGAGACATAGTAGTTGTATTCACGGCTTAAGACATTATACTCAAGGGGTTATAATATCTTAACTAATGAATAAATTTACTGCACGAAGGAGGTTAGCACTCAAGAGGGATGGCACTCAAAGGGGTTGCACTCAAGGGGTTCAAACGTGGTTATAGCCCCAGTCTAAGGGAATTTTTGTACATTGTTTAGGCGTCACTTCAAAGGTCCACAACTGACATGACACTGGTGATTTTATGAGTCAATAAACACACCATTATCGTATCAACAGTGTCTGAAATGACCCTTTACGACGATATGGATCAAGGAAGACAAATTCGAATTGAAGAAAAATTATACTAAAGTCAGTCAGTGAAACCAAATGCGAAAATCATTATTATAAGACACCCAAGGCAATATAAATACTGTAAATGAAATAATTAAGATATATTAACTGGGATTACTCAAGGTGTGGAAAAATACAGGAGAGCCATTCAAGATAACCGGAGCAATGAACATGAGTCATCCAACACAACACTCACCGTCTACAGGCGAGAGTTAATCATGCACAGGAGAGTGAGATGAATCATTTATAAGACAAAGATGAATTTCTAAACATGAGTCATACAAGAACAACAAGAAATGAAGGACACGTTCTATATCCTGCTCAGCTAGGAGGGGTTAGTGCTCCATGAGGCGACTAGATAAGCACTAGTTAGATGTAGGAATGAGCGTTCAGATATATTATATAATCCTATTGAAAAGAAATAATATGCACCCGAGGCAGTCTTTGACCTCTGCTCTACAGGGTAAAAATAGACAGAGGTGAACTATTCAAGGACACTACAGGCTTATGAATGAGACTATAATTCAAGAAAAGAAATGACGCTTTGTGAAATTAATGACGATAATTAAGGATCATAAAGGAGAATAAACCCGTGAACAACAAGAACAAAAGAGTAGTATCGAGGACGATTTATTCAAGAGAGGAGCCCCAAAAAAAAAAAGTGAGCCGAGTCATTCAAAGGCGCATTAAGTGTTATGGGACTGACTCATTCAATGAAAATAACGCTGAGTCCATGTACCGCCTCGGTCACACAACACAGGTGAGGCACGCAGGTGAGGCACGAAGGGAATGTGGAGTCAGGAAAAAGCGAGACAACCAAGGTCGCTCCTTATTGTGTATGTTTGTGTGTGTGTGTGTGTGTGTTTAATTGTTTGAGTGTCAGTCTTCTCTAAGTATGTATCCTGCACATAGGCCACAAGGGGGGAGAGAGAAGCATTAGATATATAAACACAATAATACCCAGGTACTCACCAGATTGACTTGCCTTGTTACGACCACGCCAAGTAATCAAGATGACACACTTACTTCCTAGCGTAATTGAATATGTGTACATGACCTTTCTCTATCAAAACAGACACAGAGGAAGGAGAGAGGATTATACCTGTGTGTTTTTCCTTTCCCTGGTTTAATCCTCCTCTTTATATGATGCAGGTTGACCGGAATAAAATCTCCAATGGAATCTCTCACATAAATAAGGTATAATGGGGTGAAAAAGTTACTATTAGCGAAAAATATTGAAAGGGAAGTAGAATCAAACTGTAGGATAAAACAAGGGATATGGATACAGGTGAGGAATACCGGTTTGTTAATGAAATATAATATAAAATTTAGTTGGACTTTATGCACGACCAAGGCATGGGAAATACCTCTAAAGCTCCGGCGTGGGAGGGACTCAGCCGTATTAGGACGGTGAGGACTCATAGTACTGTTGAGGGAAGACCTAGAGAGGCTTCCCGTTTTGATATACAGTATTACCTTGTGTAAGTAAGTACGTCAGTTAGCATTTGAGTGTTGCATGTGTGTGGGAGTGTGATGGGTGTGTGATGGAAGAGTGTGGGAGGGAGTGTGGGATGGTGTGTGGGAGTGATGGGTGTGTGGGAGTGATGGGTGTGTGGAGTGTGTGGGAGTGTGTGGGAGTGTGATGGGTGTGTGGGAGTGTGATGGGTGTGTGGGAGTGTGATGGGTGTGTGGGAGTGTGCTGGGAATGAGGGAGTGTGCTAAAAACAAAGCACACTCACTATCAAGAACCATCACTTTGTACATGAAAATTCCCATATTTCAACAACATGAATCACGAAAAAATACCCACAGCGGGGAAAAAATCCTTAATTAACCTGGTGGCCGTGGAACAAGTTATTTACCTGCACATCAAAAGTATTAGTCAATTAATATCAGTAATTCATGAGAATCGATCAATAAATAACACCTGGCATATCTCTGTGTCGAACTCTTAAGTGCTGCTCTCATCATTAACAGGTCGATCACTCATGAAAATTGGCACTCTAAATGACGGAGGAAAAATCGCGGTAATTTTGATGTATGGTTGGCAAGAATACCCTCGCCAGGTCGCCCGTCACGCCCCTAATGATAAACTAGGACCAAAAATACAAACACTGACATATGTGTCCCGATAAGTGGGAGTACAGGGCATTCATCAGCCGGAGGGGGAAGGGGAGGGCGAAGAGGAGGGAGGGGAGGGGGAGTTACCCTCATCACGTCTGTATCGATGTGTTATTTTAATGATAGTTTCATTGATACTGTAAAGGACAACAAATGGTAACACAACAGCAAAAACAACAGCTGATAACAACAACATCTAGTACTAATAATAACTTGTAACAACAATAACAACCACAACAACAACAGGTAACCACGACAATAACCAATAACAACTACAACAACTACTGGTAACAATAACAATAATCGGTAACAACTGATAACACAGATAAAAACAGGTCCTATCAAAAACAATAACTGGTAACAACAATAACAATTACTAACGACAACAAAGAAAACAACAGCAACAAATGGTACAGTAACAACAGCGATTACAACAACACTCACACTGCTGCTGTATCCTAAGGGGTGGATGGATCAGGTGAGAGAGCCAGTGGACGTGCATAGTCAGACAGACAGACAGAGACACAGACAAACAGACAGACAAACACAGGTAAAGCGATTACAGTAATCCCTTCGACCTCCACACGGGTTTCATTAATCAAACTCGATTAATCTAAACAACAACTATTCAAGGACATGTGTGAGTAGAGATTAAAATTAATTCAGAGAAAATCATTAAGTCATTTGGAAAAAGAGAGACCAAACAGGAAAAGAGGGAGCGATAGAAAGGGAGACAGCAAGAGAAGGATAAAAGTGGAATCTAAGACACCTAAGAAATAATAGGTAGACCAAGAAGAAAAATATATATTAAGAAAAAGGACAGAAATAGGATAGTTAGGAAAATGAGAATAAATATAGAAAAAGAATAGAAGAAGGAAGGAGAAGAAGATTAAAAAAAAGAGGGAGAGAAGAAGATTACGAGGGATTACTGGCGAGAGAGAGAGAGAGAGAGAGAGAGAGAGAGAGAGAGGAGAGAGAGAGAGAGAGAGAGAGAGTTTAACAATAACGGAGAAGCGCGTTTTGCTGAGGTACAAACAGGAGAGAACGAGGGATGGAGATGGGAGGTGGGGAGGATGGAAGGAAGGATGAAGGTGAGGGATGGAAGGAGGAGGGATGGAAGGGAGGGATGAGGAGGAAAGGAGGGTGGAAGGAAGGTGAGAGGAGAAGGAAGGTGAGAGGGAAGGGAAGGTAAGAGGGACGGAAAGAGGGTAGAGGGGGGGAGGAGAGACGGAGGAAGTAGAGTGGGGAGTAGGAGGGAGAGAGGAGAGGGAGGGAGGGAGAGAGGGAGGGAGAGAGGGATTAATAAGGGGAAATCGTCAGAAAACTAATAGGAAGAGGATAAAGGGAAAGGGAAGGGGAGGGAGGGGAAAGATGATAACAAAGGGAGAGGATAATAAAGATGAGGTATGGCATAAATACGAAAGTGAAAAATATAAATGTTTTGAGTAGAATAATGACTGACATCTCTCTTACACACATGTGCGCACACAATATAGATTTTGTTACACAGAAAAATAAACAGAGAGAGAGAGAGAGAGAGAGAGAGAGAGAGAGAGAGAGAATGTATGTATGTATGTATGTATGTATGTATGTATGTATGTATGTATGTATGTGTGTATGTATGTGTGTGTGTGTATGTGTGTGTGTGTGAGGCCTACCTACGGCTCGTCATGGTGAGACGAGGGAGTTAGCTGTCCACAGTCGATAAGTCAGTCAGTTGGTGGGTTTGTTTATGCCCGTCCGTCTGTCTGTCTGTTTGTAGGCCTTGTCTGTCTGTCTGTCATTTTTTTGTTTCATCATCTGTCGTCTGTCATTTCTTGCTTTATCCCCGTGAGTTTTGTCTGTCCGTTTATCTTTCTTTCTGTTTGTTTCGTTGTATCAATTTCTTTCCATAAACCTACACGAAGAGCTTTGTCACTTGTCTGCTATTTCTATGAGACTTACATGATAGTTCGTCTCTACGCTAACTCACATCGTCGTACGCATGTCTTTGGAACAGCTAAATCTCATTCCTTCTATATTTCTCTCCATATCTCCGTTTAGTTTCATGTTACATCATCTGTCTCTCTCTCTCTGTCTCCTCTCCTTTATTCACCTCTCATCTGTATTTCATCATCTTGTCTCTCATTGTTTTTCTTTCCCTATAAGTTATTTATTTATAAACTTCGTAGACTTTGACTTTAATTTCGCATTGATCATAACTAAACTTTATCGGTAACTTGCTGTCCCTTACCCCGATCACCTGTCTAAATTTCATTAATATCGGTATGTAATTTTGGACACTACTGCTGAAAGATACGACGGTACTACAAACCGAATCGACCGATACTCAAAATCCTTAGACCGCGTAACTAAGGAGCTTAGGAGTCCTTGATGATTTCCTTCCATATGTTTTCTTCTCTCAGGTAGGCGATAACTTAGTCAGGCATTACTACTTATGCCTGTTCTTGTGTATGACTGAGTGTTTGGTGAAAGTTATTTATATATCGGCCGGCATTTATTTAGTGTTGTTAAAATATACTGTAAATACAATGGAGGAATAGAGAGGAGGCAGTGGATTGTTAAAATGAATAAGTTGTTATTTTACTTATTAATTATTATTATTATTATTGTTATTATTGACCGATGATGGTTGAGTAACAGTAATTATTCAAGGATAATCAATTGGCAACGACTGACTGACGATGAATGGTTTATGCGAATTGATAACTGATTAATGATAATTGATTGATGGTGATTGATGAGAATTGATTAACAATGACTTAATTAAGGCTGTATTTATGACGAATATGACTGATGTTGATGACATACGACCAAAGGTGAAAGAAACTGAAGAAAGGGGGAATCACGAAAGGAAGACCTGTTACGATACTAATCCAGATGATACTATGTTATAATATAATTTATAATTCCTTGAGATAAATGTACAGTATATATCAGGTGCCACTAAGAGAACTCAGGCTCTCAATTAGCTCAGCCCGTATTGTTATTAATGTTCACTCTGCACCTGTATTTTTCTGACTAAATAAACTTTCAATATCAATATAAATATTTGTTGATACATCTGATAACGAACCTTGGGTGACTTTGATATCATACCAAGTACATTTATTTACATTAATGCCTTTGATACCACTCTTTTTCGAAACAACTGTCGATACACTTAACATTTATCCTTGAACAGATGTTGAAACACGTGAGACTACCCAACACGGGAACACTGATCGACAGGGAGTGGAACTTTCTGCGGAGGATGAAATTAGCAGCCTTGGGGGGAATGATGACAAGGCCCAGCCAACACGAGGGAGTGTTTTGTTTTTGTCAGTGGAAATTGGCCAAGGTTTCGGCACCCCGTAGACCATCTGTCGACCGGAAACGCAAGTAAGGGACCACCATGAACTCGATTCTATAATAAAATTGGACCGTAAGAGGATACAAGTATAAGGCTCAGCTTAACGGGATGTGTTGGTTACAGTCTACCAGGACCACATCTTTATGTATACTCATTAACATATACACACAAACTTATACACTCATTAACATATAACACACACACACACACACAAACCCACATTTTTAAATAACGTGTACAAACATAGAAACTTTTACCTGAAATACAATAGCATATAACACACCTATGAACTTGATATATATATATATATATATATATATATATATATATATCAACACATACATACATATAAACAAACATATCACACTAACATACACACAACATAAACATACATTGATAAATAAACACACACACACAAAACAAAAATTAAAAAAATGCTCAGTTTGATTATAAAAAAAGTCAAACTATTTACATTTGTTGACATGCTATTGCGAGTACATGCATTTCTATATTTTTAATACATGATAATTTTCTCTATTTCATGATGATTAGAATTATAAACGATTATCTGACCAAAGTGGAGTAATTACCGATATAACTGTAAACAGCATAATCGGAAATATGTATACTCATTATTGTTAGCATTGTAAAAAATATCCAAAAAGTGGTAATAATTGTAAACATTGTAAAAAAATGCTAGACTGTAGCAACTATCTTCAAAGGTGTAAAAAATATAGCCAACTCGAATTAATTTTCGTCAGTATTTAAATCATAATTAATGCAATATCAAAATCATCATTGTAATTGTAAAAAAATATACAATAGCGTAATTATAGGTCGTATAATGTAGTAATTATCGGAAGAGCAATAAGGGACGCAAAAACAAACGCAACATTTCGAGTTAAAAAAAGTGGTAAAAATCGAAAAACGGAAAATTAACCCCAAATTTGACCCTGATCTCCCTTAATTACCTGAGGTCCTAACAGCACCCACGTACCAATTAGAAGCAGGTAAAAGGAGGGTGGGGAGGAGAATATGAGACTGGGGGAGGAACAGTAGGGAGGTGGGGAGGGAAGGTAAACGGGGCAGAAGGAGAGAAAGGGTGGCGGAGGATGGAGGGAAAGGGAGGGGATAGAGGAAGAAGACGGGTGGGCAGGAGGGGGGAAATGGTGGAAATGGAGGGAAGAAGGAATAGCGAAGGATGGAGGGAAGGGGGAGCGGTGGAAGGAGATGAAGGGTGGAGATGTAGGGTAGAGGATAGGGAAGGGGGTAAACGAAGGAAGAGGGGTTGAAGAGGAAGGGGTGGAGGGGATGTTGAGGGATAATGGAAGGAGTAGGAGGAAAAAGATGAGGTTAGGACGAAGGAGGTGTGGGCAGGATGAAAGAGGGGGGGCTTGATAAAGGGTGGGGGGTAGGCCAAGAGAAAGGGGGGAGTAAGAAGAAGAAATGGGTGGGTTGAAGAGGTAAGTATCACGAGGCGGTAGAAGGAGAGGGCAGGAAGGTGGAGGTGGGAGGTAACAGGAAGAAAGGTGGGGGGGAAGCAGAGGTAGAGAGTAAGGGGCAGTTGGGGAAGGGATACAAGGGTGGTATAAGGGGCGTGAGGGGAGGGAGGAGGAAGGAAGGAAGGAAGGAAGGAAGGAAGGAAGGAGGGAGGGAGGAGGGAGGGAGGGAGGGAGGGAGGAGGGAGGGAGGGAGGAGGAGGGGAGGAAGGAAGGAAGGAAGGAAGGAAGGAAGGAAGCAAGAAAGGGAGGGAGGCGAAGGAAGGAAGGAAAAGGAAGGAAGGAGGGAGGGGATGGAAGGAGGGAAGGAGGGAGGAGGAGATGGAAGGAGGGAAGGAGGGAGGAGGGAGGGATGGAGGAGGGAGGAGGAGGAGGAGGGAGGGAGGAGGGAGGGAGGGAGGGGATGGAAGGGAGGGAGGAGGGATGAAGGAAGGAAGAGGAGGAGGGAGGGGAAGGAGGGGACGGAAGGAGGGAGGGAGGAAAGAAGGGTAAGAAGGAAGGGCAGCAGGAAATAGGCCTGGTCTTGAGGCCCTTCGCGTGTCTCCACCTGCAACTAAAGTCCGGAAATTGGCCAGAGAATTAGCCTAACACGTATATATGGATTCCCTCTTGGAAGGTTCCAGGCGAATCCATTTTCTTCTCTGGGTAACGAAAGAGCTGACTTAAATTACAAAGGTGATTTTTAATACACAGGGAAAGAGAAACACTTAGATATATTTAGTATTTTTTAACTGTATGCGAGTTTGTTTTGGATGGCTGGTAAGTAGTGGCGTTTTTAAAATTTTTATGAATCCGAGTAATGGGAGTTTTTCTGCGTGCGTGTGATGATAATCCAGAACGTATTAGGGTAGTCACGAAGTAGCTCCTCCCCCCTCTCACACCCCCGTCCTCACCACACACACGGTATAAAGTTTGTTCAGAGACGCAGTTATAATATTACCGGCCCAAATCGTAGCGAAAACACCTGTATGTCAAATTTCTTGGTTCCTAAGAATATAAAGAACCGTGTGTGTGCGTGTGTGTGTGATGCGTATGTGTGCGGTGCGTGTGTGTGTGTGTGTGTGTGTGTATAGGAGTTAAACAGGTCGTACTTGTATTCCCATTGCCTATCCCCTTGAACCATTTATAGGATCTTAGGTCAATCCTCGCCTAACCAACTGGTCTATTCATAGCATCTGGGGGGCTATCCCTCGCCTGAGGAGAGTCAATTAGACGGCAGGTCTGGACAAGGGCGCCGAAGCGGGTGATCAGGTCAATGGAACACTTAACCTTCATCAACAGTGTAGATCGCTCGGAAATATAATATTTATGGCAATATTTTACTTTATGAGCGTACGGGTGTTTACGGACACACCAAGATTAAGCACCCAAGCCTATTTTACCTAAATATTAACCACCCCAACACTAAATTAAGCTAACTTAACATAATCTAATCTAATCTAACCATCTCCAGGTAGCGTTAGGGTGGTGGAATAAGCTACAGCGCCTTAATCTTCAGCTGATCCGTGTTGACGTGTGTGCATGTATACAATAAATTCCGTGTAAGTGCTCTTTTATTTACATGTGTCTATGCAAGTGTGCTTGTGCTTACGACAAAAGTGTGTGTGTGTGTGTGTGTGTGTGTGTGTGTACGTGCGTGCGTGCGTGTATGTATGTATGTATGTATGTGCGTGAGTGAGTGAGTGAGTGAGAGTGAACGCACGAGTTCGTGATATTCCCACAAGCTATGACAAAGCTGGATGACGTCAAGGGAATGTTCCTAGGCAGATGTGGGCACTATAAATAGTTCCCACTTAGTCTATATTTAGGCTGCATCCATGCAGTTACAGGTGTGGCTGCAACATGTAGCCTCCCACCTGGGCTATATTTAACCACTCGTTGGTACTAAATTTAGGGGTCCACGAGTGCTATATCTGGCCCTCTATCCCTGGTTTAGAGGGCGGTGGGTGGAGTCGCGGGTGTTTGGTCAACTTCCCAGAACTCAATAAACAAGGATTAAGGAAGACCAGTCATCGATTAATGTTGTGTTTATGGGTGTCATTCTCACATAGGTACACGTCAAGGTTAAATAAATGCTACCATCTGTGAAATACTACACACTGCATGTAATATATACCACTACATCAATACCTCCTATCAAACGCATACACAGATGTATCTTCTAACTTTTGGGTCTTAAAGGGTATATTATGCACATCTCCCCCAAGAAAAAAAGTGTTTTCTACCAAGTAAAAAATAACTTTGTGGCAACAGTTGTCAGCCCGGAGTAAACAATACAACAGTGAGAAAACATTCACATTTCCTCACGTTTTCTTTGACTGTAAAATATTGACATTACTGCGGAATAAAGTCCGGGTTTCCTCACGTCATTATTTTATATAAATTCTTGTAGATTCCAGCTTTAAAAATATAACAAAAATAGCTAGACGGCTCTCAAACTTGGTGGCGCCTTTTTTCTGGAAGTTGTAACTCTGAGCTGTGAGTGCTGTCATGATGTGTGAATTTGTCCAATATAACGTTGTGATTTTCTGAATTTATGCTCCCTACACTTACATAAAGAAACACCGATTACTCTACCCATGCATATTGTTACGCTAAATATGGATAATCATTGGATTAATCCTTAAAACACTTAATGAAAATTAGTTTGTATACTTTTTTGCATACAAGATGTTATTAATATCATACCATAACCCCAAATACCTAAATTAGGAGAGATAGGTTAGGTTAGGTTAGGTTAGGTCAGGTCAGGTCAGGTCAGGTCAGGTCAGTAATGTAGTTATTTAGTTAGATTTTGTATTATGATTGTCCAAGACTCTACAGGATCACCTTTATATGCAGTCCCGTATTAATTGAAAGAAAGAGAAGTGTAGATAAATTATCGCTATCCGGCATCTTAGACACAAACAATTCGCATACAGGTAAAGTAGCTAAAACAACTATCTGTGCAGGTGGGGGTCGATATGCTCCGAAATTTTACGCGTGACTACTGACAGCCCTCATACCAAAATTTATCGTCCATGGTCTCATAATGCTTCCCATGGAGAAGGCACAGATAGTTGTTTTAGCTACTTTACATACGTACGCAAGCACGCATACATCACAGCATCTCACCAATATCGCCAGAAGACCAAAATGGGACAATCATAATGTTTTTAGCCGAATTGTACAAATTACAACGTACAGTCTTTGGTAATTAAAAACAAAAATCTACCATAGCTACATATATGTCTCTTCCTTTGGCTCTCTCTCTACTAAATCCACCCGTCTGTCACGTCGAACACTACTTCAAAGACACCACGACAACGATACATATTCTCCTCCCCTGCCACCGTTCACTCCGGCACCATCACACACTTCTCTTCACTCCTCTCAATAAGCTGCTGCTCACTTACTCTTCACTGAAAGAGAATTTATAAAGCAGCACAGTATCTGAGCGGCGGATTTAACGCTGCACAATCAAAGGCTAAATCTCTCCCTCTCACAGCCAGTTTTCTTGTTTTGTTTTGATCTTCTTCCTCTTGATGGTACAGTACGAGGCAACGCTACGGTAAGCTGTGTCAACCCCCGCTGGTATGTTAATGATGGTTTTGATATATCGTACTGTATCTATCGGATGAAATAAGATACAATGATAGTGTAATAAAATCAAGTAAATGCCTATATTAATAAACTGATTATATATACAAAAATAAGAAAACTTCAGCTATCGCCGTTCAGGATCCGAACTGACGTCAAGAAGAATCCCAAGACGAGGGATATATACCATTCAGCCAACGTTCGCTGGTGCGGTTATCTGATCAAATCTCTGACGATGATAACTGAAGAAAAAAAAATTCCCATACATGTAGGCCTTTTTACGCCTCACACGGGAAGCCTGGCAGAGGGTGGGAACGCCTTTAAACAATGTAGTATTTTGTAAGCGAGGACGCGTGTGTGATGTCAGAACTCTGTATATAAACGTTTACTAAATCACAGGGGAAAAAATAACGCGTAAAACTCTAGCGTTCAGTGAGGCGTGAGACTACTGCAAATACTGGGTGAAGATTATCACAATAAAATTTCTAAAGAGCATTCAAAACGAGAGAGAGAGAGAGAGAGTAAAGATCTTCCACACAAAATTATGATACCATCCATATTCCCTCTCTAACTAACTCGATCGTTTTATGTGACATCTCCATCACAGGCTAAAAACAAACGAGAAAAAGATATGTCACCAATTGTAATTCCTGTTCAAAAATATGTATCGATAGACAAACTGACAGATAAATTTTAGGGCTCGGAGAGATGGATTTTTTGGGGAAAGTAAATAACAATGGTTTAGTCTGTGTTACGAAATTTAACACACACACACACACACACACACACACACACACACACACACCTCTCTGTAACCACGTCTTTATCACATGGCATAGCAAGTTTAATACACGCTTAATAATGTCCTTCACCTGCACACTGTCAACCTGTGTGTGTGTGTGTGTGTGTGTGTGTGTGTGTATTATCTTCACTATATATGTTTTGTAAACGAATGGAATTGTTTGTGTTACATGACGCTTATCAGACTGCCATGTACAGAGTGATATGTGTTCTCGTGATACAGGAAGTAACGAATTATAAGGAATATGACTGCTGTTATTATTATTATTGGCATTATTATTATTGACATTATTATTATATTATTGACAATTATTATTATCAGCATTATTATTATTTTAGTTATTATTAAAAACTCTAGAGCTAGGGGATGATCTGCCAGGCGGCCTTGCAGGTCCCCCCCAACACCACAATAACAGGGTTTTATTTCACTGGGGAAAATAACTCGAGGCCTTTATCCCACTGAGAAATATTACTCTGTCTTTCACCCCACTGAGAAAATACAGCAGCTGGTGAAATGAATGTCAGTCGAAGGCACAAGAGGATATTTCAAGTTTTTTTTTTCCCCCTCAAAATTGGATGGAAAGAAGAAAATTACACAAGTTTGGATTCTAATTATATATTGATGGAAGGAAGAGAAAAATAGATTTGTTCTTATTTTGCGGTGTACTTTTTTTTAAACTATTTACATGTATATGATGTTTGTAAATAAAACAGAAGAAAGTTTTAATAATTCCAGTTGTTATTCTTTAGTTCTCCTCCTTTTCTGCTTTTCCCTCCAGACAGTCAGAGATCTACACTTCTTTAATGAGTTACAATATCTTTCCCTCTCTTAAAAGATTTCTCCTCCTTTCCCTTCCTCCTCTCTAAAGTTCTCTCTGTCCTCCTCTTTTCTTTTCTCCCTTTGTACTTATCTCGTGTCCTTCTCCTTTAAGTGGCCTTCCTCATGCCCCTTCCTCCTTCTCTTGGTCTCTCCTTTCGCTCCATCTTTCACTTCTTCCTCTCCTCTAATTCCTCTAGAGCACCCATTCCTCCTCTCTCACTTCATCTCCTACTAAACTTTTCCCTCTTCCCTTTTCCTTCGTTTCCATATTTTCCTCATCCATTTCTCTTCATCCCTTTACTCTCCCCTTTCTTTCTTCATTCACAACCTATATTTTCCTTCTATCTCCTTTCCCACTGGCTCTGAAAGTCTCAACTCATCGTTCTTTCCCATTCCCCTTCACTTTCCTTCCCCTCCCTTTCGAAAAACTGATACCTATCCCCATTCTAAGTACACCTTCCTCCCCATTCTATATATATACAGATCATTTCCTTTCTATAGATCTCCGTCAAAAAATATGGTACCACACCTCTCTTACTCCTAATTTTACCTTCACCTCTCTTCCTCTTCTTCCCTTCCCCTTCTATAGCTCACCTCTCCCACCTTCTGCCTCCCATTCTAAAACTCACTTCTCTTCTTCTTCCCTTCCCATAGTTCACCTCTCCTCCTATTCCCTCTTCCCCTTGTATAATTCACCTCTCTCGATTCTCACCCCCCGGAGAGAACCTGGCACCCTTCACTGGCAGTAGGCAAGTGGCACCCGCGGCGTGTGGGAGGATAATAGATGTACACCCCACCTAGAGAGAGGTAGGTAGGCGTGTGTGTTGTGTGGTGTGTGGAGTGGTGTGGTGTGGTTAGAGTGGTGTGTGTGAGGTGTGAGAGTGGTGTGGTGAGGTGTGGTTCGGCGTAGTTAGAGTGCTGTGGTCGGGTTAGAGTGGAATGGTGTGGTGTGGTTAGAGTGGTATGGTGTGGTTAGAGTGGTGTGGTGTGGTTAGAGTGGTGTGGTGTGGTTAGAGTGGTGTGGTGTGTTGTGGTTAGAGTGGTGTGGTGTAGTGTGTATTTATGTGTGACATTTGATTGTATTCGTGCGTGCTTGTGTGTAGCCTGACACTTCACATCGTTACAGAGTGTCGTCGTGAAGTCTGGCACTAGAGGTTGACAGTATGTGTCGAGTTGCCGCACCCGTGAGACACTCCAGAGAGGCCCTCAGCTAACAGGGCCTCTGGTAGGGGATTATCCTTCTGATATCTGGCTTGCACTCTGATCCTGAGAAAACACTCTCAAGAGACGTAAAAATAAATACATCTGACATATTCCCAGCCACATATAAGGCGAGATCAGGGATGTGTCCGTATTCCGACACTCTCCAGCACTTGTATGGGCGATAAAAATGGGTATAAGATTGGGTCGGATGGTTGTCGAGAGCAGATTATCTGTCGCCGATTTCATAGTTCTTGACTCAGATTTTGGCTGAAGACGAAATTATTTTCATTCCCAATTATCAAGGAACTGAGATGGTGGGGTCGTTGGTGACTGTTAAGTGATACTCAAACTTAGGAAAAGCTTAACTTAGAACTGAGGACCACAGCAACAGCTAATAGAACGACTTATAACTCGTGGTCAAGGGTCCTTCGCTGACTCTTGTTCGTAAGTTCTCTGGGGCTCACATCTAGAAAGGCTGCAAGTCCCGCACGAAAATACATTAAAATATTAATTGTTTATTTCTATCTTGAGTATGGTATACAGTTCGCGAGCGTTTTTTGATGAGAATGGAGACTTTTCAAACAATGGTGATTTTATGTAACAAAAATTGCAACTGGCTTCAAGGTATTTCTGATTTAGTAGAGATTGCTAGTCACTTGTTGGAGGCAGTCTTAAGTGGAGGCAGTCTTAAGTGGAGACAATCAAGGGGAGGGCCACAAAGTTTCCGATAACTGGAGGTCAATCAATAGTAGTGATAGGTGATTGGATTAGGAAAGTCATTTGTCTGCCTCAGGGCTCGCCAGGTGGGAGCCTCAGGTGGGTGCCGCAACACCTTGCTATAAGCGCTTGCTTTTATACTTGCCATGAATATTCATATGAGATACGCAAGAAACAATACAAATATAACGATAAAACCCACGGAAGGATTTTTTCCATTATTAAACAGTAAAATTCCATCAAACTGAATACAGGTACAGCATAAAATACAGACGAGAGAGGGAGGGGAGGTAACAGGTACAGAAAAAACCTTGGAAAATCATTAATGCTAAAATATGTAAATATCATCTTATTTACTTCTTCAGAATCATCACTTAAAAGATATTTTACCAGTTGGTGAAGAGCGAGACGGAGATCAAATAAAACACAAACGTATAGGAGTAAAGGTATTCCGTTTTTGAATCATGAAGAAGAGAGACATAAAAAGACTCAAGAGAATCACGGAACAGATCTTAAAAATCGCTGTACTATGAACTTCGCTGACACAGGACAAGTGAAGAGGCTGAGGGGGGGGGCTGAGGGGAAGCTGAGGGGGAGGCTGAGGGAGGGGCTATGAAGAGGGAAGACTAGGGAGGAAAGACGCCCACCCTCCTCCTTAAGGCCTGTCCCCTATAGTCCTTTTCGTCTCTCTCTCTCTCCTTCTTCCTTAGATGTCTTCATTTCTATTTCCTTCTTTTCTCCATCCCTGTTCCCCTTTTCTTCTCTGCCCCATTTTCTTCCTCTATTCCTCTCCTCCCCTCCTTATCCATCCTCCATCCATTCCTATCCTTCTCTACATTCCTCCCTTCATCCCCTATTCCTTTCCCTCCTTGCCTAACAGCCTCCTCCCTCGTTTTCTTTTAGTCTCCCACCTTCTCTCCCTCCTGCCTTCGTTCTCCTCCAAAGCCTCCATCCTCCTTGAGCCCAAACTCCCAATTACTCCAAAGAATCATCCCTAAGACTCAAAGACTTATATTTTTTTCCATTTCAAGACTGTGTTCAAAATCTTATTGGATTTGTCTCTCTCGTTCCTACGGAGGGATTTTTTTTTCTTCGAAGATTCAATAGTTGTAGTTTCGTAATTTATTTTTTTATCTATTATAATTCCCGGTCAAGTCTTAATGTTTACTTTTTTTCCTGACAATAAAGATGCGATTTAAAGATTCAATTAATTTTTCCCGTTTGTATTTTTCCAAGAGAGACTAAGAGATAACTCCCTTTTATTTAATGTTCAAGGATCTGTTTTTTCCCCGACTCTTTAACAAATGAGTCACAGCTATCGAAAACCCCCCCCCCCCCCCTCCTCCTCCTCTCCCTTCTCCCCTTCCTGATCTCCATATCCCCAGTTTATATAACGTAACGTTTCTCTTCTTCCCACGTATTCTCTCCATTATCTCCCCTGACCCCCTAAAGAAAAATAGAGAAAGAAAAATATATATTCGTCTACCCGGATGCTTCCTGACCAACCTTATCTCACTTCCCGATCTCACACACCTCCAGATAGCGAGGCTTAACAGTCTTTTAAAGTAAACATGTCATTATTTTCATTTCTACTCTCAAGGTTCCCAATACTTAGGTTCGCTTTGTAAAGAATTCCTTATTCCGTTCACCCTCTCCAAACACAAAACTCTCATATTTTCTTTCGTACATCTTGTTATTTTAAATCTACATAGTTGTTAAAGGTAAAAGTGGGTTGTTGTTGGTGAAAGGATACGGCGTTGTCTTCTGTCTTAAGGAACACTGACTGGTACCTGGGGCACCTCTACTCCATCAGGCGGTGAATGGTTACCTAACTATACTGTTGGGGAGGTAAAGGTGATCGAGTGTAATTCCAGCCACTCTGCCTCCTCCTGTAACCCCCCCCCCTCCCAAAGAGGCATAGTCTACGATGTTCTATATCCGTACTACCTTGAAATGGCCCCCAACTACCCATCATGCAATTATGTCTCATGCCCTATCACCCAAGATGGTATGTCGCCCTCCTTCCCCCTCCTAGACCTGTCACTCCCCATTGGTACGAAAATAACCAAGAGTTTCTCAGAGCCGTAAATGGGTAACACTTGAAGGTCTGTCTCACGGGTCTTGGGTCAGTCGCCACTTAAGACCACGACGCGACGTTCGGGAAGTAAAACTGGAAGGAGAATCGATGAGCAAATCCTTTGATGATGTTTGCTTGACCGACGACCATATTAGGGGCACTCGTCAGTTTGGCAGGATTCAATAGGTATGGGGGCAGATGTCAAGGGCTAAGGGACAGTTAAGGGCCGATGGACAGCATTTATAGGCTAGTGTACAGCTTGATGGCCGATAAGCAGTAATTAAAGACTAAGGAATAGTAACCAAGGGCTAAGGGACAGTGTATAATGGTCGAGGAGCAGTGTATAATGGTCAAGGAGCAGTGTATAATGGTCGAGCAGCAGTGTATAATGGTCAAGGAGCAGTGTATAAGGGTAGAGAGATAGCATTCAAAGGACAAACACGAGGCAGGAGGTACTCCCAGCCGTCACTCTAGCTGTCATTTTCTCTCTCCGTCTGTGTGTGTAGGTAAGTAGGAAGGGGCCCTGGTGGTGGTGGTGGTGGTAATTGTGAGCCTAGGAGTAGTAGTGGTAGCGGTGGTGGTGGTAGTAGTGGTGCTGGTAGTAGTGGTGGTG
Source organism: Homarus americanus (assembly GCF_018991925.1). Taxonomy (NCBI): domain Eukaryota; kingdom Metazoa; phylum Arthropoda; class Malacostraca; order Decapoda; family Nephropidae; genus Homarus; species Homarus americanus. The sequence continues at coordinate 249,457 of NW_024712489.1, forward strand.
GTGGTGGTAGTAGTAGTGGTGGTGGTGGTGGTGGTAGTAGTGGTGATCGTGGTTGTGGAGGCAGATACAGTGAAGCAAAACTGGCACTGTACTTATGCAATACTGAAGCAATATTGAAAAAAAAATACTAATGTAATATTGAAACCAGACTGTAATAATGGGCTGCTATACCAACACGTATAAGTGTGTGTGTGTATGTATGTGTGTGTTCCTGTGCTTCTTGGTGTCACGTGTATGAGTAGTGTTTCCAAGAACTGCTGTCACGTTGCCAACACATGGGAGTAGGTCACGTTTGTGTGCTTGCATCGGGGGAGGGGGGCTGGTTAGATACTTCCTGAGGTGTCTTATACTGTGTGTGTGTGTGTGTGTGTGTGTGTGTGTGTGTGTGTGCGCATGAGTTGTGTATATGGATGGACTAATGTTGAATACCTGTAGTGTTTATGTGAATTAGTATGATAAGTACTGCATATATTTATACGGGTATTTTAACCAATGCTAAACACAGGGCAACGTTTTAACACACCTTGATTACAATGCTCTCTTAGTCATCCCCCCAAGACCACGACCATCCAAGAGGGACCATCATCTCGGGTGTCAACTTTGATGGACGAATGGAGACGTCACCATAACATTACACACGTCACCATATATACATCACCATACACATATCACTATATAGAAGTCACAAACCTCACGTCACCAAACACGTCTCTTAGCACATTATCACCAAGTCACAGTGTCATTATACTCGCCACCATACTACATCACTATACACATTTAATTGTGCACATGTCACTACTATACACACGTCATCATACGTCCTTACCATACTCACCATACAGTACTCACTCTTTGTCAGTCACTCTACGCTCGTCGACTTGCGCCCATCATCACATTCATCTGTTACCTTAGCTCGTACACGCACTCACGAATATACACGCAACATAAATTAAAAATCAGTTTATAATTATTCAACACTCATAATACATAGTCATGCGACAACGATCACATGCTTTAACTGTGAAGCAACTGTGACATAAACTAATGCAATGTTTTCGAAATTAATGCGTGTGATTGTGCAAGATATATCCTAAGTGTCTTAAATAGTTTTGAAATCCTCAATAAAAAGACATTGATGTGTGTGTCTGTGCAGATAGACAAACAAATTCTAAATTACAACAAAATTAATATTAATTTGTTCGAAATTATCGCGTGCATAAGATGTAATAGCACAAATGCACACGCATGTACGTACGCACACACACGGGCGAACGATAGGAGGGACGGATGAATCTCTATCCCTCGTCAGAGACCATGGTGACAGATTATGTTTATAATAAATAAAAAAAAGAAGAGAAAACATGGCTTAGACTGCTTCGAGTTTTCAGATACTTCTCCTTGACGTCTGACCCCGGGAACCTGACCCCAAGACGCTGTGACAACACATACCTGTTTATGCAGTCACCTGGACACCCCCTCATACACCTCCCAACCACAACTATCATCGACTCCTCACAACACTACAAACACCTCATAACTCGTTCTCATAACCATCTTCACCACTACTACGAGTAACGCAAACTGCACACCACCACCATTATCACATCACACACCCATCACCATAAACACCATGAGCACCACACCGACGTACCACAACACCTCCCCAGCAACAAGAGCCAGGATCAAGTCCATCACGACCATCAAAACACCCGATGACTATATCCCGAGGGGAGAGCGCGAGAACACACACACAGATAATCAGAAAATTCAACCTGAGAGTCTCCTTTTTTTCCATTATTTTTGTAAGTCTGGCTTAATCAACACACCATTTCCGGTAAGTGACTCGAGTTAATCCCTTTTTTTTCCGACTGATTTCTCCGTTAACTGGACTCTGAAGGGGGGTGGTGAACGATCCTGGCGAGGGATTTCTTTTCGATTCGTCTCATTTCCTCATCGGCTTTTATCAAGGAGGGAGATGAGCGAAAAGAAGTTGACTTGTCGATTCTTTTCGTGTGTCTTAAGAGTCCAAGGGAAGGAAGGAACGGCTGGGCAACCAATTACGTGTTTTTAGCATGTTGTTGTGAAACGCTGGCGAGAGATTTTTTTTATCCCTTTGGTGTCTAGAGAGGCAGGAATGGGTTGGGTTACGAAAGCAAAAAGAGAGAGAGAGAGAGAGAGAGAGAGAGAGAGAGAGAGAGAGAGAGAGATTCATAACTCATGCACGTATGCGATATCACTTGTCTTACCTTCCCCCATGACGATAGTTTCGTGGGCAGCAACCCCTCCCCCCCCTCAAAAAAAAGATAAAAGATCACCTGAAGAACCTCCACACCAACTTATTTCACCTAAAAATTAACCTAACCTACTGATAGAACATTAAGCCTCATGCCATCACCCCCCCCCCCGCCACACAAATACGGTGAAGAGGACCGAGAACTACGCCCGTTTAGAGGAAATCCTAGTGTCGATTAAAAATATTTATCTGTTCTAACTTCCTAATAGACAGGAAAAATAGTCATAGCAGCTCTTCCTTGCTCAGCTACGAAATATAAATGAAATATAAACATAAATAAAAGAGTAATTGAGGGGATTTTTTTTCCATCCGTCGGGAAACAATTGAAAACAGAAAACTTTATTAACTTTGTGACTGTGTTAAATATTCGTGTACTGAGACACCTAAACACATTTACATAACAGGGAGAATCTAGTGTTGCTTCTTAACGGTGAGCTAAGTCCCCTGCCACGCCACGCTGTCTTGATGTAGAATATCTATGTACCAAATTTGTTACCATAACTTTACACACAATGACATGAAAGTAATTGCTGACTTCTCGTGATATTCATATTCTCACACTACTTACGATACCTGATAAGCACTAGCAGGCGTACTATGTGATCTTTACCCTTCCTCCTTCCCTTCCTTCCTGAAATACAAACCCCATCTCCTTGTCATCACCTCACATGTAAAGTTTGCCGATGGTTGTGCCGATTGATCTCGAACTGTAAGGCCACACTTATCGGTGGACAGACTAACAGAGACACTGAACTGTTGTAAAGCATCGATGGAAAAACTTTGAGGGGAAAAAAAATGGACATGTTGTATTGTGCTGACTCGATACTTTTATAGAAACACGATGTTGACCAGTAAGTGTCGGGAAAAAAATATAGTGTGTTGTTCTGAATTCTGTGAACACTACACGACACAGGCAACTCTATATCCTCTTTACTCACACTTTTATTTCAGACTAACTGTATCTAGTGGCGCTGTGAGCTAAGTTTTTATCTTTATATTTTAATGATATAGAAGTCTGTAGTTTCTTGTTTGGGGATCAACATCGTCGTTATCATTATTATTATTATTATATTATTGCTGTTGCTGTTATTTTTATGTTTGATGGTAAGGATGACAGTCATTACGATGATGATGATGAAAGAAAAGATTAAAAACAAAAGCTAATTGCAGCACATTTTCAAACAATGATAAACAGTGGCTTAAGTGAAATTGGAATCGCTCATTAGTTAGTTTGTGAATCATCGTATCAGTCGGATATAACCAGAGAAAATGCACAATAAAAATCCTTACACTGACTGAAAAAAATTAACTGAAAAACTAGTAGACTAATTAGAAATGCTGGAAAATAATGTATTAAATTAGGTGAAAAAATCTTTACAGTGAAGTAAATAAAATAAAATAAAACGCTTAACTAAGTAGAAATATATAACGTTCTCAATTGTAATTAAAAAAAAACTAAACTAAACTTGAAAAAAAAATAAATCAATATTGTAAGCATCTTTTTTCAACAGAATTTTAATGAAAAGTCAAATATTGAAGAGTTAAAAGCCAAGAATATAGTTCATGACCTGACCTACATTAGCCTGACTCGCCGGCGGTCGAGTGAGGTCGAGTGAGAAGTGCAGCTCAGGTGACCGACATTCAACACTGCTCCTCCTCAGGTCAAGCCGGGTCATTTAACTCGCTTGACTTTTATTATTGTACTTTGAAATGTTGAGTATATTTTGTCTGGATGTCTTTCTGTCTTTCTTTCGCTTTCTCTCTCTTTTTCTCTCCCTCTCTCTTTTCATCACTACTGGTATAACAGTCTCTCTCATTCACTTCTCGTTGATCTGTTTGTCTGTCTGTCTAAGTCCTAATAACATTTTACTTGTAGGCGATTTCCTTAGGAATTTCTCTCCCTCTTACTCTTTGGTTCTCTCTTTATTTGTATTTATGCCCTATATGTGTTTTGCTCTCTCTGTGTTTCCTATTCTGCTTCCTTGTCAACCCTTCTCTGTCGCTTTCTTCCTCCCTGATTTCATGTATTTTTGTCTCGCCCTTCCTTTCTGCCTTACTCTCCGTCTCTTTCTACCATCTGCAGCTTCCCTGTCCTCCGTTCTCTCTTTCTGCCTGTTTTTATGCTTTCTAAAATTTGGTGAGCATAGAGTCACCACCTTCCCTGTCCCATACATTGTGTCTGGTCCATAATTTCTTAACAAGTGGAGGAACTTCAATGAAACTTGACACAAATGAGACAATGACTAAGATGGGTCGGAGGTCATCTGTAAGGTTACGGTGGTGTTAGAGCCTATATCACCTGCTCCTTGCTGTAACTCATTATTATTAACTTTATCATTTTCTTTATTATTAGTTTTCATCATTATTATTATTATAGGTCGTGGCTATGAGAAAGTTATTTAAAAACTTTTTCAGACTCGCCGTGGAAACCCTGGATAATATATATCTATTCCGACGCGAAGGAAGTGTGTTTGGAGAGAACAGGAGTGAGAGGTGGAGAGAATGGTGAGAGCAAAAGTGAAAGGAGAATTGTGAAAGAGGATGAGCGTAGGTGTGGGGAGAGCACGATTTTTAAGAGGTGAAATGGTGTGGGAGGTAAAGGAGAGTGATGAAAGAAGAAGTGAAGGAAGAAATAGTAGGGGGGAGAGAGAGAGAGAGAGAGAGAGAGAGATCAGTACAGGTAGGCACACATCACTACCTGACGACTAGATCTCTTTGTAAACAACCTAAAAACATATTCATCAACACAGGTGACCCGCTAGACAAGAGGCTCCATCCACAAGATGAATGATTAAAATAGCTCCCTGCGCCCCCACTCCCCTCTTCCTCCCCCAAATTCCCTTCCAACCTCACCACTCCCTTCCTTTTAACATCCCCTGCCACACTCCATTTCTTCCTTCCCCTGCCACACTCCCCCCTCCCATCCCCTCATCCTCTTGGGCTCCAGCCTATGCTAAAACAGCTATCAGGATTAGGGACCACTTTTAATGGGCTGCGGTCCGAGGGGTTCCAATTTTAATAAGACCCACTTTTAATGGACCCCGAACCTAATGAGTTCCAGTTCTTATGGGCCCTAATTTATAATTATGTGCCTCAATTATAATGGGATGTAATTCATATTTTACCCAATTCTAATGGGTTGTATTTTAAGTATGCTGCAATTATAATGGGTCCCAATTTAAACTTGCCCCAATCTTAATGAGCTCTTAGTCCCAATAACATAAGGTTAGGTTAGGTTAAGAAAAGTAAGGTTAGAGCAATTATGGTTAGGGGAAGTAAGGCTGGGTTAGGTTACATTACATAAGGGTAGGCTAGGGCTTAATTTTGACCTGCGGCCCATTTACAGCCAGCACGACCGAGACCCTGCTGTAGAGAGTTTTATAAAGATAGGGTTTACCAAACTAATTAAACAAATCCCTGACAGAGGCTCTCTCTCCCTTCCTATAATTAGTACTTGTTATTTTCATTACCGCTTTTGACAATGGACTACCAGCTTCTGACATCCAACAATAAATACAACATAGGTTATAGGTTATTGTGATAAAGTAATTTTATTGAACTTTATCCAATTTATAAAGCGTTATTATTATTATCTTCGTTTATCATTGTTATTAATATTTTCACTTTTAAACGTCATTATTTTTGTGTTCTTTCATCACTCGTTTTCATTATCAACATTACTTATTATAATTATCATCATCATCGTTACTGCTGCTGTTATTAGTTTTAGGACGTGCACCACAATCTGTGACCACCACCTACCACTATCTGGAACTACATTCTACAAATATCAGAAGCTTATATAATCTACCAGTGCCAGAACTGTAGTTACGAGTTACAACTAATTTCTTAAAAGCCTAAAATTATTAATACTTATGGTCAGAAATTAACACCATTTGGGGCTATAAAGAACCACTATTGGAGCAACAAACTACCACTATCTCTTCCTTGTAACTACCACTATTTGGTGAGACAGACGATCACTATCAGGCGCTACAAACTACCACCATCTGTTACTGGACACACACACTATTTGGTGGCACAAACTAACACTGTTTATTACTACAATCTCACACTATCTGCGCGCCACATACGACCACCAACACCATACAGGACCACTAATTACCACTAACTGAACTTCAAACAACCAACATTATAGGAACAAAAAACATAGTTCTTTTCCACTACAAATAACTACTAGTATCAGTACCTGTGAACTGTCACCAACAGAAGAAGCCTGTCAACTGTACTGCACTCGAGTGAGGACCCAACCCACGTGATCCCCCCTATACCTTCTACAGTTACTGACATGAGGTAACCTGTCTCTCCAAACGGCAACGTCAAAGTAGTAGTATCACTATGAATGATCGGTGGATAGGTTTGCTATAGGCCATATAACAAACAGCACTGCCTAATATATTCCCACGACACATTATACTTACTACGAGCTACAACATTACTACGACTACACAACCACACTCTTAAGGGCTACAAGTTACTATTATTCCAGGTTAATAAAACTATGGCCCTAAAAAATATTCCGCTACCTCCAACTTGTCTTGAAACGTGAGAGCGTAAGTGAATGTTGGACGCAATTAGCAACTTAATAGAGAAGAGGAACGTAAGTCAGTCGAGATGTATATTCTACTGAGAATATTACGTTACTTGAGAGAGGTCTGGCGGCGCTGGGAATATTATACGTGCGTGTCTTTTTTTTCCTCTCTCTCTCTCTCTCTCTCTCTCTCATCTATTTCGTGCACCATCTGTCTTATCTATTTTCCTGTCTTTATCTCTTTATCATATATGTATTTAATGTATTTATTCTGTTGAACATCGTCACTGTACTTCCTTACTATTATCATTGTCTTTCTTACCATTACTATTACTATTACATCACCATTATGAATTTCATGGGTAGCATTATTGTCTTATCAATGAGGGTTCTATCAGCCTGACTGCTCGATAGGGATAGTGTGGACACATCATAATGTACAGGGGTATACAAGTCGCTGTACCAAGTCTTCGGTATTTAAGCAAGATGTGTCACCGGCATTGCATTCGACCAGCTTCATTTCTCCACCTGTAAACTTTGGTACCCATTCACAGCTGGGTGAACTGGGGGTACAGCGTCAGTAAACTGGTTTAGTGAGACCTAACATCACCGCTGCCTCAGTAAACAACATGAAAAACAACACGGTAAACATAGTGAGGATTCTACAGTATAATTTGATGGTTTATTGTTGCGAAACTTCATTAGTTCGAGCGTGTGAGCCTTTCTTAGCCTAACCTTAACCTAAATTAACTTTTAGGCCGATAAACCTTTGGACCAATGAGCCTCCGGACTAATGAATCCTCAGACAAAACTTTTGAACCTTTGAATCATCGGACCAGTGAGCGTAGTGTTTTCTTAATTATACCATCTGCCGGTTTTAGGTTCAATAACTGTCGACTCGAGGGTCATTTTCTGTCAACGTTAGGTTCCACGTCAGTCGACCAGAGGTTCAGTATTTGTCAATCAGGTAACTCGAGGTGCTACGAATGTTACCCAAATAACCCACAATACCTCTCTGAGGTTTCATGTCTGTCAACTTGAGGCCCACGTCTGTCGGCTCAAGGTTCTATATCTCTCGACTTGAGGTTCGGTGTTTATTTTAGAAGTTCGTACCGCGTTTCCGTGTTGAGGGAAAGTTCCAAGCTCGGTGTTCACGCTGGGAAACAGTCGCATTGTGGAGTTTAATAGTTTCCAACTGAATTAAATGCTTCCAGAATTTTTAATTATGCAAATCACAAATGAAAACTGGTGCGTAGTTTAGATGAAATGTTCCTCGGCTTGTCGACCTGCAGGGAACGTTGTCGTTATTTTTTTGCAGTGTTTATATATAAATATTTGTCACGTGTTTTAGGGATAATCGGTCGATCATCCCTAAAACGCGCAATGGACTCTTATCAAATACTGATGAGATTTTGTTTTTACAGTTTTAACTGAAAATGTGTCCATATGCTGTAGGACACACACACACATATATATATATATATATATATATATATATATATATATATATATATATATATATATATATATATATATATATATATATATATATATATATATTATATATATATATATATATATATATATATATATATATATAATATATATATATATATATATATATATATATATATATATATATATATATATATATATATATATATACATATATATATATATATATATATATATATACATATATATATATATATATATATATATATATATATATATATATATATTATGGGTATGCTATAACGAACGGATCCTACTACGAATATTCCTATAACGAACGTAATTGGTTCCAGAACCTTTCACTGTCCTCACATCTAATGACGTTTAGCAGGGTCGCGGTACAACAATATTCATGCGCCAGGCGAAGTAGTCCCGTATTCATCCGCGTTCGTTGTAGGAGTTGCGTTCGTTATAGCATTCTCAATTTTATAGGTAAAACCGTTCGTTATAGGAATATTCGTAGTAGGATCCGTTCGTTATAGCATACCCCAGCTATAACGAACGCAACTCCTACAACGAACGCGGATGAATACGGGACTACTTCGCCTGGCGCATGAATATTGTTGTACCGCGACCCACAACAAGAGCGTCAGGCGCCATCTTTGTCTCATTGTGTAGCCAGTGCACCACTGTTATTGTTGAAATTTCGTCTTTTGATGTGGAAATTCGCGTTATTTGTATAACTATTTTGTTATACAAGTATACAATTGTAACAATGAGTCGTCCAAAGCGAGTGAGAAAGCTAATAACCCTTGAAACTAAGAAAGAAATTGTAAAGAAACGTGAGAATGGAAGAAGCATTGTGAAACTTAGTGATGTATGGGATGACTAAATCGACTAATGTACGATTTTGAAGAATAAAGAGGAATTAAAAACTGTGCAAGTGGCTAAGGGAATCTTTAGACTTAGCAAAGCAAAGTGTAATGTGATTGAAGAGATGGAAAATTTACTCTTAGTGTGGATAAAGGAGAAAGAAATGGCAGGTGGTAACATTAGTGAAGTGAGAAGACCAGACAATTGTTTGAGGACCTTAAGGCCAAGACTCCCAGTGGAAGTGCCAGTGTTTAGGGGTACCTGCATGCTGAACAACACTAAGGTAAGATAAAGTACCGTATTTTTTACATTTTCCACAGAATTTTTTCAGTGTTAGGTGGTTGTATTTGGGGGCCTGGAACGGATTAATCCTATAACGAACGAATGCTATAACGAACGAGGTTCTGGGAACCACTACGTCTATGGTAGCATACTTAATTGTATATATATATTATATATATATATATATATATATATATAAATATAAATATAAATATAAATATAAATATAAATACACAGATCTCGATACCTCAAGTTGTGCAAAATTTTTTACAATATGTTGTCAGAAATATATTTTTATCTTTCATCTGAAGATAAAATCTTTGTCTTATGTATTAAAGGTTACAAGTTTAAAAAATTGCCTAAAAGCGGTGGCACTTGTAATAGCTAAATAAAAAGTCTATTTCCAGCTTGCTTTTTGCTCTCGAAGAACGAAGACGTCATATCTGTAAACTGCTTATAAAGACTTTGCGTGAACGACCTCCTACAAGTGATAATTAATTGCCTTCACAAAAATAAATAAAGATGAAAAAAATTAGTTAATACACAACTGTTTATTTATGAACTTACGGAATAGTTTCTTTACCCCTTCACCACCACTTACAACTTATGCATTATGCAACTTACATACGACTAAAAAAAAACACCCAGAGTCACTTGATAAGAGTAAAAAAGTGTTACAGGTGTATGTGAACTATGACCCAAGATTTCTTCACCTGCAGACGCTTATACAACTTTAATCTGGAGACCGACAAATTCAGGTGAAAGTAACATCTACCACTACTTTAACTATGCTCATTGGAGGAGCATAATAATGAAGCCCTTTGCTCTTATCTTTTACGGTCACGCTCCTCTATTTTCAAAGATTACACCTCTCGGTATCACATTACACACCAAAATGAAAACGAGCAACTTAAAATATAAACAAATAAAAAGAAAATGTTATCTTTTATCTTAGGCTCGAGGTCTTACTTTGATCTTATCTTAACGAAGGGAAGTGGTTTCGTTTACCATGCATAAGGCTTTACCTGCTCCGGGAAGTGAAGATTTCCTCGTAATATATTTCAATTTTAAGTCCAATAGTAGCGAGCACCAGCAGCCCGAGGGAACACCGCGAGATTCGTATTGTTTATGCTGCTCAGTGTTCCAGTAATATTTTCGGGAACTTAACTCGCGACAACTTGTTAGTTCAAATACCTCCTTTCATTTTCTTCTCAGTGCTAAATTACATTGCTTAAGTTAGGTTGTTTTTAGTGAGAAGAAAATAATTGAAGATAAAATATATTAATTTATCAGGAATAAATGCGCATGCGTAGAAGAGAAACGAAATGACGTAACTAATTCATTAAAAAAAATGTGATGTGTACTATCTTTGGCTTCTATTCAGATTCACCTATTTTCCTTAAAAAGTTTCACCAATACTGTTCGAACATACACACATCAGATTGATTCGTATTTAGCTAAGAAATAAAATAAAATAAAAGAAAAACAAAAATCAAATAACATGAGAGACAACTAAAGAAGAGAGATAAAGCAAAAACGGTCTTTTCCTCCAACTGTGACGGAAGACATAATAATATAAGGGAGGAGTCGCGTGCTCTCACCGTCAGCGTCGCCTGCAGGAGGGGGCGGGGGAGGGGAGGGGGCTGCAGCAGGGAGAGAGGGAGGGCCTGCAGGAGGGAGGGAGGGAGGGAAAGAGGACCCAGGTGGAGGGAGGGAGGGGAAGAGGCGACAATAAGTCTCCGGCATTAAACAAGTGCTTGGGGGTGCAGCGAGTCGTTCACGTCTCCTGGAATACGAGCTGATCACATACAGACAATGCATGACAAATGGTCTCAACCAGGCCGGGTGACACACACACACACACACGACATATTTACCTCAAACACACTGCTAGCAATACAAGGCAACACGGTCGGAGCTTTTAATTCAGTCCAATTCTCGGTTCTTCATGCATCAAAACAAAACAAGTGCCACATATACAGAAACTCAACACATTCTGTAGAGGCTGGCGCGAGCTACATAAAAGAGAGAGACGTTTATGTATATACCCGTTCTGTAAAGGCTGGCCCAAGCTACAGTGTGTGTGTAAGTAAATATTATGCTTCTCATTCCCATTTTTTCTTTACGTGTGTATGTATGTATGTATGTGTGTGTGTGTGTGTTTCTGCCCCTCTCAGGTGTATCGGGTGTATTTACTCACCTGTGCACAATATTAATTGGCTTTTCTGGCTGACTTGTTCTTCCAAGTTTAAGTCCTGTTGTCTATTTTCATGTTCATTTGTATAAAATTAATGCAATGCAAATAACATGCGGTAACGACTTGCTTTTACTCAGACAATAACATGTTGTATTTTAGTATTTGATACTTTTATACTTTACCTAATGTGTATGATATATATATACTGTGTGTATAATGCTGTTCTCTGTCGGAGTCACTTTTTTTTCCTGTTAATGCGGTCACTGGTGCTGTGTTATAGTGGCGCTGATGCTGTGTTATAGTGGCGCTGATGCTGTGCTGTATTAAAAAGATACTGTAAATATTAATACTATTTCTGTGCTGACTATTACTAGTGTTATGTTATAGTGATGCTGTGACTGTTGTGTTTCGCCCTCACCTGTGTTCGAGTTTATAATCTTTAACGTCACACATGGACGTAAGCCCTCGTGTCAGATGTAAGTTTACTTGTTGGTAGACGCGGTTCTTCATTTTCTGTCTTGTTCGTATCACAAGTTATTTTTTTTTTACTCTAGTTTAACATTGTAGTGAATATTTAACACTGACTTAAAACGAAAAATGACATTAGCAGCCTAATCCTTCATGATTTTTCTCTCTTTGCTACCCTTGTTCCTCTCTCTCTCTCCAGTCATGGTAGTAGGCCGCGGCAAGGTAAGAGCTCACTAACTTAATATTCGGGAGATGAAATTTCTGGACCTGTCAGGGTTAGGCCTACGAGGCGCTACTCGCTTGTACCTAAGCTGGGTGACTGTGGGAGAGTAGTGACGGGGGGGAGAGTAGGAGGGTGTTGGGGAGAAGTAGGAGAGTGGGAGGGGGAAGGGGGGGGAGTTTGGGAAAGTGGGGAGAGTGGGAAAATGGAGGCACCAAGTTACAGTATTATTGCTGATGTTGTTCCTGGTGCTGTGTTATAGTGATACTGGTGTTACAAGTACAGTGATAATGGTGGTGCTTATGCTGTTATTGGTGCTATTTTATGATGGTACTGATGATAGTAGTGGTGGGTGGTGGTGATAGTTGTTAATGGTGGTGGTGGTAGTAGTAGTAGTAGCTGTTGGTGTTAGTAGTTGTTAGTGGTGGTGGTAGTAGTTGTTAGTGGTGATGGTAAGTAGTCGTGGTAGTGGTGGTAGTGGTGCGTGATGTTTTAACGGTGTAATGATTTATGACGACACTAAAAATATTTCTTAGTTGTTGTTGTTGTTTCTGCTGGTGGTCTGTGCTACGTAATGGCGTTAGTGGGGTTTATGGTGTTGCTGTTGACAAGGATTACAGGCTGATGGCGTTCTTATCGCAGCCGCTAGTTGTTGATGTTAAACTATTAAACGATGGCACCGAGGAGAAGGCAAGAAGGAGTAAGGAGTGAGGCGAGAGAGGAGAGGTGGTAGAGAGGAAGGAGGGAAGGAAGAGAGGGAAGGAGGGAAGGAGAGAGGAAGGAGGGGAAGAGAGGGAAGGAAGGGAGAGAGGGAAGGGAGGGAGGGGAGAGGGAAAGGAGGAAGGAAGAGAGAAAGGAGGGAGGGGAAGGAGGGAAGGAAGAGAGGAAAGGAGGGAAGGGAGAGAGGGAAGGGAAGGGAGAGAGGGAAGGAGGGAAGGAGGAAGGGAGGAAGGGGAGAGAGGGAAGGAGGGAAGGGAGAGAGGGAAGGAGGGAAGGGAGGAAGGAGGGAAGGAAGAGAGGGAAGGAGGGAAGGAAGAGAGGGAAGGAGGGAAGGAGAGAGGGAAGGAGGGAAGGGAGAGGGAAGGAGGGAAGGGAGAGAGGGGAAGGAGGGGGAGAGAGGGAAGGAGGGAAGGAAGAGAGGAAGGAAGGAGGGAAGGAGGGGAAGGGGAGAGAGGGAAGGAGGAAGGGAGGGAGGGGAGGGAGGGGAGGAGGAGGGGAGGGAGGAGGGGAGGGGAGGGAGGAGGGAGGGAGGAGGAGGGAGGGAGGGAGGGAAGGAGGGAGGGAGGAAGGGGGGAGGGGGGAGGAAGGGAGGGAGGGAGGGGAGGGAAGGAGGAAGGAAGGAGGGAGGGAGGGAGGGGAGGGAGGGAGGGAGGAGGAGGGAGGGAGGAGGGAAGGGAGGAGGAAGGAGGGAAGGAGGAGGAGGGAGGGAGGAGGAGAGGGGAAGGAGGAGGAGAGGAAGGAGGGAGAGGGAAGGAGGAAGTAGAGGGAGGGAGGGAAGGATAAATTACTGATACCCCGACCCGGAACCTAACCTCATTTATCATCCAACCAAATATTAACTTAACCAAAACATATAAAATCCAACCCAAAGTAATACTAAACTTAACATACCTCAAACCTCAAACCAAACCTTCTGAATGGGGTTAGATTGCCCTCCTCTTCTTCCTTCCCTCCTCCTTTCTTTCTTCCTTCCTTCCTTCCTTTCTTTATTCATTCCTTTCCTCCTTTTCTTCTTCTTTTCCTCCCTCTCCCTTTCTTCCTTCCTTTCCCTCTCCTCCCTCCTTCCCTATTCTCATTGTCTGTATTTACGTTTCTGTGTTAACCATTTCTCACTACCTTCGCTTCTTCCTTCCTTCCTTCGTCGTCTTCCCTGCAGTCTCTTATGCGTCTTTAGCTTCTGATTGATTCATATCCCTCCCTCTTATTCCCTTTTTTCCTCTCTCCCATTTTTCTCCTTTCTCTCTCATCTTACTTTATCTCGTTCTCCCCTTTCCTTTTATCTTCCCTCTCCCTTCTTGTCCTTCCCTCGTCCTTCCATCTTGTGTCTATACCCTCTCCCTTCCTTCTCTTGTCCTTCCCCTTTTTTGCTTCCTCTTTTCCCACTTATACCTTTCTTCAATGTTTATTCACTTCCCTCCCTACATCTTCATCCTCCTTCCACTCTTCTTCCCCTTCTCTTCTCTTCTTCATCTATCCCCTCCTTTCCCACTCACAACTCAATTTACAGTCCAGTGATCCTTGTTCAGAGATATATGATCCATTTACACAGTTGATTTTAGTCGTGAGAAAAACATCTCATACTTAGTCGTAGTTCAGAGAAATTCACTAGAGATCAAGACAATTATAGTGGCCGACGGCAGCATACTTCCCCCTTCCCTGAGCTGCCGATTCTCATTTTATCCGTCAGTGAAAGGTTTGTAATTCTCGTTTGGTTCTTTACTGTGAATCTTATAAGTAGGATTTATGTGACACGTCATTCAGGTTAATGGTCGACTGATCCTTAATAGTCTATCTCTTCACTGTTAAGTATTAGTTGATAACTATCTACACTAATTTCGATTCGATAAATACGATACTAGGTACTGTAATATCAATAGTGTTTTCTTTCGACTCTCTATATTTCGTCTTCGAGCACATGCATGTTCCGTCATGATGTCAGGTGAGTGTGGTGGCCGAGCTCAGTAGGATATATGTACTTTATCAGGTTTACCAACTACTTCTGGCTCTAATAGGTAGAAGGACATGCAGTAGTATTCGTCGTTCAGTGGAAGTAGATAATTTATTTAGAAATACGACACTATAGTTTAGCCAAGTAAAAATATTCACGTATAACTATTTACAAAAATAAATCAATTCATCCCTCCCTCACGCTACACACAGATAATTAAGATACACACAAACTCCAGAACGTCTCATCATCATCCTCAAGACGCCGAGAAAACCACAGTTAATATACATAAACAAGGGTGTGACTCAGCCCTAGCAACACGTGTCTCTGTCGTCACACACACACACACACACACACACACACACACACACCCCTACCTTATTCACGTATCACCAAAGTGCAAACAGCAGGTAACACTGCCGGGGACTCTGAAAAGGGGAGCCGCTCTTATACAACCTGTGATTACCCATTTGCCGCTTCAGGTACAGGTGTGTGTGTGTGTGTTGAGTGTGGGGTAGGTGTGGGGGTGTGTGCGTGCAGGTGCTATGTTCTTATGATTTACAGCTCAGGGAACAGACCACGTAAATTTTTTTTATTAGTGTCGAATGTTTTATTAATACTTGATCATAAGAGGAATCAGAGAGAGAAAAATACATGTGTATAATAATCAACCGAGTTTTAAATAAGAGGTGGTAACAAAACGCAAATACTTTTCTGTCAGTGTGCATGTATAGTGTGTGTGTGCATGTGTGTATAAAGTAGTCGATCCGCCTGTGTCATGTTACTCACTGGTGCGGTTTCGTGCGTTCATGGGTGATGGTCTTTTGGGCTTGTAATTTTACAGGTGTGCTTTTTGGGGAGTTTGTAGGACTGGCTTTGTCGGTTTGTGTGTAGAGGTTTGTGACACACACACAAAGCTCTATAAGGAGTTATCCCAGGAAATAGTCAAACGCCTCTGAACCATTATCAACGCTTCTTTCAGACAAGCAAAATGCCCAACTGACTGGATGACTTCAGGTGTTTCACCAGTGCCCAAGTCAAGGAGTCCACAATCTTTCAACGAGTTACAACCCATCGCCGTTATCCCAGTACTCAGCCCAGTGTGGCTGGACTGATGTCCATGTTGCAGGCGTCATGGATTCTCAGATATTCTAGAGTTCATTTACCACAACCTAGAAAAAACGCAAGCTATCTATGGCTCTCACTCTCTCATTTCACCAAAGAGTTCGACTTAGTCTTACGCCATGCCTTGCAGATTTCCTTAGTGAGTGATGCCAGGCTGTTCGCTTCCGAGGGGCTGTCTCCACCTTTCAGTCAATCACCTAAAGCGTCCCCCAAGGCACTAGGAAGATGCCCTGAAAGATATTGCCGATAATTGGAAATATATCGATAACTCTAACCTTTGACATCAATGTCAACAACTTGGTTCCCGACTACAGAGTTCTCAACTACACTGAACAATCTCCAAGATTCGTCTACCATCAACCATACCAAGACCATGGTTATGCATGTTAGCCTCTCCTCTAACCATGTTTCACTTCCCTCCAACACACTGGGCACCAACAACTTCCAGGTTGTGGATTCCACCAAACTCCTCAGTCATTCAACATAACAAACTAAACTAGATAGTACACGTCAGTACAACCGTCACACCTTTTCATCTCTCTCTAATCATTATCGTAACCTCATCTGTCAATTTGGGACAAAGCTGCTACACCATCCTCGCCATCGACACCTGCTACTGCGAATTGTTATTCGACACCACAACCGCACCGTACTGTAGTGATCGCTACAAGAACAGTCTCGTTCCAACCATTGTCAAAATCAACAACAACTCAGACAATTTTTGTGTTCATTCCTTGTCAATCATCTCCTTGTATTATATCTACACCGAAATTACTTGTTAAATGACCTTCTTCCTCGTGTCATTATGCGTTATACAGTCCATGTACCACTTATGTCTTGTGTATAATTTTCAGCGTATAACAAACATCCACACACGCAAATACACACAACATAAACACATAAATATTCGGATCAAGCATAACAAGTTCCTCATAATTACTGTACAGGAGGTATATTCTGGGTTATATAGGACACAGGTAGCAATCGATGGGACAGGACAGCGTTTACTGAATTACATGGCTTTTATCCGCGTAGTTTGTTGGGATAAAGAAAAGTCACACATGGGGCTGATGGTATGAAGTTGAGAGAGAGAGAGAGAGTGTGAACGCTATCAACAAATGCATTTTATATGTATTAGTTCCTCTTTGGGATACCTTGTGGGTAAATATTACAGTTGAAATAAAAGACAACTGTATTTAATATCAAAATGTAACAATTGGCTTTATTTCACCGTCAAACTAACCAACCTGAAGTTAACCTAACCTAACCCCCGGGTAGCGTTGAGATATTTAATTATCAATTTTAAGATTAATGTTGCTTAGGGTCAAGAGTCTGGATTCTCAAGAGATCGTAAGATTATTATCTTTTCTCTCGTAACTCTATATGACATAATGGCACATCTTGTAACAGTAGAGTCTCAAGTGGAAGTCATCCTTATGTCATGACTTGGATGAACCGATGTGATCCATTCTTAAATCAGCAATTGAGGGAAAATCTTGAACTCACGATCCTTTGGGAATCACTCAAGGCATACGGGTCGACTCATCCTACACCCACTAGAATATTTGAGGAAGCGAACGAAAGTATTTGGAAAAAACGTCGAATTGCACAACTTATAAGATGGTATATTATTCATTATCATTTATGTCCACAAGTATTGATTTAAGTGTTTAAGCTTTCGGAAATAACCGTAATATTATTATATTATTATTATTATTATTATTATTATTATTATATAATCAATATCATAATTACTACGATTATATGTTTACTATAATTAATATTAATAAACAGAGGATCGACTGACATTTAAGACGTGAGGAAGGTGAGGGGCGTGAGGAAGGTGAGGGGCGTGAGGAAGGTGAGGGACGTGAGGAAGGTAAGGGGCGTGAGGAAGGTGAGGGAAGGTTACACACCGTCTGTGATTGCAAAAGATGACACAGTTATATCTGGAGACACCTGATAATTACAAGTTGAAGATCTCTCTCTCTCTCTCTCTCTCTCTCTCTCTCTCTCTCTCTCTGGTTGTGGGAAAAAATAAATTACAAACAAAAATAAGTAATAATCATGGAAAGCAAAAACAAAGTAAAAAAAAAAAACTCGAGGAAATTAGAATGTCGAAAAAAAAAATGAAATGAAAAATAAAATAAAATGAAATAAAATAAAATGAACTAATGAAGCTATGTAAATGGCAATCCTGAAAACAACAATTTGGTATAACATCGAAGAAAATAAAGAAAAAGAGAGAAAGAAAAAGAAAGAAAGAGCTCAATGGACTGAATGTCGAAAAAAAAACACCATTGAAGCTCTGGAAATAAAAAAAAAATCGAAAATTAATGAAAGAAAGAAACTAGCGGTGATGGAAATGCGCTGGTTGACAAAAATGGATAAAGGCGTAGCGCCGTGTTAGGGAGGCAGTGTAGACGAAGTGGGTGGGCAGCAAACTTTCAGGAGGCACTAAAAACTTCCTCTGTAAACACTGGCGCTGTGTCAAGACAGATGGAGGAGGAGGTAGGAGAGGGTGTGAGATGATGGACGAAGTGGGAATGAGGAGGAGTGGAAGAGAGGAGGGAGTGGGATGGAGTTGGAGAAATAGGAGGGCGTGGGAAGGAAGATGAGGATATGTAGGAAGGATGAGGTGGAAAAGGAAGACGGAGTAGGAGGAGGAAGATGTATAGGGAGAAGATGGAATAGAAGTGGAGGAGAATGTAGGAAGTAATAGGAGCAGGAGAGAGGAGAGGAAGGGAGTTGAGGAAGAGGAGGAGGTATGTGATACCTCCTACTGCTGTGAGGGAGCGAGGAGTGTGCATTTATGGGTAACGTGTGACGAGGAGAAGGAACTGATGATGCTACTGGAGAGAGAGAGAGAGAGAGAGAGAGAGAGAGAGAGAGAGAGAGAGAGAGAGAGTTTGGGAGTAGGGGGTAGTGGGGTGAAAAGAGTATAAACGTAACACAATCTTCCCTCTTCCCTTACGTCTTTTGGCCTGGACGCATGAACGTACGATAATATTAATAAGTACCCTTCTCATGTACCCCTCTCATGTACCTCTCTCATGTATCCCTCTCATGCATCCCTCTCATGCATCCCTCTCATGTATCCCTCTCATGCATCCCTCTCATGCATCCCTCTCATGTATCCCTCTCATGCATCCCTCTCATGCACCCCTCTCATGCATCCCTCATTAAATACATTATATAATTTGATGTATTTAAGATCAACAGATTGAGACACCATACATTTCACACAAACACCACATATTCAGGTGTTTGCTAGAAATATAAAGTTTGAGGTGTCATTTGCGTTTCAACATAGGCCTTTCAGGGTGACGTGTGAGCAAATTCGAACAAGCCGAGTGGTGTGTATGTGGTGATTGGTGTTTGTCTCTGCTGAATGCTGGCAAATGGTCCTCTCATTCACCAGGTTCGGCTGGATGGTGGTGATTGTGGTAGTGGGACTGTGGTGGGTGATGTTCGTGGTATCAGGATTGTGGTGAGTGGTGCCTGCGATAACAGGATTTTGTGAAGTCCTGTTAGTTAGAGTAGGAGTGTGGTGTTTTGGATATCAGGAGTGAGTGGTGAGTAACATGAGTGGTGTTCGTATATCTGGATCGTGGTGTTCTTCATAACGAGATTGTGTGGTAAGTGACGCTCGGGACAATAGAAAAGTAATCAGTGCTTTTCGTAACAGCAATGGTGTAGCGATGGGGCTGAGTTAGTGGTGTTGGCAGTGATGGGGTTGTGGCGCGTGGTGCTGGCAATAACGGGTATTGGTAGTGACGGGTTGGTAGTAACGGGTGTTGGTAGTAACGGGCGTTGTGACGCGTGGTGTTGGCAGTAACGGGCGTTGTGACGTGTGGGGGTTGGCAGTAACGGGCGTTGTGACGCGTGGGGTTGGCAGTAACGGGCGTTGTGACGCGTGGGGTTGGCAGTAACGGGCGTTGTGACGCGTGGGGTACAGTAACGGGCGTTGTGATGCTGGCACGGCGTGACGCGTGGTGTTGGCAGTAACGGGTGTTGTGACGCGTGGTGTTGGCAGTAACGGGTGTTGTGACGCGTGGTGTTGGCAGTAACGGGTGTTGTGACGCGTGGTGTTGGCAGTAACGGGTGTTGTGACGCGTGGGGTTGGCAGTAACGGGGTGTCACCCACCCTCACGTGACTTTCATAACACGTGTTTAAATTGAACCTTTCATTATCCTCGACAGTGTAATTACTTCTTTACTGTTTTAATTGGAGGACGGGAAGGCAGGACAGTGCTATACCCTGGGTGGCGGTAGAGCCGAGTGTGTAGTGGCTGGGACGAGGAAGGAGGAGGGCGGGTGAGGGTAAGGGAGAGGGCGAGGGGTAGGGGAGGAGGGGTAGGGGAGGAGGGGTAGGGGAGGAGGGGTAGGGGAGGAGGGGTAGAGAGGGGTAAAGAGAAGGGGGTAAGAGGTAGGGGATAAGAGAGCGGGAAGGATAAAAGAGGGGTAAACAGAGTGATGTGGGGATGGTAGGAGGAGGCGTGAATGGGAAGGGGAGAGAGGAGTGTGAAAGGGGAAGTATGAGAGAAAGGGGATAGGGAATGTGAGGATACAGTCTTGAAGAAGAGGAAGAGGGGGGGAGGTAGACTGGGGTGATGTGGGAAGGAAGGAGGAAGTAAGACAGAAGACTGAGGAGGGATGGTGAATAAAACATGTGAGAGGGAATAAGGGTGAAGGGGTAGGTATTAGAGGTCAGGGGTGTACCCAGGATCGTAAGTCCGGTTGTGGGAAAATCCTGAAAAAAATTCCCGTCCTTGAGAAATTTTCACTCTACCCTCCTCCCCCCCCTCCTCCTGGCTTAACGATCCTAGATACCATTATTACAGTAGAAAAATAATGTTATATATACTAGATAAACTTTACTTAAACTCTACATGTATCCTCTTCTATCCCCTAAGACTTTTGAGTACGATGCTGATCTCTTGAGTACGATGAATTAGTCCATTGATGAAGATGTGTTAACCCCTTTTTAGTATGATTAATTAGTGAGGTCATTACTAAGTTTCTGCCCCTTGAGCATGAGGTCTTAAAACCCTCTGTATACGATGAGTTATTCTTTTAATTACGATGATAATGTAAACAGAAGATTAAAGTTTTACAGAAAGTATCAACACATTAACCTGAAATAACCTGTACAGTATTACGAGTATTTTGTTTTTGTTTATATCATACATAACAATTATCAATGTGGTATTTACAACATAAAGTAATCTTGTTTCACTATGGTTTTATGCTGTTATGAACACGTTGCTAATAATTTACTGTGTCACTAATGAGGATTATCCCATGTTATTTTTTTTTTGTTATTACAGTACACACAAACTCAGTATATTAATTTTGTCATTTATCCCGAGTGTAACCAGAACAGGAAAGTGTCTATTGAATAAAAGGGTGAAATGAATATCGTAAGCCATAGCGTGTTTACTTGACCTATGCATTTTTTCCTGTCAGCCAATCAGGTATCTTGTTACAAACGGATCTAGGCCTTATTTGCAAAGTTCCAGTGAAGTTATACGACTCAAATCAACATCATCATTAACTTCTTGAGTACAACGATTAAACCACTCTGAGTGGGACTTCTTTAAGTCATTGTACTCGAGGGAATTGTCATCATACTCAAGGGGTTAAGATCTCTTTCTATGTTAATTAACGAAAGACCACTTTAGTTCCCATTTCCATACATTTCTGAACACTTTAAGGTTTTTGTTAATTATAAACGACTAGAAGGACCAATTAGTAGTTGTAGAAATAATTGAGATGGTCTGGGGGATTCTGTACAGTGTATTCAGACTTGGTAATGCATTGTGTAGGTCCCGTTCAAGTTATCATGTGCCTCCTCATTCCCTTCCTCTCCTCACTCTAAATATCCTACTCTCCCCCTATATTCCTTCCTGTTTCTCCTTTCCTCCTCCTTTGTCTCACTTTTTACTTTCATTTACTATTTTCCCTTCCTCTCTTTTCATCCCCCTCCTCCTCCTCTTATTTTTCCTCATTTTCACGAAATTTCCCCCGGGGTAAATGTGCAAGGGAGGCAGCCTGTCCTTTCGCTTGTTTCGCCACAGAGAGAGAGAGAGAGAGAGAGCTTACTATTTAACCCAAGCCACGAAGTTACTGTTAGAATCCTGGTTCACACACAACAAAACCTTATTCTCTCCTGAACTCACTATATATAACATCATAACTTTAGTAACACACATTCCTGGGGTCGTAACGAGTGAGGTATGGAGTCACTGAACGTTTCCCATCGGCCAGATCACTTATATTAAATAAAATACTGGAATACAATAAGAGTCTTACAAATAACAGACCAACAACTTCAGGAGAGGAAGGGGGAGGGGGATAGTCTATTTACCAGAGGCTTGTTATTCCTGTCAGTATTTGTATAGTTATTTCCGAATTAATCATATGAACTAAATTTTGTCTGATAAATTTTCCTTCAAGTGAATCTCAAAGTCAGATTTTTAATAAATTTTTTTTTTACATCATGGTTATTTGCGGTGGAGGTGTAGTTGTCGACACTCAAGCTGTACTTGTTGAATGTTATTGTGTGGATTTATTTGTTTATGTTTGAAGACCATATGTTGAGACTGTCCATGCACAGTAGAACAAGTTAGTGAGTAAGGTAACTTGCCTCCGGGGACAGGAAGTTTGTTATTGATTTTGGTCAAGGTCACTGTTGAATAGCTAACCTTCCGAGAATCACATGGCTAATTTTACCTTATCACTGACAAGTGTTAATTTTTTCAGCCAATTAAAACTAAAGACAATCTCTTTCTCCTAATTATTACTACAACATAAACAAAAGGCCTAATATAAATGTGATCCTCAGAACTGCTTTTTTTATTTAGTTGTAAAGTTAAATAAAAATAAGAATTATGTGAACTCAAATGACCAGCGTCTGTCGATGAAACTTAAAATCCCGATGTTCGTGTTTTGACAACATTACCTTCAGTGTTGCAAGCTAAGATACACGACAACACGGTATGATAAGACACGACAGTCTATATAGCGTGCAGGAAGCTCACGGCACTTGAAAATTGTGTAAAATACGAGCCACAGTAATGAACACACATGGCTAATGGCTCTCGTCATCCTCTAAGTCTTGTGGGACAGAGACGCTGGCGACCCTTAATTGGCAATTGATGATTATTTTTCTTACTCTTAGAGCGACTTGGATTAAACTGAAAGACCCATTCATTACAAGGTGGGGATTAGGGCCCGTAAAAATCCCTCTAAGATTTGCATCTCTGGTGGGATTAATGAAGATGGGTTTAGGGTCTTGTGCGTGAGAGTCGTCGTCAATGTGTGCTGGAAGGAAGGAACTACTGTTTGCCTGTATGTCTGAGGACTGATTTTTATATCCCTCTGTCTGTTTATATATACTGTATATTCACATAATATAACGAACTAATCACTGGAAGTCCTTTATGATAACAATATAAAAGTAACAATAAAAGGTCAAAATAAATTCAAAGAAAGTTATTTATCAGCGACTCCTAGAACTTTCACAGGTACTCCATCATAAGGCCCAAACGTGTCCTACAACGAGAAGGGGCCGCCACTCTCCCCACCCCGCGCAGGAGTCAGCCAGGCGCCGCGTCCACTACCGCGAACCCATGTCAACCAGGGCAACACAGGAGCTGCATTGTAACCCCCCAAAATATTACACAACAAATAAGAACAAGCCGTCTCTTCAATTCTCCATTCCTCATTTGATGATCATGAAGCCTAATATAGGACGAGACACTCATTAAACGTGTCACTTTAGCCTGGTAGACTTCTGATGAGGGAGGTTGCGGGCATGTGAAACCGCCCCATGCCACGAGATGATGTTATGACCTTTAGTGGCCGAGTACACAGGGGCGAGGGTGGTGTTTCCCGGGTAGAGGACGTAGCGCCTTGTTTGACCAGTGGCTGCATATGTGTCCTGGTGTGATTTGACACTGATCCAGGGCTCCATAAAGCGATATTCGGGTGAAGACGATGCCAAGACGGTCCAAGCGCACACACAGTCATCCTCTGCTTGCTTGAAAGGTAAGACTTCCGCACCTTCTGAACTTCTCCTGTAATCCCTTCCTGCCTGCGCCTGTTCATTACAAATAATGGGCGTGGACCTCATACCAGCCTTCAAGACGACCAGTTAAGGAATTTAATGCTATTGAGAATCCATATTCTTAATTTCCAACCTGTTGCTCGGTGCTGTACTGGGCAGGTCACACCAGATGCCGCTGTTATTTAATACGAGAATTCGCGGCACCTAAAACCTTCCTCTTCAGTTCTACAATGCAATTACCGAGTTGCTATGCAATTACATTAAGTGTATAGTTATTGGGGACGCTGTTAATGCCAGATATCGGAGACCAGAGAGTAGTTACTAGCACTGTGTGGGTGGTGGTGGCGGTGTGTGTGTGTTAGCTGGGGGGTCCCTGGGTGTAGGAAAGCAAGACACCACTCACCAGAGGGGGTGGGAGAGAGACTCGACACAGCTCACAGGCGGTGTTGTTGAGGTATACAATAACAAATGACACAAATACTGTTTAAGTAAAGGCTGTACTAACCTACCACGTGAAGTATAAATAGTTAATACTCGATCTACATAAAGAGGCCAGAGAACTGACCACATATAACACATACCCTGAACAGAACAAAAGCCGAGATGATGGTAGAGCGATAGTCTGAATATATTCCTCTGAGACGATCATCATTCATATATATTTTTTCTTTGGATTAAAAAAAAATAGAACGTCAAAAGTTTATGTAATCTTGGCAGACCTTCCTAAAACTTTGTGCTTCCGTCAGTCCTCTACACAGCGACAAAGTTTTACAAAGTTTCTCACTGACAAAAAAAATGGATGTTTATTTAACAGGACCAAAACACAAACTAAAAAGGACTCGCGTGATATTTGACTGACGAACGAGTATTTACCAAGATTGTATTGGGTCGAGGTGCTCTGTCCTGTCTGCCTTCATGTTGTACTGTAGTTATGGAGGTGTAACAGGCAGTGGGGGGGGGGGGGACCTGTAGCACGATGTAAAATATTATATAATTGACTTGCAGTGGGTGACATACGGACATAAGGCAATTATTGAAGATATGGTTTAAGTAAGGTTTAAGTAAGTATAAGTTGGATTTAGGTTAGGCATTTACAGATGTATAAGAACTTTGGATGCGGGGCCAGATGTGGTGGGTCACTAACACACCTGGTCTCGTGGTGGTTCATTAACACACCTGGTCTCGTGGTGGTTCATTAACACACCTGGTCTCGTGGTGGTTCATTAACACACCTGGTCTCGTGGTGGTTCATTAACACACCTAGTCTCGTGGTGGGTCATTAACACACCTGGTCGATGTACATGCAGTTTCCTAGAATGAAATTAATTGATTTGTGAAGGTCAAGGTTGACCTCATTTGGGCCGTGATGATGATAGTTTATTACGGGAGGCTGACAGGTGGTGGTGGTACGAGAGGCAGACAGACGGTGGTACGGGGGGCTGACAGGTTGTAGTACGGGAGGCTGACAGGTTGTAGTACGGGAGGCTGACAGATGGGGTAGGTGGTGTTCCGAGAAGCGCATTGGTAAATGGGCTGTTGTGTCAGATAGGCGGGCTATCACGCCTCAGTGTCACGCATGACAGTGAATGGTGTCAGGGTTTATTGTTGTGCCCGCATCTCCGCCGGCCCGCCTCCACCCTGCTGACGTTTGCTGACGACACCCCCCCCCCCCTTCTCTCTCTCTCTGACACACACGAGAAAGAAGAAAATGAGAGAAGAAAAGGGAAGAGATAAACTGATGATGAATAAATAGAACATGAAAAGAAAGGATTAGAAGAAGGGTGGAGAGGAAGAGAAGATGAGGAAATTAATACAAAGACGAGGTAAAGTGGAGAGGAGAAATGTAGGGAACAGAGGAGGTAGTAAAGGAAGGGGAGGGGGAGGAGAGAATGAATGGAGCAGATAAGAGGAGGAGGGAGAGGAGAGGAGAAGCAGGAGACGGAGGAAAGGGAGGGGGGGAGGGATGGAGCAAGGATGGGAGGGTGAAGTTAGAGAGACAGAGAAATGGAACAATGAAAGATAAGAACAAATTAAGGTGAGAAGGAAAGGAAGGGGAAACCGGAGAGCAAAATGGAAAAGAGGACGGGAGAAGGGAAAAACAGGAGGGATGGAAGATAGGAGGAAGGGAGAAGAATGGAATTAAAGCGAAAAAATGTTAGGAGGGAAGACGAGACGGGTTAAGACGGGAAGACTGGAGGGAGGGAAGACAGGGAAGGGGAGGGTGAAGACGGGAGGGAGGGGTGAAGATAGGAGGGAGGGGTGAAGATAGGAGGGAGGGAGGGAAAACAGGGAAGGAAAGGGTGAAAACAGGGAAGGGAAGGGGGGTGGAGGTAGGGAGCGTAGTAAAGGGGTGGAAGGAGGGAGGACAGGGAAGGGAAAAGAAGGGTGAAGAGGGGAGGGAAGGAAGGGAGGACAGGGAAGGCGCTTAGAAAGGGATTGATTGAAAGTAAGACGGCTCTTTGGGGAATATATGGTAAATTAGTCAATTAAATAGAGTGGAGAGTGTGATATGGGGAGCTTAGTGGGGAATGGGTAAATATTCAGCGGGAGGGAATCTTCATTATAGAGCGGGAGGAGTTAAAAGGTTTGATGACAAGCCGGGAGGGAGGGAGGGAGGGAGGAGGAAGGAAGGAAGGAAGGAGAGGGAGGAGGGAGGGAGGGAGGGAGGGTGGAGGGAGGGAGGGAGGGAAGGGACAGTTAGTGATCCATGACAGTTCACTCAGGGACACACACACACACACACAACAGAATATAATATACATATACAAATTATGCATGGCTAATGAAACATACAAACATTAACCTACTGTATATACATAGGTAAACGTACAGGTGAATTGTATGCGTAAAAGAGAAGTTTAAGAAATACCTGCCAATTAACACGAGGCACGAGCATACAAATTAAAT
This sequence comes from Homarus americanus, assembly GCF_018991925.1. Classification (NCBI taxonomy): domain Eukaryota; kingdom Metazoa; phylum Arthropoda; class Malacostraca; order Decapoda; family Nephropidae; genus Homarus; species Homarus americanus. The sequence continues at coordinate 276,568 of NW_024712489.1, forward strand.
TAATTGTAGTAAAATAAATTAAATCATTTACTTCATGATAACCAAACGTTGATCAGCTTATGTTTTTCAAGGGCGATTGCTTAGTAGGCTTATGTGTTTTTAAATATTATACAGTAGGTCTATGAGCTTATAAATGTTGATCATGTATGTTTTTCTAAACGTTAATAAACATTAGTATTTAACACATATTTAAGTATTAAGATTTTAAGGATTTTTTTTTACATCACGCCATCATGTTTACAATGTTTTCAGCCTTTCCCTTCAATATTAATTGTGTATTCAAGTGAAAGTCCTTCATTTCCAGCCCGTTAATTCACAGAGTAATTACCTTGGCATAATTATATATAATTTTTAATTATTTGCATGAAAAAATACATTTATTTTTTTCTTTACATTACTTTCAAAATCTAAGCCACTTGGTGTTTTTTGATAGAGGAACAGCGGAGTTTTGTTTTATAATGAGGCCTGAACTGGGTATGTTATTTTTTTACTGAATCATTTCATTATTTAAAACTGTTATGTTTAATAAATACTGGAATGACACAAGTCTTCCAGTTGTTTACGGAAGTTTGGAAGAGCCTTTTTTTTAGCATTTTTCGTAACGTAATAATTTTGTTTTTTCTGTCTCTTGAATCGTTGATGGACAGTGGATACACAGGCTCTTTTTCTTTACTTTGAAACAGTAGGAAAAAAAAAGTTTCAATTGTCTCCTGTACTGTGACGTAACACCAGTACATTCAGAAATCTTTCCCCCCCAAAAATGCAATTCTCAAGTCACAAAATCTCGAAGCAAATATTCTTATGTAAACCCGGCCTCCGCCAAACCTAAATAGGCGCGAATTAGTATTATACAAAACATGAGATTCATTATGTATGCAATACATAAAACATGCTTGTGCCGGCTTATACACAGAAAAATCTTGATGTAGTTTTGCCCGCGTGTGCTCTTTCTCTAGTGTGCCAAAATATGCAAAACTGGACTTTTTTTTTTCCGCTGGAGGCAGGGAAGGAGGTGAGGGTTTAGACTGTCTGTGTATGTTTCTTCACGATTATAGAAGACGAGTACGAACGAGGTCATAAACTACTACGACAGTCTCTCAGATGTCAAGTAATTTTGGCGACATACATTCGTGATTACGTTATTCGTGCTTTAATGTAACCAGGGCGTCATCACGTAGTTAAATTCAAGTTTCATCAAGTTCAAAATTATTATATAACATTGTAACATCTCGTCTTTGGCTCCGATTCCATTCCAGTACACCTGAAGATTAGACACCACCAACTTATTTCATCTGATGGTTAACCACCTTAATGCGAACCTAACCTAACCTAACTTAAGCTAACCTAAGGATGAAGGTAGTTCTTCCCATTTCTCGTATCTCTTAAAGGTTATAACATGATAGCCTGTTATTGGATATATTTTCACCGCCTGTGTCACTTCCCTCAACCTGGTAACAATACACCATGTTCCTCCTTTATTCCCATTATTTATTATATTTTATCTTTATCTCTAGTAATCTACTTTTTATCAATTACTTTTAGTTTTATCAATTTCTTTCGTTTATTGAAATCCTTACTGATATTTCGTTTTTCTTTTCTATGCTATACCTTTTTTTCTATCCAAAATTGCCTGTACCCCCTTATTAATTCTTCCTTACTGCTCCATGGTTCTTCGTTCTTCATTTTTGTTTGCATTTGTCTCACATTCTCTCTTCTTCCACTCATAATCCTCTCATTAATTCCATTCTCCTTGCACCTCCCGACACCTCATTCACTCCTCTACAATCTTCATTAACAAATAACAATTACCAACCTTATCATCAACACCTCTTCGTGTAGGTGTTTACTATTCCTCACCTTTCAGTCTCTCACATCCAATCCCACATCTCTATCCCTTTTGGTCGGAGGTATAGTCAGTGAATCCCCTTTTGTACTGTTGCACTACTCTCTCTCTCTCTCTCTCATTCATTCTACATTCCCTCACCCCTATCCTTTTTTCCCCTCGATCTTGCATTATTCAGAAATTTCATACGTCTACCGTAATGACGTTGCTTTATGCATATGTCAAATTAATTATTCCTGAAATACCTCTCTCCATTTTCATTCCTCCCACTATGCCAGTACCGACACACGACCCACCTCCACCGACCCACCTCCACCGACCCATCTCCACCGACCCACCACCATCGCACTACCTGTCTCTCTTATTTTTTCCAGCCCTTATATTCGTGTTGCTTATTGTTGTACTCGCTTTATCCTCCCTCATGTCACCTGTCATGGAAGTCACATTACCTTTCCGTATTATCAAAGTACACATTTCAGTCAAACTTGTTCAGAACCACTACCTCCTGTTGGTACACAGTTATTAACGTACTACTGAGTATTTCTCATTCATAATACATATTGATCTAGAATATTTTTTATATTCTTTCACGCATTCTGTAGATCACTTGATGGTATCCACTTAATCCAACCATTCCACCTGATTTAACCTAATAAAACACGGTTTGTTGGTCATCTTTATCCTAATCTATGTTAGGCTAAATTCCTTTTGTTTGTATTTTTTCGAACACATTTGACAATTCGCCAAATTTCACCCTCACTGTTCGTGTGTGTGTCTTGTCACCTGATCCTAACCTAAAATAATACCAAGTTTAGGTGAGGCATAAAGTTACCCAAGATGCTTCAACTACTTGGGTTATTCAGTGTTCGTTCACTAGATCTTAATTTCAATTTAAAAATATCTTGGATCACCTGAAGATTCGCCCCCAGATTCTTAGTGGTAATATGTCCATGTGAAACAACCATTGTACGACGGCAGCAGAGTAATAATCATTACCAGAATATACACACACATAGGAGTTTGTCTATGAATCAGCAACATGCACAAGTGATCATATTTCCCCCCAAGAACTTTTCATACGTGATAGCTTTAAAAATAAATAAAATAATATAATTAATAAAGAAGTCGTCAACTATACCAATAACATTATCAGGATCAAGAGAGACACGTTCATCAGGTGTGTCAAGATATTGTGATGTCAATATATCAGAGATCTCAATATCTCCACCACAATAACTCTGCATGCTGTGAATTCTTCTCGAAACATGATGTGAGTGAGGCTATTGGTATTGCCACACACACACACCCCCTGGGATCAAGCCAATATTTCATCATAACATTCTATGACATACAATACACAGATATATACGATGCTGTCCCACTTTCAGTTTTCATATAGTCTGCAATAGTTGAGATGATAACACCTAATAAGTGATAATTCATCAGATTCAACTTTTACACCTTCCTCTATCACCTGATTATGTTAAGTTATAGGAAATTATTACACAAGTCACGCCTTTTGAACCATTCTAAAAAAAATAGTAGACAGTGTCGTTGTATGTAATTAGGTGCTTGAACATCTAAGGTCGTAAAGTACCGCTCACTAGGTCTACATATATATATAATCTACAGGGACAAGTTCACAAGCCATGATCACTTGCCATAAAATCTGAAAAAACTTAACCTTATTGTACTAAACCTCTTAAGCTCCACTAATACGACGAAACTCACATCGGAGGAAGGACCAGAATCCCCCCCCTTCCCCTCCCTTCAGATTACCGGCCTTACGATGAACACTGCTCGTAACTGAAGACGTAAGGGTGAACTAACTTGATAACTTAAGCTAAGACACAAGAAACATCCAAATGAAAGTTACACTTAAACTCTACTACCCTCACTAGACTCGTTCTCTTAATACTAGTTAGAGGACAACAGTGACGAAATAAATCTTATAAAAAATCTGAGTTATGTTTGTGCTTCATCCTAGGTCAAGTTCGTCATAATCCTACAGCTTCACTACGAGTAATATTCATTGCAAGAACCTTTGAGAATCTGGCTGGGCCCAGGGTGGAAGTCAGATCATAGTTATATACGTGACCTTATTATTTACTTTTATACATAAATTTTCTTAGTAAATTAATTATTCAAAACAATTCCTTTTACAACATTAGATGAAAGGATCAAGACTTTCGTTCATTTAATTATACAGTGATTAATTTCACTATTAATCACCCAGTCAATGACTTCATTTTCACCCAAGTAATTATTCAATGATTAACCTGACTTTCGCTCATGCAATTACTCGGTCAATAATTTGACTTTATTAACTCAATTTTTACTTCACCCTTACATTAATTTAACAACTTTCTATTTTTGTTTACCCCTTAAGTTAATCACCGGATTCTCCCTCTCTCATTCACCCAACTATTTATTCAACTTGTGCTGCCAAGCGTATAATTACCTGCAAAACAAACTTTTCACTCCCTGTATTAAACATTATAAAACTCACACTCGGGTGTTAATGACATCCGGACTGTCACTCAGCCGTCAACCATAACTTTCACTATTTGAATGTGTTTCACTCTTGGAGCGAACCATTTTTGCCCACAGCGGCACCTTAGCACCGCTGGCCCCCGTCTTCTTCCGGGACCCAAGATAGTTTTAGTCTTTTCACCCGGGAGAGATTTTGACTTGTTCTTATTTATAGCGTGTTATTGATCGCCTCTCCCCGTGTACACATCAGTGAACATTTCTACTTGCATATAACATATTACTGACTTGTTCTTCTAGGGTATAACATGCTACTTATATGTTACTCTCGCGTTGAACTTGTCACTGACTTGTACTTCTCGCGTATAATAAATCGTTAATGTATTCTCATAACTCATAGCATATAACAGACATGGCTATCGATTCACAGATACTCACAAGTACAACCCCCCCCCCCCATAACTAAAGCCAAAACAGAGCATCTAATCACTACTGTAGAGTCTCAACCCAAACCTAACCCCATTTTATCTAATTTTCATTCAGTAACTCAGTGGGATAATTAGATACGCTCTCATCTCCGTTAAGGGGGGTTGGGATTTAAAACAAAAGTGTGACCCTCTGAGAATCCGTTCCTGCTTTATATTTAGGTACGAACACATGTCTTAATTTCCTCTAAATCTACATAATGACAAAAAGACGCTGACGACCGGGCAGCGAGAGAGAGAGAACCACAGGGGAAGGTTCCGATATTTCAAATGGGGTTCGTATTAAGGGTTCAGAAATTAACATGATACGCGGTGTGTGTGTGTGGATGGGGTTATTTCTGTGAGTATGTTTGTATCGTGTTACCTGCAGTTATAGGTGTGATTGGTATATAGCTGCTGAACCCTTCGTTCTATTTATATTACACCAGAATAAAATCATAATAAATATCTCAAATCCCCCCCCAAAAAATTTCGAGTAAGTTGTCATCAAATCTCCCCCCCCCCCATCTCCCTCACCTATAAAAACGAATATTGCTAAAAATAATGTCCAGTGATCTTTATTGACACTTGATCACTAAATATTCCTCCTGTGACTTTTCTTACCTGTAGATTGTTCATTCAAAAGCAAACAACTTTTCACACCTTAACTACTGCAGTCTCGTATTAGTTTACTGCATAGATACAACGATTAATACAACACCCACAGCATTCAGAAATACCCACTTTGTCGAGGTATTCATTGTCTTGTTGTAAGGTCAAACCACTGGTGTAATTAATCTCCAAGGGCTATCTTAATTACAAGATGTACTAAGACACATTAGCCATAAACAAGATGGAGTGTGTTGCCTGGGAGATAACTTAAACACACCGAGGATAGAGAAATAGACTTTTTTTTTTAAATAACTGGGCTGGTTGATAGTCATTTGTTACGGTGACAAAATCGACCACTACTTCCTGACAATGAGCACGAATGAGGTGAAAATATTCTAGTAGTAAATAAAAAAAAATTAAAATACAGGAATAAACAAAAATAAATAGCATAGATTATTCTTATTATGTTTGTTTTTTTGGTATAATTAAGTATATTTAGGTATTCACGTCACAGTAGCTGATTTGACACCAAGTTATATGTATATATATATATAACCTTCTCATTAATATGTACGACTGATACTGAAGCATTTTTTACATACAGCCTCAATTAAACATATATGCTGAAGGGGTCACTGGTTGTCTGGCTGGCATAAAAAAAAAGATATTGTCAGTAGTAAGGCTCGTGTTTTTTTTTCTCTTGACTGTTTAATAAAGCTGTGTCGATAATTGTGGCTTCGATGACTAGTTATGAAAAGAAGTTATTGTTTTTTTTATCAGTTGTTGTCTTGTTTTTGTTGATGATGATTGTTTTGTTGTTTCAAGAATTAACACACGATATTAGTAAAAAAAAAAAACCCATAACTTATCCTCGATTATTCAATTTAAAAGAAATAATTTTAAAACCCCCCCAAAAAAACAGAGGAGTATATCATCCCGCCCATAACCCTGACTGTGCGAAAGCGTTCACCCGTCAAGAGAGAAGAGTTATAACTTATTAACTTTGAGCCGTGGACGTTGTTATCTTGTACCAGCCACAGATCTTCATTATACGTAACGACACAACGACTTCTAATGCTTTGTTTTAGGAGGTGGCTGAAGTCATTAGCCAAGTCGTTGTTACTTCTTTTTCTCTGTTTATGTTGTGTTTTATTTCCTCTGCAGCCTTCGGTGATTCGCTCCATATATAGATAGATTATTTTTCCTGGTTTAACGTATTTTTTCCTGGAGATAATTTCTTTTCATTATTTTAAAACAGTCTTAAATGGTGCTCTCCGCTTCAGCACTTTTGACCCCCCTAATTTTCTCCAGCGGACCATGAGAATTACATGTTTTTTCTCTTCTCCTTCATCATCTTTTACCATAAGGTTGCAATTTAAATCATTATATGTTTTAAATATCCTCAGGGGATATTAAACTCCGGAAATGTTAATTTTATTTTTTCCCTCTGTTGTTCGTTTAAGGCCTTCAAGAGATTATTATCAGGGTCCTTCAAATGTTGGTGGATCTGCTTATAGTCTGTTGAGTTTGGTGCGTGCGTGCCTGTCTGTCTGTGCATGTGTGAGTGCGTGCGCGTGTCTGTGTGATTGATTGATTGATTGATTGATTGATGTGTCTAGTTTATCTGGCTTCGCAACAGTTAAAAGTCATGAGACGTCGTATTCTTACTTACACACACACACAGTATCACAGGCGGATAAGACGCTTGGATACCGTATCGTCTTGTCTTGTCACTTGACCGACGGCCTTTTTGTCTCCCCTGAAGGATCTAGCTGATATCTCCACCACCCTACTGTGTCACTTATGATGTCTCTTTCTGTCTCTTGTCTCTCTAACTTCTCTTTGTCTCTATCTCTCCCTGTCCGTCACTCTTTCTGTCGACTCTCTCTCTCTCTCCTCTATACAAGTCCCCTCAAAGGCTTCCATATCATTTACGAAAAAAAATTTATAAAATGACAGGTTGAGGAAATTACTCTTGATTAGACCAGACTGGAGGTAGACGTATCAGGCGAGGCTCACAACAAACAACATAATTATAAGAGGAGGGGAAGTAAGGGGAAATCATCTCGTCTTGATTTCTATATACCATCAGTACGTAATTAGTTTATCCCTAACGAATAACAAGAGGGAAATGAAGGGTTAATATGGCTTTAAATTACTACATACTATAGTTACGTGCTTGGTGTTACCCTCGGTTGGCAAGTGATAGGAGGTGAAATGTAGGGGATCATTTCGTCTTAATTACGACAAACTATGAAACACAATTCACCAAATTAAAACTTGGTGATAGACTTACTAAAGTGAAAGAACGATTTCGAGAGCTGGGAGGAGAGGGAGGGAGGGAGGGAGGAGGGAGGGAGGGAGGGGGAGGGAGGGAGGGAGGAGGGAGGGAGGAGGGAGGAGGAGGGAGAGGAGGAGGGAGGGAGGGAGGAGGGAGGAGGAGAGGAGGAGATACCTTCACCTTGAAGAAGCTGATGCAACACATTAACATCACCGTTTCCATACACGTTCACTGTCTATTTGTCAACTCTCTGGCATACCTGATCCAACAGTCAAGGAGATACTTTTCCTACATTACATCAGCCACTTGTTGTCCTCTTAAACACATTAACGTTGCATAATATATTCAGTATTTGAACTTTGAGATCATAGGCACGAGAGAGAGAGAGAGACTCGATTTATGTTTGCTAAGTAGGTCAGCAAATTCTTCCGGTGTTTGAAAACTTTGCACAATTTAAAAATGGGGAAGGAAGCGATAGGAAATATATATGAGAGAGAGAGAGAGAACCGCAGCTCAAAACGGGACACACACAGAGTCGAGGGTGGGGGGTGAGCACGTCAACTGTGAACATGTGGGGAGAACACCAGCAGGAGGAGGAGGAGGGCGTGGCCAAACAAGCTTCTCAAGACGCTGTCAGGTGGGCGCGGTCAGGATAAATCTGGCGACAGGCGTGTGTGTGGCCTAATGACTCTGCCAGCGCGATGTGTGTGTGTGAGAGAGAGAGAGAGAGAGAGAGAGAGAGAGATATTAGGTGTGTAGGTAAGAGGTAAGTCAGGTCGTAGCTGGACGTATGGGTGTGTGTATAAGCGTGTGGGCGTGTATAACAAAATATGTCACAGTGGCCTAATTTTTAGATTGGTGATTAGGTAACAAAACCTGATCATGTTATTGATGTTTATTGAATGATATCTCAGACAGAAGTAAAAACAAAATGTCACACGGACCAATTTTTCAGAGAGGTCATTACATATCACTGGATGATCAATGGTCGTGAAATCAGACGAGTGAATTATTTTGAATTAGTGTAAAATGTTTTCCAACGTTCGATACAACGGTAACTTGACCTGTTAGTTTCTTCAGAAAATAGGTCACAGTGATTTAGTTCACAGCCGAGTGACATAAGCATCATTAAAAAATCATGCCTATCGAATTTAGTGACATAGTTAACATTTATTAACACGAACGACGACAACGAGCCGACGTGATACTGAGAGCCTCTGACCTCTTGTTCCACCTTAATATAACCTAGATATCAACTCACTGTAAAATATGTATATACTCTAATATAAATGTAAAATAAATAAATAAAATAAATAAATAATGAAGAGATAACCGTGGTAACATTCTGCTATGTTCTTACTACCACCATGTCATGCGTATTATTCCAAATGATACTAAATGTTACCTAATACTTCCTTGAGATAAATTACAGAATATATCATGTGCCTTCAAGAGAGCTCTGACTCTCAACTGGCTCAGCCATGTTAATATTGTTATTATTATCTACTCTGTATCTGTGTTCTTCTGGCTAAATAAACTGTTTCAAATATCAATACTGAGGCAGGAAGGACGGGAGACGAGAAAATTCGAAATGAAGGCAGGGAGGAAGGAAGAAGGCAGGGAGGAAGGAATATGGAGGCTGAAATGAAAGGGGGTTGGGGGAATGCCACGAGGAGGGAGGGAGGGAGAGAGGGAGGAGGAGGGGGACGAGGGAGAAGGGTCAGCCTGGGGTCGGGGGCGGTGGTGAAGGTGGTGATAGTCATGCAGTCGTCATTACACCCACCCCAGAACCCGCGTGGCAACAGGTAAACCCTCCCGCCCTCCCCACACCTGCCACTCCACACACTTACACACCCATACACCTACCGCCCCCACACCTACCATCCCCCCACACACACCCCCATCCACCTACCACCACACACACCTACCACCACACACACCTACCACCCCCACACACCTACTACTTATTTTTTCTCCACCGCTTAACATCTTACCTCGAAATTACAAAATAAAACGACCACGAAAGACGGAACAAACCCAAACAAACAATCTATCTAAACAACAAATAAAAAAAAATATGTTATTAAAACGCTGAAATGTAGAGCAAACGTGATGATGATGATAAAAGGTTGGCGGTAGATAAATAAACAAACTTGAGTCAACACAACACAGTATAAGGCAGGTAATGGTTATACTGCACCCAAGTCCGTCTGCTCGCTTAACACAGGGTGACACAGTCCGCCCCTCCTTCAACCCTGGGTGTATCAACCAGAAACCCGACGATACGACGGTTAACGTAGCGCTGCAAGACAGGTGTTCGACTCCCCTCGATTCGCAGAGTTCCTGGCACAGAGTGATGCTGATGACCTAGGGAGGTGGTCAGGTCGGCGCCCTCGTGGCAGTAGCGGGGTCACCTCCCGTCAAGGTCCCACCCGGTGCCAATGTACGGCAGCCCCACCACGCACTGTACCCTGACGTCTTCACCCGCACGCCCTTATCACGTCGTCGTGGGTCGTGTAAGTGCTTTGATACGCAACTGTCTTTAATACTATACACAAGAGGCTCTATGGAGATTAATATATCTTCATAGGTAACTGTGACGACGGGAGAAATTTTATCAGTGTTATATGCACCTGGCTTTCTGTCCTCTGTTGTCGTCACTGTATGAGCTTTGTAAGAACCGCTGTATGTACCGTGTGTGTACATAACACATTAGGAACTGTCTACCATTCACTTTCACTCTCCACCATTACCTCCCTCAATTCGTGGAAACTTGCCAAGATACAATCTATCCCTTGATAGTGGAGATCCTTCTTCATCAAGTGGCAGATTCAAGTCTCTCTCTCTCTCTCGCTCTCTCTCGCTCTCTCTCGCTCTCTCTCTCTCTCTCGCTCTCTCTCTTTGTTTTCTTTGAACTTAGAAACTATTGTAAGTAAACATTAACTCTATCACCTCAATCAATATAAGTTGGTCTGTTGATTCCAGCATTTTACATTAATCCCCATTTCTTCTTCACTCACAAATTTGACTTCGTTTTCGACAATTTAAGTGTTTCTTATGTTGTTGCTCCAAATATTCCAAAAGTTTTCGATAAATTTAAGAGGTTCTTCTCACCAAACTTCCTCCGTATCGACTTCCTATGTCTCTCATCACCTGGACCTCCTCCCCCCTGTTTTCATTATACCGTACAGGCATACACACTCACGCAAGGAACACAAACCTTCTCAACATCTTCTCTTATCACTTTATCCATCACGTCACTGTCCTGCTGCAGATCATCTACATATCACTTCCATTCTCAACTGTCATTGAAAACTGAGGCATGTGCTGAAAATGTTGACACTTTTCATGTCAAAACACCCAGGCATTAAACGTCTCACGAAGCCAAGACAGTGGTCATCTACCCTCCCTCTCCGAGGATATTATCATTGCGCCTCCTGGTCAAATCAATATTATAGTATTAAACGTAAATTAAATTTCCGTTTGGAATCTTAATGTACAACTTAATGAATTATTTTTTAGACGTGACTTTTCTGTACATTTTCCGAACTTGGAGTCTCTCAGCTGCTTACTATTTACAAAAGTCGTGTCCGCCCTGGCAGTGAACACTATAGGCCCAACCCTCCTTTGCTTTCCTTGACAGGTTCCGGCTCTCACTTCCATCCTCCCTCCTCTTCATGTCCATCGCTCAGCATCCTACCTTCCCTTATACAACCCTGTGCTGTAATGTACGACCCTCTGATGAAATTCAATTCAGCATCCATTATTTACTTCAACCCGGATACCCTACGCAACACTCCTCTGCTTGTCAACTCACTGCTGATCCACCACACATACTAATATCTCCTCCCCTCTCTTCTTTTATTCCTCACACTTCCTGATACCGAAACTTCTCTCTCAGTACACGTCTTTCCTTCCACATATAACCAGCAGGTCTTCAGATTTAAGCCATACAGGCGCCTCCTAACATCCATAACATATCTCAGACACGATGCGAGGCAAACTCAACTAGCTCGAGTCAAGGGCTGAATGCTGTGTCGGCTTCACCACCACTGTTTATCACCACTATCACGTGTCTCTCCCAATAGTACTTTCAGAAGAGAAAATTGAAGATAGGAAAAAACAAAAACTACCATTGAACCGTTTCCTCAACAATACGATTATTATCAGACAGATGAGCTCTCCAATTACCACAATACATCTCAACAAGGAAGTTGTCTATCACTCCCTTAACGAACAGAACCGTATGTCATTAAGGGGTTTTCAGTGACTACTTGGTATTCTTTGGTACCACTCGAATGTCATGTACAGTTGTTGCCAAAATTCCCTAGACACTTGGCAATATCTGGCATCTACCTGTGGGTCATATATGTAATTGGTTCATTAGCTGGTGAACGCTGCTTTTCATTACAAGTTATGTCAGGTTAATAACACGAAGAAAAAAAATCTGAGAAAACTTGATCTTAAAAAAATCTTAGTTCCTCTTACGGTATACAGTAGTTCCTCTTACAGTATAGTGCTCCACCCCTCGCTGGCCTTTCCGAACATGTGGTCATCGTAGGAATCATAGTCGAACATCTATCATATCGCTTAGCACAAACCTAGAGTACAGATATTACTGAAAAAAAAAATATTGCTGGCCACATGTTCGTAAAGGCCACTGAGGGGTGGAACACTATGCCGGTGTACGTGACCTTAAACTAATTGCCAGATATTACCAAAAGTGATGAGGTCATTTTGTTCCTAATTTTAACTGTCTTAATTATGATCATATACTCCTGTGTCCTCTGATCAGCTGTACTGTTGTGGAAAATAATGAGACCCCCGAAAAATGTATAGATAAATTGAATGTTTTCCGTTTTTAAGGGTCTTCGTTGACTTTAATATTCTTGGTGGTGTGTGATGGAGATGCTGTGTGTGTATGCGTGGGTGGCGGTGGGTTGGGGGAGGTGGTGGGTTGGGGGTGGCGGTGGGTTGGGGGTGGCGGTGGGTTGGGGGAGGTAGGGGTGGTGCGTACTGTGGTGGTGGCGGTGGTGGTGTTGTTTCGAGCGGACCCGGGTTCGATCCCCATGCAGAGTGAAACTATGGGCAAGTTTCTTTACGCCATTTGCCTCTGTCTACCCAGCAATAATTGGGAACCCTGATGTTAATCGATTTGCAGATCGTATTTCGGGGTAATGGTTAGCCAGTGCAGCTGGCGAGTTTTCCGGTCTTCTCGGACTATTCCTTGACACTGGGTCATGCAGTTCGTTAACTCAGGTTGTGGTGGTTGTGTTGGCGACAACTTCTACACCTTAAAACAAATTCACGCTTAGGTGGCCTTTGGGCTGGCCATCCTCATTTCACGAGAGGCAATCATTGTTATTATTATTAGTGCTGTTGGTAGTAGTGGTGGTGTTACTAAGGGAAGTATTGACTGTCTACAGACGTCAGTGACGATCACAGACATACAAATCAATGAAAATATGAATTAATTTATCAATGCAAACAATTTCAAGTACATCCTTCACACACACACTATATTTTGGTTATAAATCATCATCATTATTATTTTTATAGTTGGCTACTATGTTATAGGAAACACACAATTTCTAATACAACACAATGCAACACACTGTAAAACACAACAAAACACAGCCCAACATTACACACAGCACAATAAAATATAGCATAAAACCAGACAACGCAACACAATACAGCACAGACCAACATAACACGGCACAACACATCACAGCACATCACATCACATCGTTATTGATATTGAAACAGTTCATTTAGCCAGAAGAACACAGATACAGAGTCGATTAAAAATCATAATATTTACATGGCTGCGCCAGTTGAGAGCCTGAGCTATCTTGTAGGCACCTGATATATACTGTACATTTATTCCAAGGAAGTGTTAGGTAACATCAATATCATCCGACACAACACAGCACAACACGGCATCCAACATAAAACAACTCCACACAACACAACACCCAACACAGTGCAACACAGCACTCAATACAGCAAAACTCAGCACCCAACACAAAACAACAACAACCAACACAGCACATACAACCCAACACAGCCCACAAAACAGCACCCAACACAGCCCACAAAACAGCACCCAACATAGTACAACACGGCACAACACCCAATACAGCACAGCCCCCAATAACACAGCCCCCAACAACACAGCACAGCACCCAACAACACAGCACAGCATCCAACACAGCACAGCACCCCACACGGCCCCTAACACAGCATAACATAGCATAACGCAGCACCCAACAGCATAACACAGCAACCGAAACAGCGCCGCACCCGACACAGCATAACACAGCACACGACACAGCACACGACACAGCATAACACAGCACTCGACACAGCGTAGCACCCGACACAGCATAACACAGCACCCAACGCAGCAGGTGAAGGAACAAGGTGTTGTCTCTCAGGTACACGGGTAAACAGACTCCAGCTGTCATTGGTTAAACCATATTCGTCTTGGTGGGTACGAGGGAGGAGGGGAAGGTGGGGGAGGAGGGAAGGTAGGAGGAGGGAAGGTGGGGAGGAGGGGGAGGGAGGAGGGGAGGTGGGGAGGAGGGAAGGTGGGGAGGAGGGAAGGTGGGGAGGAGGGAAGGGTGGGGGAGGAGGGAAGGTGGGGAGGAGGGGAAGGAGGGGAGGAGGGAAGGTGGGGAGGAGGGAAGGGTGGGGAGGAGGGGAAGGAAAGGTGGGGAGGAGGGAAGGAAAGGTGGGGAGGAGGGGAAGGGAAGGTGGGGAGGAGGGGAAGGAAAGGTGGGGAGGAGGTAAGGTGGGGAGGAGAGGAAGAAAGGTGGGGAGGAGGGGAGGAAGGTGGGGAGGAGGGAGGAAGGTGGGAGGTGGGGGGGAGGAGGGAGGTAAGGTGGGGAGGAGAGGAAGGTAAGGTGGGGAGGAGGGGAAGGTGGGGAGGAGGTGGGGAGGAGGGAAGGTAAGGTGGGGGAGGAGGGGGGAGGAAGGTGGGGAGGAGGGAAGGTAAGGTGGGGAGGAGGGAAGGTAAGGTGGGGAGGAGGGAAGGTAGGTGGGGAGGAGGGGAAGGTAGGGGAGGAGGGGAAGGTAAGGTGGGGAGGAGGAAGGTAAGGTGGGGGAGGAGGGGGGTAAGGTGGAGGAGGGAAGGTAAGGTGGGAGGAGGGAAGGTAAGGTGGGGAGGAGGGAAGGTAAGGTGGGGAGGAGGGAAGGTAAGGTGGGGAGGAGAGAAGGTAAGGTGGGGAGGAGGCTGGGGGTGTAGATGGGGAGAAGAGGAGCTGATGCAGGGAATGGAAGAGGGGAGGGAGGAGGAGGAGGTAAGGTGGGGAAGAGAGGAGGGAAGGTGAAGGAACGGAGGGTGGGGAAGGTGAAGGAACGGAGGGCGGGGGGGAGGGCGGAGGAAGGTGGTGAAGGGAGGGAAGGAAGGGAGGGGGATGGAGGAGGTGGAAGAGGCAGAAGATGGAAGCATTGATGAAGGGGAGAGGGAGTAATGTAACGGAGGAAGAAGGGGGAGGAGGGACTGAGGGCAGGGGGAAATTTGGAAAAGACAGTGTAAAATGTGTTCCAGGGAGTAGTGGACGGTATGGGGGTAAAAGAAGTAGGGAGAATAGGGAGAATGATCAGTATAATGGAGGGAGAGAATGGAGGGGTGGGGGGGGTGGTCTGGGTGTAATGAAGAAGGAAGACGCGAAGGTTAGGGTGTGGAATTTATTTTATTGATTTTTTTAAACTTTACTTCAATATTAAGGTACAATTTGCTCAATTTGAGTAGGTCAGTTAGGTCTTGAATGGGTGCAGTGGAGGAGGAAGAGGGTGAGGAGGGTAAGGACCTGGATATAGTGGAGGAGGAAGTTGGAGACCCTGGGTGTAAGGGGGAGGACCTTGGTGTTTGTGGGAGGACTTGGTTGTAAGGGGGAGGACCTGGGTGTGTCTGACTAAGGGTATCGAAGGCGTTCATCAGGCTGGGGGTAAATAAACGAGGTGGTTCGTAATTGGTGTGTTATTTGAGTTCCTATGACTCTCTCTCTCTCTCTCTCTCTCTCTCTTTCTCTCTCTCTGAGGAATTAATGTACACAGATTGGGTGTAAACCGCTAGTATGTAAACAGTAGGGTGTAAGCAGTGTGGCTGTAAACCTTGAGGGTGTAAACAGTGTGGGTGTGGAGGGGTAAACAGTGTGGGTGTGGCAGCGGCGACCACAAGACGGCAACACACATCACGAGTTTGTCAAGTATGACCAAACTTGGGAGAGGTCAGGCAGGCGACTCTGGCCCTCTCCCCCTAACCTCTCCTGACCCTTCGTTCTCCTTACCCTCTTCTCTCACTTCCCACTTTTACTTCTTCTCTACTTCCTCTCCTCCACACCTCACATTTGCTTTGTCTTCTCTTCCTCTTCTTTACCTCCTCTGATCCACTCTCACATTCTTCACATTTCCCTCTTCTCTACGTTTTCTCTACTCCCTCTACTTCATTCTTCACGTTTCCCCCCTTTTACTCTCCTTAAATCCTTGTCTCCATATTTTTTTCTTTCTTTTCCCTTCTTATCTATCCCTCCTGTTGTCTTCCTCTCCTCCTCCCCACCCCCACTCCCAGATTTTCCTTAAGATTATTTTTCTCATTCTCGCCTTCCCATTCCTTGACCCTTTTCCCCCTTTTTCTGTGATCCTCTTTGACTATCTCTTCCTCATTTCTCTTCCTTATTCCGTCTCTCTCTGCTTTCCCTTTCTGGCCCTCTTCTGTCTCCCCGTTTCTCCCCCTTCTTTCTATCGCATCATCCTCTGACTTCCCTTTCCATCTTGATATTCCGATCCCCTTCCCTCCCGTCTCCACCTCTGCCCTTGTCTCTGTCCCCTTTATGCCCCTTACCTCCTCCTACCTTCCCCCACACCCCACCACTCCACTCCCCTCCCCCCACTCATGCATCACCAGTAATAACACACATACGGCAATGGGAGACAGCGCTGCAGTCGCCGTGTCTTCGACCCGAGTGAACCAGTTTCCTGGCGGGTCGAGACACCAACGAAGCACCTCACGAGAATATAGTATATTACCGGTCATATTTTAGGTATACCTAGTATATTAGACATTCTTCTATCTCTATTCAGCATTTTTCGGGTAATTTCGACGCTTGGGTTCGAGCACTACCGTGGAAAAGGATTCGAAGACGCTGTAGAGATATTCAACACCGCTTTGTAGGGTTCACTCCCACAGACAGCACCCGGACGTCACTGAGCGTTGGGTTCGCTTGGTGGGTGTCGTTGAACCCGTCCACAATAAGGTGTTTTTTTTTTGCGCGTAGCTGAGAGCGTATCCGTGATTAGCTTTTTGCGTATGTAGTGTTGGTGCTCTTGTTGCCCTCGTGTCGTGATGTTTCAGGTTACATTGTAATGAAGAGTTTACTCGAACATTAATTGGTGCAAATTTGGAAGGAAATTAACCGGTTGGTCATACAGAGAAAAACTAAATGTGATTAGATAATAGGTTCAAGGTTCTGATTTTTTGGTTCTTATTTCTCAGACTCGAAATATTTTGCCGAGATTATTATTGTGGTATTATGTGGCGTGTAAGTGATGAGGGGGGTGGGGTGATTGTTTAAGCCAATGGTATGTGCGTGATTATATCAAATAGGTGGGAAAGGGAAGGAGGAGGGGAGGAAGATGGGGAGGAGGAAGGAGAGGGAGGAAGATGGGGAGGGGGGAAGGGAGGGGAGGAAGGTGCAAGGAGGAGGAAAGAGGGGAGGAAGAGGAGGAGGGAGGAAGAGGGCGAAGGAGGGAGGAAGAGGGGAAGGGAGGGGAGGAAGAGGGCGAGGGGAGGGGAGGAAGAGGGCGAAGGGAGGGGAGGAAGAGGGCGAAGGGAGGGGAGGAAGAGGGCGAAGGGAGGGGAGGAAGAGGGCGAAGGGAAGGGAGGGGAGGAAGAGGGCGAAGGGAAGGGAGAGAGGAGGAGGGGAACGGAAGGGGGGAAGAGGAGGAGACGGAGTAAGAAGAATATTGGACAACTAATATCAAGGTCATGACTGGTCGTCTCTCTCCCCCACTTCAGCAAAATTAATGTTAAAGCGAGAGAGAGAGAAAAAATTAAAATCACACCAACTCCTAACACCTGCATTTGTTTGACTGTAATGAGATGTTGCGACACGTAAAATACACTTTCGCAATCCTTGTCTTTACACGCTGATATAGATTTGTTAATACCTTTTATGGATGGAGTGGGTGGGGATGGGGGGGGGGGGCTTCCTCACCTGGTAACATCAACCTCTAGGGAGAGATAGAGACGCAGGTGTCATCTCTATATTGAATGATTAAAGGTGAGTAGGTCGAGAAGGTATTTCACACGACAAAGGAAGCTAAGTAGTCACGGTTATAGTTGCATTTGAAGGACTTACGGACACCACCACCATCACTTGCGATTCTGTCTTATGCTTATCAAAAAACTGTTCCTGTATATTTTTTCTTGTTTTTCATCAAGGATTTGGTTAGTTTTCATACACGACGACAATCAGAACTAAAACCTGACAATAAAATGTTAATGTGAATTTGGTTGGGATCTAGTTAAACCTAACCTTGATTTAAGTTAACCTGATACTGAATGAAGTAAGTGAACTTGACCCTGAACTAGCTAACCCTCGCGTTGCAGATGTGAAACCAGAAACTAAATTAACCAGACCTGTTGAATCAATAGGAGTTATACAGTGAATTATTAAACCAAATTAGCATGATCTTTTTACGGTAATTATGAACGTGGGCGCCACTAAACTAGGGGTTTGGGGACTTTCTTAATAAAATATTTATTCCTTGCGCTAACTTGTAGTCTATAGATCCGGTATCAGAATAATAATATTGATTATTAAATCCTGAAAGTGGCTTCCATCATACAGGTGACGGTATCAACCAAACTCCACCAAGTATACCATATCCGAACTGCTAAAAATTGCTGAGAGATCGTTAGGCGAGGACGAGGATGAGGCAGGAGTTCATAAGTAACAACAAGGGTTGATGGGCGTAACCCTCACACCGACTGTATATGAACTCCTGAGCTGAGGACTAACAGCGCGGGAGGAGAGGTTCTGAGAGAACTCAAGGTGATCGTGTTCTATTACGTGAGGAGGTTCAATAAGCTCTCCTCGCTTGAGTCATGGGAAGTTCATGACAAAAACGCACGCACGCACGCGCACACAAGATACACCAAGCATGACTAGAATAAGGATTTATTACTTGTTTCTGATGTTGTCTAAGATGGCTGTAAGTAAATCAAGCCAGACGAGTGACGGCATAAACAAACACTCATATTAAAACAATTACCACACGACGACACGTGCACCTGTCAGACACCTGTCGAAAGAAAGTTATTCATATCTACCCTATGTATCCTGACATAATTCATCCAATTATTCAGACATATATATACAGGTGATCGTTACATATCGACCTGCAGGTACAGTTAGATACAGCGAGGTTAGCGAGAGATCACGGCTCAGACAACAGCCTTCACAGTCTTCAGGGAACTTGGAGCCAAACTAGTTAACACGCTTTCTGAGCAACAGTTTACTTCGAGAATCGTACACTATTAATTACTGTTGATGGGTAAGGTGGCCAGAATGACCATATTTTAATTCAGAGAAACAAAATGTAGTCACCCTTTGATATTAGTCCTATTATTTTACTCATTAGTTTACCAGCCAAAACAGCCCAAGTGGCGGATATTACGTAAGGACCCGGTTATTAACTTGAGTGCCTTAAGGACTACGTAAACATCATGATACATATACGGCACCTATATGGATCACTCAAGGCATTATCTTCATTGCTGAGGGTTGGCGACCACAACCCTCCACTTAAAACGTCTTGGAGATGTTTTTTGCACCCCCCCCCCCACGTGTTTGTATCTCCCCAAGGACCCAGTCAGTCACCCAGCTATTAGTTTCATTCAAGGAAATAATACTTACCTGTAATGAGAGAGCACATCCTTGCGGCTAAACGGGTCACTGGTAAGCCTCATCTAATGACCACGAATTATGTAGCGTTGTTAACTTCTTGCGGGTCTTCACCAAACAGCAAGTAAAAGATCGACACAAGAATCACGAGTTCAATTCATAAGTCACAACACAGCTTACAAGTTCACCAGATCACCACAACGCGGTCTGCCCTCACGGTTGTACGTGACTACCGACACGTTTCTTATCGACTATAATTTTCAGTAGTCATAATCGTCACTAAAATACAAGTTATAAATGTTTTGTTTCAGGTTCTGTTCATTAGATCTAATCACTTGGTCCTCATGAAACGCCCGGACCCCTCCTGGTGTCACTGTCAACGAGGAGCTACACAACACTGACCGGCCGGCCAGGTCACAGGTGCTGACGACCAACAAATGCGAAGCAACAAGCGGCAGGGGTGGAGGAGACCTTGATAGGATTTGTTGTTGTGGTAGTTAATGAAGGTTTGATCTGGTAAAATAAATATGGATATTCACGGGTAAACACAACAGGTCTCCTCCTTCATTATTTAATACCTTCAATTATTTTAACATCACGAAAATAACAAATTATATTAACATGTGACGTCACGGTAAACAACCTAATGGTTGTCTGCACTGGTCGTTTGGCGTTTGTTTACCATCCTGCTGGGCTTATTGTATATCACGTCACTGGTGTTATAAAGTGACTTTGGTTTGTTATTTAAACTTTAACCGATTGACCCATACGTTACTTGGTGATTGGTAAGTTAGACGTAAAGTTTAAGAAAATTTAAATTTGGTATGCTGTACTGTACGCCCTCCCTTGGTTGGGTTATCAGGAGAGTTCTGTCGCTCACAATCTTTAGTTGTAAATGCGGTGGTGTAAGTATCAACCATATTAAAGCGCAGTAATAACATCAAAACGTAAACGGGTATTTGAGTGTAGACTGGGTTAGTTAAAGTTATATCAGGGGTAAGCTAGCTCAAGTTACTTTGTTACGGCTAGATTGGGTTAGGTTAGGTTAAGTTTTGGGTTAGGTTAGGTTACTGAGTCCTCCTTCCCTTCAACCATATTCCAAGACATGTTTTTTCCAAAATGCACGGCGTTCACCTCCACAACAATAACGTCACGTATGAACTACTGTGTTACCTGTGAAAGACAACTCCGGAATCTCTAAGAACACAGCCCACCTATGCTCTAATACTCATTAACTAAACGAAATGTCACTTTTTACCCCCTATCCAAAATTATATCCATATCAGATACCTCCTCAGCATATACTCTGGCTTTGATACTTAAACAAAATTACCGAGCAAATTATTCAAATACATAGACGTTTAGCTCTTAGGAAAACATAAATTACGTTACTGATATTAATTCATCCCTTATATGCAAATCACATCACATAAGTTTCATTTCACCATTAATGCGACAGCTAGTGTATGATAATGACGTGGTGCGTAAATATCGATGATCGATTATTATTCACGTGACCAGAATTTGAGGCCGAGTTCTTTTGTCTGGTGATAGTTATTGTGCCGAGGTGATCATCACAAGCTGTGGAGGGAGTATTAGAGGTCGTGGGCGAGAGGAGGGACACCGTTGAGGGCGGGAGGAGGGACACCGTGGAGGGCGGGAGGAGGGAAACCGTGGAGGGCGGGAGGAGGGAAACCGTGAAGGGTGGGAGGAGGGAAACCGTGGAGGGAGGGAGGAGGGAAGCAGTGGAAGGGGTGGTGGGTGAGGGAGGGAGGAGAGAAGCCGTGGAGGGAATATTAAGCGTCATGGGTGAGAGAGGAAGGGTTCTGGGTGGCGGAGGGAGGTGGGAGGGGGAAGCCATGGAGTGTCATGGGTTGTGGGTGGGGAGGAAATGAAAGAAGGAAGGAAAGAGGTATGGGAGGGAGAAAGGGATGGGAGGTGAATGCGAGAGAGAAGGGATAGGGGAGGAATAGGAAGAAAAGTGAGAGAGGAGGAGGGGGGGACATGGAAAGAGAGCTGGGAGTAAGAAAAGTAGGAACGTATAACGATAACAATACAAAGAGAAGTACAGGAAATTGTAAAGGGGGCGGTGAGAGGTATACAGAGTGAGAGGAGAGGGAGGGTGATTTATGTGTACTTAGAAAGAGGAAGGAGAGAGTAATAACACACACACACACACACACACACACACACACACACACACACACACCCAAATACACTAACACCGACATTCACCCCACACATCCTTCACTTACCCCCGAACATACAACCCCATCCCCAAAATACAAGACACAGCCCTCCCCTACACCTTCCTCGACACCGACGTACACGAAGCCACACACAGCGTGCTGGTGGAAGGCTGTAGACATGTGTACTCACTCATTACAGTAATTGCAGCACCTTATATTTTTTCCTACCTGATAATTCTTCCCTCGATGGGTAGGCACGACGGCGATTCCTCCCCCATTAACGTAATTGCTGCGATTTTTTTTTTAAATTTTTTTATTGTTGTTGGTGGTGTAGGTTGTTGTTATTGTGGTTGTTGTTGTTGTAGCTGTTGTTATTGTTGTGAATTCATGTTATTTTTGTTATTGTCGTTACTGTTGTTGTTCTTGTGGATAGTATTTAATTTATTATTGTTTTAACTGTTGTTGTTTTTTTTTGTTATTGTTTTTGTGATAGAGAATACGTGTGTTGTGGATCTTTTGTTTGGGACAACGAAGTGGGAGGAGGAAATGGGGAAGAGAAGGAGGGAGGCGTGGGGAGAAGGGAGGGAGGCGTGGGGAGAAGGGAGGGAGGCGTGGGGAGAAGGGAGGGAGGCGTGGGGAGGAGGGAGAACGAGAGGTGGAGAAGATAAGGAGGGAGAGGTGGGGACGAGAATGAAAATGGAGTGGTATGCAGGATGGGGAGGAGAATATGGGAAGGGAGAGGAGAGAGAGAGGTAAAGAAAAGGAAGGAGAGGTAGGGAGGAAGAAGAGATTAGGTGGAGGTAAAGAAAGAAAGAGGAAGGAAAGAAATGAGAAAGAGGGGAAGAGAAAGATGGGCCAAAAGGTTAGATGGGAAATATAAGAGAGAGAGAGAGAGAGAGAGAGAGAGAGATGTGGATATATGTCTCTAGTTGATGGGGAAGTTTCTTTAAGTGACAGCTGGGTCGTATTAATAAGACAAATTGACAAAGGTAGCTTCCGAGAATTCCCTCTCCTGTTACCTTCCACAAAAGTACTTATCTATGTGAGGCTCCACTTACACACACACACACACACACACACACACACACACACACACACACACACACACACACACACACACACACTAAACTCGGACAAGTGCATTAAACAAATATTGTTTTCCCATACACTGTACATAACTACACTCCGCTCCACACACTGACGACAACAGCAGTAACTAAACGTCTTTAATAAACAAATAATACTTGGAATTAACTGGTGAAGCTCCAACAAACACGGTCCTTTATACAACACTACCACCATTGTTTTGTTTCACTGAATTACAAATGACGTTTACAATTCCCTTTTTTTTTTTTAATAATTGGGGTAATTTTATTATTGCAGAAAGGAAATATGAAGGTTTTAAAGATGGGAAGTAAAGGGAGGAGGGAGAGGAGGTCGTTTAAGCTTGACTCTTAAGCGTAAAATGCTTAAGACGTAATGACAGGACATCCGCTCGAGGGAGGACCACTTGATGACGACCATGATCATAAATTCACAGTCATTTGTCACGTGATAACAACAGTACTTGGGCTACTGAGCGATAAACAATATATGTTGTATGCCTCGGTATAATGGTGAGTGGGAGGCATATGGTGTTGAACTACGAGTATAATGTCCGTCCGTAAGTTACACATCAGACTTCCGGTCATTGGTAAAATAATGGATCGGTGTATCAATATAATTAAGTCGCGCCTCCCGTATAAGCACATTCTTCAGTTATCATACATCTCCTTCTTCCGTAATTATGATTTTTTGTTATCCTACCCTAAAACCCCTTAAGGTAACGATAAACTTCTTTACCTTTATATAAAACTCTTTAAATACCCCCGCCCCAAAAAAAAAACATTAGTCTAACCTAAAATTTCGTAAGGTGACTAAAAATCTCGTATGCAGCTCTAGTAGTTTGAACCTCCTGTCCTTTAACATTAAAAACAACCCAGTTTCTCCACTAGATTGAAGCTTTTATAACTAACTTAAGACAAAAAAAAACAAGTCTTTCCTCATTAAATAAATAAAGTTACACGTGACTATAATAATTCACTAACAATTCGAAACATAAGCTTGGATGTTTTTATATAATATCTGATCAACGTCTCTCAAAGGCATTAGAATACATAGAAATACAGAGAGACCAATGTAATTATAGCCATTATGTATCTCTGAAATGAAAGATAAAACAATTATCTTTATTTCGCCTGAGGCAGATGAACGCTGCTTCTATCTTTCAGGCGAAGGATAACATTCTTAATAAATAATAAACAAGACTAGGAGTTCATTTTTGTGAAGCCCAGGAGAGAGAGAGAGAGAGAGAGAGAGAGAGAGAGAGAGAGAGAGAGAGAGACTTCCATTTTATTATGGTATCTGAAAATTTTTCTTTTTTCTTTTACTCTAAGATTTCCTCCATTCCCCCAGGGAGGGAATGGAGGGATGGAAAGAAAGTTTGTTGGAGTAGGGAGTGAGATGGTGGGGAGAAGGAATGGTGTTGGGTTGGGGAAGGTGGTGTTGGTTGGGGGAGGTGGTGTTGATTGGGGCAGGTGGTGTTGATTGGGGGAGGTGTTGATTGGGGGAGGTGGTGTTGATTGGGGGAGGTGGTGTGGTAGATGGGTAGTGATGAAGGAGAAAGAATGTTGGAAATAGCGATGAGAAAGGAGTGTTGGGGAAGGAGTGATGGGGAAGGAGTGTTGGGGAAGGAGTGATGGGGAAGGAGGGCTATACACCTCATCTATCTTGCAGCAACAGTGTAAAAGTTGAGCTCACTTGACCCTGACAAGATTACCTGTCCAGTCACATCTCATCTTGGCCATGTCCACCTGACAGCTTCACCTGTTTCTCTACACCTGGAAAAATGACTCCTGAACAAACAAACACACACACACACACACACGATAAGACTCCGAAGTATCAAAATATCGAAGATGAACTGCACTCATTAACAGATAGATGGCGTTGTGTGTTTAAGACTTAACTAGTGTACCGACGATTCAGTTTTATATCTTCCTACCTATTTTTATCCATCGGCCACCATAATTAGAGGCGGCCATAATAGGGGAGGGAGGCCGGTGGACTGTGAAGGTATCCCCTCCTTACACAACTTTTCTAGGCCAGAATCCGCTAGCAAGGTCGGTGGAATATGAAATCTAGCCTTCAAGAACCTGTATTAAGGGATAGTGTCGGCTGTCTAGTGCCAGTGCTGACAAAACCAGACAAACAACTCTAAAATTACTCACACTAAGCAACCCCCACTTCATAATTTTCCCACACTATTTAGCTTAGCTTGTCAGTAGTCCACGAACTATACTACCTCCAACACTTCTTCCGTCTCATAACTCCCTTCTTCTTCTAACCCGAAACCTCTTTCACCTGATCTTTCTCAAAATAGAACATATTGCACTTGGTAATCTTATCTAGTCCTACTTTGAAACCACCAAGTAATGTTCTTTATTTCACGGCTTCAACTGATAGACTGCTCCATTGGTCTACCATCCTCTGTGTGAAGCAATACTTCCATACATATTCGGTCTGCAGGACAACTTGGTGAGCTTGAAGCTATGACCTGTGTTTGTGGTTCATGATATCTTGAAAAATTGATTTGGGTTTACGTATTCCATCCCTCTCAAGATTCTGAATGTATATGAGGTCCGTCCTGTCGTGTCTTGTCTGAAAAGTTGTCAGTCGTAAGGTTTTATCTGTACTTGGATAATCAAGAATATTTATTTCAGGAATAATTCTAGTCGTATTCATTGAACAATTTCTACAGATGTTATTGAAGCAGAGTTTCCATGCTTGTATACAGTAGCCCGAACGAGGACGGATGAGAGCTTTATAAAGTTGAAGGCGTATTTTCTTATCAGTATATTCGAACGTACGATTTATGACTCCTAGTTTGGTTGGCTTCGCTGCATTCCGTGATTTGTTTGTCACGGATTATTGTACCTCACATACCTACAGTCCTGCATTTTGTTATGTTAAAACGCATTTGCCACTCCTGCGACCACCTGAAGAGTTCGTGGACCATGGTTATGATATCTTCCTGACTTGAATTTTCATACGGCAGTTGCCTATTCCTTAATTCATACACAGTCGCCTCCGGGCAACTGAGCATCACTGTTGTTACCTGAGTGTCACCCATCCGTCTGTTTATTTCTCCCTGTTCCATATTTCCCGTCCTAGTTGTCATTCTTACTGTATATATACCACCACTAAGACATGTCACACTCTAACTATATATCTCTAAAGTAGCCGCGCGTGTGTGTGTGTGTGTGTGTGTGTGTGTGTGTCTAAGGAAGTGGCCTTACCAGTCACCCTCCTGTCCCGGTCGTCAACACAACACTCACTCATCCACAACATTACGGACATGACTAACAACAAATCTTCCACAACCTCGAAATATTGGACAAACTATCGATTTCTTATCATATATTGAACACTATGCAGGTAGATGGTGTTTCAAGTACTCGGGGGGTGTTTGTCTAATAGAGAACAAGTGAATTATGAGACTATTTTAGTATTATGATTATAACAGTAAATATGAATATGGTTGAGCATTATTATTATTATTATTATTATTATTATTATTATTATTATTATTATTATACAACTTGTTTCTACTTAGTGTGTACGTAATGCATTTAAACAAATCCAATTACTGCAAATTAAAGCATTTTTTCTTCTTTTTTTTAGGTTAAGCCAAAGGTTGGTGAGTATCAGAAGACTTACAACACAAAATAAAACAGTCGGGGGTTACCTTTGCCCACCACAACAAGGCTTCACTCCATGCCAATGTGACCAGAAGGATTCGGAAGACCTTGATATGCGGATATTTTTACCCCCCTCTCTCACTGCCGCCGGACATTCTCACATCTCCCCCTCCCCTTCTGGTCATCATCATACTTCACCCCCCCCTCCATCCTCCATCCTTCCTTTGGATAATTTCCCTTGCGGATATCCCTTCTCCTACCTCCTCCACACACCACCACTACTCTAGCTTTACTCCTCCTACATATATTCCACTCCCTAATATATTCTCTGTCTTTGTCTCTTCTCTCTTGGATATAGTTAATCCAACATATGGGTATCTTATCTGAACACATCCAGCTTTTAGTTTGGTTTTATGTCTTGGCTAAATACTCCTCTCTGACGCTAATCTTTCCAGGTCTAGTTTTTTTTCCCTTCTCAATTAATTCCTTTACTCTCTCTGGGGAAAAATATATATCCCTTACTTGGATATATATTTCTTAAAGGTTCTTTTCTCCCTGAAATTAATCCCTGGATATATTTTCTCCTCATGTGAAGGTCACTGGCAAGCACATTCATCCCTGGGTTATATTGGTCAACCCAGAGGCAGTTTGTTCCTTAGATGTGTGTAGGACATATTCATAACTCTTTCTCATATCGCTCTCCTCAGCATCTCTTTGGCCCTCCCTCACCCTTGCACACCGTCTACACATCCCTGCACACCGTCTACACATCACTTCCACACTCACCACTGATCTCACTGTCACTGCAACCTGGGGAGAAACATTAGTCTCGTGAAATATGTTGTCTTTAAAAGTTCAAAAGCACTTGCTATCTCTCACAAGAAAAATAATTCCCAGAAGAGTTTGTTATTTACGGATCTCGGTTTTGGAGACTCTTGTACCTGTCCTTTGTATATACATGGACTTAACCTATATAGTAATTGACTCTACTATACCTGTACCTGTATAGTTACTTCCGAATTAAAAAAAAAAATCAGGTAAAAATGAATAGAATTTTCAGTCTTACCTGGTCGTAAGTCACGCTCATAATCATAACTTCTTCCTATATAAAAATTCCGGGACTAAACATACCTCACCATGTCTCCTCTAATGACAACATATCACCGAAATTTACCCTTAGTTCTTTTACATACTAAGCTTTCCCTTTTGTATTTATTTTCTATTGTTATTCCTCCCACGTATATGGAATAAAGCTTTTACATCTCTTAGGGGTGTAAGGGGGGATAAGGGATTGGTGCTGCTTAGCTTAACCATAATGTCAAAATACTACTCATACGATTTAACCTTTACCCTATAGTCTCAGCTTACACAACAGTCGAACTTTCTCCGTGTATAAGTCTCAGTCTCTACATATAACCTACATCTCTTAAAATGTGAGATATACAGCCATAAGCCTTCATTTTTTTCTTCTAAATATTCAGCTTTGAGAGAAATCGACCAATCTGTAATAGTTACCTCAAAATCGGTTCTCGTTAAATATCCACTTATTCACCTTTACAAGCGTTGTTTTCATTACTAAACACTCACACATTCTCTCACTGGCCTGAAGTAGAGGATATATACAGGCAATCAGTGCGAAACTAACATATAGTACAGTACATCCGGTGTCAGAATAACAAACCGTGTATGGTTAAAAAAATGTTCTACTTTACACGCAAGAACTGGATGTTTTTTTTTTCTCCCACACTATCATACTGGTTTAGTGTTAGAGTAGTACAGTATATTAAAGCCACTCAACAGCACACAGACGATTAGATATAAAGTACTGTGTGATATCAACAACAAAGATGAAGTGATAGAGATTATAAGTAAATTACAGTTGTTTAATGAAGGGGTCGGCTGCAGCTGTGCCGAGAGGTATGATGCTAACAGACCTTGAGATGTGTCACTCAGGCGTAGACAACCAACCCATGATCTTAATTAAAGGATATGAAAGAGTGAACGACACCATGATAAATCCAAAAGAGTTCGCTCATCGGAGGACCTCAAAAAGTCCTATGAAGAAAATATACGAAACACTATAACCAAACTTTTTAAAACCAGATCAATTATACACAAGAAGTCAGAGAGATACTAGGGTGGGATGTATAGTGATAGTACAAGTCTTAATAAGTAATAACAGGTATAAAATAACACGCTTGTAGTGTTCTCGATATAATAACAAGAGTTACACACAAACCGATGGAACGGGTCCCCACGGTTGTTAATGAACCAGTCTGATAATTGAAGTTATAATCAAACGGAGTGGTCGCTGGTCGCGTTGTGGAGCTGGTCGTTGATCACTGAGTAAAATAAATACGCATTTCTATCCGTGACTGAAAATATACGGTCGTAATAAACAGGTGGTCGTCACTTGCAGTATCGTATTGTGTGTGTGTGTGTGTGTGTGTGTGTTTGTTTTATGAAGGTGGTTATTTGAGATAAGTCATAACATTTACCTCACGTCTAAATCATCATATCAATGTGGAAGCCAACACATGCATGTCACCTTGTTTACAGCTATTGTCATGCCACTGAGAGATAATATTTCTATCTCTCGTGGTATTTTCGTGGAATTCTGTTGAACACGAGATAAAGATGTTTTCAGCTCCGCTATTAGTTCTACTAATACCACGATTTTTATAAAATTTTCATGATTCTCAAACAAATTTATAAATGACTACTGAGAGTAGTAATAACTATAATGGCAGTATTAATAAAAATCACAGTAAAATAATAAAAATAATAATAATAATAACAATAATAATAATAATAATAATAATAATAATAATAATAATAATAATAATAATAATAATAATAATAATAATAACAATAATAATGAGAATGATTTTTATGAACTGGACAAATTACCTGTTCATAAGGCACAAATATTTACTGTATAACGAAGGATGTATCTTATTTGTTCTGTTCTGTCTCGTTATTTGTCTCTTTTTATTCTTATCTCTCTATCTATCTTTTCATTTCAATATGTTTCTTATTATCAACTCATCACAACGTATATGTCTCTTTTTCTCTCTCTCTATCTCACCATTCCATCCTTTCCTTCCTCCATTCCATTTTCCCCTCTCTTCTTCTTCTTCCCTTTCCCACTTCACCCACTCATTCTCCCCACTCCCGTCTCTTCTTCCTCCTTCCACTCCCTTCTCTTCTTCTTCCTTCCACTCCCGTCTCTCTTCCTCCTTCATCCCTATTGCCCCCAGAAGCACCCCCCTCCTCCTCCTCCTCCTCCTCCTCCTCCTCTATCGTAGCACCACCACCTAACCGCCCATTGGAAATTATAGGGCAACGAAGACCTATAATTGTGTTGGAATGAGTACATGGTAGTCCCCTCCCTCCCTCCCTCCCTCGCTCCCTCCCGCCCTCACTCCCTCCCTCCCTCTCTCCCTCCCTCCCTCCTTCCCTCCTTCTCCTCTCCTTCATCGCTTGGATGAGACACACCTGCCTTGATATGATAAAGCAAGTTGTGTGGAAGGTAATATTAAGGAGATTACAGCCTTCATTATTCCCCGTAGAAGGGACAGTACGTGTGTGTGTGTGTGTGTGTATATGATTGAGAGAGAGAGAGAGAGAGAGAGAGAGAGAGAGAGAAAGAGAGAGAGAAAGAGAGAGAGAGATGTGTGTATGTCCCTGTGGAAAAAAAAAATTCTAAGCATATACAGTAAGAAGGTGGCAGAGAAACGAAAAGCAGACACGAGAAGTTTTTACCTATTTACAGTACATGTTTAATCGCGTATCCTGAACGTGTGTGTGTGTGTGTGTGTGTGTGTGTGTGTGTGTGTCACCAGTATCACGGACCTGTACTGCAACAGGTCACAAATCAATATGTATCGCGGTCAAAGGTTAAGAATCAATACTGCATCGCGTTACAAAGCTCTTGAATGGTAAAGTTTTTACGTACAATGGTCATTAGTTAATATTGCATCACGTTATAGAGGTCTTGGGTGAATATATAACGCGATGGAGAGTTTACGAAATTAAATACATAACGAAAAGCAGTTTAAGATTAATTTTTCATAAGTAGATAAAGGAAAAGTCTGATCTATATTTATCGTAATGTGGATATCACAATTCATTCACTTATCTCAATTTAAAAGTCGTGAATTCTAGTATATTACCACTTAAAGGTCATACTTCAATATCTATAGCGAATTATTTTTATCTTGAATTAATATAAATTACGATATACAGATCACAGGTCAATATATATCGCAAATACAATGAACATGATTTAAAATGTATCGCAGCGATTGGTTAAAAACTCATTATATATCGCGATACAGAGGCTGAAGTATAATGCATATATATCGTGATACAGATATAGTACATTAATAAGCTACGTTAGTGTCGGGATGAAAGGTCGAAATCCAATGCGTAATTTAACATCTTAAGAGACGAGGCATCAAAATATATCAATCGCCATGAAAAGGACACGGGTGAATAGATAGCCTTCTTCCTCTCCCCCATTCTCTCTTCTCCCTCTTTATCTAAATCCTCTTCTTGTTTTCATTCTCTCTCACTATTTTTCATCCTTAACTCTTTTCAATCCCCCCCGACCTCTCTCTAGTTTCCCCCTTGACTCGTTTTGAATATCCCTCTGCCTTTCTTTATTCATTTTGTCTCTTTTTTCTTTCACTCTCCAGTTTTCTCTCTCCATTTTCCCCTACCCTCACCCTCTTCAATCTCCCTCCTCCCTTCTCCCTTTCATATCACACACGCCCTCCTCCGCCTTCTTCATGCTAGATTTGTTAATTTTCAAAAGTTTGTCAAATTTCCTAAGTTAAAAGCCGAGACTGTGTGTGTGTGTGTGTGTGTGTGTGTGTGTGTGTGTGTGTGTGTGTGTGTGTGTGTGTGTGTGTGTGGAGTTTTATTCTCTTCCATTTCGGCGTTGTGTCTTCCTCAGAAAGTATGACGAAAAACAATATATTACATATATTCGTGATTCTATTCAATCAGTTTGTGTCACCCCTAATACACAACCAATCCTCGCACACACCTACGCACTAAATGCTCACCGACATACAAACACACTCTACCACCCACTTAAACATACCCACACACACACCTTCGCACACACACACCTTCGCAGACACACACACACACCTACACCCACACACACACAGATACACACATACACACACACACACAACCACCTCCACTATATCAGGCAATATTGGCCTCGTCAGAACCACTTGGCCTATCTAGTTACGGATTTAGGGGTACCAATTAATGTTTAATTTCTGATATCGCGGCGTGTAATCACTTGGAAAATGGAATGTGTCGAGTAGATTGGTGGTGAAAATGAACCAGATAAGGACTAATTGCCGCGAAGATTGAACCATTTTTTTTAACCATGAAATTCTGTGGATTTTGCGTTTTTTCATCATACTTGCCATTATTTGTCTTTATCATGCGAGTGTGTGTGTGGGGGGAGGTAAGTGAGGGGTGTGGGTGTAGGGAGGTGTGTGGGTGTGTGGGTGTAGGTAGGTAAAGTAGAGGTGTAGGTGTAGGGATGGGTAAGAGTGTGTGTGAAGGTAGGGGTGTGGATTGTAAGATTTGACATGTGTGGATGGGAGGGTAAATGTGGGTAGGATGTTTATGTGTAGGAAGTGGTGTGGGTGTGAGTAGAGGTGGATGTTGAAGTGGATGTGTTGGTGGGGGATGTGAATGTTGGAGGTAAAGAGAGAAGTAATATAAGAACAAACAGAGAGAGAAAGATAGAGAGAGAGTCGCTGCACATATGGGTACTCTTAAACAATTATATGCAAATGGATCTATCACACACATCAATATTCATCAATGTTGCGCACACACACACACACACACACACACACACACACACACACACACACACACACACTCTTCAGCAGTTAGTCATACCACAACACTTGAGCTCTCACACATACACAAGAGCGCACAGTTACTCAAACACCGAAGCTGACACTGATACACTGTTAGAAAATTCAGTATTTTTTACATGTTTCTTCTGTATTTCCGACCAGGAAAACGTAGTAATTTGAATTACTTTTTTTGTTCTGTAAAATATTTCAGACACTCTTTCTCTGTTTCAATTTGTTTAATTATCAATATAAACTGACATTTTATTACTATATACACTTCATGGTGCAAAGAACATTTAAAATTGCATGTTAATGCTGTTATTTCTATATGTAATTACTAAATATGCGGTTGGCGGTTGTTTGTGCTTCACGTTCATCGTATATCCGTGTTTGTTTACATTATTTCAAAGAGCGCCACATCTTCACACGTGGTGTTGCTGGTGCAGTGGTACAGCTCTTGCCTCACAAGCAAGATGTCACGGGTTCGATTCCCGGGCCGGCGGAAGTTGTTTGGACACTCTTCCTAGTCCCCTTGGTCCCTGTTCACCTAGCAGTAATGTAGGTACCTGCTGTAAATCGAAAGTTGCGAATTCGTATTCAGGGACAAGTTGTTGGAGCTTCCAATAACTTCCAACAATTTGTTAATTCAACAGATATTTTATGTAAAAATATGTACAGAATCTCTGTAAGTTATACAGAAAATGTTTGGCAACAATATAACCAGAGAATTTTATGTAAATTTTACAAGATTTTTTTAACAGTGTACATACACTGATACATACACTGATGCATGCACTGACACATACACAGCCTCACAAACTAACACTTCGTCAATCTAGAACATCCACCTGAAGGCTCACGTTGGCTCAAGGAGACTTTATTGGCTTACTTGAAGTAGAACACACGATGGATCACCGAATGCCCTCACTCGCCCTGATCAAGGTCAACAGGACCCACTATTATTACCTCGTCTGTGTTCACGAAAAAAATCAAGAAGTTTCCCATCATCCTGGCGTAGTAGTAGTAGTAGCTAAATTAGTGAAACACCCTGACTTAACCCCAGCAGAAAGAGCACTTCTTGCACTTCAACCAAGACTGGGAGGGATGGGACTAACCAATCCAGAGGAGATTGCTGCCACCGAACATCAAAATTCACTTAAGCTCACGGCAGCCCTCACGGACCACATAATAGCCCAGAATGCAACAGGGGAGGTGGATACCAGTGAAGTAAATAAGATTCGTAGGTCCATTACGACAGATCGACAGCACTGCCAAAATGATAAGTTGCAGCAACTGTTGCTGCAGGTACCAGAAAATTTGAAAAAAAAAGTAGCTATAGCGCAGGAGGTGGGCGCCTCGAACTGGTTAACTACGTTACCGATAAGGGCAAATGGTTTCAGTCTTAATAAACAAGAATTTACAGATGCCATTGCTCTAAGGTACGGTCGGCCAGTAGAAGGTTTGCCCTCCCAATGCATGTGTGGCTCTTCCTATGATGGCGATCACGCCATGGTGTGCAAGAAAGGGGGCTTTATATGCATGAGGCATGACGAGGTAAGGGACCTCACATCAAATATGTTGAAGGAAATTTGCCGGGATGTCATGGTAGAACCGACCCTCCTTCCATTGGATGGTGAGATCTTCCAACACAGGACTTCAAACACATCTAACGAAGCCCGTGTGGACGTCAGTGCTCGAGGATTCTGGACGCGGGGACAGCAAGCTTTCTTCGACATCAGGATTTTTGATCCCATGGCCGCATGTCACCGTAACCTAGCTCTCGGTGCTGCATATAGGAGGAACGAGAACGACAAGAGAAGGGCATATGGGGAGAGAATTCAAAACGTTGATCATGGCAGCTTCACTCCTCTAGTGTTCATAACCTCTGGTGGGATGGGCCCAAGTGCAAGATGTTTCTACGCCAGACTCGTGGAGGTGATCTCCGAACAGAAGCAGCAGCCCAGAAGTTACGTTACAGCCTGGATGAGATGTCGACTGTCTTTCTCTCTCCTTCGTTCGGCTTTGCTTTGCCTCAGGGGAACGAGAGCTTCTGCCCCAATCCCGACAACTGCCGCAGATATTGACTATGAGGCTACAGTCACTGAATGCCGCATAGATCTGCGGCTCAACTAATTCAACACAGATAGGATAGCTACTTATGTATTAGGATATTTAATATTAAGGTAATAAAATGGTGGCGAAGGTCTGGCTATTGGGGAGGCTGGAGGCTGGAGGCCACGTTTAAAAAAAAAAAAAGTAGTAGTAGTAGTTGTTGTCGTGTTTGTGGTCGTGTTTGTGGTCGTTTTTGTTGTTTTATCCGTTCTTTTCATCGTCATCGTTTTTCTGGTTAAGTTTTTATGCACTGTTCAGTCGCTTAAACAGACGGACGAGCCTCGCCTGCGGTGTTCTTGTTCGTTACTAAGTTTTAACAATTAATCGAAACTCTCCCATTATCGAAAGGCTTCTTGTCATGGGGGTTAAGTTAGGTTAACAGTGTATACACCAAATATGAGAGTCGTCCACTAAACGTCAATGAAGTTATCACAAAGTCGTGGAAAATATATCTCAGTGAAGGGGAACACTCCAAGATATTTTTATCTTTCGCGTCTATCTGGTCTCCCTAGAGGTCTCTTGCGGGCCATCCTCCGTAGGTCGAACGCTAGTACTAGAGGTGACAAGAGTAACCGGATAAATACCTGTATTATTCGGTAAGTTCATGCTAGAGAACACTCCTTCCACACTTCTCACATTCAACTCAAGCGGGTATCGAACCTAAGTCATGGTGAGTGGTAAGCCTGATTTACCACCGATAGTTCCAACGCCTTCCAGGAGTTTGTATGGAGAGATGTTTTGATATTCTAAATGCTTGACAGGGTAAAACACATGCCTGAATACGTACACAGGCAAAATTACATACATTACAAACCTGAAACAAACCAACACACACAAAAAAATCACACATAAATCACACAAAAAAAAACACACACTACACACAATTACACATATAACAACACTTAACAATTGAAAACCTACACTTAAAGACTTACACCTACACAATTATTACACACAGGTAACAATAATACACCGCCTCGCCGCTCACCGACACAACACTCATTAGTATGCATTTCTCATGTCTTCACTACCTTCCTGTCAACACCGCCGACACTCCTCTCTCTTCAACCATTACCCCCCTTTCCTTCCCTCCCTCCCTTCCGCCATCCATCCCTTTCTCGTCTCCTCCCTTCCCTCCGCTCCTTATCTACCTCCTCCCATCTCCTACTCCTCATCAGGGTGTAGGAGGGAAAGAGGGTAGAAGAGGAGAATGGGAAGAAAGACGAGAGGACCAACTAAACCCATATCACCTCTTCCTTTCTTTCTCTCTCTCTCTTCTAGGAGGGAACAGGGGGAGAAGAAGGGAGAAGAGGGAGGGATGGAAGGAGGAAGAAGAAGGGAGACGAGGGAGGGATGGATGGAGGAAGAAGAAGGGAGACGAGGGAGGGATGGATGGAGGAAGAAGAGAGGAGGAGAGTGGACCATCAACCACCATCCTCACTCGCTTACTTAATTCTTCCTCGCTTCCATACCTCTCTCTCATCTAGGAGAGAGAGAGAGAGAGAGAGAGAGAGAGAAGGAGGAGGAGAGGGAGAGAGGGAGGGAGGGGGTGACGGGGTTGCCAGGGGCGCGGAAGTAGGTGCTACTCATAATTATGGGGACCAAGGAGACTGTTGCACTCCCAGGCAGAAGGTGAAGCTCCCCTCCCCTCACGCTGCTAAGGGAGGGGGTGGGGGGTGGTAGGGGAGGCAAGGGGAAGTGGGAGGGAATAGGTGAAGGAGGGTAGAGGACGGATGAAGGACTGAGGGAGAGGGGAATGTGGAATAGGAAGAGGGAGGAGGGAGGTGGATAGGGAGATGAGGCATGAAAAGGGGAAATATGGGGAGGGAGAAACGGGGACAGAAAGAGGTGGTGTGAAGAATGGGAGGAGAGGGGTGAAGTTGGGAGGAGGAAAAGGGTGGGGAGAAGAGCAAGGAAGATGGGGTATGGAGGGAAAGGGAAGATGAATAAGGGAAGGGGAAGGGAAAATGAGGGAGAGGAAAGAAAACAGAAAGTCAGGGACGATGGAGGAGGGAAGGAGATGGTTGATGAAAGTGCTGGGGAGGGTGAGGTACAAAGGGAGGCGTTATGGAGGGGTAGGAGGGGTGATGGAGGGAAAGGTGGGGGTGGTGGAGGGGTAGGCGAGAGTGATGGAGAGGAAGGGGTAGTGGAGGGGTAGGAAGGGGTGGTGGAGTGGTAGGTGGGGTTGATGGAGTAGGTGGGGGTAGTGGAGGTGTAGGAGAGGATGATGGAAGGGTAGATGTGGGAAATAAAGGGAAATGTCGGGTGGTAGAGGGGTGGGTGCGGTGGAGGGGTAGGTGAAGGGGAGGTGAGGGAGAAGTACAAGAGGAGGTAGCAAAAAGGACTGGGTATTTACCTTGTCAATTCGTGTCGTGTCACCATTTTATAGAGGGATGGCTGGTCCCTCACGGTCCCTCAAGCCCACGGTCCCTCACCCCCACCGTTACTCAAACTCATGGTCGCTCACATACCCGGTCCCTCACCCCCACGGTCCCTCACGCCCACCGTCCCTCATGCTCACAGTTCCCTCACGCCTACGGTCTCTCACGCCCACGGTCCCTCACGCTCACGGTAGCTCACACCTTCGGACCTTTACGTCCATGATCCCTCACGCCCACAATCCCTCACATCCACGGTCCCTTACGCCCACGGTAACTCAGACACCCGTGGTCCCACACGCCTACGGTTCTTCACTGCCACGGTTCCTCACACCCGCGGTTCTTCACACCCACAGTCACTCACACCCACGGTCACTCACACCCACGGTCACTCACACCCACGGTTCCTCATGCCTCTGCCAACATATCCACCTCAAAGTGTTAAACGTAAGAAGAGATCACTGGCCGACAAAATCAGGTTGACGATACAACAAACAGTGACCGCGAGCACCATTCTCATGAAGCCGGGAACTCACAAACTCTTTGGCCAAATTCTTCATCTCGTAATTGGAGATATGAGGACGGGTCTGTGTGATCTATACCTACTTAACACTGACACAAAAATGATGACCGAAATGGAGTCAATAATGGTCTGAGACTATTGTTAGTTGATGCTTTCATGTGTATTTATCTGCAAAAAAAATCTACAGTTTTTGAGGGTCTGGATGATGAAGTTGGTGTTGTAAGCGTTACCTAAGCTAACCTTTTATCTCTGCAGGGTTACGTAACTCAGCCAGTGATAACACAGGGAGTTCGGGTGCAATCAGCTGAATGGCTAGAGCCAGTTATAAAAAGGTCTGTAATTGGTCAATAGCGTCAGAATTGTTGGGTGTAATTGGTCGCCGTAAACCCTACCCTCCCCTCCCCTCCATATAAGGGAAGTGTCGGCGGGGTAGCGTGACCACGGGACGTTCTGCTTGATAATCCTCCCAGATGGTCACTGATTACGTCTTCATATCTGGAAACTGCA
Source organism: Homarus americanus (assembly GCF_018991925.1). Taxonomy (NCBI): domain Eukaryota; kingdom Metazoa; phylum Arthropoda; class Malacostraca; order Decapoda; family Nephropidae; genus Homarus; species Homarus americanus. The sequence goes on from NW_024712489.1 coordinate 314,518, forward strand.
ATCATGGTGTTTTCTGACATTCATATCACAAACATACACTGTCCGGTTAAGGAAAAATTACTAGAAGAAATGACGAAAACAAACATATGTGAACAACAATCATATTAATGGTGGTGTTTTCATTACGTACATACAATGTCCAGTGAAGGAAATGTGTTCCAGAAATAATGATATTAGATATAGAACGTTGACCGGTAAATATATGCATACAATATTAAGAAAATAAATTAGTTAAATGATACTGATGTTTATCTCACATATACACAATATTAGACACAAGAAATAAGCTAAATAATTATGACAGTGACCTGCAGATACGACAGTAGTGAAAGACTCTCCCGTGAGGCAACAATCTGCAGGTCAGTTTATTTCAGCGGTCAGTTCTTCGTCAGGAGTATTGAGATGAAAACGAGTATTGTGACTTTTGTTAACGAAGGAATTATTCTCTGTAGCTTTATTTCGTTAATTTTCAGATATCGCAACTTTAACCTCTATCAAAATTAAATATCTTATTGCTATAACTGCTTTTGTAGACTTACGTGTTTTAATTCTTACTAAGGTCATTAAACACCAAGCTCGTCTTTTTAGTAATTAACAACTAACATTCAAAAACACAAGTTGATACAGAGCCTCACCCTTTTAATCATCTCGTATATGTTTATATCTATTCAACAGTATTACTACAGGTTATAATATTACCACACAAAGTCAAATCTGTAATGGCTTCATGACTCTTGCGTTACACAAGTCCCTCACGGAAATATTCATATACATCCACTGTTTCTTTAACATTTTTAGTTCAATTACAGTATTCGAAAACCATAATAATTCGTTTCTTACAGGCCAATACAACCACTGTACCGAGTAATTTATCACAAACACCAAAATACAAAGGCTGTTCTTTTGAGTCGTGACCTTTGTTCTTGAGTATTGGTAAGTCACAGTAGCGTCAAACATTCCGATACAGTAACATTAACCACTTCGTATGGCGGAGGATAGCATTAAGATATCGGAATATTAGCGACTTGGTGGATACTTAACCTAACTTTAACCATTAGGACGATAACTTTCCGATATCATAACGTTAACAGGTTGGTATAAATTTCGTGATGGCTGCCTCATTGATGGGTTTTCTGTCCCTTACAACATCTAAAGAGTCTAAGTTGTTCTAAGTTGTTACGAGACTGTTAGTGAAGCCATAGTGTGTACAGAAGATGTTAACAAATAAATGGAAAATAAGAAAAATAGCTGTATTATTATTATTATTATTATTATTATTATTATTATTATTATTATAATAATTATCATTATTTCAAAGTTCCTTCCCTTTAGTGGGTCATATCAGCGATTCAGATTTGGCACGACCGTGTTAAGAAACTGTGTGTGTGTGTGTGTGTGTGTGTGTGTGTGTGTGTGTGTGTGTGTGTGTGTGTGTGTGTGTGTGTGTGTGTGTGTGTGTGTGTGTGTGTGTGTGTGTGTGTGTGTGTGTGAGGTACGTAAAGAAGACGCCAGTAATGTGTTTATGGGACCCAATATCACACGTGTCATGTCGACTGTGAAGCTTTAAGGTGACCCCGAGTATAAATATTCACCTGAATTCGGGATATACACACTATATCTCCCCCAACCCAGGTGAACTTTTGACCATTGTTTAGGGGTCATCTTAAAGGTTCACAGTTGACATGACACGTGTGATATTTCATCTCGTAAATACACTGTTGACGTATTGTTTATATGCGCGCGCACACACACACACACACACACACACACACACACACATTAATTCAGGTGTACCAGATACTCTTGTGGTGCAATATATAGCACCTTACTGACTCTCTCACTACATGCTAGGGCAACGAATCTGCAGCAACTGATTGATTTCAACTGACTAACCAAATCGCGCCCGCAAACCCTGTTCCGCCCCCGCTTCAAAGGCTATGTGACGTCATCATAGTAATCAGCCTAGTACTTGATGAAATAAATTAAAATGTTATTAGCGTTGGAACATACCGTGGTAAAAAAAATAATTTAATCGAGATAGGTATTAAAATCTCACATGTAAACAATTATTTGTAAATATAACAAAAGTAAACATGAAAATCAAGGAGTGCTCAAGTATACTCCGACGCCCGCTACCAAAAATACTAGGGTGCTGGAGTACCCTTAGCACGCCCCCCCTCCTTCCCGTGTCTAAATATTCTAAAAATGACACACACACACACACACACAGAGGTGGGGCAGTGCAATGGACAATTTCAGCGTCTGGTCTAATCGAACACTTTAGGTCGTAAAAGCGGGCCACATTATACTGCATTACAGCGTATGAAAAACAGCGTAATTACTTTTATTACCTATTGTTGCCAAGCCCAGCTAATGGCGAGGCGGGGGAAGCCGCGGCAGTGTTCAAAAAGGGAACAGCAACAACACTCAGCTTTTCCAGTGGTGTGAGCATACAGTACAGGTAATCTGCTGTACATAGCGTAACTACACTTTATATAGTGTGCCAATTTTGTAGTGGTGTGAGGAAACGACACAGTAAAGTAACCACTGGGAAGCAGCAACATTACCAACACCTTCAGCAACACTCAGTATTTACAAAGGTCTGTGTTAACAACAAAACAATGGCTGCAATGACTTCACAAAAGGTCTTACCAGTGGTGTGAGCACATACCACAGCAGGCAAGGTAACCAAGTCATCACAGGTAGGAGTAGTACCCCAAGTACCGTCTAACCTAAAGTACACTGGTGTACTTTAGGTCCGGGTGAAGGTGAATGCAGGAAGTGATTTAACCAAAGGTCATAAGTCAGGGGAGTACTTGACACGGTAAATATGGCCATTAGAGAAAAAATCGTACTTGAAAGTTTTTCCAACATTAAAAGAAGTTTCAGACACGGCCAAGAGGTAGCAATGGTGTTACGTGGAGTCAGAAACACTTTTAGTGTCAGGAAACTCTTCATGTGATTATTAGATTATGATAAAACATGAGGCTGTTGGGAGCAGACTCTTGCTAGCACTGGTAAAACGGCGAGAGTAAGCGAGACCACAACAGATAGATACTGCGAGAAGTAACACACACACACACACACACACACACACACACACACACACACTCAAATACACACTTACACAACTACATTGTTAAGGCATCCAGGCTAACCAACGAGGAATTAATGTGAAAGGAGATTCTTCTCTTTATCTTTCAGAATATAATTATTTTCTCCTTAATGTTAATATTCTTAACCACGTTTACTCAGCCTAATATCCACCTTCTCTGGCCTGATTGATAAGTTCGATGATGACGTTCGTTTCTTGCAGTATTGTTCAGGGAGCCTTGATGCGTAAAATGAATACCTACTTTATTTTAATGAGTTTAGTGTTGGTTCCTTCCACGCTGTTGAAGGTCACATCCTTACATTTTTTTCTTTCTTATCGATGTCTCGTTTGTTTGTGATTTTTTTAAATACTAGAACAGGATATTGTCCCTCACAAACTTATAAGATAACAGAGATGTGATTTAAATGGTGGAATTCATTTAAAAATAGACATTTAAGATAAACAAAGAAAAACAACTTTATAAGATGGAGGTTATGAGTGGTAGTTTGTTATATCCAACGTACTTTAGTTCTGACTGAAAGACAAATTGACTTTACACTGAGGTGCCGCTGTGAGTCACTCGGTGTCAACATAACTTGTAAATCCAGAGAAGGCTGGTATATGAGGGTAATGTAGTATCATAATCAATGCACCTTATTATAGTTCTTTGCTGGTATGTCCATGAAAATAACATTTTATTGGTAGAGATCAACGGCACTATTGAACTGAGGCGTTTCCGGTTTAGGAGGGCGAGTCAGTTGAAAGGGACCAACATTACCAGTATTTTCATTTCAAAAGACAAAGTTAGGAGCCCAAACAATATCTCACGAATGCAAATAATAATAATAACACCATGACACTTTTGAATTTCATCGGATTAAGACAAAGGAAAGGCATATAACAGACGGGTGTTCCCACAGTGTACACTATATACCATATTGACATTGTTCCGGTAAAACACTCCTGCCGGATGTAATTTGATGATTTTTAGAGCTTTACATTTTTTCCAGATTGTGCCCGAGGGTGTGTGTGTGTGTGTGTGTGTGTGTGTGTGTGTGTGTGTGTGTGTGTGTGTGTGTGTGTGTGTGTTTGTTGCCTCTCTTTTCCTTGACCATAATCTTTATTCTATTATCGCTATAGTTATATTTATCCTTATATATTCTTCTATGTCCCAGTAAAGATTATATGGAGCTTAAGCCGTATAATCTATAAATTTCTTCAGTACTGTTCCACTTACTTTTTGGGGCCTATCGTTCAGAGACACAGTGACGTTCTCGCAGCCGCTTCTTCTCAACAGACCAAACTACCTGCAGACCATCATGAACCAGGTCACTAATACTAGGCATAAGACGTTAGGGGGAAGGGGGAAGGGGAGGGGGAGGGGGTTAAGTTAGGTCTCCCGGGGGAACACTGGGTGAAACTGACCTAACATTACTCTAACACACGACCCTGACCATCACTAGTATATGTCTGGCAGGAAGAAATTATGGGATTAGTAAGAAAATGGCTTATTCCTTATCTTCTATCTTGTACTAATCTCTGTGTATTTTTTTCCCCTCTACTTCGTTATGGCTTTAGTACCGCGTGATCTATATACCTTAAAGAAGAGGATTAAATATATTAGATATATATTTTTGATGTCCGTTTGTGTAATTAAAAATATGAGAGAGAGAGAGAGAGAGAGAGAGAGAGAGAGAGAGAGAGAGAGAGAGAGAGAGAGAGAGAGAGAGAGAGAGAGAATCTTTTTTTTGTTCTTTCCCTTTTCTTCTCTAAGCCCAGGTGTAAATAACGACCCCGGTAATGATCACATATATAACAGGTGTATCATTAGGGACGTAAATCCTCCCCCTTTGAAATTGCATGCTGTAGAGGCCAAGTTATCTTTGTTATCCTTCATCATTATTGTCACCTCGAGTCGCCAATTTAGATCCATACAAGAGCCCAGGTACACCTTTACATCTTTTCCTGAACGTGCTGGTTACCTATCCCAGTACGTCTCATTATGCCGGAGTGTCTTTGGCTAGTGAAGTCTTCCTAGTGGCTCCCGGATGTACTATATACTAGCGGCAGCAGTTGCTAAGCGTATACTAGCAACAAGGTACTATTGGGTGAGGTTCCATTGGGTAGGGGAGGAAGGGGATGGTTCTATACTAGGGGAAGGTAGCCATTGGGTGAGGTTCCATTGGGTGTGGGGGAAGGGAGAGGTCCTATGGAGTAAGGTACCATTGGGTGAGGTGCTTGGAGAAAGTACAGTAAATTGTTGTCCATTGTTTCATTAGCTAAGGTTCCACTGTCCAAGGCTCCATTGGAATCCATAAGGTTTCTGTGTTTAAGTTAAATGCCTTCCTTTGTAATAATTTTCTTTCTTCTCTTATTCATTTCTTCCTTCTCTTAGTCACATCTTCCTTCTCTTCTCCTCCTTTCCTCTTTTCCTCCAGTTTCTTTGGTTTTCTTCTTTATTTTTATGATCTTTCCCTTTCCACTTCTTCCTTTACTTCTTTTTCTTTTCACATTTCTTCCCTTTTTCTTATTTTCTTCTTATTCATGACGCTTTTTTCTCTTCTTCTTTCTCATCTTCATCTTTTATATTTTTCTTCCTCTTCATTTACTTCCTCTCTTTGGTTCGTGAGACGTGACCGATTCAATGTTCACCTTGGCTGATAGACTACCCACAACACTCACAGGTAGGTGGGGGAGTGTAGGGGAGCCTCTACCTGTCACGAGGCTTTTACCTGCGAGATTTATACCCACACACACACACACACACACACACACTCTACAAATATATATATTCAATAAACGTCGAAACAATAATCATTACCTTTTTTATACACATTTAAGAAGAAAATCCACGAGACTCAAAACCACAACATAAAAATCTACGACACTGAGTAAATTAGTAGATGCAAGTATTAAGTAAGCAGATTAATAGATTAAAAACACGTAGTATATAAGAAGATTAGAAGTATAAAGGAAATCGGTAGTTGTAGCTCTTCCCCTTGCAGAGAGTCTCGAGCGTGTAGGCGTGTTATCCCACCACAAAGTAGAGGTTGCATGACTGATGTACCCGACTGCCGTAACGATACATAACCGCAGCTATTGTAGTATTTCGCCATAATAAATAACTACGATATGTTTCTTCCTCGTCTAGATATTAAGAAAAAAATTGTATAGACATTATGGAGTTGCAGTGTAATAAACCTCAATCTCATTTCTCCAGTTAACATCTCAAGTTAAGGGAAAAAATTGAACGTTTGGATCTTTGAGAATCTTTTACATAAGGTTTTCACTTACGACCAAATTTTTGAGTTTTTTTGTTAAGGAAGTTGAAAGTAACGAAAAAAAGAGAGAAAAAAGTCATATGAAAATTACCAAGATGTTATATGTTTATTTTATTATTTGGGACGAAATTGGTGAAATTATTTGTTTACCTTCTGTTCAGCTGACTCCCATCACCACGCCATCTATCGGCACCGCGTAAAAGCACCTAATTATTAATAACTCTTTTGTTCTATATTAGTAAATTTGTGATCTTTTAAATCTGTAATTATATAAGTGTATAGAACTGTAATTAAAAAAAAAACAATGGTGTGTTATACTGTTGATGTTTGAATTTGAAATTATATAAAAGTTATAAATAGTTAAATGTGGAATTACACAGAGCTGCGAGTTAAGTATAAATATTTTTGGATACAAATTGTTTATGTGTACAATTGTTAGAGCGTTAACCCTGTGAGTGAGACGAATTAACCCTTTGAGTGCGACTTAACTCCTCAATGTAGTTGTGAACGTATTTTTTTAGTAACATCATAATTACGTAAATTAAACTCTTACTGTGAGTCACATTATATTATTACTTATGTGTAATATACCATAGTAAGTAAATCATATGACCTTTTATTAATATAGCTTGTTTGGTATATTATTGTTCCTTTTATAATTCAAATTGTTAAGTTTGCCTACATAATTTATTTATATTTGAACATTCATTAATAATTGTTTCACTTTTTTTATAGCTCTGAATATTCAGTTACGAATACGAATATTTCACAACACTTCTTCAGCGCCAGCAGTAGGCACTCCCAGGCTCTGGTTCACACTCTGGCACGTCTCCCAGAGCCCACAACTCCTACTGCGGGGTTAATGAAGTGCCTCTCAGGTGAGGGGACGAGCACCTGCTGCTGTCTGGAGGGGAACGAAATTTACAATAGAGCAACAATAGGGCAGTTCTATATTATGGTTTAATCACAGGTAGAAACACACAGGACACAGTCTCTCTCTCTCTCTCTCTCAAGTTTACTAGAACAAATCTGCAGGTATGTGTAAATCCCGTTCTAGGTGACCATTTAAAATATAATGCAACAAAAGGCAGTATTCAAATCTAGCTCTAAACATAATTGGCAAGTTTACGTTTTTCTCTTCACTTTCTTCTTTCAACAATAAGCTTAAATTGAACATTAGAACTTTTTGCAACATTTAGACGGTTGAAAATTTTGGTTAAGTTCAGAATCATTTTGGTCTCTCACCACTTTTTAAATCAAATTTCCATTTCATTTAAGTTCCATACATTTTAGAAGCTTAGAATGACATGACTTCCGTGACATAGCAATGATAGACGGTTCTAAATATAGTCCTAAAGTCCATCATAAATGTTAAGTTCATTTTAAGTTAGAGACCAGAGTGGTGTCAAAATTACGCTGAGACTCTACAGTGATAGACGTTTCTTGTACTGCTAGTTAAGGGAGAAGAAAATAACGAAGAAATATTTACAAATCTGAACTCGTATATTGTTTTTCTCTCGTTATGAATCATATAGCCAAGATCCTGTCCAGCTGTGGCCATATTCCTATGGCCCCTATCCATCCATGGCCCTATTTCACAAGGCCTTGTCCCTATTATTCCTGATCTCGACCCATATAACCCAGTTTATGGTCTTTTCGTGGCATCAGCTAATATGCTTCCTTCCCTGTTATTTCGTGGCCTCACTTCCTGTGTGTTTCCAAGTCTGCCACTGCTCTCCTCTCTCTCTTTCATGCCCAGACGCAGTTCAACGACTTGGAATATTTACCCAGAGAATTTCCTTGAGTTAAAAACCGTGTGATCTGGTGGACTGGTGAGGCCAGATTACAAGTTGTGGTAATACTCGGAATGTGGTGATTACCTTAACAATACTGCTGTTACACGCTGATTAATTAAATTCTGATGGTGCTTCACCACGCCTTGTGAACGACCGCAGAGGAGAGAGAGAGAGGAGGGGGAAAGGAGGGGGGAAGAGTGGGGAGGGGGAGATGATTTGGGAGGGGGGAGAGGAGGGGGAAGGTAGGGGGTGTGTTAGGTGGGACGTAAGGGGGGGGGGTATATTGTGTGTGGTGGAGGTGGTGATGGAGAGATGGGTACATAGTATGTGGGTGTTGAGTGATGGAAGGGTGGACACAGTATGTGGTGAGGGGAGACTGGGTACGTTGTGTGGTGTTGGTGGTGTTGGTGAAAGAAGGCTGGGTGTTTTATGTAGTGTTGGTGATGGTGTTGTTGGTGAAGGGAGGCTGGCTACTCTGTGTGGTGGTAGTGAAGGCGGTGGAGAGGAGAACAGTCACCTCGTTAAACCTGGACCTAAAACATTATATCAAACAAAAACACACTTTCTTTAGAGCCACTGTGCCTACACCATGGCTGATCTAAACCTAACCACATTATCTCTCATGGACCAAAAACCAGACAAATTCCTTAAGACAATGTATATAAAAAATGAACAAAATCCCACCAGCTTTAGCCTCTAATATCCTGTTACGTGAGAATAGATTTCAGGTTGGTTGGGTTTGGCTTCGTGTACTCGGTTATATTCCTCCGTATATCTTGAGGCAGTTAATAGTTAGTATTGTCACTCACGTCATCGCTGTCACGGTAGTGTGTACGCGTCGGGTCCATAACTTGGGAACTAAAGAGATGATTTTAGGTAAGGGTCAGTATCATATCTTGTACTTTTTATTTTTCTTGTCCACAGTATAGTATAAGTCGGACACACACACACACACACACACACACACACACACACACACACACACACACACACACACACACGCACACACACACACATGGAGGAACTTGGTGTTACTCCGCAGTTATGTGGGTGTTGTGTAAGTTCATATGTCACGGAGGAATGGTCGGAGACGTGTGAGAACAGTAAATAAAAATGTCAATACAGCCCCGGTGACACTCTCCTTATATATACGTAAATATACATATAGGAAACATAAATACAACATCAGGATTTTCTTTACTTGTTCCCATCTTGGTGGCCAGACGGGACTGTTATCCTCTCTCCTTCAGAGGTGCCCAGTTCAAGTGAGTGCCCGGCGGTGGTGTGTGTGTGTGTGTATGTTTCTGTGTATGTTTCTATGTATATGTTTCTCTATGTGTATGTTTCTATGTATATGTTTCTGTGTATGTTTCTATGTATATGTTTCTCTATGTGTATGTTTCTATGTATATGTTTCTCTATGTGTATGTTTCTGTGTATAATAAATATGTAATAATAATGTGTATGTATTTCTGTGTATGTTTCTGTGTATGTTTCTATGTATATGTTTCTCTATGTGTATGTTTCTATGTATATGTTTCTCTATGTGTATGTTTCTATGTATATGTTTCTCTATGTGTATGTTTCTGTGTATAATAAATATGTAATAATAATGTGTATGTATTTCTGTGTATGTTTCTGTGTATCTTTCTATGTATATGTTTCTCTATGTGTATGTTTCTGTGTATGTTTCTATGTATATGTTTCTCTATGTGTATGTTTCTGTGTATGTTTCTGTGTATAATAAATATATAATAATAATGTGACAAGAAGACGACGACGACAAGAAGACGACGACGACAAGAGGACGACGACGACAAGAAGACGACGACGACAAGAAGACGACGACGACAAGAAGACGAGCGACGACAAGAAGACGACGACGACAAAGACGACGACGACAAGAAGACGACGACGACAAGACGGCGACGACGAGAGTTGACGACGACAAAGAAGACGTGACGACGACAAAGAGGACGACGACGACAAGAGGACGACGGCGTGAAGACGACGCGACGACAAGGACGACGACGAGCAAAGAGGACGACGACGACAAGAAGACTGACGACGACAAGAAGACGACGACGACAAGAGGACGACGACGACAAAGACGACGACGACAAAGAAGACGACGACGACAAAGAGGACGACGACGACAAGAAGACGACGACGACAAGAGGAGGACGACGACAAAGAAGACGACGACGACAGAAGACGACAGCGACAAAGACGACGACGACAAAGAAGACGACGACGACAAGAGAAGACGACGACGACAAGGGACGACGACGACAAGAAGACGACGACGACAAGAGGACGACGACGACAAAGAGGACGACGACGACAAAGAGGAACGACGACGACAAAGAGGACGACGACAAAGGAGGACGACGACGACAAAGAAAGACGACGACGCGACAAAGACGACGACGACAAGGGACGACGACGGCAAAGACGGCGACGACAACAAAGAGGACGACGACGACAAAGAAGACGACGACGACAAAGAGGACGACGACGACAAGAAGACGACGACGACAAGAGGACGACGACGACAAAGAAGACGACGACGACAAAGGGACGGCGACGACAAGAGGACGACGACGACAAGGACTGACGACGACAGAGGACGACGACGACAAAGGAACGACGACGACAAAGACGACGACGACAAAGACGACGACGACAAGAAGACGACGGCGACAAAGAGGACGACGACGACAAGAAGACGACGACGACAAAGAGAACGACGACGACAAAGAACGACGACGACAAAGACGACGACGACGAAGACCCATCCCTCCACCCTGAGTCAACCTTTCCTGCCACACACACACACACACACACACACACACACACACACACACACACACACCATGACAACCATTGGAACTGTTGTTTTAAGGATGAAGACCCAACTTTGACAGACAACTCTTGACATAAACTGCCATATCACTCGAGTGCCGTTCTGTTTCGCATTTGTGTTGAAGTTGTGTTAATCTTTTATTGCTGTATGTGAAACTGAAAATCATTTTATGCCAATAGATTAAAAACAAAACCCCACTCGTATCACCTGAAAATTAGGCACCCCAGCTTAATTCACCTGATAATTAAACACACTAACGCTAACCTAACCTAACCCCTCCAGGTAGTGCTAGCGTGTTTAATTATAAGGTGAAGTAAGTTGGGTTGACTAATTTTCAGGTGATACATAAAAAAAAATAATTATTTATAAGCTTTTGAATTTTTAAAGATACTCACAAGATAAAGAAATTCAAATAAGTTTATAATACTCCAGGTCTGTGTCTCATCTTGACCCAGAAGGAACCATCATCCAGGAGTGTCACAGCTCCTGCTAACATTATACGCAATAAACCAAGAACCGCAGAACTGGCAAGAGGCTTTAACTCAAATCTCTGAATCTAAGCTTAGTGCCTTGACTTATAGCTTCCTAATCTTGCTTCCAAGCTGGGCTAATAAGCACGAGATCGCCCAGCTAAAGTCAGCGCTTAAGTCCGGTGTCTGAATGTGATTTTAAGCTATGACTTACGTCGCCTTAACGTGACTTGCGACCTGATTCTCGAAATTACGTACGTTAATTTTTTTTTACCCGAGAATGAGAAAGCGCTTTTACTTATGATCGAGTCTCGGTGTACTTTCGATGCCATTTTGTACGCCATTGCTGTATCTCACGGTAAAGGGTGGGCCAGTTAGCCGTGTTCTCACATCTCCATTTATGTGAGAAAAAAAATAACTTATGAGCGTCTGAGAATCCGGGAGGAGGGAGACGAGAAAGAGGGTGGGGGAGTGAGGAGAGAGAGAACAGGAAAGGTTGGGAAGGAAGAGGAAGTAGGGTGGGGAAGCAAAAGGGGAGGGTGGAGAAGAAGAGGGAGGAGGGTGGGGAAGAAGAGGAAGGAGGATGGAGAAGAAAAAGAGGAGAGGGTGGAGAAGAAGAGGAAGAAGGGTGGAGAAGAAAAAGAGGAGAGGGTGGAGAAGGGAAGGGTGGGGGAGTGGGGTCCTCCTCCAGGTTGCCTCAACCTCAGGGTCTCGAATTAACTGATGCTGGCAACGAGGTGTCGTTATACCAGGATTTGTGGGAGTGCGTGAGAGATCCGTGTGTGTGTGTGTGTGTGTGTGTGTGTGTGTGTGTGTGTGTGTGTGTGTGTGTGTGTGTGTGTGTGTGTGTGTGTGTGTGTGTGTGATGAAGACGTTTGTAATGCACATATGGGCCCAAAACTGTCATCCACACACGATGAAATATATTCAAACTCAATGAAATATATCCACACATATCCACACTGAATGGAATATATCTACACTCAATAAAGTATAGCCATCACATACAGGTAAACGTCGTCTCACCTGGACTAATCTGCTGTGTTCGATTCCAGTCAATAACAACAGGTAGACCCAGGTGGCCATGAACAATTGTTAGGTGCCCTGCACAGCTGACAGGAGCCATGAACAGCTACAGGAACCATGAACAGGTTATAAAGACCATGAACAGCTGACAGGGACCAGGTGCAGCTGATCATAACCATGAACAGCTAATCGAGACCATGAACAGCTGACAGGGGCCATGAGCAGCAAATAGGGGCCATGGGCAGCTGACCAAAGCCCGTGACGCAAATACAACTATTGTATATTTTACTGTCTTTCATTGATTTTAGTCTGGATGTCAAGGTATGTAATCGTTTCACACACACACACACACACACACACACACACACACCTCCCCCCCATCCACACGCGTACATGCACGAGCGGGTTCAACCACACAAAACCACACAAGCTCATGTCCCCAAAAATACGTGGACTGGCAAAATACACACACACACACACACACACAAAGTACACACAGAAAAACACATTCACCTACTCACTCACGCACCCTAGTATGTGTGTCCGGTTGGGCTATAATCCTGGGAAGCAAATCTTCTCCTTCATCATGTTCAAAGCCACAGGTGTGTCGGGGAAGGCAAGAACACTCCTTCCCTCATCCTGACAGCCCTTGACTACATCTCCCTGACGTAGTTAAGGGAATCATTTAACAGCATCCTCAGGTAGTTAGGGAAATTTCTGACAACCCACGGGCATAAAAGGGAGGTCTCACGTCGTAGTTAAAAAAAATCCATTGCATAGTTTAGGAATCTGGTAAGGGAATTCCTGACACTAGATGGCTTGTTGACGATGTTAATGGGTCGTCTTTGGAGGTATGGAACAAGAGGAGGACCAGTTGGGTATAAGAGTATAAAAGGGTCAAGATTACCTACTGTTCCCTTATAAAATTAGTAAATAACCTTTTGTGGAATGGTAAATTAATTATCTTCTCCACCCCCCACCCCCCCCAAAAAAAACATATAAACGAGAATTAAAAAAAAAACATTTAAATTCTTGGTGAATAATAATAATAATAATAATAATAATAATAATAATAATAATAATAATAATAATAATAAGAATAAGAATAATAATAATAATAATAATAATAATAATAATAAAAGTCCATATAAAAACAAAATTCTATACAGGAAAGAAAAACCTCCCTCGTACATCAGCGTGTATCTTGTTGGTCGTCAAGTCTTACTGAGTGGATTAGTAAAACTGCCTGAGCGGATCACTCACTCTTCTCATCCAGCTAATCGTATTCACATGGGCGTGACGTTCTGTGGATGCAAATATGGTGTTACTCGCTGTATGTGTATGTGATGAAACTGTGTGTGTGTGTGTGTGTGTTGATGTTCAGGACGGGTGTAGGTAGAGTCAGGAAATAAGCCACTCCCTCCCTAACACACTTGGGTAATAGCAGTGGTTAAGGGTTGATGGATGGATGGCTGGAAGCTGATGGATGGACGTCATTTGGCTAAACTTTTGTCAAATGAGGGCGTACATACATACATACATACATACATACATACCTGTACATACATACATACATACATACATACATACCCATTCAGTCAGCGATTAGTAGCGACCCGTGTGTTCGAGGATAGTCTTGAGTACGATGTCTTACCTTCCTTGAGTACGATGACTTAGCCCCCCTGAGTACGATGACTTAACCACTTTAAATACGATGACTTAAGTTTAATAAAATGTTTCCCATACAACAACTACATCCTTTGTTACCGAACCCAGACACACCGGACAGCTGGTCAACCACACTGGCTAACCATGATCCTCGAAACACGAACCGCTATGCAATTTACATCCAGATTCCCAATTACTGTTGAGTAAACCAAAGGAAATGGAATAAATTGTTTGTTTTTTTGCTCTCTTGTTTACGAAGATCACACACACACACACACACACACACACACACACACACACACACACACACACACACACACAAATATATTACCATTAAGTCTTTCCTCTTTGGGATCAAGATAATGAACTGTAGAGGCATTAAACTACGAACATAAACACGACACAAATGCCTCACTGTATAACCTAACCTAACTCAAGCCATAGGAAGTTATCCAAACACGTGATGAGAAAATTCACAAGAGGAAAAATAACGAGAAAGAAAACCAGAAAACTTAGGAAAATTACTCCTACTTCATTCTGTGTATCAAGACGAATGACCGGGATTTGGTAATTGGTTGTGTTAAGCCGTGTAAAAAAGAAAAAAACATACCTCACGCGCGGAAAGCATTATCACTCAGGTCAGGTAAGCTGTTCTTTTTAAGGTGGTAGACTAAACACAGGTATATAGATTCATTTTTAAATCACTAAATTAATTTGTGTTAGAATTTAAGAAGCTTTTTATTAATTAAAGTTAATATTTTTCCTATGAGATATTAAAGATTATTAAGTTTATTATTATACACCGTCAGCACTTCGTCAGCACATCGTCAGCAACATCAGAAAGTTCTGGTGCAGGATGAGTGAACTAACATCGCAGTTACAAAAACACAGGTAAGAGATGATTAAAGCAAAGTGACTTCCATTCAGGTGTCAAAGAACTTTACACAAGATTAAATTTCTGCTAAGTAAGAAGAGTATTGATATGTCTAAGTGGTTCTCAGGAGCTCCTCCAATATTATACTAGCCTGCCTGGCGCTATTAGCAAATTAAGAACTTTTCGTCCAGAAGAAAGTGGCGAGGCAGTGAACATGCTGGGAAGTAAAGAATATATTTATAAAACTACAATAAATATAACTACACTTAGTATAATTTAATAATATAATCAATATAATCCAGAAACAACCACCATAAGGGACCAATTACGTATTGTATAGTCAAAACCGCCTATTGGGTGTAAAAGGTGTGCTGTGTTATTTATGTTTGACGCCATATTGGAAAATGTAGAGAGAAGGCATATTACAAAGTCCGTCCTGGAAAACACACAGTCCACTTCCCATAATGAACATAAAGAACTCTTCAATGTGTCCACCACCTCTTCCTCCTCAAGGGGAAGAAGAGAGACGGCAATACCAACAGAGGGAAGAAGGATAGATACAGGAAGATTAAGAATAAAGATGGAGAGATGTGAAAACAGATGAGAGGAAAATACACGAGAATAACACCACCTGATCCTTATATATATACATTAACCACGTCTATTCCTTATTAATCTTTATCATATATATTTGTGCATTGATAAAGTTATATCATTCCCCGGTTATATAATTTCTTGTTCGTAATGATAATATTCGTGAAGTAATATTCTTTTGGATATCGTTAGTTGTGAGTAATATTTTTTTTTGTATTTCACATTAGTGATAACATAATTATAACGATAATCTTAATAATACTCGTCCATGATAATACTCGTTTATAATAACACTGGCTTATTATAATACTCGTCTACAACAATACTAATCTATAATAACATATAATAATACAACACGAGTACACCTTTCATAAAATAGCAACAATAATATACAATAATAATTATATATATCTACTGCTATATAATTACTAAATCGTAATGTTTACAGAAAATAACGATAGAATATTGTGCTTAAATTGCACTTCACTTAATATATAACAATAATAAAATAAGGGTTCCACCTAGCTCGTACTTAAAGCCCAGTACCATTTGGGTTAGGTTAAGTTAGGGTAGGTTAGGTTAGAGAAAGGACAGGCTAAGTTAGGTTAAATTAGATTAGGGTTATGTTATGTTAAGGGTAAGTTGGGTTTATTATAATGGAGTTTGTTGGGGTTAGGTTAGGTTACGTTACGGTTATATCAGTGTAAATTAGACTTGGATAAGTTAGGAATAAGTCGGGTTAGCTTGAATTCAAGGTATAAATAAAGGGATTAAGGAGGCACCTGAAAATTACACGTCTTTGCATTCCTGTGCCATAATAACTTTACTTATTAGTGAAGGAGTGAACCTTGGAGCATGAATAGTGGCCTTCTACAATAATAGGCTGAGAAGGGTAATGGTGTTGTGGTGTTACGGTGATGGGTGGTGGTGTTGTGGGTGGTGTGTTGTGGACGTGAGCGGTGGTGTTATGGTGGTGTTGTGGTGGTGGGTGGTGGTGGAGTTGTAAGGTGGTGGTGGTGGTAGGTTAGTGGTGATGGTGTGCTGGTAATGGTAGTGTCGAAAGGTTAGTGGTACTGGTGTGGTGATGGTGAAGGTAGTGGTGGTGGTGTGTTGGTAATGGTGGTGTCGACAAGTTAGTGGTACTGGTGTGGTGGTGGAGGTAGTGGTGCGGGGTAAGCAGGACACAGGTGTGAAGGCCAGGTAGACATGTTGACGCTAAGTGTTCTCTTGTTATTGCCTTCGCCCGCCGCCGCACCTCATTAAGGAATAGTTGACGTGTGTATGTATAGAAGGCTGGCCGGCCCGTCGGTTTTTGTTTGCTTGGTCAGTGTTTTTGTTTGGTAGGTCCGTAATTCTCGTCTGCTAACACTAAGGATCTTGTCTGCTAGGCACCTGGTTCATGTCTGCTAGGCCCTAGGATCTTGTCTGCTAAGCCCCTGCTTCATGTCTGCAAGGCTCCTGGTTAATGTCTGCTAGGCCCCTGGTAAATGTCTGCTAGGCCCCAGGATCTTGTCTGCTAGGCTCCAGGATCTTGTCTGCTAGGCTTCAGCATCTTGTCCATTCGTGTCGTGGTCCACAATTAATATATCTGTGTTTCTTGTCTGCGTTAGGCCTGTGGATCTTGCTGTCAGGTTGCCACAGGTGACACGAGTTATTCATACCCCAGGGGATTAGACAATTATTTAAGGGGTCATAAATTATCAGGGTCTAAAGGTGTGTGTGTGTGTGTGTGTGTAAGAAAGGGTGGTTTAAGTGTGTTTGAGACTAGAATTTGTCATCCCAACTTTGAACTTTTAACCTTAAACGTTGAGCCCAAGTCATCCAGGAATGTCCAGGAAGTGAGAGAGGGAAACCCATGACTCGAGGCAGATACCAACTCATGTCTGATGGTGTAAATATCAAAGCAGTGACCTTGACCTTTGACATCAATGACTGAAAAACACAGCAGCACTAGAGGTTTATTACGGTGTGTACGAGTGTGTAAACCAAGTATAGATAATTTGTAGGTATTTGCATTCTCAAGGTGTACATACATACATACATACATACATACATACATACATACCTAACATACTGACCGCTCCTATTCACGAGTCAACAATCAGGCTCCTTTATTAATGTCAACATATCTAAAATCAACTCACTACTCGCACTACAACACGAATCACAATTACTAACAATTACACACGCAAGGCAATTAAGAAACCACAAGAGATGACCTCCACCAACCTCTGTGATAACATCCTCAAACGTCAATATCTCCCTTAAAAAAAAATAAAAATAAAATAAAAACATCATTATCCCCTATTCTTTGACTCCTTCCCCCATCCATTCCTCTTTCTCATTCCCCTCTTCTCTTAAATCCCTTTCCACCACCATCATCACCACCGTTATCCTCCACCTCCCCCCACAATATATTACGCAATTTTATGTGGTACAGTGGATCAGCATCGACGAAAAAATTCACTGTGGTAAGCGAAACGCCCACATTTGCCCGCTGATTCTATTATCAAAACCAGATTAAAAATCACTCAGGGTCGTTCGCCACACACGCAGACGAGCACAGCCAACAGCAGGCGAGGCTCCTATGTCCCTGAAGCGCCTTCGGAAAACGCTAAGGCAGGCCAAACAGATGCACTGCAGACGCACACTCTCTTCTTATCTTATTGGGTGAAAATCTCGGGAGTCAGTTCCTGTACTTGGCGAGCGACGGTGCGTACGTGATCACCTTGGGGTCTTAGCTGGTGAGGTTGTGTTTATTTATTGCGGGGGAGGGGGGGGGGACTGGAGGGGTTTATAGACAGCGGGGTGGTGCTTTACGCTTCAATAGGATTGTGGTAACTTCTGGGGAATTTATAGCTGGAGGAATTATGTTAAATCTTTTTGTGTATTCTTTTTTAACTTCTACGTACTTCTACAAATCTTTATAAGGTCACATATGACACCTTCATCAGAAAAGAGGAGATGCATCACCTTCTAAGAACTGTGAGTGCCTCCAACTTTCCTGGGTCGTAAGGCTCCTCGTGTGCTTCCATTACTAATGTAGCTTTGATATGCATTGCTTCACCATAGCGGCAATATCTCCACTCACCACAGGTAACAACACCGAGAGTTAGACAGTCTAATTCCTGACGAGGTCGATATGTCCACTATGGACAACTACACATTCAATTCGCTTTTCCTTCGTCCATCGAAAGCTGCGGAACCCCATGAACTGCAATCTTTCGCATTTCGGTAAGCTAAGTCGTACTAATCAATGGCACGAACTGTTCACACTGTGATCCCCAAATCTTTAGCAATATACTTCAGTGTCTGAGGCTGATGCTCGTGGGCTTTTACGTAAGGCGGAGTGTTGTAGGTAGAAGGCCGCCCTAGTCTCAACTCGTCCTTAAGAGACCGAAACAGAATTTATTGCACCTCCCTCCCACCCCTCCAAAAAAAAACCCTCTTGAACGACCGCTATCTCAACTTGATACACTTGTCAGTAAAAGATGATAGCTTCCCTTTACTCGATTTGCAAATCCATGATAAGTAAACTGTACCATTTCCTCCAACAACAGCTTTTCCGAGACTTAGCGATCGATGGAAACAGTCAAATATCTCACTAATGCCGGCTAAGACACGTGGTTTAAGCTTATTCTTCAGCAGTGGGCACACACACACACACACACACACACACAAGCCTTAAGAGTGAGGTGCGCGTGGTTAGACGCTGGTGGAAACTTCCAAGCGGGTTCCCCTAGGAAAGTGTACTGCATAATTATGTTCCTCAGAAAGATAGTTTGATACATTAGTTATATTAGATAGATATAAAGATGGATAAATAGGTAAGTCCATATGTATGGATGTTTACATCCATACGAATAGATAAAGCGGGTATGAAGGAATGAATGAACTGTCTTTTAGAGGTTGAAATAAATAATGAAAATGTGCAAAGGCATGAGACAATACTCAAAAGAAGGAAAGGTATATGAGATGGAAATGAATAATATATACACTAAAGTAAGTACCTGTGCAGAATAAATGAGTAAGAGGGCGACAATATAAGAAAAGAATGAATAACAAGAATGAGAGGGAGAAATGAATAACAAAAGTATAAGAAGGAAAAAGAAATGACATTGGTATGAAATAACTGAATAACAACAAGTATGGCAAGATGAATAGCCATTATACATGATATAACTAACACAGGTATATGAGTCAGAATGAATAACCACATTATAAAAGTTAATAAAAACACAGGCCTGAGAGAATCAAATGAATAAAAAGTAACAATGATGTAAATGGTGAATAACAATGGATAATGGGAGGTATAAAGGAGAAAATGGCGCAGGTAACGGGGAGAGAGAGAGAGAGAGAGAGAGAGAGCACGGCCGGCCGACCAGTACAGGTGACCCCGGTTGAGAATGTGTTAGGTAAATTACACTTCGATGAGCTGTACCGGGAAGGACCAACACAAGTTGTCAACATGTAGCCTTTCTTACCTAAAGCACTCTATTGGTTCTTCTTCTTCTTCTTCTTCTTCTTCTTCTTCTTCTTCTTCTTCTTCTTCTTTCTCCTCATTCGCTTCGATTTTCTCTACTCTTTCCTTTTTTATATTTCCTTTATTCGTTCTTTCTACTACAATTTCTCTTTATTTGCTATGATTTTCTCTCTTTTTTCTTCGATAATTTCCCATATTCTTTTGTTTTTGTTCTTCTTTGTTTTTTGTTTTCTTTTTTATTTATTTATTTCCACTTTTTTTTCCTCTTTCATATTTGTATTTAAATTAATTATTTTTTCTCCTTTTTCATTCATCTTTTATTTCCGCCTTTCTTGTTTTTCTCTCTTCTTTTTATTTCTTCTTTTCTCGTTTCTTCTTTATGTGTCTTCTTTACTTCTTTCTTATTTTCTCCTTGGTTTCTTCTTTACCTTCCATTTTGTATCATTTCCTTTACCTTTCCCTCTTAATCTTCTTTATCATTTTCCTCACGTTACGTCTGTCACTTCCTCCTCCCTTCTTCATCATTATTCTCTCTTTTTCATTCTTCTTATCTGGGTTATGTTTATTATTTCCTTTCTTCCTTCTCCTATTCCTTTATCCCCTGTTATTTTCTTTGATTTTTCTCTTTTTCTTTTCTCCTCATTATCTCTGTTATTTACCTTACATACTCCCTATTATTTTGTTCTTTCTTATTAATCATCTGTTTTACATCTTTGTATTATAATTTAAATTTTTTCTCATTCTCCTTCCCTTTCTTTTCTTAATCACATCTACGGTTTTACCCATTTTTTAGTAATTCTTCTGTTCCTCCTTTACTTTCTCCTTTTTCACCTCAATCCTCATTCACATTAATTTTTTTATTCCGGATTATGTCTTGTCATTTCCTCTATTCCTCCTTATGCTCCTTAATCGCCTTTTTTTCTGATTCCTCCTCATCATCCGTGTTTTTCCCCATTCTACTTTCCCCATTCCACTTACATCTAGGTTTCACGCGCCAAGAAATAGGTGTTAATCTCTCTCTCTCTCTCCTTTTCCTCACTTCTTTCCCTTGTCCTCATCTTCATCTTAATCCCTTCCCTTCTCCTCCTTCTTCTATGTCATGCTCTCATTCTTTTTGTTATTTTCTTCTATTTACCCTCACTCCTCTATTTTCTTCTTTTTCTCACCAAACACTCACTTTTATCACCCTCTTTTCTATTTTCGTCATCCCATTTTCCTTATACACTAATATTTCTTTACTCTAAGTTCTGTTTTTCTTTAGTCGTCAATAACATCAAGATTTTCTTTCCTCGTATCTGGTGTAAAGTTCTTCTGAAGTTTAAACTCACCACCTTCATCCTTCTCACCCATGAGTGATGAAATTCAACAGGATTTTCATCTCCAACGAACTAATACTCGGGTTATACAGCTTCCGGGTTTTCCTTGTGTACTTGCGTTCACCACCTCGTCATGCTAATGGTTATAGTGGTGTAGAAGTTACCCAGTAACAACCGACAGACTCACGCTGTAAAGGTCATACGTACAGTGGGAGGTAGAGAGCATTGTACTTTAAATGTGTCAGATGTATTTTGTTTTGATTTTAAACTTTGAATACTACCTCACCAAAGTCACAAAAAACAGAGATTTAATTTGTATTCTTTCTTCATAAAAATGTGAAAAAGGTCAACTTATTTTCTTAAGTTATTCTTTATATTTGTACACAATCCAATTATTTCCTTTAATTTTCCTTCTATTATTCCATTGGATTGATTAATTTTGTTTATTTCTTCTTATTCGTCTTTTTAATATTTGTGATACAGGAAAGGACTTTCACATATATGTTTCTTGTTGGTTGGCGAACCATTTACAGAATCCTCTTGCTGTTGAGTCCATGTACAGTATTTGAATTCGTGAGAGCTGCTTCCCTGAGCGGTAATCCCAGCTCTTAATCGGATTTTAAGCATTTTCAACACTCAGTCATAAAGGCAAATATAAACTACAAATGCCACGGGGAAAATTTATGCAGATGTTGAAAGGACTCGAAGTTGAATATCTCCAAACGCAGTGAGAAATTTACAAGGAGAATAAAGGAATACGAAAAGGCAATATTCCAATTATACATTAAATATTTCATGTTATTTATATATAATTAAACCGCAAAAGGTATTACTTATACAGTAAAACATAAGTGATTTATGAATTAAGGTTCGAGATAATTACAGTATGTACAGCTTAAGAAGGAGTTATTGCCCATAAACAAAGGAATGAGATATCGTTTATAAAGTGAAGATCAACACAAAATCTATAAAACAAAGAAAAACAATATGGTGGTCATGCTAAGAAACATTATACTGAATGATTCATTAAAAAAACTATATCTATAACTGAAGAATAAAATGTTATTTCTAAAGAGACATTAATAAATGATTAAAAAACTAGATCAACCAATCATATCTGAGGGTTGGCGACCACAGTCCACCACTCTAAGGGTTCTCGGGAACTATATTCTAACCGCCCCCCCCAAAAAAAATCATCATTCAGTAATAAACAAAAGAGATATTTACAACGAAACATCAACAAACAGAAGGACGTAAGGAGAAACAAACTGAACAACATAATACAACAACACAAACACTTACCAACAAACTTCAATAACAAGGTAAATCTGTACACAATTGAACATGAAATTAAATAACAAGAAAAAAAATATAAGTCGAAAGGATTGATGACGAGTTTAATATCTAAATATGAAATCAATGTAAATACATACAGGAAATCCCATTAAACGTACGTAGTATTTTATACCGTGTTGCGCGACTCCAGCTGAAGTCCTTTTGATGTTAAGTCCGGCAGAACCTTTTAGATCCCAATTAGCTCAGTCAACGAGGTCCTCTGAGGTCAACAACTATGAGGGAAAAAGGTTATGCAGGGTAAAGTTCGGTGACCCAGTTTTTTTTAAATATAAAGTTGACCTGAGTGAGTGAGTGAATGAGTCGGTGTGAGGTAGTAGGCGGTGTGAGTGCTAGAGTGAGTGCATGAGGATTTACTAAGAGCCTTGAGTGTGTTGAGGGGTAAGGTGAGTGAGTATTTTGAAGAAACAGTGAGAGTGTGTTGAGTGTTGAGAGGTAAAGTGAGAGATAAGGATTGTGTTAAGAGATAGTGAGTGTGTTTAGATAGATTGAGTGTGTTGAGACAAGAACATACTACAGAGGTAACAATAACAACACATTAAAATAGATCCTAAAATAACAGTAAGAAGTAAAGTTATAAACACTGGAAGGACAGAAGAGCTTGGTGTGAAGTTTATAATGGAGTGAATATTGATTTAAAAACGCCCAGATGAGATGGGTGACAGACGTCGTGTGAGTGAACCAGAATAGAAGTGGAGAGAAGTGTTACGAGACCTTGGGAGGAGGGAATGAGAGATATAAGGTTTTGTACTCAGGAAGCTACAACTTGTCGCCACTGGAGGAGATGAGCTGAAGTGACAAATAGATCGGAGAGAGACACCTGGGGTGGAGTAAAACCCAGGAAGAGAAACTAGAATGTAATATAAAAACCTCACGAATATGACCAAACTGTCCTTGAAACTCGGAACACAAAGCCTCTCTGACCACTGACCATCAGGTATTAACTGGGGTACTGAAGGTCACTACCTGACCACTGGACGTCCTGACCTCTCGTGACCTTTCCCAGGATCTACACATTAGAATATGTTAGCCTCATCTTGATATTAGCTAGCTGTGTGGTATAACAACATTCTCTTGTTGTCGTTAAATTTTTTTGTGATTTTTCTTGTTGTGAAAAGTTTTGTCACCATATAATACTCGTCAAAGGATAACTCGTTGTCTCGCAAATTACAAATGGATTATTATTCGGAGAGCTTGGCATTAGACAACTTGCTATAGGACAGGTTCACCACCAAGAAAACAGAGATTATACTTTTCTGATATACTGTACCCAGATTACTTTCCCACGTCACTGTCTACTACGAAGAAAGTAACTGCTGCTATTTTGACTCGCATCGATCTAGCCTTCACTCCTACAGTATAGTACCAACTAACGTCACACCAGACAAAACTTTCCTTAGTTCTTTCATACACATAACCTGAGTCTTAGATCTACATAACAAGCATCCTTTTTACAAACAAATTATAAACAAATTATATTACACAGAAATTAACCCGTTTTCTTTGTTTCTGCTCCTCCGATTTTTTTTATCGTTTTACCCAGTACAGCTCTTAGTCTATGTGGTATATTTAGCTTACACACACCCTCTAAGTTAATTTCCAGTTTTCTTCATCCACCGTTTCTTCTTTTCCAGTTCCTACAAACCATTTAAAACATGTACTCATTCGTTCATATCAAACTCAGACCCGTAGTCTCACCTCGGTATAAAATCTTGATATGAATTTCACCAGTAAAAAACTTCCTTCACCTAGAAAGGAACAATTCAATCTCAAACACAGAAGGGGTTTTGTTTTGGCGTGTCAGTGTAGATGTTTTGATGGGGCAATTTTAATGTCTGTCCAGATAAAAGTGACTGAGTTTTTTCATTACTCTTGATATCTGAAAAGTCGTGTAATAAGGTTTGAAATCCACTCGTTACTGTTAAAATGTCTTTGCTCTGATGTCTTAGTATACGCAATGCAGAAATACGAACTACGGAGAAACACTGACACATTCTATTTTTCCCATTAATGCCGGAATGCTACAGGGTCTTGTCTTTGCTCTAACGATTTTTTTTTTGCATATTAATGATGTACCAATAACAACAGACTTCACAAACTCGTATGTGGGTGACACCTGCCATGGCAACATCCACTGCTGGCTGGTCTCATTGTTACTCCAACACTCACTCCGGCCCTGAGATGTTCTTACACTTACAACACACAAAAAACTCTGATAGCAATTCTCTCTCTAAAATGAGACAATCTTCATTAATTTCTGGTATTTTATTTTAGCAACATTCATTTCGCTAACTTTTCTAACAGTGAAGTTAATTAAGTAAATATACAGTACTCTATTATTTTTCCTGGAAGCAATACTCAGAACTTAATCAAATCTAATGGTAAAACTACGGGATTTTTTCTTATTTTTATCCAATTTTTTTTTTCTGGATTGTTAAACCTCTTAATCATCCCTCTGAAAGGTGTACCAGGACATGTATTTTAATAGACAGAGTTAAGTAGTCAATACCTAGTTTACCTGTCAAGTTTACCTGTAATCATTGAAATCGTGTTAATGCCTGTAGGGTTGGCTTCACATTATAAAATTTTGTGATTTTTATGTCTGGCAAACTCACGCACGCACGCACGCACACACGCACGTAATAATCCCGGGGTCAAAAAAGAATAAGTATCAGCATCAACCTCAAGCGTAAACTAATGATGACCACTTTTTAAGGTTATTTCTGTAAAAACATACTTGTTCATTATCCTTCGCACTTCTCTTAATCTTACTGTACTACACATCTTTTATTTGTTTAAGCCTCTATAAACTGTCAGTAATACGCTATGATGACATTGCCAGCGACCATCAGTTAGTTGTGGTTGGTAATAAACTAAAGACTAAGAGGTGGAAAAAAAAGAGTGACACTATTGTTGGGTGTGAGACAAAGAAACTCTTAAACGATCAGGTAAAAAAGAACTTTACTCTTGAATGTCAAAATCGTTTCCTAGCTCTTGAAATAATGGAGGAAAATAAAAATTCACTACACGAAAAGAGAATTTAGGTAAGATAATTATTCCAAGACACTACAAAGACAATCCCAGAAAAAATAACTATTGAAAGAAAAGAGATGGTTATCAGAACATACACAGGATATACGCAAAGATGAGCTATACGTACTCAGATAGCTTTATGTTGGAGTCTTATTAGTTATGTTAAAAGCTGTGCCAGGCGAGACAAGTGGGCATACTATGAAAATATGGCCAGTGAGGCAGAACATACAATGGACACTGGCAGAGGCTCAGTGTTAGTAATGCTTTCAA
Source organism: Homarus americanus (assembly GCF_018991925.1). NCBI lineage: Eukaryota > Metazoa > Arthropoda > Malacostraca > Decapoda > Nephropidae > Homarus > Homarus americanus. The sequence continues at coordinate 340,642 of NW_024712489.1, forward strand.
AGATATAAAGAGAAAGCTGGTATCAACTGCTAAATGGAAACCTTGCAACCTCTATGAACAAGTTAGTGAAAGGTGGAACGAACACTTTAACACCGCAATGAATAAGATCTTCAATAAAAATGAAAGTCTTACAAGAGAGCCCGAAGAAGAGTCGGACATCTCAGCTCAGAGTCGACACCGTACACAAGGGGTTACGAGGTTTTAGAACTGGAAGGCTCCTGGACCTGAAAGAATAACAGGTGAACTGCTCAGAGCTGATATAGATACGACAGCTAGAGTTCTGTTGGATCGTCTGACAACATCAGAAACAATGAGAGGAACCGGAGGACTGGGATCTGGGAGTTATTGTTATGGTCTCAAAAGGAAGGTAATTTAAGAGACTGTGGAAACTGGAATGGCATCTCCTTGAATGTAATCCTAATCAAGGTCTTTGTTCGCTTACTACCTAATAGGATTCAGGTTTGCCTTGAAAGAAAACTACAAGACTTAACCCACTGAGTCTTAGGACAACACTCAGGGTGATTATTGTAATCAAGGGACTAAGAGTGTTATTCAAGCTCTAGTAGGATAATTTGTATCAACATTATTATCGGGGCGGGAGAACATTGAGGGATGAAATAACGTTTTATACACACAATCCGCCAGAGAACATAAGCTACAACGCAGGACATTTGCAATATTATTTATTTACCTCAAAGCCGCTTATGACCCGAAGATATCACAATTAAATTCTCTACTTATATGTGTCGCCACTTCGCGAGAATTCAGAGTAAAACAGATTTGAAAATATTGGAGCTACGGTGTCATTTAAAACTCGTAACTTTTATTCAATTTTAAAGCTTCCGTCACCCGAAAATAATGACATATTTTTCTTTAATTGCAGCCAGAACAGATCCGCTTATACTCAAACGGAAAAAAAAAACATGTAAAAAACTAAAAAAAATACAAAAAGTTTAATTTTGTTGCCGTCAGTTAAGTACCGGGTACAGAAATCATCCTTCATGAAACACTCTTGCCTCAGGAATATATCCCCCCCCCCACCTTATGATGTACCCTGACGTCCTCAGATATCGGGAGGCAGAAACCTCTTCGGTTTATCTTGAGACACTCTGGGTTAAAATTCGATCACAAATTCTTCCTCCTGAGAGCAGTCTGGATCCTGGGGAAAAAGTCTACACTCGTCCCTCTAGAGGCACTGCAAAAGTTGCACTCGAAGGTTTCATGCCATCTTGAGTGACAAGTCTATTCACAGCCTCGAGACGCGGCGCTGGGGAGACGTCAAACTTTTTCATGGTAACCCTGGGAGGGAGTTTCTCAGCTCATTCGGAGCTTACGGTGGAGTCCCTGCCCTCCCCCCTTCCCCACCTCTCCATTATCCACAGTGATTACTTGAGGTGATTGCCTGAGTTACGATGGGACTCAGATGTGGAAGAAACCTGAACTTGAGACAGAGGCGTTATACTCTTGACAACATAAAATAGTATAGCAGCAACAAGGGAACTCGAATAAATTATATTAATAAGTAATTTGCCTAATCTTATGTCTTAAATTAAGAGAGGATACATCGCAACAGTGAAAAAAAAAAAAAAATATTTTGAAAAAAATTAGATTTATCAGGTAAGAGAAATATGACCAACCTAACCAGACCAATACTAGTTCACCTTTCTCATCATTGTGAGTATATCAGGGTAGGTCAGCAGTGGTTAGACTTACGGTGGTGGGTATTGTAATATAGATGCTCTGTACTGTGGTGGGTGTTGATGACAGGTGGTGTGGTGGGTGTTGTTGGCGACAGGTGGTGTGGTGGGTGTTGTTGGTGACAGGTACTGTTGTGGTGGTGGAGGTGATGGTGATGGTGGCGGTGCGGTGATGTAGTGGTGGTGGTGGTGCGGTGATGTAGTGGTGGTGGTGGTACGGTGATGTGATGGTGGTGTGGTGGATGTTCAGATGTTTGTAAAAAAAATAAAAATAAGGGCACAATAAGAAAAAATCAACAAAATTGTTTTCCTAGAAATGTGAAAAGTTGTATACGGGAACAAGAAGAGGCAGGCCAGAGTACAGCGGTGTAGCCAACTTTTAAGAGCAAGGCTGAGGTGTACTATTAGCCCGTAAATGGAAATCCTGGAAAGTTAGTTAAATTACGTTAAGGTTAGTTACGGTAAGTTAGTTAGATCAGGCTAGAGCGCCCCCACCCCCCTTTCTTTGTTGTTTTGTATCTGTTTATCTATGTGTTAGAATGCACGACAGATTATGAACATCCCCAAACGTTTGTAAACACGAATATACCGAGTCTGTGAGGAACATTCTGAGTCTGTGAGGAATGTTCCGAGTCTGTGAGGAACGTTCCGAGTCTGTGAGGAACGTTCCGAGTCTGTGAGGAACATTCTGAGTCTGTGAAGAACGTCCAGTTGTTGAAGTTAGTTTCATTTTCTATACCTGTCGCTCCAAATATGACGGGATGTGATACCCGCTGCCTCGACCACACAGGTTTGGTCGAACGCACCCCAGTCATAATAGTTCCCAGTTTTAATTAGCCCCAGTCCTAATGGGCCCAAATCTAAATGGGCTCTAATGGTTAATTTTGGTTAAGATAACTCCGGGCTTATTACCACGGAGACCTAATTAACTTGCAACCATACATAAAACGCTTTGATGGACGTGAAAAAAAAAAAAACTGACACACTTAACATTTCTACGACCAAAAATATTTACTACAGTGATTCTTACAAACATCCTGATTACTTGAAGTTTACCAAAAATCGCATTCTTCAGAAACCTAAGTGCGTGTCCTACCCAACCCATAGCAAAACATCGCTGGGAGTTACATACAGTACGGTAGATGAATACTCACCCGCCTTCAGCCTGTCTGCTGTGTGCTGTACTAAATGTAATTTGTTCGGAACGGCTCCCATAAAATTTCGTATGTTAATTTTGATGTTATGTTAATATGGATAAAAAAAAAGAAGGAATATTTAACGAAAGAATTATGAGAGAGATTTTAGGTAGATACATAGTCGTAGATGAGAATGGAAAGAGAGGGTGAGAGAAGGTGGAGAAGAGAAACGTTAGGAAGATTTTGTCTTATTTCTCTATTAAAACACAAGAAATATTTAACATGACACCGAGATGAACTACAATATAACAACGAAAGAAAGAATACTGAAACTTTACGAATTAAATCTCTCTTAAAACATAAATAAATGCAAAGTAAGATTTTTTTTTTACCTACGAGTACAAAAGCTAATCATTGACTTCAAGCACCCAACATTACGAGTATGAAATGCGACATAGAACCATACTCAACAATTCTGATTAAGTGGCAAGTATAAATTATGTTAGTACACTACACTTTGAAAAGCGTAAGACCTTCATTTATGTTCAAAAAATCACAGTAGGTAATTTGACATCATAAAAGAGTTTTAACATGAATCACGGTGTTTTGTCAGGGCGGAGATATACATTGTTGTACTTACTAATATTTGTATCGACCGACTTAAAAGGTTAGGAAAAATTATAGTCAGTGGAAGGATTATTAAAAAAAAAAAACGAAGAAAAAAAATCTCAGAGGTAAGAAAAATTATTACACTCTTATCACGTCCAGAGCGGGGAAGGCTTTTCATTATACTGAATATGTCACAATGAGTCAACATTGCCTGGGACTACCTTGCCTGGGGTACGTTTACTGTGTCATTGTGGTGGTGCTGGTATTGTGGTGGTGGTGCTGTGGTGGTGATGCTGTGGTGGTGGTGCTGTGGTTATGGTTGTGTGGTATTTGTGCTGTGGTGGTGGATGGTGTTCCTGGATACATTTTACGTTGGTTAGCCTCCCTGGATATGTACTGGGGTGCTGTGTGGCTTGCTGAGTACTGTGGTGGTGCTGTGGGTGTAAGCAAGCACACTAACATGTTGCATCAGAGTAATGGCTATTCACACTCATTACAACTCACTCAATACACACTTACGTTCATCTTAGTTTTTTTCTAACCATTACTCCACAACGTGACTCTGGCTACACGTTCCTCCAACACAATGAACGATAATGTTTAGCATCAGCACAAGAAGGTTGACAACTCTTGGGCGTTATTCCTATTCCTTCGCCTTTATTTCCTTCTCTTCCTATTACTCCTTTTCCTGCTATTCCTCCACCTCCTTTGTCTCCTCCTTTTCACCGTCTTTCATTTTTATGTCATTTCTTCCACCTACTTTTTCTCTTTCTCCTCCTTCTATTCCTCCTCATCCTCCTTCTTAAAATCATTGGCATTAATTATTCCTAGCAATAACGATATACCTGCGTTAACTTACCTAACATTATTATCCATCGGGTCGTATCTTAGACTATTATAACATTATACACACAGTACACGACATGAACCACAGTAGCAATAATAATAAATCAGTCATACTCAAGTACATATACATAGTTTATAGGACACACACACACACACACACACACACACACACACACACACACACACACACACACACACACACACACACACACACACACACACACACACACACACACGCACACACAGGGTCCAAAACACAACATATCTCTCACACTTACGTATCTATCATCTCAAATACTATAATTATCTAGTGGCAATATTTTTTCTCTCGACCTTTGTTTATCCTCGTCTTCATAGTTCATTGTGGCGATTCACTTCTCTGCGTGGAATAAATAGTTCCTGAGAGTCGTGTGTATCGCGTCTTGATTACACTATGTCGAGGAGTGTTAGTTGAGACGGACAGACAGACAGACAGACAGAGATAGATAGATAGATAGGTAGATAGATAGACGAGAGAGAGAGAGAGAGAGAGAGAGAGAGAGAGAGAGAGAGAGAGAGAGAGAGAGAGAGAGAGAGAGAGAGAGAGAGAGTTGGGTATTGTTCTCTCACTGGTATATGTTATAGTAGGTGCTGATCCTGTCTTGTTAAATTGTCTTTTTTCTTATGGTTTATGACACACGGGCTCCTTAAAGGTGTGAATAATCAGATAAGCCGTGGGAGTTTTCGTGCTTCTGTTCCTGGTAGTTACCTGTATATTATAGGAATCAAGTGACCTCTGTAATTTTTGTGCATATATACTGTATAATATAATGATAAACTTGGTTAAAACATACATACACAAATACGCGGATATATAGGCATTTATATATAGTTTATGTATACATAACATGCTCGCACGCACACACACATACACGCATGCAGGCAGGCAGGCAAGCAAGCACGCACACACACACACACACACACACACACGCCTTTATTCTCCCCAAACTAACGTATGCGTCACCAGCCTGGTCGTCTTCTCTCAACTCCACCCAACAACGCCAGCTAGAGAAGGTACAGAAAAGGGCCTGCAGAATCATGCTCGGCGCAGAATACTCCGGCTACACCAACGCTCTCTCCACCCTGGAAATGCCATCCCTCAGTGACCTCCACCACCAAGCACTGGAAAGGTTTGGCCGTGGACTACTGCACCACCCTTGCCATCGCCACCTCCTGCCACCTGCAGCCCCCCACCCAACTCGCGCAGTCCGCCACTACAACATAATTCAGCCCATAAGAGCCTGCACCGATAGATATAAGAACAGCACCATCCCGTCTATTGTTAAAATAATAAACAACTCCTGATTTATGTACTGTGCAGCCCTGTAAATGTATTTAATGCATATTATATCATTATGTCTAAATCAAATGTAAGTCTGTATATTTTCAGCCACCGGCTGCAACTCTATTAATAAACCGTTTATTATTATCATTATTATTATTACACACGAGAGGAATACCAATATACAATACGTACAACTTATTACGTGTACGTTTGCAAGTCAGTGTGTATTCGTGAGTGTGTATGTGTGTACACGTGAAAGTATATATCTGTATGTACCAGCTTGTTCATGTGATTTTCTACATGAAAATGAAACCTTGTATGGACGTTCATTAACTATGTATACAAATGTCTTCACAGTAAAGGTGTAATGGTGAAGTGTCCCACAATTTCAATATAAATCAGATTTTTTCCCTCGAACATTCCATTGATGTGTAGAAAGGATGCAATGCTGTCGATAAAGTTATATTAAATGTATATGCAAATCAACCAAACTCACCTAATGTAAACTAAAAGTAATTTAGATAAAGCTGATGGAATTAAGACAACGAAAGGCGCTGTAAATCAACTTCAGTTATTGTACAATATATACACTAACATCTGTGGACTAATAACATAATAATAATTCGTTGCATATCAAGGTTTAGTTGGACGATTATCCCAATAACACATAACCAACGGATTATCAAGATTATTAAATAATTTTTAATATTTTTTACGTCTTCAATTCATCATGTTAATAATTCAATACAGAAACCCGTTTATTTTGGCCTCGGGAGGAAGCTCACTGTCCTCTCCCGTCCCCACAAATGACAGTAATCTACACATCAGCTCCGGTAATCCTCCTTCCCTAATAAGCATTACGGCTCCTGAATCAACTCATCTTATAAACCGGATTATGTGAACTTATTTATCAAAAAATTTGGAAAAAAAAATATTAAATATATTTTTTTTTACAGAAGGAAAATTACACACTCTTATAAGGGACTCCTGCGTATGGTAAAACTTTCCTTAGGGTTATTTTTTATGGCTATTTAACTTCGTCTGTACACACTCAGTATATAAAGAATAAAATAAACATTGGCTTATTTGATATATCAGTCGCCTTTTGCTCGATAACATGTTTTAAGCCTTTGAGTTCGATGACTAACCCCAGTGACTAATATATCTTAAAACAAACACACACACGCACATACTCTCACCCTCACACACTCTCACCCTCACACACACACACACTCTCTCTCTCTCTCTCTCTCTCCACCCTTCTCTTTTCCTTCCTTTTTCTCATTCCTTCACTCTTTCTCACTCTCCATTCCGTTCATTTACAGCCACCCTTCACCCAGACAACAAAAGAACTCATTTATTTATGTCAAAGTTAAAGTCAAATTATGTTAGGTTTGGTTAAAGTTAGATTAACATTTTAGGTTGAGTTATAATGAAGTTACGTAGAATTAGGTTAAAATTATGTCAGATGAGGTCAGGCTAAAGGTAAGTTAGGTAAATCTAGGTTAGCTTACGTTAAGATAGGTTAGATTGGATTAGGTTAGATTAGGTTAATTAAGCAACTCCTTCCCGCAGGCTTCATGACTAATCCCATGTCACAGCTGTACAGGCAGGCAGGTGTGTGACCGTGTACAGGTGTCCCTCAGGCACCTGGTGGCATGATTAGCAACAACTGGGGTTTCCTAGCAGTATGTCCAGTTAGGTGAGGCACTAGAGCACCTGAACATTAGGCCCACTAGCTAGGTATACAGAGGCCAGAATTAAGAGTAACTTTATATGTGGAAAAAAAAATAAAGCAAGAACAAAGAGAAGTAAAACGATATGAAAATAATCACTGAAGGAGACAATACAAGATAAACATAGAAATACAGCAACGTCAAGATAATGTCCCAACAACACATAAATCAATATCAAACAAGATGAGGAAATAACACGATGGGGAGAAAATATAAAATGAGTAAGTAGGAGTCACGCCGAGGGTAACAATTCCCATTAAAGTCAATAATGATAAGCATACAAATTAAAATGAATTATTTGTCACTAATTACAGGTATGTTAGGGCGACACGGTATTTGTGTATATATTTATTTATATTTTATACATTTATTTACGCATGTAGTTAGTGTGTGTGTGTTGACCTGCCTCCACCTTAACACATTTTCACAGACAACAAGTGGAATCGATAAAACGGAACAGTAAACAGTGAGATAATCTAAGACTCTTCCTCCTCCCGTGACGAATCCCGTATCCAAGACACTGAATACGATCGTCATGACGCTCTCTGCTGATGACTGAACCTTACACAACGTTCCTGGGGATATAATCACTACGGACCCAACGTATTAGGGCGGAAATTCACGAAAGAAAACCTTATAACGAGAGTCTTTCCCCACCACCAATGAGATGGCGATAGAGGTACGGTGAAATAAAACTGACGGGTGTACATGAAGAGCGTGTTAGTTTCCGTCTGATGGACACAGCCGGACGGGTGGTCACGGGTCACCCATCTTACTCAAGTGGGTAGGGTGGCTCTTACAAGACGAGTGACTCAGCATATAGTGGAATAAAGAAGTTGGCACGTCAAGAAATAGATTTTTATAATTGGGGATTTTTTTTTTTTAGGATAGAGGCCATAAGGTTGACTGGTCGACCGTAAAAGATTAAATGGTGATCGTGATAGATGGACTTATTCACAGATGAGTTTATAGACTATGTCACAACACCTGAGAGATGGCTTCGATGCCCAGATGATAATATATAATCATTTAAAATCTGGGTATTAGTTTTCGATCAACCTGTATATAGATCATATATATAAATTCCCCGAGTAACTTCATTATTTGTTTTTAGAGCTAAGAGAAATGATCCTTAAACGAATTTACAACAGGACGTGTGAGAGGTACCGAATGAAACACTCAAGATATTATCAGCCAGATCACATGCAAGGAATCTTCCCCGAGTTCTGTTCTTGGTGGAGCTCTATAAGTCTCGACAAACATCACAGAATCAAAACAAGAACTGAGGCTAAGACTAAATTTCCCAATTGACAGTGTTAATCATCCTCGATATACGAATAAAGATTGAAAACGTGAACAAATATCAAGTATTTCTAATTTCTTAAATCTCTCGTTTGTATCACCCAACTATCTAGTTAATTAACTCAGCATCTCGATCACGAACTGCCTCAGTGGAGAAAAAAGAATGTTTATTTATAAGTTAAGAAAGAATTTTATTTAGTTAAAGAGTCTCTCAGGTGGAGATGGCAACGCAGCGAAACACACTTCCTTGTGGACTCAAACATCGATGTAATAATTTCATGACTTTCATATGAAACATTTTCCATGAGAGCACGCAACTATCATTCATCATGACAGGTGTCGCATATATAACTAAAACATTGCTCTGATACGTGTTTAGAATTAATAGGTGTTGGAGAGAGAGAGAGAGAGAGAGAGAGAGAGAGAGAGAGAGAGAGAGAGAGAGAGAGAGAGAGAGAGAGAGAGAGAGAGAGCCCAACTAAGACTAATTTAATCTTTTTACTGGGGTCAATTTAGATATTTTCATGTGTCAGTGTTAATGAAGGCAGTGGGAGGCCCAGGGTTAAGGGTTTCATAGGAGAGAGAGAGAGAGAGAGAGAGAGAGAGAGAGAGAGATAGAGAGCTGTTCTTGACATAGCACAAAAGCTACTCCTCTAAGGCGAGTGAAGCTCATTAAACAGGAGTGTCTGAAATCTGATCACTCTAACTTCTATTTACTAAATTTTATGTATGTGTAATTCTCATATGTAGATAGCAACCAAAACATAACATATACAGATTAAAAAAAACAAATTTACTTTGGAGTAATGTAATTCTCGTCCATGAGTCAAATGATGAAAATTGGATGAGTTTATAGTAAGTGAACAGAAATGTAAATAACATGACCATAATCTATTCAGTAATCTAGTTGGGTAAATATTGTCACGATGCGCTAGGCTTAATACTTTTGTTCCATTGACGGATACTTATAATAATTTTTTTAAAGTTTTTCTCTGGCTGTACTTGGTTGAATTTGACTTTGTGTTCGTATGTCTACATTGCCTACCTACGTACAGTCAAAGAAACAACTATCTTACTAAGTTTTGGTGAATATATCATGGAATAGTCAAGCCATCCGACGCACGCATCTGTGTACCTCATGGTGTAAACATTGGAAAGAGGAGGCAGTTATGCTATTAATTCGCATAATTACTTTCTCCGATGACCATTAATCAAACCATCTTTCATTGAAGAATTCGAGACTTGTATCTGCCTAGTCAAGAGCAAGGCGTACCAACTGAGCAGATGTAGTCATGGTTACGCTTTTAGTTTATTCCGTCAGGTTCCAATATTCATCCGGCCACAGCTGGGAAGACACTGTTTTCTTAAGACTGTACATGCTGACCCAATAGGAACGTGTATGACGATCCTAGTATTTTTTTTTAATCTATCCATGTTTTATACCGCCTCACTATAATACCTGAGTAAATTAATAAGTGATATATGAGTAGATAGATAACCCGTGAGAAAACTATAACACCTGCATCTTATTAGCATTTTTCGTGACGCACAAAAACGACAATATTGTGCATTGTAAAAATACGTGTAGTAGATGAGATAGACTTTTCTCTTGTTTAAATACCGAGGTACTTGAATCTAAAGCAACAGTAAAGACCAAGTGTGTATGTGTGTGTGTGTATGTGTGTGTGTGTGTGTGTGTGTGTGTGTGTGTATGTGTATGTGTGTGTGTGTGTATTGTTTATAGAGTAATCATATTATCGCCATTTATTAATATTTATAAATAAGTAAATAAAATCAGGAATATCTTATATATATATATATCTATATATATATATATATATATATATATATATATATATATATATATATATATATATATATATATATAATTACGAACATATAAGAAGGATTATGGGCAATAAAATTCAGACGACGTCAAGTGCGACAGATGTGACCAAGTTTGACGAGCTAAGTGTCAGCTCTGCTCTGTTCATGTTAGATACAATCTGTCCTCCCTCGACTCCTATTCCACTAAAACTTCTTAAATTTCTAAGCACAGGTTAAAGTCATCCGCATAAAGTTTTTCTAGTTACAGTCTAAAAATAAAACGGCAGAGAAGTGTTAAATTTCATACTTTGTTTCTTGATTAGATTACCTGGCATTGATAACTCAGCGCATCAATTAGGCCAGGTGTTAACCGTCAATCTAGGTGTGGGGGGAATACGAGCAGGTGTCCCAGATTGACCAGAACACCTGTGACTGATTGAAGTGTTTTGTGAACTAGATATTCAAAGGCCCTCTTCAATTATCTTTGTCTGTCTGTCTGTCTGTTTGTTTCTCTTTCGCGCGCACACACACACACACACACAACATACTTTGCTCCCTCTCCTCCCTTCCTACCACCCCCACGCATTCTCTACCTCGTCCTAAGAGCTTCACCCTCCCTTTTTTCTATCGCATTTCCCATTCCACACTCTGTTCTCTCCCATGAGCCTTGCACTCTCCCTTGCTGCCTCTCCCCCCTCCCTACTCCCTTTCCCCCTCCCTTCCCGCCCATCCCACCCTCCCTGAGTATTGGTTAATGAGGCCCTCGTTACCGACAAAAACATGGGGACTGATACTACCGCTCACTTTATACCACGGGGACAATGGCGGCGTCATTACGTGTGTTTGTTTTGATCCTCCTACTGTACGGTACACCTGTATGGGGGGGAGGTAAGGTTATAGGAGAGGGAGCAGATTATTGAGGGAGGGAGGGAGGGAGTGGGAGCAGATTGTAGGGGGAGGGCGAGGGAGAAAATGAAAAGGGTGAGTACAGGACTTACGACTCATGGGAGAGGGAGCAGAGTTCAAATGATAAGGAAGCAACGAGGGAGGGAGGAATAGACAGACAGACAGGGAATCAGGAAGGCAGGCACACATACATTAGCAAAGAATACGAGAGAACATGTGTTTGTGTATTCATGTACTGCGCCACGTGTTACCCTGGCAGGTGTTGGCTGGACAGTCTCGTAGCTTAAAATTATCACGTGTAGAGACATAAGTACCCTTAGATTATGCGTCCCTCCAGGGTTTATGGCTTAGTTTTGGGTGTTCTCTGTAGCCTCCTGTCTTACTGTATTTTACCCTGTAACTGTAGTCTGTAGCCTCATGTGTCAGCCAGTACCCTGTTGTTGTCTCTTGTAGCCTTCTGTGTTAGAGAATTACTTTGTATATTAGCTTCACTCTACCATGTCAATGAATGCCTTGTAGTCGCCTGTATCCTGATTCCTGTGGGCTGTAATCTCTTGCTTCATATATCAGCGAATACCCTGTAGCTGTAAATTATAACATCTGGCGGTAGCGAATATTCTACGGCTGTACCCTGTAACCTCAACCTGAAATCTGTAACTGTGCCGTTTAGCCATCTGTGTCAACATACGAGTATACTCAGTAACCTCCCCCTCCCCCATCCTCCGGGTCAGCGTGTAGCAGGGGAAGGCTGAATACCGTACCCTGACGCTGGACAAATTAGGGGACCGTGTAAGCTGACGTCTGAGTAAATGGTGACAGCGCCACCACAGCCTCGCACCTCGCTACACCTACTAATACTACAGCCAGGTGTTAATGACCTCTTTTTAACCTCCTCCTGTATAAATAATCCAGCTCAAGATATGTTGGTCCGAGCGAGAAAGAGAGCGGTCGTCGCTTTTATCTCCTAATTAACCATGTAAATACGTCGTGCAGCAGGACTCGAGAACAGGTGAGAGCAACAAGTTTTGAGTATCAACCTGGATGACCCCTAGACGCGCTATGCTTCTAAGGCTAAAGGTCAAGGGGTCAAGGTTACACAGTGACTTGGTGTAATTTGGCACCTCGCTCAGGTGTAGCCAGACAAGTGTTTGATTTAATGAACAAATGCTGAAGTAACACCTTATGTGCTTCAGGCAAATTATGCAGTTTCCCGGGTGAACATATTAAAGCTGCCTCTCATTTATCCCATGTATTAAACTATCTTAGCTTACACTTACGTTTTAGGTTATATAAATCAACAGCTGAAACGATCTAGTTAGTTGACACAACACGTACAATTATACTGTTAGCTTAAACATCTAACATGTGTTTAAGTTATGTGCTAAATTCTATTTGTTTTGACATCACACGCTATACCAAGTTATTATCAAAAAACGTGTCAGGTTATGTTACGTTTAAGAAGAGCTAAGTTGCGTGCTTCAGTCTTTAGTTCAACACCCAGCACGTGCTAAACAGATAAAGAAACTAACATGCAGAACATAACATTACCAAAGTCATATTTTTAATATGTGTTGGTGTTGTTATGTTATTACTGCGCTTCAACAACGAAGGTCTTTAAGCGGGTAACAAGGTTAGCAATACACTAGTCCAACAACAATAAAAAATTATGAGATAAAACTCTGTCGCATGTGTTACAGGGTCGCCAGTCATGAAAATCACTCCACCTCTTTAGTCATCCACCTGTGTGTCCCCAGGTGGAGGAAAAATCAAGGCTGTCAGCAAAATTAATCAGGGGAGTTTTCGTCAAGACTTCTGGTGACTTGTAAGAAATCACGCGGGTAATCTTATAAATTTAAAAGCATCAATATTAACATATACCTGGCCAACATAAGAGATGCTCCGGGCGATAACACGATAGCGCGACTGTACTGATTTACAACTGATAAACTTGAACTGCATTTTCTGGCGTTGTTTATTTTAGTTGCTTGTCTACGTCTCTCCTCATATGTTTATTTGTAAGATGTGGTTGTGTGTTGGAGCGATAATCGAGAGACTTTAGGGTGATTATTGATAGTGAAATAAGACATTAGTGATTGGTTTGTGGTTGAAGTTTGGGTTAACACATGTGGATGTAACGTCACTGGATGTTCTGGAGTCTTCGGTATATAGCTTCAATAACTCTGGGGCCCAACTCATTCAGGAGCAGAATGGGCTTTGACTTCCCCTGATTTCAGAGTTAATGACCCGACCTGAACAAAACCCAAATTAGTGGTTCAGGTGTAATCCAATGTTGACTTCATTTTATCCCTTGAGTTGACCTCCTTTCTGCTGCAGCTAACCCCAGGGTGGAGGCGAGAGTACTCGAGTAGTTTGTTTTTATAGTTTATCTTGAAACTCATTCCTCCTCCACGCCAACAAACTGAGTCTCAGCATCTGCAGTAATGACCCAGCAAGTTTTCAAGACTGCTAAGTTTGAGGACACGTGTAAGGGGGTGACTACCTGGCTGGCTAGAGGCACCTGCTCTCTGGTGCACCAGTCGCGCATATTCACCAACTTTGGAAGTACTTAACTGGACCGTGATCTAATTATCCGGCAAAGTTTGATGCGCTCAACAATAATCACCGGCATTTTCATCATTATAAACTCCAAGCAACAGCACTACAGCGCACTAACGAAAGAAAATATTTAATAGAGGTAAGTGGGATGTGAATAATATACTGGTCAGGTGAAGGTCTGGTAAAATGACGCAGTCGGTGTGTGGAGGTCAGTCTACGTGAAGTTTCTTCCTGACTTATCTTGGTTATATGATCCTTTGTTGACTATTTTGGTCTAATCGACTTACTGTATACCGGACTGTCTATGTACAATTTTATAGTGTACATGTTGAATCAATGTGCCTTTGTATTACGACTATAATAAATAAATATCTATAACATTTATCTATCGACACTACCCTTACGATATCTGTCATGTGGAAAATACAGAGCCTGTCAAGCCACGAATATTTATGAGCGAACTTCTAGAATCTGAATCTGTCCCTCTCAATTTACGAAAACAAATTAACACGAAGCTTACCGGTTAACGATCGAGTGAGTGTAGAAGAGAAAACTTCCACATATTTCTGAAAATTTGAAGGAAAAAAAGATTACCCTTTTATAAGCAACTGAGGTGAGGCTATCACGAACCACGCTGCAATTCACTACACGTTAGTGCTAAAAAAAAAAGTCTACTTCGGTGACCTCTTCAACATCGTGTCTGCAGCACATGAATCCTGTATGGCTCCGATATACTTCATAGCAACTTTTCTTCTAAATGCACTTAAGAATGCTAGGGAATCCCATCTTTTATATAAGCATGATAGCACTTTCTCAAAACCCCTCAAAGAATGAGAATAGCTTTTCATCTTTCCCACACACACACATGACAGCGGCTCCTGAATACCTCTCACAAGAATGAGAATACCTTTTCATCTTTCACGAACTCGCGCACGTCCTCGAGGCTACCCCCCCCATCTCCCCCTCCCTCACTTTCTGGTCTTCACTCCCGAGACAAAATGTTTGGGAAGTGTTTTAGGTGGGGTGTCAGCTGGGCACTTCTCCCGGCGACAGCAGCGATGCAGTCCGACAAATACCTGAAAGTTGGGAGACAAAAGAAGCGATGGAGGCCGGCGCGGCGGAGGCTCTGGTGTGTAGTGCTGGTGACGGCTCCCAGGGTCACGGGGGAGAGCTGGCTCTCTCCCTCTCTCTCTCTCCCTATCTTTGTTATCTCTATTTGTAGTTGCATAATTTTTATTTACACACATCTCTCTCTCCCTCCCCCCGCCCTCTCCCTCTCTTGTTTTCTCTATATTTAGAGATAAAAGCGAGGAATCAACAAAGAAACAACAAGGCGCAGAAAAAAAAACTTCGATCACTGGACAAATTATTGAATATATTCATGATCATTTCGTCACCAGTTGTCACTTCTGCCTCGCTTCCTTATGTTCTTGTGATCTGTCGTTACTGATCATTATGATGTTATATAATTCACGTAATACAGTAAACCCTCTCAATAGCGGACTTCTCAATAAAGCAATGGATACAGTGAACCCTCTCAATAGCGGACTTCTCATAAAAAATGGATACAGTAAACCCTCTCAATAGCGGACTTCTCATAAAGTAATGGATACAGTAAACCCTCTCAATAGCGGACTTCTCATAAAGTAATGGATACAGTAAATCCTCTCAATAGCGGACTTCTCATAAAGTAATGGATACAGTAAACCCTCTCAATAGCGGACTTCTCATAAAGTAATGGATACAGTAAACCCACTCATTAGTGGACTTCTCAATAAAGTAAGGGATGCAATAAATCCTTCTCAATAGTGGATATTCTCAATAACAGAATCCTCCCAATAACGTACAAGGCTTTCAAAAATTAGTCTGGTATTGTGGAGGGGTTACTGTACTTAATATCTGAGTAACTGATATATAATTATTTCATAGTATACACGATAAAGAAAATTACTTATATAACGCTTGTGTACTTGTTACTGACTCCCTTCTGTATTTTACCAGCAGGTTATAATGGAGACAAGACGCGAAACGATTTAAAACATTACTTATTTTAGTTGAGTTTATTATATCTGGGGAGGGATTATTAAGATATGAAACAGTTTGTGTAGATGTTTTATTAAGATCGATATAATTTTTTTTCCTACTTTTTTTTTTCTAAGACGTCTTGAAGGCCGGAGTCTACAAAGTAAATGTGAGGCGCCCTTTTGATCGGCTCTCTCATAATCCTACTTTCTTGGCCACTAGTATTTTACCATGAAGCTCTCCACTTTCTAAAAACTGTGATTAAATATTTCATCCAAGGTGCACGTCATGAGATATAAAAAAACCCACTACAGTATATATGGTGGAAATAACAAAAAGGTTAAAATATACCTAATAATTTATTTTTATATTTCAAGACAATTACTCTTAAGGATACACGGCGCCTATAAATACAACATTTATTTCCTCCGTTTTAACACTACTTCCTGAATCGTATAGTTAATATCGATAAATCTGTTAACGTTGAAAATTATCAATAAAAGAATTAATCTGTCAATAACTCTTCCACATTCCCGACTTCCAAAAAAATAGAAGAAAAAAAATAGTGGTTAAAATTTTCGGTTTTCTGGAGCCAATCAGGGAGACGTTTGTTAGCGGTGGTGTGTGGAGGTGAAGGCGCGGCAGAATAAGCTGAGAAGGGGGATAGCACTGGCGCATTTTCCTGTCCGGTGGTCAGAACATTCTTTGAGAAGTTTGAGAATGGCTTCCTTTGTGTTTGCCTCAGCCCAAGACCTTAACAAGTTTAGCCGCCCTGACGCCACTGTCCGACTCCACAAATACGAGTGGGTGGGGTTAGGGGGTGGGTGTCCTGGAAAGGTGGGTGGGTGGCTTTAACTCTGGGTGGGTGGGCGGACGGGTGAGGTTGAGGGTTGGATGGTGGGTGGGAAAGAGATAGGACGGGTAGTGCAAGAGGGGATGGGTGGTGGGAGGGGATGGATAGGTTGTCTCTTAGGTAGTGTGGGGATGGGTGGATGAAAGGGAGAGGACAGTGAGGAAAGGATAGGGACGTCTCATGGGATAAATGAGGAGGGTGTAGAAAAGGGGAAGAAAAGGCCAGAAAGGTCTATGAGAGAGAGAAAGAGAGAGAGTAGACGGTGTTTCTGGAGTGGGAGAGAGAGATGGGAGGAAAAGGTCCTCTTAAGGTTGGGTGATGTAAGGGGAAGGGGATGTGGAGGGGAAGGGAACGGTGGGGGAAGGGAACGGGAGGGGAGGGGTCAGGATTCTCCCTCTGGACGTGTACAGTTTAACTTCTTGTTTGAGAGCAACACATTAAGTTGGAAATTCCTTAACCGACTTCTTTTGATCTCAAAATTTTGAACCCATGGATCAGTCCTTACTTTAATTCTCTTACTGTCTCTCTTCATCTTTCTTTCCCATTCATCTACCCTCTCTATCTACCTCTGTCACTTACTGACTCCCTACACCCTCTCTCAATTTATCTTTGTTCCTTACTTTTTATTTTTCCTACTCTCTCTCTCTCTCTCTCTCTCTCTCTGGCAGCACCCCACGAGAAAACTTTCTGACAGCTGTCTTTCCACCCTCGGATGTAGTAAACTATCGTCTTTGTATCAGTTTTATATTTTAGGATCAAGATAATAAAAGACACAACATGAGCGAGTCATCCCTTGACATACACACGTTCACTGTCCACCCACTCTTTACTTAAGTTTTGCCTTTTCTTATCTTAAGGTTATTTACAGCTAAAGCAGGATTAAAGTCAACGAGAATACGATTGATTGAACTGAAAAAAATATGTATAAAATTGCATGTTATTCTCAATTATTTAGTTTGTTTTGAAAGCCACGGGTTATTACGTACTTTTCATGTGGTTTTCGTTCTACAAATTCAGAATTAACTGATGGCTTATTTTGCCTGGGTACTGTAGTCATTATCAGTTAAAGATGGATAAAGAAATCGACGTGAAAGTGTCTATAAAGAGCTGTTTTCTCCTCCCACCTCTCCACCCCAAGGACGACCTCCCTCTCCCTGTTCTTCTCTTGCTCTTCCTTCTTCCTCCTACCAAGGCGAGAGGTTCCCTGTCTCTTTACCTAGTTTAAGCGTTCGGGTTGTTCACACTAACTAAATATTTATGTACCAGTATGTCACAGTGTATGAAGAATGACTTGAATATGTGGGTTCAGTGTTTATCTTAATTTATATATACTCCCCCCCAGGATGCGTTAGGGTGTTTAATCAGATGAAATAAGATAGGTGGACAAATTTTCATGTGATTCCGTAAAGATGCTGCGTTTTATGGTCATTACAAATAAATGTAAATACTGTAATAAGCACATTTCTTTTATACTGTACCATCTATAATCATATTTCATATTTCTGTAATCTACTACGCTTTTCCTCAGTATATCTATAAGGATTCGGGTGATACAATAAATTTCCTCTGTTGTTGTACTGTGACATTAATGACAACATTTTGATACATGGTGACAAACAGTATCTTCAAAGCAGTATTTCAGGCCAAGTGACAGGCTCTTGGAAACACAGTATAGAAGAAAACCCGGTATGTATTTAGATGTTTTAACGTCCAGGGTACTTCAGGAATGTTCACTAAGTCTCTTGTCTCATTTTTTAACACATATTTTTCTTTGTATTATTAATAAAATTAATATTTAGAATGAGTTTGTCCTCTAAAGTAGCTGTTTCATTTGGAATTTTTCTTCATAAACTTGGATGTGTATCACTTATGGGTACAATGTAACAATGGTCATTCACTTAACTAACTGTCTAGTATGAATGTGAGGGTTCATCTTACAGTGCCCGGTGTGTAATCTGGCTGTCCCTCACGCCGGGGCCCCAACACCCGTCCGTCCTCTGTCCTCCTTCCCCAAACAATTTAACGTCCGCCCTTAGCGTCTGTCTCAGCGGGTCATTAAAACTAAGTACTGTTGCCGGTTGACCAGATATACTCGAATATTTGCGAGTGTCAGCTTTCTGTGGATATATTTGAGAATTGTTGTACAAATATGAGTTAGTTTTTTGCAAGTTATGTGTATATTGGTGGTGGTGAGGGGGAGAGGGGGATGTTGGAAAGCCGTGTGAGTGAGGAGGTGGAGGTGGTTGGATCAGGGTGGGGGGTGACGGAGGAATGGTGGTGGTCGGGTCCAGAGACAGAAGATGACCCTTTGATGGGTGTTGTGCCCAGGGTGGTCGGTCACTGCCCCCTGGCCTGCACTGTGAGCCGCCATCTGGTCATCACTTTGTCAGGAGACAGCTGACGCCACGCCCAAAAGTCTATCTCTCCCATAATTTATTGAAAAAGAAGAAAAAAAACCTAATTCCGGCCATGGCAACAAACTCAATTGTAGTTACATAAATATACTCTGTTATTAACCAAGGTATCCCTCTTGTTACTTCATCAGACGTACACATTCTCGGTAAACTGGGTAAAGTAACTTTTGTGACACCCTGTATTTTGTGTGTAATGACCTGTTCTCACCGTGTTCTGATCTAAAAGATTAATGCCCACTATCTCATCCATATTTGTTAATACTATCCACTCTTATTACAACAGATGCATTCGTTCTCTATTCACGTGCTTGACTGCTACTGTCAATTAGCCTTCACCTGAAATATAGATTCTGTATCAAATGTTCACGTATGGCCTTCACTCCCCCGTTTGGTAATTTCTCCGCAGTACCCAAGAGAAGAAAAAAAATCAATTAAAAATGACTCCATCAGTTTGAACCTTAATGTCACCCAGGGCTTCATAAAACTGAAAGACAGGCAACGGGTATTGTATCGGTTAATTAAGACTCTTCCTGGCCTCACAACACTGTTTCCTTTACCTAGTAATACAATAACTTCTTGTTTCATTTCTAGATCTAGTAAAGCCTACACCAATGTACAGTGTGTCTTTGCAAAATATTGTACCGAAGTAAATATTGTATTTTAATTTCGTGTTCTAAGGTATTCGTCACCTCATTAATAACAATTCCCCGACACAAACAACGACACTGATCACAAAACTGTAATCTACATCCAGCAACTTTAACAAACTTAAATTCATCGTCAATCCTACAACTTATGCTCAATCAATTCCGAGTATCTTTCCTGGTAAGAGCTAAATTAAACACAAGGAGAATTGCAAGTTATATTACTGCCAAGATTCTATTTCAATTCTAATATAATCCTGACAGTCAAATATGATTCTGACAGTCAGTTATGATTTTGGCAGTCAACTATAATCTGACACGCATCTATAAATATTAGAGAGCTTTTTCTATACCAACACTGAGAGAGAGAGAGAGACTGGGGGAATCTTCCTTGCTAGGACTGTGTACCCTCTGTTATGTAATCCCAACTTGATCTCTGCATTACTAAGTATCACCGAGGGTTTATTACAGAGCTCTTGGACAGCACCACTGAATACAACACACATGTTCTCTTGACAGTGTGTAAAAAAAAAAAACTATGACCAAGAAGTTAATAAATTCGTCCTTGAACTTTATAGTGTGTGTAATGGCTTTTTATAAAATATACACAATGATTCCGTTATTACTACCATTTTCATCATTATTATTATCCTTTATCATCATCATCATCATCGTTACCGTACCACCAACAACAACACAATCACAGGGGAAGAAATTTCCTCACTCTCTACAACTAAATTTTTAAGGAGTCACTTAATCCTCAGTTAGTGTAGGAGGGTGTGTGGTGTGTGGGCAGGCGGGACCATAACCAGGAGTTAGTGTCAGGAGGCACCGCCAAGCTTACGGCTTACATACAGGGAAGCATGTGGCCCTGCATATGTTGTGGTTAAGAAGTGCGGGGTGGAGAATGTAAATGCGGATGTTAGGAGAAACGAGAGAGAGAGAGAGAGAGAGAGAGAGAGAGAGAGTACTCTTATCACATCAAGACAACAAGCACATCCGTTGTCTTATCTCACTTGATCCAATAAGCTGAACTTTAGTATCTGTGAACATCTGGATCCCGTCATCAAGCATTAGTCAAGATCTTTGAGTTTCCGGACAGCAAAACACACACACACACACACACATAAGCAGTTAGGATATTACTACCATCATTGAACACAGGACATTTACCACAACCACTAGTATCACCATCAGTTCTTCTCCACCACCACCACCACCATCATCAGTTCTTCTCCACCACCACTTTTCTCTACCACCACTGCAACCACCATCAGTCTTTTCCACCACCACCATCATCAGTTTTCTCTACCACAACCACCAGTCTTCACCACCACAACCACCACCAGTCTTCTCCACCACCACTACCACCATCAGTCTTCTCCACCACTACCACCATCAGGAACTCTGCCTCCTATGATCCTTCCCAAATGTCAGCAACTTGTCAGCTCCACCTCATGCACTGTGTGTCTATCAGTCTGTCTGTCTGTTTGTCTCCAGGATGATGTTTTAGATCGTGACAAAGAGACGTCCATGTTGAGTCTTACCCACATATTCTGGCCGTCACACACACACACACACACACACACACACACACACACACACACACACACACACACACACACACACACACATGAATGCTTCACTCCTGTGTAAAATAAAGACCATGAATACCACTGCTGCACACACGCTGTTATTGTTCTCTCTCAGCTGTACAGACTTACACACATACAGCTAGCAGTATACCACGAGACGGTGTAAGGGATGACGTTCGTGAAGAGATTTCCAAAGGAGAGTCTTCCCGCTTAAAGTTAAGTATATGTGTATATGTTTGTGTGTTATGTGTGTGTGCGTACGTACATGTGTGTATGTGTGCGTGTGCGTACTGATAATAATGAGTGTTGTGTGTGTGTGTGTGAGAGAGAGAGAGAGAGAGAGAGAGAGAGAGAGAGAGAGAGAGATATCCTTGTTTGATCAGTCACTTACCCTCACACGGTCACCCCCACCACCTGTGTCTACACCCCCTACACAGCCTAACACCTGACGCCATCATACACTCGCCCACGTAATTCTAGGAACTGTTCCCTCACACTCAGATGATTCCTGGAATTATCTCCCTCTACGCAATACAGATTCAGATCCCCAAAGTTTATTTAGTTACAGTACACCATTACAAGTTCAGGTTTAGTTATATAGTTTGAGTACAGGTATAGTTGTTACTTATACCTGAGTGAGGAATATCTCTCTTCAGGACCACTCATAACATTGTCGTATATCGGTGTGAGGGTGATGACGGTGGTGAGGCACAGCTATATATAGTAAACATTGTCAATAATCAACACAAGCGCGTGTATTGTCTCAAGAGGAAGTGTGGTGGGCGATAACATGCCACCCAACACACTCTTGACGGTAACATGTCTACACCTTGATTCCTTGATTCCCTAAATATCATCAAATAACTTTACTTAAGTAGGATATAGACTAGTAAGATATTAACAGACTTTAGACGTTATTAACATGAATCAGAGTGGATTATAATTGTCATTACATGGCTCTGGTGAATACAGTAACTTTTCAGCAACAGTTAACGTAAATACGGTTATCTAATGATGCAGAGTTTCATCCTTAATATGTATGTTGGTCACAATTGTCTCTACGAGTGGTCAGCCCTCACACCTGCTCACTGCTGTTACTATTCTTTCATTAGATGGTTAAATAACCCTGGCAACTGAGACACCTTAAACGAACTCTCTATATTTCTCTATGTATACAGTCCAGTATATATATACCAAGAATATACAGTAGCAGACATTGGGAGGCGGTGAAGCCAAAACCAGGGGAAGGGGGGGGGGCGGTAAGATGAATTAAGACAATATAATAACAAGTCTGCACAGGTGTTTACTCTTTACCTGTCGTCCTCTGGCATCAACACGTGATTTACGAGGATAATATATAATTCAAGGCCTGACTTATGCTCAGATACAAGCTTTTTAAAGAATAATCAACTTTTATTATAATTGTCAGTCACGTACCGGCTGTGGCTTCCACAGAGAATTCCTAATGATAATCGATTATAACATTATATATAATGTATAAAGCTAAATGCTATATAAGAGTGTGTGAGGTGTGTGTAAGGTGTGTGTGTGTGTGTGTGTGTGTGTGTGTGTGTTGTTCTGATGATAAGACCCACCAGTCTACTTACAGTAACGGTACAATGGACCCCTGAATACAAGACTACTGTAACTCTGAACACGGCACGGAGCAGAAAATGTGTGATGCAGATAGGGCGGTAATAATAGCTTTGAAGTACACAGCAGGTGGAGTAATGAGACTTAACTAGATACTGATAGGTAAGGAAATGTAAGCCGGCGGTGATCAATGGCAGGCAGCAGGTGATGATAAAGATGTTGAGTGAGGTCGTCGACATTGTTGGCGTATAAGCTTGGCTTCACCGTGACCGCCGGGGTGGGCAGATGGATATTATACATTATCCTGGCTTATGATACACACATACACTATGTATACTAGACACAACATAGCCTATCCCACACATGTACATAATACCCTGGACGATCTTGAACACACACACACACACACACACACACACACACACACACACACTTTCCTCTCCCACCCGTCACCCCTTTATCATCCCCACCCCCCACACACACACACGTACAGGTGGATCAGTTGAGGGGGCTGAGATTTATCGCCCGGATAACGTAACGTATTATTTCCACCCATTTGTATGGTGACACTTTTCTGTTATGGATCATCCCAGATGGGGGTCCCTCGATCATCTTTTTTGTGCGACTTACGGACGTAGTTTGTCCTGATTTGTTGTCATTACCGAGGCATAAACTCCCACCTATATCAACCATTTCGAGGGGGTGTTAATTTTTGCGGTGTAACTGTTGAGACAATCTTAGCCCCTTAACCTCCACCATGAGCTATACTTATGTGCCATAGTCATCAGTATAATGGGGAGATTATGCGACATCAGGCCCGCTGTTGGCTTGATGGAGGTGGAAAAGAAGGCTGTTGCGGTAGGCGTAATGGAGTGATGGAAAGGAAGGGGGAGGTGACAGATCACAGCAGAGGAAGGAACTGGACACTCGAAAATTACTATTCTAAGAGTGAGTTGTGTAAAGAGCAGAGGTAGATGATGGGGGAGGTGGAGCGGTTGGTCGGTCGGTACGGAAACGTTACCTGTTGAGCTCATTTGGTAGCATCCGTAATAGTGTCTTTCCAACCACAAATTTCCTCTAGAGGCAGTTCAACAAGACCGATTACCTAGCCAGGTATAGTAGTTACATACTGAGAGTTCTATCCTTTATAATTTTGTAATGTTGTTGGATTAGTGTATTCTTTACCTTGTTACGCACTTAAAAACATTCATTGTTGAAGCGTAGTGACAACATTATAACAACAACAGCAGTAGTTATAGAAGCCATTCTAGAGGTTACTGCAACAAGAAGTATATAACCTTTAGGCAAGTGTGACAGCCGTTCATCTGAAGGTTAAAACAACTATAACCGCAAATGAACCAGATGTGGGAATAGGTTTACCTGGAGGAGGTGGTGTACAATATGTAATCGGGTAAACCTCTCTGCAGGTAATACAAAGCAGTTGGAAGGTTCTCTACACCTGATGTTTCATAATCTAACCTAACTTTCCTAGCCAAACCTAACATAAGCACCAGGACCACAATAAGATATTATGGTTTATGAGAAAAAGAGAGAGAGAGAGAGAGAGAGAGAGAGAGAGAGAGAGAGAGAGAGAGAGAGAGAGAGAGAGAGAGAGAGAGAGTATCTCTTTCTTTCTTCCGTTGATAAGTTGTAAACCATTCCTTACCCACACGCTATCTGGTTACCCTCGTGGCGTAATGTATCTTAAACAGGATGCACGTCAGCTTCCCGAAATACCCAGAAAAACATAATATCGAAACCCCTAATAATTGAGACCTAAAGATACAACAGAATTAAGGGGGTCATATGAGGTCACTGTAAGTTGCTTTGTGTGTCAAGGGTAATTTTTTTGGGGGTAAGAGGTAAGATGGGGAAAGGATAGGGTAAGTGGGGGGTTATGGGAAGTGGGTAGGGGGGTATGAAGGAAGATAGGTATTGGAGAGGGAAGGGGGCAGGAGAGGATGGGTGGGTGTGTAGGTGGGAAGGGGGATGGGAGGGGAGGAGGTAGGAGGAGGTGGGGTGAAAGGAAAGAAGAAGGTAGGAGGAAAGGGAGAGGGAGGTAGGGAGTAAAAGGGGAAGGGTAGGAGGAAAGGAGGTTGGGGAGTAGGAGGGGAGGGCGTAGGAAGGAAGGTGTGTAGGGGCATAAGGGGGAAGAGAAGATAGAATAAAGAAATGAAGTGGGATAGAAGGGGAATAGAAGGAAGATAGAGATAGGAGGAGAGATGGAGGGGGGGGGTCATTCCTATCAGCACATTTTGTAACACCGGTTACAGTATTTCTGTAGCGTTATCTTTTGAACTCACGTAACGGGATCAGTGTCGGATGTATTCTGTATTCACTAATGGATACCTTGGAATGGCAGGACATACGAAATAAAGTAGCATGAAAAAATAAAATACAAATATTGGTGGATGGTCCATTACCGAGTGACCACTACTCTCTCTCTTTGTCAGTTATGAGTCACAGCTGAGTAACAATAACAAGAGGAAGAGTCACAATAGTTAGAAGTCTTATTAATGGAATGGTTATTGAAATACGGACATATATTAAAAGAAGAAAAATATCTAACGAAAATAATAGAAAAAAAGCAAATCAAAGACTACAAGGGCTATTAAATATTAATCCGAGGCTACATTAGGATACACTTTAATAAAACATCCCTCATTGGCGAGAAAAACAAAACAAAAACAACATTTATCAGTCATATCAAGAAAGGCGGAAACAGCACTAAAAGAATGTACTACACCTCCTGCCCCCCTCCCCTAAAATGAAAAAGGAAGAGGGCAGATGGACACACTTTAAAACAGAAAATACGCAACACTTAACAATGAAGAAAAAAAACGGCCGGAAAACGAAAGCAAAAGGAAAAATAACGATGGGGCAGTGAAACATAAACCGCTTTCCCTAGAAATCAGAAGGAACAGGAAAAAAATGGATAAGAAAAATAGGTGAGGTGAACGAATCTGTGTTTCCTCTCCTATCACCACCACTACTAACTCCACCAACACCATCACCAAGAACACCAGTAGTAGCACCACCACCACCACCATAAACACCACCTTCACCGCCGCTACTACTACCACCAATCACTACCATCATCATCACCACCGCCAACAACACCAACACAATTTTCACCTCCACCACCACTACCGACAACAACACCAGCATCACCATCAACACCAGCATCACCAACACAATAACTGAGTAAAGAGGTGAACATTTTTTCCAAATTATTTCTTAGAGGGAGAAAACTGGATTTCACCCTCACTAATTTGGGTGAATGAGTTAAATGGACACTATGGAAGTTTTTTGCCTAGTGTGTGTGAGTGTGTGTGTGTGTGTGTGTGTATTTCCGTGTGAGTGCTTAGTTTGTTTATGTGAGCGTATGCAAGGTAAGTGTACTCGTAAGTGTGCGTTTGTTGGACTTGTGTGTGTGCGTCGTACAGATGTGTGCCAGAGTAAGTTTGGGAAGCACAAATAAGCTGATTTTAGGTCGCCACTTTACTGGACATGGACAGAGTGATAGAAAACAAACAATGACTTATGATTATATATATTTCTCAACAAAACGTGTAGACTGCGCCAGGTGAGTGAACATCCCTGCCTGTCTGTGGCCACTAATGTCTCCACTCCAACATAATTAAGGTTGGGCTCGGGGTTAGCACTGTCTTTTATAAAGGGAAAAAAAAGACACTTTTCTTACCATTCACACGAGAGGAGGAAAGCCCGGCGACCGTGTCTCAGGCATCGCCCCTCAGCCAGGTACAGTATTTACTAAAGGCACAACTTTGAGGTGGGTGAAATGACATATGGGAGGCGTCATTAATGCACATGGAAGGTGTGAGGCTCATAGTGATACGAAAAGTGGTGTGGCAGAGGTGGTGAGGGTCCCTCACCCGGAGATCTGGAATTGAGGTAAATCTGTATAAGGGTGGACGCTTGGAACTTCCTTAGTCTCCTTGATGAAGATAGACTGTTTGCCTTGTCGAAAGGTACAGCGCCTGCAGCCTTGGTTCTCCCCAATATCCAAGGTGCAACGACAAGGTAATGGTGAGATTACCAAACATTAACTGGTTTGAATGTGCCAATGATGAATACGTTGTAGGTGTTGCCTTCGAAGTTTCCGGTCCATTAACTGTCCCGGTTGATGAGGTTACTCTAGTTATTGATGTGCAGCGCTTTTGAGGTTGAAGCATATTCTCAGGTTCGTCTTTATCATGCGATGTACCCTCCCATTGTGGGGAGTGAATTAGAAGATTGAAGGTTTACAATGCTAAGCTTGGCATTTTACTTGATCATTTCCTCGTCACGACATTCATTATGTTGCGAACGTCTTGAGTGCGACCGCTGGGGATAACTACTATAATCATGCTGATGTCTGTGAACTTAAAATTTGTTACCAGGGATGACAACAAATGGATTCTTCAAGAAAGAAGTACAGCAATTGGAGGATCGTGATGCTGGGATTTGTAATACTGGTATTTAGGACATAAAATCGAGGTGAAGTGTTTTTAGGTGTTATTGTATACACAGACTCTGATAGTATCTTCAACCTCCACCTCCACACAGGCAGATTTCCCGAGGTTTATAGACTTGATTTGTGGTTTTAAGTCAGACAGTGAGAATGATGTCCGTTGTTGAGAGTCATTTCTGACTTCCTTAGTTACGACTGGCGTCAGGCAAGGTCATGTCCTTGATCCAACGCTTTTCAGTGTGTGTAAGGATTTGGCAGTGCATTTGATAAAGAGTTTTCGTCGGTGAGAAAATAAAGACTATTGAGAATTGTGAATTTTTACCGAACCGCCGGAATATTTTAGCTGGTTATTGGGTTTCTAAATGGACCGTTAAAACCGTTGAAATCGTTGAAGCCAACAGTCTCTTAACCAAGAATCTAAATAAAAGCATTTATATATGTGGACGTGGCGAGGATATCGAGGCCTTACATGGGGCCTTTCCATTTGGCTGATCGATCCACCACAACAACACGTCTGAGACATAGATCAATACCCTTCATGTCTTACCTACAGTTAATGAAGTTAAGTGAGGTATATGACGAAGCCGTTTCTTAGCAGAGGAAATAATGTTCATACAGTATTTTTAAGACATTATTAGAGACTGAATGAGATGGAACAACTCTGATAATAATTTTCAAAGCATAATTATGAGGCCCAATCACCGTAGGGCCTTCACGTTAAACTAAAAATATGGCAAAATTTAGTTATGTTATTTGACTGATTCGTGAGAGTCAACAACAGTAATACAGTTAGTTATAAAAATGTGACTTACAACACAGAGGGCCGAGGGAACGACCACAAGGCTTCTGGTTGGAGGAGATCTGTTAGTCATGTTGAGAGATACCTAAAGACTACCCACTGGAGGCCCGCGAGTAGGAAGGTCAGAATCAGGGAATCACAGTGTCTTAAACTTCCTGCCATAGCGTATAATTATTTTCCATACATAGTAAAGCGCCTCTCCCTACCTTAT
Organism: Homarus americanus; assembly: GCF_018991925.1. Classification (NCBI taxonomy): domain Eukaryota; kingdom Metazoa; phylum Arthropoda; class Malacostraca; order Decapoda; family Nephropidae; genus Homarus; species Homarus americanus. Next base: position 369,186 of record NW_024712489.1, read on the forward strand.
GGTATATACAAAATTAATTCTATATTCAGTATCTCCAATGAATTTTTCTTCTTTGCGTCTGACACAAAATTACGTTTTCAAATTTAATTTTCGTAAAATATCAAACTCGATTACGCACAAAAGAATAATAAATATAATACGATGTGGCCAGTGCAGAGAAGAGAGGGTTTTAAGCTCTATTTAGAACAGTGCTGACCTTTTAAACGTCCAGGGGGGGGGGGGAGAGGGGATTATCTTAAAGCTACCGCAGAGATTAAAAGACTTACACTAAAAGAGGCCAGTAAGTGGCAAAAAGAGGCGGTAAATGTGAGGCTTTAAGACAAATATTTTTAGTAGATAGACTGGGAAAAGTTGTGTGCTTTGGTGGTTGTGGGTGTTGATGTAGAGGATTCAGGTGTAGAGGGCGGGACGTTAGTACAAAAATTGTTGCTCTCTACATTTTCTAGAAACTGAATTCTTTTTTGAAGCATTATAATGTAATAATAATCCTCCTAGAAAATTTGTTTGTTGATTCTGTGAGGGTGGAGCGAGAGTCGTCTGGGTGGGTGTTGTGCAGGACTGAGTATAGACGTACAGGTGACAACAGAAAGTAAAAGGATAATTGTTTCTCGCTGAAGAAAACAAAATTCGTGTTTTTGAAAGACAGTATTACGTCTATTTGTTACGATATGCTATCTTGAGGGAGTGGGAGTCATGTGCTTGGTAGTTCTGTTCCCGGACTGGTGTTAGAAGGAAGGATTTTAATAAACAACTCCTTAAAAGTATGTGGCATATGTTTAGAAACACATCTCGATACAAGTCCCGTTGGAAAAGTCTTCTGCTGGTGCTGTGAGGGAGTGAGAGAAAGTCGCCGAGTGGGTGTTGATGCTGCGGGAAGGGAATACAGTGGAAGGATTAAAACAACAATTATCGCCCACTAAAGGGAAGATCATAACTCACTCTTTGACACATGTTATAATAATGATCTTGGAGGATAAGTGATGTGATTACGAGAAAGTGAGAATCATGCAGCCAACTCGGGAGAAGAGAGAAGGAGATTAAGAGGACATCTGTTTTTTTTTCTTACAATTAAACACTAATTCTTATTTCTAAGCCCACTGTCATATGAAAATCCTCTTGGGGGATAAGTGATGTGTTTAGAGAGAGGAAGAGTCAGGTGGTGGGTGTGTTGAGGCAGCGGGCTCGAGGTGAAGGAAGAGGAAATGAAGGGAAAATTGTCTTTCTCTCCCTCTCGCGAGGTAAAAACGGTTTCTTATGTTGAAACACTGGCTAATATAATAATCCTCTTGGAGAAGTTGTGTGGTGGTGGTGACGTGTGGGTCGCTCAGTGTGGCTCTGGGGGAAGGATACTGGAGGGAATCATATGGATAATCTCTCTCTCTCTCTCTCTCTCTCTCTCTCTCTCTCACTATGAACCTTGTTTTGAAACGCAGTGCTGTGACAAAACCTTCTCGCGAGATGTCGAAACTCATATCTCAACACTCCGTTACACAGTAAATATTATTCTGATTGACAAATGTTACATTGTTTATTGGGTACGAACTGAACTAGAAAGTGGGTCATCACATCACAAACTTCTCCCTCCCTCCCTCCCTCTCTTCCTCCCTCCCTCTCTCCTTCCGCTTTCGGTCCATCCTTCCGTTCTCCCTCCATACCTTCCGCCGCCCCCTTCCTACTCTCCCTCCTCTTTCCCGCCCTTCCATCTGCAAAAAAAAAACTTACTTGTCTTACTTTCTTAAAAAAAAAAAGAATTCTTTCAATTAAATTTCAATCCGTCTCTAAAGTTTCTATAACTGGTTTCCTCTTGTTTGAGATATTTAGCACACACACACACACACACACACACACACACACACACACAAATCAATAATCCTATCCCTCTAAGGACAGAGATAACAGCAGTGCCTCTAACACCTCATTATAACACACTGTTGTTGACATCATCACGTTGAGAATACTTCACATGTGATCAACAAGCAGGCACATTCCAAAATTTATTTCATTTTCCTTTTGTTGTGAACGAACCATGTTATTTGGCACTGGGGGAACTGATACCACATTTGATATGATCCTTTCTGGGTAAAGGTTCGATTCCCGCATAGTGCAATACATGATCCTCTTGTGCAATTCATCTGCCTGTTGCATAGTGATTAACAGTTGTTGCAAAGTGAAAAACAAACAAACAATAAGCTGATCCTCTCGAATACAGTTCAATATAGCCAGAATAATATAGCCAAAGTGCCAAATATGTTGTAAGATAACCAAAGTAGTAAGGATAAAGTCTCAGATTTAACGTAATATAGTCAAACCAGTACGATCAGCGTTCCGAGTATAATATAGCCATAATAGGGTCAATTATAGCCAACATAGGAACATAGCCTAAGCAATATAACTACATGTCCAAAGTGGTATAACCAGTGAGGATTTTAATCTCTGTTACATAACCAAATAGCCCGATAAATATAGCCAATATATCTATATATGCCACTAAATATAACCAAGAAATGCCATGTAATATAGCGAGAATAACCAAACACTCATGAAACCTAACCACATCATGCCAGAAACATACTGTAACTTTATAGCCCGCATGATAGAGCCCAATAAAGTATAAAATATAGTTATATAGGTAACAGAAGATAGACATATATGAATTATAATATAACATACAGTATAGTCACAATGCTGTTATCTGAGGCAGGTGAGGGAGTGTGGATGAGGGTCGCTACTTACCTGCCGGGAGACACCCCATCCGTCACACCCCTCCCTCCCAACACATGATCCCTCCCTCCCTCCCTCCCTCCCACTCACTTATCCCCAATTCTCTCTTCTAATTTTCCCTCCCACTTTTCTCCCCCTCCCTCCCCTCTACACTCTCCCGCATCTCTCCTTACTCATTCCACCCTCCTCCTCCCCTTTCAAGCCCCTTCCACCTTCCTCCTCCTCTCTACAGCCCCTACCTTTCCTCCTCCTCCTCTGTCTTTCCGCCCTTACAGATGATATCCTTAGCCCCTCCCCTCCCCTTAACAGGGAAACTATTGTAGTACAAATATATATATATATATATATATATATATATATATATATATATATATATATATATATATATATATATATATATATATATATATATATATATATATATCTCAGGCAAAAAACCTCAAGAAGTTTATCAACGCCTGAGTCACGAAGAAGAGCACTGTTTACCAGTGAGGTAGTCAAGGTTTACTCAAAATACATTAAACTTCACACTAGCTAGCATCAGAATGAACTAAATTATAGTGGAGAAATATACGAAAACTTTTACGTGTGAAATATGTCGGTGGTCCAGACATTATCTTCAATTGGAGAATTTTTTTTTATAATTCCCCGGCAAGTTGTTATTAAGTCGAGGGTTGTACAATTTCAAAGTAAATTGTGTAGTAAGTGACTCTACGTCACAGAGTTTCAGGCCATGTTCTCGTGTCCGAAACTGGGAACAACACCCGGGTAAACGTGTCGACCAGTGAACGTTTTGCTGTAGTAAATCTGAATAAAAACAACGTTACTGGAGGTAAATATGTTTTGGAAACTGATAAAAAACATACTGAAATATTAGCAGTATTAACAGTACGCTGAGGACTGTCAGTACATAGAAATAGGAACAAATTTGTCAGGTGTGCAGGATTCGTACACATTAGGCCTCCATTTTATACAGATTTATCACTGTATAAACACACCATTATACACTGATATAAGACTATTTTTTTACGAATGAGAACATATCTTAAGTAAACAAGAGATCGTTATAAAAAAATTTGTTTTTATATTATTTACGAGTATACACGAGAGAGGATGAAGCAGTCACATCAATGCCGTAGACAACCTCAGCTACAAATTCTTATGCAAACTCCCGAGTATTCCCCCGTTGTTTTGCTTGTGGACACCATTACCGAAACCAATGAGATATACTGTACACCAACATTGACAAGTCCATACTGTTGTAAATATATCTCACTTTTGTACAACAGAACACACACACACACACAGTCTTGTATAAAAATTGTTGTCGGACATTCATCTGGAGGGCCAGTGCACTAGGACACGGTGAAGGACGCCCTGGACTATTTTTAGCCCAAGGTAACAATTCTTAACACCAGTCAAATTCAACAGAGGAAGAGCACTAGGGTGGAACACTGAGGTAGGAAGGTTATATTAGGAGCAGGTCGTTGTCGTCAGGTTCACCATGTACACTCCCCACTTTCCTCCCCCCCCTCACTCCTACATACATACATACATACATACATACATACATACATACATACATACATACATACATACAAACATACAGAACATAAAACGGACATAAAAACTCTCCCATTACTGACACGAATATGCGCGTGATTATGCTGCCATCTGGTACGTACTTACCTCACATATGGTAGTTTTCTATACATAAAAGGGGCGGATATTCGTAAAGTGAGAGGTCGTGAGGTAGAAGGCCTCCGTGCGAGAGAATTGGTGTATAGATTTCTGATATCCTCAATATAAGAATTTAACTGCATGATGCATTTTTTCTATAGCATTAACTAACCCTATGATAATTATTACCTATGAAAAGCGATGATAGTATCTACGAGCAAGCCAACAGTTGACGGAGAGAAGGGCTATTCGCACGTCAGAGTAGACACACAGTATAAATTACAGTAATGAATACCTGTAATTGAGTGTTCGTAAGTAAAGTAATGACTACCCGTACGTGAGACCTCGTTAAGTAAGAGATCCGCTGACCGTGAGAGTTCGTAACTAAGGACCATTAGTGGCCATTCGTGGATGGCATCAAATGGTAAACAACATCTGCTCGTCTTTCGTATTCTGATCAGCAGCTGAGAACGATTCTATAATCAACCAATAACCAAAGAAGAAGGGACTAATTTCTCCCATACAGGTCCACATTAAAGATCACACAAGTTGCTCAACAAAGAACATAATATGGAAGGACTTACGTGTGGCTGAGAGAGAAGGTCCAGTCATCTCATTGTTCATTGTGGTCCTGAAAGGGAGAGAAAGCGTGTGGGTTAAAGTAGTATGTAACATGAAGAAAGACATCTATTATATAATCGACGTTAGGTTAAGTAAGTCCAATGCGTGTAATAATAATAATAATTATATATTTTTGAAAACTGGTAGTGTGTGTGTGTGTGTGTGTGTGTGATAACGATCAGTTAAAAGAAGGGCCCATCATACACACAAACGCACACACACGCACACACAGGGTCTTACTCGTGGTCTGAGAGGGGCTCGTTACATGTCCATTCAACACAACTGCACTCACGCTCTGAGCCCAACGCTACCATTACTACCACAACCACCACTACTGTTGCCTAAAAGCGAATCCCCACAACCACCACTATTACCACGAACATCGGTTACAGTACCACCACCATCCCACACAACCAACTACCATCGTTACCACAATCACGATTACTCTACTAGAACTATTATAGTAAAATTACCAACAACAGTAGCATCTACCACTCCGTACTAGAGGTTATAGTGGTAGTGATAGTATTCACCATCACCCCTCTAACCACAACCACCAGCACCACAGTCACTATCACTGGTACTACCACTACCAATACACCACCAGTACCATCAGCACCCATCAAACCACTACCATCATCAGAATATGACAGTGCATTTCTTCGGCTTCTCTGCCTCCGTAATTACCACAAAGTTATTATGAGGCGGCAGTCCTTCCCTGGTCAGCTCGGGGCTTGAGTGTGGCCCCCTCACTACCCGCTACCACCATCACTATCACCACCACTATCAGCACCACCACAACATCACCACATCTTTCACCCTCATCCCCACTTTAGCAACACCACTACTACTGCTATTACTAAAACAAACACTACTACCACAATGCCACCCAATACCTTAACTAGTACCACCACTGTTCCATTCCCTCGCCAGTCAACGGATAACGGGAAGGAACAACTTATTTCCCAGAACTTTATATTGTAACACGAGAGGCATAAAAAGTTCAACAAACACCCAACAACATCACCTCAATTCTATATATTCATTAGGTCGACAAGTACAGTAGTAAGGGCTGTAACTCACTAAACTTTCCTCATACCAATATCTAGCCTTAACCTTCACCAGTTAACAAGTGTCCACCCTCCCCCCATCACCACATTACAAGCAAAACTCACGTGAAAGTCCATATGGAAAACACCCCAACGACAATCTGCCATCTCTCGTCTACCGATCGGCTCTCCTAATTTTCCACTACATTCCATTTTTTTTTACCACGTTTAAACGATTCAATCCTGTTTCATATAACGCTACGAAGTTTTATATCTAACCTATCGATTCACTCCTGTTTCATATGATCTCTTCGAGGCTTTGAACGGAAGCTAGGCGTCTCGAAATGGCGAATGAAATGACGGCTATTCGTGTAACAACCAACACCACTGACACTTATCACCAACACTACCACCATTACTATTAACACCATCCAACCCCATCAACTCCACTAGCATCACCACTACATCATTTATCACCATCACCACAACCACCTCACAACTATTAGCACCATCACCCGTTTATCATCACGACTATTAACACCATCCCCATCACCACCTTAACCTCCTCTAACACCACCACCACCACCTGATAATAACCCTCGCCATCACATCACACTGCCAGCCGCGTCTTAAAACGTCGCTGTGTCGAGGTAATAGCAAGAATCTCATGACCTCTTACTGGCTGTCACCTCCTGGTAGTTGGTATCTCGTCATTACATCAGCCTATTACCAAGTCTTGATTGGGGTAGTTGTTTTAGTTTTACGAAGGAACATTTCTGCTTTACTGTCCTGCTATCATATCTATGTTTACGTTGTCTTTAGCCTTTGTTTGTTCTCTATAGTTTTATGTGAGTAATTGTTGCTTTAAGTTATTTTATCATGTCTGTAATAGTGTAATTTGAGATCTAATGGCGTATTACCTAATTCTCTGAAATATATGATCAACAACAAGTACTACCACAACAACAGCCATTACTACTACAGCAGCAGCAGCTAATAATATAAAATTAACAATACCATCAACAAACCGACTCTATTACTCTACTAACACCATCATCATCATCACCAGAACTACCATCAGAAACTTAATTAATTTATAGTAGCAAGTGTGTGTGTGTGTGTGTGTGCGTGCGTGCGTGCGTGCGTGTGTGAGTGTGTGTGTGTATGTGAGTGTGTGCGAGTGTGTGTGCGTGTGAGTGTATTGTATAATGAGGTAAGTTTCAACACCAACCTTATGTAACGTATAATAGATTCAATATTTCGCTTGGGATTACCATCATCTAGAGCTCTGTGCCATAAAAATACATCTCTGGCACGTGTAGCTCCCTGCCTCACTCTTGAACTTCCCTTGACTGAGGATAATCTCTGGAATAATCAGGTCAGACTTCCGGAGTAGTGCCACAACTACCTGTTAGTCTTACACAGTGTAAGTAAACTTTTAAGCATCACAGAAAAACATAAAAAAAAACATTGAAGTTTTGTGTGTGTGTGTGTGTGTGTGTGTGTGTGTGTGTGTGTGGAGCACATACTCGTACATTCCCCTACTGGAGTAAAAGTCGAGCAAGCAAGTTTGGAAATCTAGTCAAGTAATTCAAAGAAACTTATAAAAACACCTTGTAATCTCCTATTGCTCTACATTAGATAATTTTACATGATCCTTTTGAACATAAATGATGGGATGGGTGTAGGGAAGGTCGGAGAGACGGACGAAAGGATAGAAGAGCGGACATAAGGAAGGTGGAAAAAACAGAGAGACAGACAGACAGTTGTAACTTAATACGCCCGTCTGTAACACCGAATTAAACCAAAACAAAACTGTAGAACGATGAGAAGCTTAGCTCATTGAGGATGACAGTTTAACCTTTTCGTTAACAAACACAACACTCGCTTGTAAGTTACCATCACGTGTACGACTTATAAATACACGCTGTCTCCACCCTGGCTGAGGGCTGAGGCAGGAAATGACGAATTTGTTTATGAGTAGGTTCTCACCACGGCCTTCTCTACCACTACCTCTGCCACCATTACCACCACTACCCCCAACCACTATCACCACTACCACCACCACTATTACCCACTACCACAAACACCCTCACGGCCTCCCCCCACTACACTACTCCGACTCCTTAGTGCTCGTAGGGCTCCTCATTGTGTAAATACGGAATGTGTACATGAAGATTTTTGCGTAATAGTACTGAAATGTTTATGTTTATTTACAAATCCGGATTTTTTTACATTTAAGTGTTCATCAATTTGTGTTTTCATGTATACATATGTATATCCAGACGGTTAAACATGTATTTAAACTATTATGTGTATGCATGTACTTATTACATTTGTATTCGTGCACTTATGAATGTATCGATATGAATGCTTATATGTATCTATGTATATCGACTGTACGTATAAGGCTGTATGTGTGTATACATGTATGACGTAATCTATGTCTGTATATATGTTTGCGTGTTTCTATTGTAAACATGTCAATGTCTCTCTCACAACACTGGGAAGGTGAGGGCGTTATCCGGGGAACCTTATTATATATGTAAATGTATTCACTTAGAAGTAAATGTAAGTCTACATATATGCGTGTATCCACTTATGTCGTAAACGTGCATGTGTACACTTACCTAAGGATATAAACATGCATAACTACACTTACGTATTTATATAAAACTGCGTGTTTATGCTTTCGTTATGTGTGTAAACTGTGTGTGTACACTTTTGTATGTATACAAGCAAGGGTGTGCACACTTGTATAGTATATAAGTATGCATGTGTATATTCCAGTATGCATTCAGTGTTTGTACTGTACGTAGTAAGTGAGAAGGACGGCTCCGTGACGCACCAACTGTCGATTGACAAAAACCTTTTCTGGTGTTTCCGACCCCAGAGGCTGTCAGGTTGTAGGTCACATGGGCTCCAGTGCTATATGTCCTAATCCTAATTTCCTCCAATCCCATTTCTCAATCCTAATGCCCCTCAGTTCTAGTGTGACCCTAACTTACCCTAACTATGAGGATTAGAGCGCCCATTAGGGTTGGGGCCTATAAGGACCGATTAGGACTGGATCTTAATCCTAACAATTAGTTTAGATTAGGCTGGGATCTCTAATGGGGCTTGTTCGGACTTAGGCCTATTACGAATGGAGTTTATAGCGATTTGGGCCAATTAGTATATTAATTATTTTGTGTACATTTTCGTTACTGAATCTTTCATTTTGATAAGTAAAATTTATTTGGGAAATAATTTTTTTTTATGTTTGTGTTTATTTAAAAAGGAAATGCACAGTACAGGCATAAATGTAAACATGTTCTCTATTGGCAGCTATACTTACTAAGCGTAGAAATACCTACCGTATAACATATAGCCGTATTATTAAGTCATATTTATAACTCAATGATTAAAGAAGTATAATTTTATCCAGAAGAAAAGTAATTTATATGAAAGCACAATGGTGTAGGGGAAACTTTTTAGTCTCCTATAAAAAATAAATATTAATGGCAGAACTTGTTAGTTTCCCTTGAAAAATAAAAGAAGACGAGGAGGAACAAGGCCAATAGTGTCTGTGTGTGTGTGTGTGTGTGTGTGTGTGTGTGTTAGTTTCTGCAACAGCCGACTTCCCCCAGCGAGCTCCTCCCTCTATCATTACCGCCCTCGTGCGAAGTCACACACACATAAAAACGAGACGGAATAGAGAGAGAAAAAAAAAAACTTGGGAAGTCACCTGTCTAATAATTCCAGGAAACAGGTCGTCTGCCATCAAGGGGCGGAGGAGAGAGGCGCCGTGAACACCTGCAGGGGAAGGGTGAGGGGTAGACTCGAGAGGCCCAACTTGGCAACTCAGGAAGCGTAGAGTGAGGGTGGGGGGGGATTTTAGGGTCCCGGGAGACTTTCTCGAAGATACTAGGCACCATTGGAGAGGAAGAAGAAGAGGAGGAAAGGCTAAAGAAGAGAAGAGGCAGAAAGAAAGAGGAAGAGAAGAAACAAAAGAATGAGTGAAAAAAGAAGAAAGACAAACGGGCACTAAGAAGGGAGAAAGGGAGGGAGGGAGGGTTGAAGGTACTGGGAAGGAGAGACGGATGGATGGAGGGAGGGGGGAACGGAGGGAGGGAAAATAATATAAAAAGCGATCATGGTATTAGATAGACAGGTGTGAGAAGCACGAAGATGGAACAGGTACAGTGATGAGTGTGTGTATAGTCTGTCACTGAGGAGGAGAGGAAGTGGACAGAGAGAGGTAAAACGTACGCTAGAGTGTGTGTGTGTGTTTGAGGTGGAGAGAACAAGCAAGCATGAGTGATTCCGTGAAATCAGATAAAATGATACGGCTGTTGCATGTCAGAGAGAGAGATTGTACTCAAGGCAAAAAAGGACAATCAAATCACGCCAGGAAAATTAGTCGGGTTCAGTGTGACATCATGGTTGCAACACGTCTAGGATGACAAGGAAAAGGAAATGGGAAAAAAAGAGTGTACAAGGAAACAGAAGGAAAACGGGGCCGGCAGTTACATAATAAGATACGGAGGGGGAAAAAAATGATAAAACACACAAGACATCTGATGAATATATCTGGTAACTGATGGACGGATGTAAAATGAAAACAAAATGATCGATGTTGTTATAATAGGTTACTACAGCCCTTCAGCACAGAGAGACTGAGTGACTGTGCAATGAAAAGGAGAAACATAAACATCGTCTTCCTAAATGAATTGTAATCACTAATGGAAGGAAGAAGAAAGAAAATAAAAAAAAAACAGGAAGAGTAAAATTGTATGTGCACTGTACAGGAATAAATAACAGGAAAATGAAGAGATTGAACACTGTGTAGTAAATGTTTTCCAGTATTCCCGTCATTGATGGAAAGATAGACAGAGAGAGAACTTTTATTGGAATTACTTAAACAGGAATGAATAAAACTTTTATCTTACATATAATTGGTGATGGCTGGGAATGAAAAGATAATTGATGAAAGGTGACCATAGAGCCACAGGTGAGTTAGGTAAGGACAGCATGGAAGTGGGATGACAGCACAACACGTGGTAGGTTGCTCAATGCTCATATACTGGGGAATGACTCATGGCGTCTGGCTACTGAACTTCAGCCACTCATAAGACCACATAATATTCTAAGAAGATTTTTAGATGTTGATGGTTTAAGGCGAGGGTATATATTTTAGGGAGGAATTTACGAGTAACTAAATAGTCATTCCTTAAGTTATTATAAAGCATAAATCAAGTTTCATGCACAGTTTTTTATATTAATGAGTATTTGTTCTACCTGTTGCTTACCTGTCTTGGTTGTATGATATGCTCAGAGAAAAACAACAATATATCACTAATCAGGTGATATTAAAACTAACTTACAAAAAAAAGTAATATTCTTCTGTGACGTTTTATTATGTAATAGTAAAAAATTTGAACGCATATATTACCCCCCCCCCCCCAGCTTTTTTGAGACTGTTATCACTAGTACTCTACACCTAAATATTGATATACCACAGAACATTATATATACATAGAGCGAAAGAATTATATATTGATTTCGCTGTACGAGTCGTAATTAAACTTAATATTTAATAAGTGATTTAACGTTACGGGATGTAGGTCACCGGTGAAGGTCAAACGTCGACGACCGGCAGAAGTTTTGGGGCTCTGAGGGGAAATTTTCAGGTTCATTAAGTGTGTATCAGACTTTTAGTTCGCCAATGCACCCGGGTGTCTGCGGCGGTGTTTACGTCAACGTCGGCATTTGGTACACGTCTACATGTGCGTCTGCGTCCAACTTTAGCATAGTTTTGGAACGAGTTGTTGTGAGTGATATCTACCTCTACAGAATAACAATTAGTAAAATAAGTCTTTAACTTTGCTATACGTTACAGTTGTTTGTGTGCTGACACACGTCTTAAAGTCACTACCTCCAAGGAAACTTAAGACAGGTGTTAATTATGTTTTTACTTATAGTCAGATATACTATTTTGTGATCACGTGAAGATTAGGCACACCCCCAGTTTATCTCGTCTGATGATTAAACAGGTTAGGTTAGGTTAATATTAAAGTGGAATAAGCTGGGATACCTAATATTCACGTGATCTTATTTTTTCCTCACACAAAGTGAATATTCATAAGAACTTAAACAAACTCGCCTGTACTGTAGAGCTCAAGCAAACTCGTGATAACACTCAGAGTGACAGTCTCAAGTGTGTGGGAAAACACTGGGTGGAGAGTGAGTCAGTCAGTCACTCTGGAGTCGAGTTTAATTTTATTTGACTTTTCCTAAGTTGTCCGTGTCTTTTAGGATGACTTCGTCTTTGACCTCTCCTATGATAAATGAATCTAACAAGTTTTATTTGGGATGTGATTTCCGACGTGATCTTAGAACCGACAATAATTCATATTACTGTACATTTCATCATGGTTTTGAACTTACTTTGATCTTAACTAGGATTCTTATGTTAATGTAGTTTTAATTTACTTTTAATTTATTTTCATTTTAGACTTATTTACAGATTATTATTGCCTGTTTGTTGTGTTTTTCTTCTTTAAGGAACCCGGGACCAACCAGGGCCTCCTTCACTCGGGGAATAATGTCCGCGACAGGAGAAAGCTCTGAGCCCTGGAGTGAAGAATAATTATATCCTGGAAGCCCACCACCTCCCCTCCAGTCCTACATCCTCAAAGGCCCGAGGGACTAGATGGGGCTAGGAGGGGCTAGGGGAGTTAGGGCTGGGATAAAAGTGGCCAGAAGTGATTAGGGGCCACTGGAAGGGCTGGGAGGAGAGAAGTTCTACGTAGAAAGAGACAGAAGAAGTTAGGTAATGCTGGGAGGGGCAGGGACAGGAATGGCCAGGTAGGGACAGGAATGGCCAGGTAGGGACAGGAATGGCCAGGTAGGGACAGGAATGGCCAGGTAGGTATAGGAGTGGCCAGGCAGAAGTCTATAACTAGGTAGGGACAGGAATGGCCAGGTTAATTTACTAAACTTATCAACCAACATGGCCAGGTAGGGACAGGAATGGCCAGGTAGGGACAGGAATGGCCAGGTAGGTATAGGAGTGGCCAGGCAGAAGTCTATAACTAAAGCTTAATTTACTAAACTTATCAACCAACATTATTGCTCTCACTGCTCTTGAACCTAACGGCTCAGAGAAATTATTCAAACTTTGTAATGACCTTATGAAAAAAAAATAATTCACATCTAATACTTATTAAGGATTAGGTTATAAAAAATGAACGAGACGTAATATATAAATTTGCACATATTTGCATTATGTGTTAAGGTTTAATGTATTAGCAATAAAAGTTACTTACTACACTTTTAGAAAAACGATGTTTGGGTTGACTTCATGAACGTATGTACAATTTAATAATGATTGTTAGGATTTACTGCCTATGAAATTATACAGTCACATACCTGATAAAAGATATTAGTCTGGAAAAAAGTTATTGTCTATTAAAAAGAATTTAAATAAAAATAGACACCTGTTCTATCATGAACATGTTAAATCACTTGACCTTTTGTGAAAATGAAAGTCACTTTGAAGTAAGATTAATTATAAATGTTAATTGAAATGTAAAACAGCTTTATTCTTCAACTTTTGCTTCCAAATTTTTTTTAAAATTCGTATTGCATAATCTGTTTCAAGACACTATCTGCCTTATTAGAATCCCCCCCCCCCCCCCCCCAAAAAGTGAATTATATAAAATCTGCTCTTTTCACGTTGTCGTATCGAATCACTTGGTCTATGACATGGTAGGATAGTATTTCTAGAGGTCGTCAGGTGATGTATCTATAGAGCACAGGTAAAGGATGATGCAACACGTTATCAATTCTGGCTGACAGACATAGTTATGAGAACACAGGAATTTTGATTATATCAGTTGTTTATTTATTGTTTCAGTCCTCCTCCAGGGAACAACGTGGCTTTATTTACAGCTTTAAGCGCCAGTAGCAACATGTTCAGGTACACTCAGGTGCGTGTACTGTACATGTCCGGTACGCGGCTAGTAAGCTAACAAATGGCGAAGAGGATAAAGTATTAATGACTATGCTTTGAGGAACCGTCAGCGAAGAACTAACTACAAGTTCTTAGGAAGTTTATTAGATTAGCCAACCTTGTGACTTCCTCTCTGTTGACAATATAATCAACTAGCCAACAAATTCCCGCAGAAACAGAAAATAAACTTAATTAAGAAATAATTGATCATCTCGCGCCCTCTGATCCTCTCTCTGCCCATAGATGCAAACGCACTCCATACAGTCCTAATATTTTTTTCCCCGGGTCCTCAGTTGATAGAGAGACAAAGACACAGAGCAACAAAGAAGTTTTACATGCATTATACTAGACTCGAAGAGGAATGTTGAAAGGATCAAAGTTATTTTCAGAAGGGAGGCAAATGGAGACAGGAAGCGCCAGGAGGGTCTTAAAGAGGCAGAAAAGGACCACGAGAGTTTAGGAGGAGCAGAAACGGGCCACCGTGGTTTAGAAAGGGCGGAAAAGGGTAAAAAAAAAGTCTAGAAGAAGGCAGAAAATAACCAAGAAAGACCAGAAGGAGCAGAAACGGACCAACATGGTTTAGAAAGGGCGGAAAGGGGGTCAACAATGTCCAGAAATGGTACAGAAAAGGCCAGAAGGGGGCAAGGGGGAAGATAAGGGCAGGCAAGAGTCTCCGGGCTGTGTAGTTAGTCCTCATATATACCGACGACATTCCGCAGCGACACCATGACCCGGCGGAGAAAGTCCCTGGGAAGAGCATCGCTTCCTTCGCTGACTAACGCTACTGGAAGATACCTCTCTCTCTCTCTCTCTCTCTCTCTCTCTCTCTCTCTCTCTCTCTCTCTGATATTTATTTCTCTAAGTATCTCTCATTCTTCCTTAATATGTCAGTCTATCAATCTATCTCCCCATCACCCTGTATATATCTGTCCACATTTATAACTCACTCTCATTCCTTATCTCTCTCCAAGCAATCTAGATTAGAGGAGATTTTATTCAGATGAGGGAGGGCATCACCGAGACGCTGTTAAGGTTGTGGTGAGTTATGATGAGATCAGAGGTTACAGCAACGACTGCTCTTAAAGTCTGTAAACAACAAAACTGAAATACAGTAACAAATTACAGATTATATTACGCGAACTACCTCCCCATATGTACATAAAAACAATCCATATAAATAAAAACTCCAAAAGCAGTATTTTACATAACCAAGAAGTACGCAGTACAAGTGTGCATACGTGATGACGCCATATAAATGTACACTTCCCTCGGTGCTACAGAGATCAGGTCGATAAATACAGCAAGTTCCACATTCGTATTGCCAAAACACTCCTCATGCGACCTTATCAAAACTTGTGGCTTGGATATCTCTTCTTCCATGACAGGATGAAGACCCTGCCATAAGCGCTATATTCGCACTACAAAAACACTCCCTGGGCGACCGTATTAGAGCTTATGGTTTAGCCTCCTCTTGTCACGAATGGTCTAAATTTTACGGCCGCTGGACTTGGTGAATACAGCAGCAGAAGTAACTATCAATCTCTTTGTCGAGGATTTTACATAATGACGTAGCAGGGCATATCTCCCTGTCCCCGCTCAGTATGGTGAGATTAATTGGCGCTTTTTGTTGGCTTACAGGCGCGTCTCGGTATGATTTGTAGGCGCAGAGGAGGAGGAGGAGGAGGAGAGAGAGGAGGAGGAGGAGGAGGAGGAGGAGAGAGGAGGAGGAGGAGAGGAGAGAGAGAGAGAAAGAGAGAGAGAGAGTCTTATAGGCCTACTGTAGGTAGGTGTTCTGTACTTCCAGTGATGTTTAAGTTATATGCTTACTAGAGTGTTCGCTTGGTAGACAAACAGCGTTGTATTTCTTTCGTCCATGTGTATATTTTGTACACAGACAGACCGACACACACACACACACTACGCCTACACTTGTGTATATTATAAGCAATGGAAGTTTTTATTACGTCTTCGCGTGTGTACAACTCGTGTACTTACGCGTATAGCTTGTGGCTGTTGATAAATAGCTTCATTTAGTATGATACATGTACTCTATATAATGTCGTGCTTTTTTTCACTTCCCCTTTTTTTTTTACTTAGGGAAAATTACCTCAGCATTTGCGCTCTCCCCTAAAACACACACAAAAAACACACAACTAATTTACGCAATATATTTTTGGCTCTAACAAACAACCATGTGCACTTGTGAGGTAAGTATACAGTCATGCCGTGTACGTATCACAGTGACAATGTATGCAACCACCATTTCCCCTTCAGGTAAACGGGGTCTTCTGAGTATGAGCTACGAGAGACGACTAGACAAACATAAAGTAGACCAGGATGTCGTGCACGATTAAGGAGCTGTGTATGTATCCTTTAACTCACTCAACAAACCCCCTGACGGAGACACGATGATCCTCCCCATACTGGCCAGATATTATGTAAATAACATTGATTATGTGTTAGAGGAATATCCTTCCTTCCTTAGGCTTCAGTAAGCCCCTTTATAATATTTATACTGTATATACTTGTCACACTTGCCAGATGCTTCTGGTGTCATTGTACAGGGGTACCTAGTGACAGCACTAGGATCCCGCTTCCTCTATCAAGGAATAAACAATTGAAATTGAAATTGAATTGAACTCACTCAACTCACTTATTTTCCAGTGTATCCGTCATCAATGTATTCTACTCCAGCTGTGTCCTTATTTTTAGGACAGTTATATCAGATTTTTATGTATCCGGCTTCGAGTTTTATCCGAATTTTAATTATTCGAGCGCCGTTATATCCGATTTCTCTTTATTCGGCCTCTGAGAAACCGGATTCGAGACTCCCACTCTTCAACTATCAGTATGCTACTGTAACCGAATTCTGATTATACGAACCAAAAAACATCAATATCCTGCCCCTCTATCAACTTCGAACAACCCGATACTGATTATCCGAACTCCTCTATACTCGGTCACTCGACATTTAGCGATAGGTAACCGACTCCACGCATATATCAACAACTCAGGTATCCGACATTCTAGTTCGGGCTTTAAGTACCCGAGGTCGGCTAACCCGACTGGTGTACTCGACCCCTCGGCATCCGGTCCTCCGTCCAAGAATTTCTCCCGACAGCAATTTATATTCCAATAATATTTGTAGAAGTTCGATTCGCCGATATTTATATTGATGGTTCCAGATTAATAGTTTTTCCTTTATCTGATAGCCGTTAGTTTCGCTAATTCCTCTTCTATTCTGCTCGAGTTTCCTAAGAACTCCTTTCGCCCCTCTGGAGAGCATCAGCAATTCATGAACCTCCACCTGACCACCTTGAACCTAGAACCTCTTTGAGACAGAGTATAAACTTTTCTTACTCTTAGATGGGCCTCCTTGACATTGTACTCAGAACTTTTTAGACCAACTTGAACTTAAAATTCCCTTGATACTGAATTCAGAACCTTCTTGATCGCCTTGAACTTAAAACTACTATGAACCTAAAACTCAGAACTTTCTTCACCATGAATCTTGAGTCTTCTTGAACTTAAATTTAGAACTTCCTGGACAATGAACTTACTCTTGGTAACATGAACATTCTTAGAACTTTCCATCAACATAATCAGTGACTTTAAATCATTGATCAGTGACCCACAAAACTTCGAACTGAAATGATCAATAAACTCTGAACCTCCTCTTTTGGGGGTTAGTCTCAAGTGAGGTATCCCCTTCCTCTCGTGGACAGGTGTAACTTGCCCCCACCAGCCGCATCCAACCATTTCAACATATCCTTCCCCTACCAGAGCCTTTAGGTAAAAAGTATTATGGTATTTGATTCAGTTTATCGGTAAATTCTTATAATGGCGACGAAACAAGATAGACAGTTTGATAGACAGATAGAAACAGGAAAGACAGACAGACAGACAGACAGACAGACAGGTGAATATACACGTAAAGATAAATTGGTGCATACATTGAGAAATAGACAGGTATATCGATGTATATATGAACCGGTATAAGTTGCTGAAGGTAAATTAAAACTATATTTATTGTTTTTTTTTTTATAAATTTTCCTTTTCTTTTCATTTTATATTATAAGAAAATTACTATAAAATCTCGAATTTGGGAGGATATAATGTTGAGATATAAATAGTCTCATTAACTCTATTCGATCTTCATATTTTCAAGTGATAAAAAAAAAAGTAAAATAATTATATAAAGTGTGGAAAATGTGAGGTGGGAAAGGATGGTAAGAAGGAAGCAGGAAAGTGGATAAGAACATGGAATAAGAAATTGAAGAAAATTATGTTAGATAAGAATGTGGAGATACGAGCTAAGTTAAAAGGAAGAAAAAAATGATAAGAAAATGAAATAGAAAGTAAAATAAGATAAAATATGTAAAGGAGGTGAATGTGGGAACATATCTGTAGCGCCACCTGTACCAGCTAATTAAAAATGTAGTAATTATATATTTTGTGTGAGTTTGTGACGGGACTCACACGTGGAGTCTAACTTTAGCCTTGACCACAAGATTTACATCATGGTAATCAGCCAGAAGGGACACCAACAACATAAAGGTATTGGGTACATTTAAATCAAATAAATTTACATGTTTTAAACAAATCTCTCTCTCTCTCTCTCTCTCTCTCTCTCTCTCTCTCTCTCTCTCTCTCTCTCTCTCTTTACACATTTCTCTCTCCTATATTAGAGTTAGCAACGGCATAGAGTGAAAAACACCTATCCGAATAAACCTTAATGAGTGAGTGAGTGACAGAATAAATGGTCACATGAATCATAGGAAGATTAAATTTTGTAAATAATTTCGAATCATCCATATAATGCGTCTCTGAATAGTGTTATATTTAGTTATTCTATGTTATCTAGCCCTTGGCTGCAGGTAACACTCTCTCCTGATACCCATTACAGATATACGAGAATAACAGCTGTTACACATGTGTGGTGTCGGAGGGGGGGGGAGTGTTCGCTAGACATAACAGCAAAATACATTTATTGAAGGTGACGGTTCTTCTATCAATGCCACTGGTACGCGTGATCCAAGTATATGCTGATAACCACAAGGAAACACGAAGTTCCCAAGCGCTTTCGTGTAATTCACATCTTCAGGGGTGAGTAGAGGCTAAGGAGAAATACTTGACAAGGCTAATATATACGGTAGAGGAGAGTGAGATCAAGTCCCTTAGGGACAGCAGGTGTCCACAATGTTCCGGCCAAAAGGCAGTGACCCTTTCTAATCTTCTTAATAAAAAAAAAGAAAAGAAAAAAAAGAACAAGCCATCTCTAAGCACAGCAGCTGTCCGTAGTGTTTTCTTGTTTCCTTGTGGTTATCAGCATTTATATATATATATATATATATATATATATATATATATATATATATATATATATATATATATATATATATATATATATATATATATAAATCACAGTAGGTGCGCGTGATCTAGGTCTGTACTCACCCCTGAAGATGTGAATTACACGAAAGCGCTTGGGAACTTCTGTTTTCTTCTTTCCTTGTGGTTATCATATATATATATATATATATATATATATATATATATATATATATATATATATATATATATATATATATATATATATATATATATATATATATATATATATATATATATATATATATATATATATATATCACCTGATTATTACACACAATAACCTAATATTACATAACCTCCCGATTAATGTTGGAGTGTTTATTCAAGCAAAAAAATAAAAGCCTGAAATGCAGAGGTCACACCTGGGAGTGCCACGCTTAATTAACGGAGGACAGGTGAATGAACTTCTTCAACTTGCTACTGAATAAAAAAAAGTGAAGTCATCGTAAATTTTGTAGTAAATAGAAAGAATGGGATTATTCAGTAAATTGTTATTAGAAAAAATGGACAGATAAGGCAAATGGATTATTTTATATATATATATATATATATATTAATGAGGTAGTTTATGCTAGATGAAAAGGTATATATAGGGAAACAAAGTAAATAAAAAAATAATAACGCGGAACTTTACAAAACTAATAAATTAATAAAAATTATAAAAGAGTTAAGATGAATTGAAGGAAATAATTTAATAATATACATAATTATTTGCACAAAATGAGAAAACATAATATTTGGGGAAAAAAAGGATGAAAGAGATAAATCATGGAATACGTAAGTGAAAAGACAAGTAAATTATGCAGCGCTAAATTGGTAATAATATACCCGGCGCACAGCGGTGGCCCGGGTGTGGTGCGCCGCCACTCACACTCATGCGCCTACTAATTTACTCTATGGTCACATACACCTATAAACACTCTCACACGGCACATATTCACTTACGAATATATGTACAATCAAAGACAAAAGTCGTGTCGCGGTTTTGTCCGAAGATTAAATATAACTGGTGAAACATTATGAGAGCTCCCTACCACAAGGCAGAGCGCACCAAAATTTAGCCCTTCGGCATATGTTTTCACCAAATTTGACGACACGACGTTTGTATTTCATTGTACACACACATATGTATACCGTTAATTAAATATTTCATAAACATGTCTATCTATCTTAACTGTGTACTAAATAAGTTACTAAAAATCTTGACTTTGGGGTTTCCTTTATCACCCAAACCACCATTCTCATTCCTCCACCTGTGCAGCACAACTCCATACATGTA
This sequence comes from Homarus americanus, assembly GCF_018991925.1. Classification (NCBI taxonomy): domain Eukaryota; kingdom Metazoa; phylum Arthropoda; class Malacostraca; order Decapoda; family Nephropidae; genus Homarus; species Homarus americanus. Next base: position 389,926 of record NW_024712489.1, read on the forward strand.
GGGGACGGATAACCATACCTATCATTACACAGCTAAATCATGACTATTTATCTTTCTTATCTACAGTATACAAGTCTAGCAAAGGTCATTTGTAAGGTCTACTACCCTTCAGGACCATCCATTTGTTCCTCCCTTGTAGTTCATCACAAAGATAAATAAAAAAAACAGTTCATCATATTAATTTCATTTTTATTAAGGCTTTTATGAGTCATCACCCGAAGCTTGACTATTTTCCGTGACCATGACTTGATTTTTTACTCCACAATAAACAGTTTTGAGAAGGGTCCTCTTGAGTCTATCGATGAGGTTCAATTTGTTTACACTGAAGCATTCTCGAGTTACTATCAGCCGTGAAAGACAGACAGACAGACATTATGACAGACAGACCCAAGAGTTTTGGCAAATAGTTTCAACAACCACCACAAGATACTGAGATAAAATTATATGAAGAATCACATAAATTAGCACAGATTACAAGGCAGTGATAAATTTCAAGTACTCACAGGAAAATCGTATCAGTGGTGCTTGACTGTAACTAACCAAAGCTGCACATTAATCTGAGTAATATTTTATCTGTCAAATCGTACATCATTTAATATTTTATATTTTAAAATTTTCTCTCTATCATTCTTTGACAGCTCGTGTTTTAGCGCCAATAGACGTTCAGTTCAAACTATTACTATTAAATCGACGTAAATATAGTAATGGTGACGATTACTGAGTACACGTGACAGACGTCTTACTACAGTACCACTTCTGATCATGTTTGGACTTGCTGGGAGCTTGACGCTTCACTGTACATAAATTTAAAGTTGATTTAAGGTTCGCTGAACTTGGCGTCATGCATAGTTATTGACACTTTCAATTCATAAATTCACGAGTGTGTGTGTGTGTGTGTGTGTGTGTGTGTGTGTGTGTGTGTGTGTGTGTGTGTGTACGCGCGCTTGCTTTGCAAAATCTCCTTCAGAAGAGTCGCTTCGCAAATATTTTGTTTTCTTCACAAATACACTCAAATCTAAACACCTTCTCCTTCGCCCCCTTCGTCTGGATATCCGTCTCCAGAGGCAAGTTCGTCCCCCGTGTTTACATTTACTCACCTTGTGACTGAAAAAGATCAATTTGCAAAAATATTTACCGACCCAACATCTAATTTTAGTGATATTCAGAGGGAAACGTTGCAAGTCGACTCTGACAGATCAATCTAAATTTGCATGTTGAAAGGTTGTAGCTCATGGCTCGTGTGCTTGAGTGTGAGGGCGTGATGATACTCTCCTCCTCTTTGGGGCGTATTTTGTTTCTTCTTATGCACCTCCTCCTCTGCCGGCGAAGTTCGGAGGGGTGTTTATCTTTGTCTGTTTGGTGGTGGTGGTGGTAGTGGGTGTGGGTGAGGTATGGGAGTGAGCGTGGAGCTTGTGTTTGAGTGTGTATATAATTTAGTGTTTGATTGAATATGTATGAAATTCAGTGTGTGTGTGTGTGTGTGTGTGGACGCTTTTGAGTGTTGAGTGTCTGCTTAAGAGAGTGATCATGTTCTCTGTGTATGAGCGTGTTCCTTTGAATAAAACGTTTGATTTATGTGTGTGTGTGTGTGTGTGTGTGTGTGTGTGTGTGTGTGTGTAATTGTTATTCTTGATTGTGTGCCTGTTTGAAACCACGTTTATGTCTGAGTGAGTGTGTCTAAGTGCGAGTGCGTGTTTGATAGTCAGTCAGACAGTCAGTGGCCTCACACTTGTGGTTTTCGACCAAGAAGAAGTCAACAGCGCCCCCTTGCTATTATTGGTGATTGTCAGGTGGTCTACTCTACCTCTCCGTTTATTAATTAATTCATCTATTTATCTATTATTATTATTATTATTATTATTATTATTATTATTATTATTATTATTATTATTATTATTATTTATCTATTATATTTATTATTATTAGTAGTAGTAGTAGTATTTCGGAAGGGGTTCGGAAGGGGGTGCAGTCATTTTGCGTCAATATTATTCTGTTTATCTTTTTTCCTTCCGCCCTGGTCCCCTTTCACCGTCGAGTATCTTAAGGAGGGCAAAGTAGATCTTTAAATGGACCCTATGACTCGGTTTTATATCATCGGCAGTTGCTTTACAGTCGAGTCTTAAGCCAGAGGTGCCATCTCATTTCACTTTCTTTCGTAATAAAAGTATCAAGGCGGGTGACACTTGCGCTTTTTGGCTTTTACCCCGAAGGCCAAAATAGCCAATCACACCGAGTTAACGACCATGAATTTTGATGGCTCCATTTTCTGTCTCTCTGTCAGCGAAAAAGTCCGTCTCGTCTTGACAGAATATTTTCCTACTCTTCATTTTTTATCTGGGGACTTACTGTAAATGTCTCACTGATGATGATGATAAAAAAAAAATAATGAAAATGTTGTATTGAAAAAGAAAATATTGAATGACAAGGATTTATTCACAGGCGACGACAGGAGGACTTAAGAGAGATTAGTAGTGAGGAAAATAGGTGGACTGTGGCAAGGCTTCCCTACTCCTCTTAACTCTTACAAAAATACCTGAAAATTGGAGAAAATAGGATGTTTGGGTTTCATATCACCAGACTCTCTCTCATATCCTGAAGGACCGGTACAGACAAGGTGAGACCATCCCAGGGAGGAAGGACCAAAGGAAGGTGTAGAAGATTTTATAGGATTTTTTTTATGTGACTTTAGATTAGTCGTGTCATCCTAGTTTGCAAAAAATTAAACTTGATTCGGAATTCAAAGTTTATGTTGATAAAATGATTAGCTTAAATTTGTCCAATAAGAGTACAGAGGTTTTGATGATTATTTCTTGAAAGACGATCGAGGAGGGCACGGGAGGGGGGAGGGTACGAGAGAGGGGAGAGGGTACGAGAGAGAGGGGGGAGTACGAGAGTTAGGGGAGGGTACAGGAGAGGTGAGGGAAAGGGTCTGTTATGATACCCTAGAAAGATATCTAAAGACCTGATTTAAAACAATATTTTAGTAACGGATTATATATCAGCCTTTAGGGTATTTCATCCACTCACTGGTCAACATCCTCGACACAAACGACAAAATACATAGTCAAATATGCCGTGGACCGGATTGTAAGGAATGCTCTGTTTAAGAGTATTAAAAATCAGTTCATATAAACAAGGGACGTTATCACAGACGATTCACTTTGTTACTCTTACCCAAAAATGCAAAAAAATATCCTCACAACTCACAATAAACATTCATCCGATACAACACAATCCAAAAATCCAAAATGGTAAGTCTTAAGAGATCATATGCATCATCATCCTCAAGACGAGAGACCAAACAGCACGAAGAGTAAAAATATCATGAACTCGGAAATATGAATTAAGCCGGAGGAGCAGCGGCTGCGTACCGAGCAAATCTGCCTGAGCAAAGACAAGTTGACAAACACACCCAAATATTTACTCGGGCTGAAATGATACGACTTTCAGGTCCGAGTGAGGAAGAAGCACCGAGGACTGATGGCTCTAAGTCTTGAGCTCTTCTCGGTGATGGGGAAAGGTGGTGAGGAGAGTGATGGGGTAGTTGGGGAGAACTAGTGATGGGATGGGGCAGTTGGGGAGTACTAGTGATGGGATGGGGCAGTTGGGGAGTACTAGTGATGGGATGAGGTAGGTGGGGGTACTAGTGGTGGGATGGGGCACACAAGGTATGGGAAGAACTTGGGTGCCTACGACAGGACGAGAGTAAGAAAAGTTTTACTGTTGACAAGATTTATTTTTTTAAATCTTATAATAATGATGGTAAGAACAGCGATTTTATGCCAGGGGTAAGTTTGGTTAGATTAAGTTGGTAATTTGGTTAGGTTAGGTTAGGGTTAAGGTTGGTAATTTGGTTAGGTGAGGGATAGGTTACGCTAGGTTAGGTTAAATTAGGTTAGGAATAGGGTAGATTAGATTGAGCGCTGATACTGAGAATGAAATAGAAATACAATCTGAAACAAAGAAAGAAAAAGGCTAAATAAACCTTCAAATCAGTATTAAATTTTCTCTGTAAATACAAGTCGTTTCTAGCCTCTGCCCCTTTGAGCACCGACTCCCCTCAAATAGCTTAATATTTCTCTTAAAAGGTCCTTAGTTAAACACGTGAAAGAAATACCCCCCAAAGACATTTCCCTTCACTAACCAACAGCTATTGGTAGTTCGTCCCCCCCCCTCCCATCCACCCACTCACAACCCGGAACTGGTGGTCGTCCGGTTACCCTCTACGAGAAGTCAACTCGTTATAAGAAAATCTTCACTCACAGGCGCTCATTAAGACTCCAATGAGAATCAAACTTCTTCACCTTCTCCTCCATACTTCCGGCTTGTTAAAAAAAAAGTGTTCTGAAAGGTTACGCACTAAAGGAGTGAGTTAAATCAAAGTCTCCTCCATTTTACGCATTTAAGCACCGAATTAAAGGAAGGTTTGGGCCTCACCTTAACCTAACCATGCCTAACCTAACCTAACGATGAGGTTTCAGAGTCAGTAGTGCTGGGTCATATTAGTTAAGACCGAAGTCCATCATCAACGGGGCCTGTTAAGATTGGAGACACATAGACTGGGGCCTAATAACGGACCCTTTGACCAGTCACCTCACAAAATTTACTCATAAATTTCGCTCCATATATATCATAACATACACACCAATCTTTTACAGTTAGCTTTGAAACACATACTGCTTTTAATCCCTTAGTTTTTAGTTCTTAATACAATTTGATGCCATCGTTAATACACTTGCCACGGCCTCTTGTGTGGGGATATGAGAATAAAGATCTCAACATATATCACTGTACTCTCAATGCAATAATAACGTAACTCTGTGTGTCATCTCTGTGCTGTATCTAGCGTGTGTGAGTACGATGTATCAGTGTTTTATCACATGGGTGTTATTGACCACAGATGCTAAGACTCACCCGAGAAACGGAACCGGATGGATGAAGCTGCGATATCTAGAAGAAAGTGACGTATTTCTCACCGAGGACGCACCGAAACTACTGCAGTGGACTCTAGCTAGCCTTATCTGGTAATGGATGAATTATGCTAAGTCCTCACATCGGCAGTGTTGGAGTCGCCCGCCGCTACGCTCGCCTGTACTGAAGCAAGAGTAATGATCCCTCACGCCCACAAGACCTAGATTTTATTTTTTTTTTGTGCTTTTAGTACTGTAGTGGTCGCGGTTCATCTAAAGATTTCTATACATATATATTTTTTTGTTCAACTGACAGATTTAAACAAATTCTCTAAGTTCTCCATTTTGTATTACACATTTACTTATTTTTAGTACAGTATCTTTTATATAACATGAGGTAGAGGTAAGTAGAGGTACTCAATGCTCAGTAAAATGCTCCCAAGATTAATAATACCTCCACGACTCAAAGCTCTGCCGTCAGCTTGGTGTGTCACGCATCATAGAAAGTTTAATGGATCATTTCAGAGGTTCAAAGGTGGCACGATACTGTTTTTACAGACTACGTGAGTACAGAAGACATTAATAGATCTCACCCACCCAACTCAAGTGATATTTTTCTTTTTTACAGAGTTTAGACGTCACCTTACATTTAACATGGTACTAGTGTTTTTTTTTGTACATAAACACATTATTGACGTCTTATGTTAATTAATAAACTACCAAAACAGTATTATGTCACCCCCTTTAACCATTGATAATACCCCTTTCGATATTCTTTTATTTAGATTTTTATATATATTTTTTTTTCTCCATTATTCCTCGAGGTGAGAGCGTCTGTGTCAAGGGCTGGACCATCACGTTATGTCAATTTCGTGGAGATATTACCTGGTTCACTGACTCACCTTTAACTTTACAGAAAAATATACACCTCGGTAATATCGACAGCATATATCAAGGTGTTTATTGTGAAATATCCTTATACATATAGAATTAACTATATAAAGTATAGTATAAGTATAAAGAGAAGGGAAAGGTATATATATATATATATATATATATATATATATATATATATATATATATATATATATATATATATATATATATATATATATATATATATATACGGTGCCTATAGCCTTTTTAAACTAGTTCTGTACAGTTTACTCGAACGCAAAGTTTAACACGTATAGATGACAAAATTAGTGACGTATTAAATGAAGATGACAAGTTACTCCCGCGTCATGAATCTTTTAAGTTATATATGAGAAAACAGTATTGGTATGTTGCTCTGCCATCAGCACCTCCAGAGAAATATTGAAATAAAGTTGCATATCTTCCGTTATTTTTTTCTATTTCAAGGGAGAGTTTTGTTGGTGGAAGAGGGATTTACTCTCTCTCTCTCTCTCTCTCTCTCTCTCTCTCTCTCTCTCTCTCTCTCTCTGTCTCCTCAGAGCCGCGGGTTTGTTCGTCTATACCTTGCTATGCCTCTCATCAATCAACCTGGAGATTGATGTGTCACTACAGCGTATTGAGCAGCTGATCAGCCTTCAGCTACCCCCTGCAGAAGGTGCTGCACGAATGACACACACACACACACACACACGTACGTACACACATACACAAACATACGTACACAAAAAAACCGCGAGGTTTGCTCTGAGTGCGACAATAAACATCATAGTTGTGGACAAAAAATACAAAAGTAATATGTAGACACATAATGCACAAACAGAAAGACACAGATAGATAGATAGATAGACAGATGGTGTAGCGTGGGGCAAGAATAAGGCCTCAGAGCCGCCTCCACCAACGACACTTCATCAATCACCAGTAGCCAGTCTTTGCTTGCTTCCTTTATTGATTTGGGCGTCATTCACGTGTACCAGGATGTGCTTTTGTTGCAAGTAAACACCCACAGAGAGAGAGAGAGAGAGAGAGAGAGAGAGAGAGAGAGAGAGAGAGAGAGAGAGAGAGAGAGAGAGATTCACTCAAGCAGGACTTTGCGTAGACACTAACGTAAACATAACAACAGTAAAGATGACGCTCACACCAACACACCCAAGTGGAGAGACATACAAACACACGTAAACAATCTTACAAGCACCACAAACACACCACCAACAGTAATACAACTACAAATTCTACCATTACTACTATTATTATTATTAATATTATTACTTACATTATACTCAGTAACTATAAACAAAAATAAAAACAATCTTTCACTGTTTCACCTCTTCCTCATTTCCTTCAACAGTATTCATGTTTTCATTTCTCCCATTTGGCGAATTTTACATTACCTAACTCGAGGGTTTGAAAAGCAACGAAAATGAAAAAATGAACATAAAGCAGAACAGACGAAAAGCACAGGATTATTGGTGGCTTTTATGCAAGAATGGTAAGGAGGTGTATTGGGTTATTTGGTTGAGAGGGATGGAGTGGGCAACGAGAGGGATGGAGTGGGCAACGAGAGGGGTGGAGTAAGCAGAGAGGGGTGGAGTGGGTAGAGAAGGGTGGATTGGGGAACGAGTGGGTGGATTAAGCAGAGAGGGGTGGAGTGAACGGGGAGGGGTGGATTAAGCAGAGAGGGGTGGAGTGGACGGGGAGAGGGTGGAGTAAGCAGAGAGGGATGGAGTAAGCAGATAGGGATGGAGTGGGCAGAGAAACATGGAGTGAGAAGACAGGCGTGGAGTGGGCAGAGAGGGATGGAGTAGGGTGTTGTTCTAGGTGTGGGAATACAAATTACAAAGGTGTATGGATGTATGAAGTATGATGAACGTATGAAGTATAATGTATTTACGCAGTATGATGGCTGTATGACTCATGATGTATGCAGTATGAGATATATATTATGTTAATGGATGTATGAATGTATGACGTATGATGGATGTATGCAGTATGATGGATGTATAAAGTATAATGTATGTATGAAGTATGATGGATGTATAAAGTATAATGTATGTATGAAGTACGATGGATGTATAAAGCTTGATGCATGTATGAATGTAAGAAGTATGATGGTTGTATGCAGGATGATGAATGTATAAAGTATAATGCATGTATGACTTATGATGGATGTATGCAGCATGATGAATGTATAATGAATGTAGGGGAGACTTATGAGGCTTAAGTGTAATTTGAATCTAATCCTTCTTCCCCTTTCTCATTCCCTGCCTTTTCCATTACCATTAATCTTCTTTACCCTTCCCTTCCTCTTCCCTTTATTCCCACCCTCCATTTCCCCCTCTTACCCCACACCTTTATCCTCTATCCCCCCTACCATTCCCTCATCCCTTCCTTTCCTATCCCTCCTCCTACCTTCCTCTCTACTCCCACCTTTCTTTCTCTTCCATCCCTATATCTCTCCTTTCCATCTGTCTCTCTGCTTGTTTGTCAGTCTCTATATTTGCCTGTATCTCTCTGTTTCTATCAGTCACTCTGTATTTGTCTGTCTGTCTGTCTGTGTCTGTCTGTCTGTGTCTGTCTGTCTGTCGTCCCAGGAGATCCTCACGAGGCTGCCGGGTGAAGGCCCTTACAGGCTTTGATCTCTCTCTCACAACCGGTTTTGATGCTCCCACTCCATTGACCTCCCTCTCCCCTACAACCCCTCCTTCTCCTCCTCCTCCTCCCTCCTCTCTCTCTCTCTCTCTCTCTTATAACCTCTCCTCTCTTCCCTCCTCTCTCCTTACCCTACAACCTTCCTCCCCTCCTACCCACACCCCCCCCCCTCCTCCCCCATCCTCCTCCTCAAGTCATCTTCTCCTCTCCCTCACATGATCTCTTCCCTAAATTCGAATTCCCTTTCCCGTCTGCACAATCACCCTCTCCCTCCCATTCCTTCCTCCACTCCCTCTTATTTCCACCTCTCTTCCAGACCTGCCCCCACCTCTCTCTCTCTCTCTCTCTCATTTCACCCTTACCAATTTTAGACCTAACTCTTTCTCCCTCCCTCGAGAGTCTCTTTCTCTAAATGTCTCTCTTCTTCCTTCTCTCTATCTCTCTTCCACCTAAATTTCCTCTTTTCCACCCACCCTTCCTCTCACCTATTCTCCCTTTCCCATCAAGTTTTCCTTCTTTTCTACTCACCCTCTTTTATCTCACCCAACCTCCCTCTCACACTGACTCTCACTTACTCTCCCTATCCCCCCAACAGGATTACGGAGGCACGCCTGTACAAGTAGACTCACAGACAGATCTGGTCCCTGATCTAATTATCCCCCCTCAGTAGACAGATGAAGGAATGAGAGGAGATATAGAGAGGGAAGGAGGGAAGGAGAGGGAGAAAAAAAGGAGAAGAGGGGAAAGAGAGAAGGAAGGAAATTAGATAAAAAAGGGAGGAAGGGAGAGGAAGGAAAGAGGAGGAAGGAGGAGGAAGGAGGAAATTAGATAAGTAAAGAGAGGGAAAGGGAGGAATGGCGGAAAGGAGAGAGGAAGAAGGAAATTAGATAAGTAAAAGGGAGGGAGGGAGAACGAAGAAAATAAAGAGAGAGGAAGGGAAACGTTATGAAACTTAAGAAGAAAGGAGTGAGAGGGATAACGAGGGGGGGATAAAGAGGGAAAAGAGGGAGAAAAAGGGGAGAGGGAGGGAGGAATAAAGAGGGTATTAGAGGGAGAGAGGGAGGAATAAAGAGGGTATTAGAGGGAGAGAGAGGAATAAAGCGGAAAAGGGTCGGATGGAAAGTGGAGAGAAAGAAAGGGAGAAGGAAGAAAAGGGAGAAAAGAAAAGGCGGGGAGGAGAGAGAGAGAGAGAGAGAGAGAGAGAGAGAGAGAGAGAGATAAGCCCCCTATTCATCGCTGATCGATGTCTGTCAGGAAAATAATATGTTCGCTCGTCAACCAATGATTCTCAGCTCCAGAATCCCTCAAGGAAAACGTTCGTGAGCGGTTATTTATTTCTCTCTCTCTCTCTGTCTACCTTTCTTTCTCTCTCCATCTCCCTTCTCTCTCTCCATCCCCCACATCTCTCTCTATCTCTGCAGGCCCACCAATCAGCTCGGCCTTGACCTTACAGAAGAAGGCGAGGCAGCAGCAGGAGGAGGAGGAAGGTTGATGCTCATGAATGACATCAACAAAATGCCAAATGTTACGAGCGTTAGGGATGAGCTCTTCAGTCTTTGGGTTCATCCACCACCAGCGTGAGTAGACTTGCTGAAGTGTGGAGAGGGGGGAGGAAGAGGGGTAAGGTAGGGGAAAGTAATAAGGTAGGGGAAGGTAGGGATGATGGTAGTACTTCTGAAGTGTGTGTGTGTGTGTGTGTGTGTGTGTGTGTGTGTGTGTGTGTGTGTGTGTGTGTGTGGTGTGTGTGTGTGTGTGTGTGTGTGTGCGGGCTTATGAAGCCCTATGTAGGATAATCAAGTAAGACATCAATCCCAAAAAGTTATCAGGAAAATATAAAAGAAAAACAAAAAACAACAACCATCGATCAAGAAAAACAATACATACAAACTCTAAGAACAATCACTCTAGGAAAATAATGAAAAACTTGTTGAAAGGAAATAACACGAAAACAAATATGAGGGAGGCGACGAAAGATTAAATCACATATTTCCCCCTGAGCTGGGTCATTGTAGGGGTGAAGTGGAGGGGGTGAGGGAGGGGGGGGAGGGGTTAAGTGGAGGGAATGGGGAAGGGTGGAGGGGTTAAGTGAAGGGGATAGAGAAGAGGGGAAGGGGTTAAATGAAGGGGATGGGGAAGGGTGGAAGGGGTTAAGTGAAGGGGATGGGGAAGGGTGGAAAGGGTGAAGTGGAGGGGTTGAAGGAAGAAGAGGAGGTGTATGAGGGAAGAGGTGGAGGACGAGGAGGAGGAGAGAAGAGATGAAATGGAAAGGGAGTAAAAAGGGGGAGATGAAGGAGTGAAGAAAGAGAATATTGACGGGGGAGGAACTTTAACCTTAGAAGCAGCTAGTCGTTTCCAGGTCCCTTCACACACTTACACCCTGACTCTTAACTTTTGGTAAAGGTTTAATGATGTAAACTTAACTATTAGCCAGAACTCCCTCCCTTTAACCCTCCCCATCCCTCCATTCCCCCTCCCCCCTTCCCCATTCCCCAATGATGAAAATTAATCATCCATGAAGGCTGAGGGAAAGTTAGGTCAATTGCTGGTTACTCGCCTGTGACGATTCAGGGAAGCTGGGCGAACTTAGGTCAGTTAGGGTTGAAAGGGTAGGTATGAGGGTGGGAGGGAAGAGAGGTAAGGGTTGGGGGGAGGGAAGAGAGATAAGGGTTGGGGGGAGGGTAAGTGCGTGGGAGGTAAGTTGGGGCGAGGTGAGGGAGGAAAGAAGGGAGAGTGGGTGAGGTAAGGTGAGAGAGGGAGAGTAGGTTATGAGAGGTGAGGGGAGGTGAGGTGAGGTAAAGTGAGGGAGTGAGGAGGGAGGAGGGGAGGGAGGGAGAATGGGTTATTAGAGGGAGGTAAGGTGAAAGAGGAAGGAAGGGTAGGTAGGTGAGTGGGGTGCATCGGAGTGAGGTGGATGAATTAAATTAAAAGCTGTGGTCCCAGGAGAAATACAAAATCCGAGATGACTGATAAAGGCAGACCAAAAACGTTAAGAGTGATGGGCCGTGGTCGCCAACCCTCACAGTTCTGGTCACCGTATTACAGAATGGATATAGAATCCTTGGAAAGAATTCAGAGGAACCTTGAGTATAGAGACAGGTTAAAGCATCTTAATTTGCACTCCCTCGAGAGACGTAGAGCGAGGGGCGACCTGATAGAGGTGTATAAGTGGAAGGCAGAGCTAAACAAAGGGGACATTACAAAGGTACTCAAACTATCCAACCAGGAGCGAACTCGTAACAATGGTTTTAAATTAGACAAATTTAGATTTAGGCGTGAAATAGGTAAACACTGGTTTGGAAACAGAGTAGTGGATGAATGGAACTAAGTTACCAAATATCATCATTAACTCGAATACGCTGAATAGCTTCAAACATAGGTTGGATGCTTATATGAGCAATAGGGGTTGGGTGTAAACGGGACTGCCCAGTATGGGCCAATAGGCCCGCTGCAGTTTCCTCCATTCTTATGTTCTTATGTTCTTAAGACGACTTTACTTGTTATTATATCTTTTGAAATGTTTTTACGACTGTCATAACGGGATGCAGTAGCCGAGCGAATACAGCACTCGCCTTTTGATTTACTGTCTCTGGTTCGAATACTTTAACTGGTCTCTGAGTTCGGAGCCCCACGCCCAATTAGCTGCATAATGAACACATAAGTGGGGGAAGTGTAAGTGTAAGTCGGCCACGTTGTATCCACACTGTCCCTAACCCACTTCTATTTTCTTTTATGATTGCTTACTTTACCCAAGGTTACGACTCTCACCTCCTGTTCTAATGGTCACTGGTTCGCTCCAAGGGTCCTCCCAGCTCACCCAAGTATAAATGGGAACCTAAAATTACAGCTGGAGGACATGGAAGCTGTCGAATGCAGGGCCGTCAAGCCTCTAGGACCTACTTTCGTTTTTCACTTTGCCCAAGAAATGAAACTTCTCATGTTATTGAATATTTACCCATTTAAAAACCACAAAATTCCTTGAAAAAGCTAAAAAAGAAACAAAAACAGGATGTTACCCAAAAGACAGATAAATACTGACCATGATAACAGGATATATATCAGGAACACCGGCCACCTGTGTAGAACGTGACAGACCTCCAGTAACACCTGCGTCTTTGGTGTCAACCTATAAAGCCCTCTGTTAATGGCTCACAACACGGACGGGACACAGCATGTTAAGCCTTCCTCCCTGTACACCACACCACACAATATTGGTGGTGCCTGTTGTTTAAGACTTAAAACAATGTTGGTATTTGTTTGAGACTCGCAACACAAATGAGGGAGAAAAAAATGTTACTGCCTTTGTGAACAGTGTAAATCACAATACTGATCAATACATACTGTTCCGTATAGTTAAAACACTAGCGATATTTCTAGTTTCTCCAATGTTTTTTTTATTTTTTTTATTTATAACCAGTTACACTAACCACAGCTGTGATAGTGTAGTCTTATCAGAATAAATCGACCACAATCATATTTGCACGTTACTTTTCATGCGACGAGAATCTATTTATATAATCTAACACGAACGAGGTGATGTACTGTATTCCCTAATGTGAGAAGAACGGGAACTGTGGGATATAACTAGCATGAGTACAGCAATATAACACAACCATTTTAACACTTCTATGATATAGCTTAGTTATCACAACGTGGGTTATTTTGTTAAGAGATGCTAATGGGTAAACCTTAAGGGTGGGTTAAGCTCATAAACATTCATAGTGGTGGGTTGGTCGTGGTCACCAACCCACAGACCTGAGGATGACACCATGAATAAGTTATAACACCGTAATATTGATTCCAAGAAATAAATAGTTAATGCATTACAACCAACCCAGCATGATTGAGCAGACAACTGTTATCAAATTTAACGATAACTTACACACAAAAAGCTTAAGTTACCTGACACCATATTTATATATCAACTGTAGTGTTGTTAATACTGTGGTAAAGGAGACGCCTGAAGGACACACACCCTGACTGCCCAACTAAGGAAACCTTCACTGCACACTTACTTATCACACTCCAAGTATCTTTATACTTACATACTCATCACACTTAATAGTTCTTTGGTATTAAGTTAGAAAAGGTTACACATGGAAGTAGGAGAGAGTTAAGAATACAATGGGTCCCAGACCTACTAGGCCTTAACCTAACCTAACCATTAGGTTTTGAGGTTCAATATAATTGGGGGGTCAATCAGGGCTGGATCTCATTCAAACTGGGCTTCAAATCCTAACGGTTTGATTGGGGGTCTAATTAGGACTGGGACCTCTTAGAACTGGGGCCCAACTGACCAGTGTGTGTGTGTGTGTGTGTGTGTGTGTGTGTCAGTAAGTGTTTCAGTAGAACCTTTTACCTTTATCTCTAATATCTCTTCCTTCTTAATTATCTTTACCTTTATTCTCATTCCCTTATTTAATCAATATCGTTTCCCTTTACTTCTTTTTCTCTTATTTATTCACATTTAGCCTTATCCGTTCATTCATTTACTAACTTAACTTCTCTATCATTCTCTTCTTATCTATTTTGTTATCAGCTTTGTAAAGAAGAAACAAAATGAAGGGAAAATAATATGTTTTTAGGCAGGAGGAGAAACTCATTGTATATAGAAATCGAAAGGGCTTTATCAGCTCATTAAATATGTTTATTGGTTCATTATAATTTATACATGCGCGTGTTTATATCCTTGTGTGTTTTATATATGTATATTCTTTTTAGTGTTTATGTATTCGTTTATGTACTTCGTTTATACTTGCCTTTTTGTACTTGTTTTTTTATTCATACATTCGTTTATTTGTTGTTTATAAGCGAATGTAAATACTTTTTTGTCTATGTATCTATATTTGATGGTCTCGTGAAAGAAAAATATCGATGTCCTTGTATTATGAGGTGTGTGTGTATATAACTAATCTCTCTCTCTCTCTCTCTCTCTCTCTCTCTCTCTCTCTCTCTCTCTCTCTCTCTCTGGTTATGGTCAAGTTAGGTTGGGTCAGGTTAGTTTAGTTAAGTTTAATTAAGGTTAGGATAGGTTAGGTTAGGTTAGGTTCGGATAGGTTAGGTCAGGTTAGGTATGTTAGATTAGGTCAAGTTAAGTATGTTAGGTTTGGTAATGTTAAGTTAAGTATGTTAGGTTAGGTTAGGTTTAGTCAGATTAAGTTAATCTGGGCTAGGCTTGTCGGAGGCCTATTAGGACTATGGCCCAGCTAATCCGTAACCCTTAAATGATAAAAACACTCACACTCAAACACGTCTTAGTTAAATTATTGCTCCTGTCTTGTCTTTATGCTCTAAATGGTCCAGGAACCCATATCATAAATATTGAAGGTTAAAACTATTACTACACTCGTAAATTTACATCACTGTACTATAAACAATGCCATCCTTTAACGAGTAGCGGCCCCCACCTGGTTCACCTGTCAGAGGCCTCAGTGGGGTTGGCTCTCACCTTCCCCTCCCCACCTTTCCTCACCTCCACTACTTCCCTACCTTACCTCCACTCATCTCCCCCCCCTACCCCTTCCACACTTCCTTTACTGCCCCCCCTTCCTTCCCTCACCTATTTTCTTCAACACACCATCTCTACTTCACCTAGTTCGCACCTCTCTCACTCATCCTTATTCACTAATTCCCTTTTCCTCTTCTTTATCTTTTCCTCCGTCACTTCCCATGCCCCCCCCCCCCCAGCCTCCTAACACTTGCATGAACTAGATCTATACTGTATACATGTGGGAGGGAGGGAGGGAGGGAAGGAGGAAGGAGGGAGGAGGGAGGAGGGAGGAGGGAGGGAGGAGGGAGGGAGGGAGGAGGAGGAGGAGGGAGGAGGATGCAGCTGGGTCAGGGTGTGAATACGGGGTCACGTTAAAACACCTGACAACAAGGCAATAACAGCTTTTGTGTGTATGTTCTTATATGGAACAACGACTCTACGGCGAACAATCCCACGGTAAGACGTAAAACCCTGTGTAATATGACTGCCCCCATCCTCCCCATAAACCTTCCCCATAAAGTACACCCCAGAATTTGATGTACCACCCCATAAAGTACACCCAGTGATGTACCTGTGCTAGAACACTTGGAAGAACTGTTGCTAAGAATTATTTATCTAATTTATACACGTTTATAAACACACGCATTCGGGAGTAACTGTTACAAAAATGTCATTTATAATACACATGTGGAAGAGAGAGAGAGAGAGAGAGAGAGAGAGACTCCTTTTAGATACAGGACAAAAGGTAACTCCACTTTTATTGTTTATATCCCGGACACACACACACACACACACACACACACACACAATAACGTATGTATTACAAGGACATACGTACAGTCCGTGTGACCTACAGCCTTACGTCACTACAGGGCATGATGGCTGCATGTCACACCACCATAAAAAACTTCACCCGGCAATTCTCTAAACTTCAGAGTACCAGTTCAAGACATTCTACAAAAACACTCACTCTGTAGTAATGTATATTTATTGGATATATAAATTTATACTACAAGATTAGTTGTTATTTAAATGGTGTTATTTCCACCAACAAAGAGTATTTCGTAATGAAGTAGTTTAGGATTTTGGGTCGTTTTAATGTGGAATGAATGATTACGATTAGGTTTTATTTTTATGATTTTTTTTTGTTTCCAGCGCGGATTTTATTAAGGTATTTTTTTTCCATAATTGATCAAAGCTTTTCACTGATAGCCTCCCCTCCCACCCCCTCCCACCCCCCCGCCCTCCGTCCACCATAAAAAGAGAAATAGGAAATATTACATCCACTTCATCATTGTATTCTCTTGTCGGAAAATAATTAATTAACTTGTCGACCTGATTCTCTCGTTGGTTAGAAATTCCCTTGTTTTTGTTTTAAAGATCTACGTTATGTAAATTTTTTTTTTTTTTAGTTTACGGATTTTTTTTATCTCTCTCTCTACTTATTTACTATTATAAAGAAAATGAATTGAAATATTATCGGTTTGTTTTCTTCGTGACTTGAGTTTTATTTTAATATTCGATTGTTTGTTGTTCGTGTTGGTTTAGATTTCTGGATCACGATGACAAGACCAGTGGAAAATGACTCGGTTTAAGGTTGTTGTGGTGATGGTGGTGATTATGGTGATAGTGGTGATGATGGTAGTGTCGTGGGTGATGGTGATGGTGATGGTAAAGTAATACTTATTGTTGTTGTGGTAATGTTGGTGAACGCGATAACAGGTGTGTGGGGGGGAGGAAGTATAGGAGACAATGATGGAGGGGAAAAATACATAGATATACAGAGTGGAGGGGGAGAGAAAGGTGTCAGTGCACCAGAGGGCCAGCCAGGTGTGTGCTCCGTGGCAGGTATGTAAGCCACACATGCACACAGCACCTGTTAGATCCCAGCTCTTGTCACACACACATGGAAGAGTGAGGTGTGGTTGTTCATCAGCTACAACTTTACAAATTCTCATCACATCTTCGATTATATCAAACATCGTCTAGAGGCTAATTTTTTCCCCCTAAGTGGAGACGTGAGAACGCCACTAACTGCTTTCCTTATGACACGATTGGGGGACAATTATTTAAACAGTGTAAAAAAAAACAAATACCGTGAGAATCTACTGTAACTTGAAGTGTCCCATTTTCATTAGTTTAGTTAAATGAAAGATATATTACCGTACGAATCTCCGAGAATCCAAATTTACGTGAAAACTAACGACTTAAAAACATTAAACAGGAAGACGAATTTGATCATAATCGTAACATCTTCTTAAATTAGTAAAACCAATTGAGGTTGGCACTGTCATCACGATTAGAATCACATTACTGAGGAATTCATTGTCTGCTAAAAGCCCTCGTGACGTAAAATCCTTCTATTATCCCCAAAATCCTCCCTCAAAGTACAAAACCCCTTAACCAACATAAAAAACCCTTTGGGTTCAAAAATTCTTCATCCTATCCTGAAATCTCACTTCGAGGTAATGGTAACATCCTTTTATCCAACCCTAAAAATACCTTTAATGTAGATAGAATAGAAAATCCTTTATCCTACCCGAAATTCCCTTAAGTTAAATACAAAAGGCATGATTCTACCCCCAAAAAAAAAACATAAGATAACTCCTTTTTTTTCAACAAAAGACGTTACTTCAAAACCCTTAATAATCCTCTTAAGAACAAAACCCCTTAACCTTGAAGCTTCCTGCAGGAAAGAATATTTTCCTAGGTGTTTTCTGTCACTGATAAAGAAGATGGGTAAAAAAAATATAGTACAGATTACGGATAATAGACTTAAATAAATTGCAATCAAGGGAAAACCTATTTTGTAGCGCCAAAGAGCCGAGGAATCAAGGATGAGGGTGGTGAGTGTCAGGGATGAGTGGTGAGTGTCAGGGATGAGTGGTGAGTGTCAAGGATGAGTGGTGAGTGTTAAGGATGAGTGGTGAGTTTCAAGGATGAGTGGTGAGTGTCAAGGATGAGTGGGATGAGTGGTCAGGGGATGAGTGGTGAGTGTCAGGATGAGTGGTGAGTGTCAAGGATGAGTGGTGAGTGAAGGATGAGTGGTGAGTTTCAAGGATGAGTGGTGAGTGTCAAGGATGAGTGGTGAGTGTCAGGGATGAGTGGTGAGTGTTAAGGATGAGTGGTGGAGTTTCAAGGATGAGTGGTGAGTTTCGAGGATGAAAGTGGTGAGTGTCAAGGATGGTGGTGAGTGTCAGGGATGAGTGGTGAGTGTTGGATGAGTGGTGAGGTGTGGGATGAGTGGTGAGTGTCAAGGATGAGTGGTGAGTGTCAAGGATGAGTGGTGAGTGTTAAGGATGAGTGGTGAGTTTCAAGGATGAGTGGTGAGTTTCGAGGATGAGTGGTGAGTGTTAAGGATGAGTGGTGAGTTTCATGGATGAGTGGTGAGTGTTAAGGATGAGTGGTGAGTTTCAAGGATGAGTGGTGAGTTTCGAGGATGAAAGTGGTGAGTGTCAGGGATGAGTGGTGAGTTTCATGGATGAGTGGTGAGTGTCAGGGATGAGGGTGGTGAGTGTCAGGGATGAGGTTAATGAATGACCTTACTTGACCTGCCAAGCCTTGAGGCAGGGTTAGTTTATTTACTCTGGACTGGTAGTGGTGATAAAGGTTGTTGTTGTTTGGGAGTGGTGGCATTTGTTGTTGTTGTTGTTGTTGTTGTTAAAATATTGGTCGTGATTATTGTTGTTGTTGTTATTAGTTGTGGTGGTATTGGTAGTGGAAATGAAGGCGATTATAATGGTAATATTAACGGATGATAACAGCGTGGTGGAAGTAGTGGTGATGGAAGTGTTGGTGTTAGTGGTGTCAGTGGCGGTGACAGTGGGTGCAGGGTGCTGGTGGTGTTAATGTTTTCAGAGGGTGCTGGTGGTGTTAATGTTTTCAGAGGGTGCTGGTGGTGTTAATGGTGTCATCTGGTGCTGGTTAGTGTCAATGGTGTCAGAAAGTGCTGGGTGCTGGTGGTGTCAGTGGGTGCAGGGTAGTGATGGTGGGAGAGCCCCCAAGATAGGAACTTAGAGGGAAACTCGTGGGAAGTCTGGCGTAATCAGCGCTGTGGTTGATGGCAGCGCTCAACTTCGGAATAAGGCGTCCGCTCCTACTTAATCAAAGTCAGAGTTGTGTGTGGGGTGGCTGGCTGCCTACAGGCTGTGTGAGGCATATCTTCAATGGCGGGCAGGTGTAGGGTGGGGCCGTGTGCACGACGCTTACTTAGTGCTGTTAGTGATGTGTGTCTGTGGCTTCTCCTGGTTAGCATCTCTTATAGTGAACACATGTAAATGATAAACACACACACACACACACACACACACACACACACACACACACACACAAAGAAATTCCGTCACGATGATGCTGCAAGATGATTTTTATTTCCGTTTTTTTTCAATAATAAGAATTCTGCTAATGAGAAGTCATTTACAACAGATGTGGACTTTTCAGAATTCTGATCATGTAGACTGTTGTTAAATTGTAAATAAAGAAGATTTACGAGCAACGTGATGGCTGACATTGTGCTATTGTCTTCATACTATTGTTTATATAAAGGAATTACCTACTTTTTGGGAGTTGTATGTTGTTAAAATAATAATATAATAATAACTCTGGTGGTTGAAGCAGGAACTACATTGAGAATATTAACAATGTTTAGGAAGTACATCGTAAATTATATCCATGAAGGAAAAAATCTTCGTGCCTTCTTGAATGCAAATAATATTTATAATAATATCTTGGGGGAGGGGAGTAAGGCGGTATAAAATAATTGCTGGTGATATATTTACCTGCAGCACGTTAGTCCTCCGTCAGAAGCTCATAAAATAGGAATATTAGTCAAAGGTCCTCCTTAATTGGTTGTACGCTATTTTTTTTTAACACAATGAATTCTTTACCTGGGTTTATAATTAGGCAATTAAAATCACGCATAATTGCACTGCATTGTAATTCATTTATATGAATATTATCTACACACACGGAAAATAACAGTAATTTATTTGCTCTACTCTACTATTTTAACTTACTTTTGTTTTTATTTTTTATAATATTTGTTGCGTTATTTAACAGCTTCCTGAACTAGTTAAGGACTCTGCAAATAATGAGATAAGGAGTGGTCCTTACCCTACCTGAAACACTAACCAGGACCCATTCTCAACCCCATCCTTCCTATTTGAATTCCCCTCAACCCCCTAACTCCACACATTAACTCCCCACAACCTCAAACTCCACACAATAAACTCCCCTTAATCTCACCAAACCTCTCTTGACCTGACCTCCTCTCAACCCCACACCATACCTCACCCCAACAGCATCAAGTGGCTATGAAAGAATATTTTTCCATCAACCTTAAAAGTTTTTGTGTATGGTAAAAACTAAACACACACAGACAAGAGTAACACAATCCAAAAAAAAAAATGCACACTAATTCTTGAGACATCTTAATCATCACATACAATTTTGGAAGAACTGAGATTATAAACACTCGTAACTATAAGGAACAAAATGCCCTTCTTGGTGTGATTTATTTAGCTTTAATATTAGTGAATATAAATTTTTACGTTAAATGAAAGTAAGGGAGGTGATTACATATTATTAACTCTCTCAAACAACTATTGGAAATTTATTGTTGATTTTACATATATCCAAGTTAATGCGTAGAGATTAAAGTACTGTACCGTATAAAAAGACCTTGAACGGAACGATCTTACCAAGGACTGACTAACATCCTTCTGTTTGTGTACATGATCTGCTCAAGCCAGACAATGGTCGGAGCTCTGCCACGTGATGAGACACACAATGAAGGCGAGAAAGTAAACATTGATCATTGTTAGTGTAGCCTTGCCAGTCTCTCTCTCTCTCTCTCTATCTCTCTCCCAGCTTACTGTTTTGTAATGAGTATTGAAAGCTTGTTATTATCGAGGGTAAAAGTCACATTCACACTGTTCGATCTAGGTCACTCGCTACGCTTCGTTTCGTTTCCAGCTCTAAGCTGAATAGGCCCTCGTATTAATAGGACACAACCCCAACTTAACTCTTAATATTTGGGTCTATTAAGACTGGAGGATCATTAAGACTGAGATACATTAACACTAGGCACAACCCTAATAGTTAGAACAAGTCGAGGACCATTAGATTTGGGGCCCATTTCTTCAATAATACGTGTGAGGGGAAGGTGACATGTACACGAATGAGAGAGAGAGAGAGAGAGAGAGAGAGAGAGGTGTGGGTTCTCGCCGCAATATCTCCGTGGGCTCAGCTACATTATAACTGTAAAGACCCGACCAGCACACCCCTCAAGTGGCAGTGATATCAAGGCCACACTTCATTATTGCCCAAGTTTAAAGAAGAGCTGCTTTCAGGGGCCGCCCGGGTCTCCTAGTCAATACCTAACTATCCAGGATTTTTCTCGAGCTTCTTTAAAAGTGTTCCCAAGATAAATGTTACCACTATCACCCTCGACTTCCAAAACTCTCCAGCCCATGTTGTGGTATTTCTCAGTCTCTAGCACATTTCTTCTTCTCTCGTGGCACAGAGTTTACTAGTACGGCTCTATGTACTGTATAATATCTCTCTGTCCCATTTCATTCTTTATTTTGTCTTCAACTTAACGACATCTTGCCCTCTGCCCTTGAATAGTGACTTCTTTGAACAAGTTAACTTTCTTTTTTTTCATCTTGCAGTACCTCCCTTTACTTTCTCTTCATATCTAATGGTATTTATCCACAAAGGCTTCAAAGTAGTGAGGGAGAAGGGGTGTTACCTTGATATATATTCCGTTACTCTCTCTGCCACTCACATATACTTGTTCTTGTTGTTGTTATTCATTATTATCAAGGTCAGGCGGTGTTGTTTACATGAATTCTGTTATCACCAGATATTATTTATTTGTTCATGTTATTGTGAGTGTTTTTTTTTTTTTTTACTACACTTCTCAGTCAACGAGTCGGTGTTTCTTTTGTGTTTTATTTAAGGAAGTTCATTTACTGGTGCTATTAGTACTTTTGTGAGGTCATCCTCCCTGCAACAGTAAATTAATAAAACTTAAGAATAATATCATGTACAACAAATCATCTTCATTCTACAGTGTTTCTACCGAGAGAAAAAAACTAACTCCACAAACAGTCACACTTGGACAGCAACTCCTCCATCACACTCTGATTAATGAACAAATGTCAAAAAAATGACAGAATATGGCGAGAGGAATATTATGGTGGATCTAAACCTCGGTGTCCGTATATATATAAAAGACTTTGACTGGCAACCGTCACACTGCAACAATAGTTCTGATTGCTTTTGCATTATTCACCGGCTATGTAAATAGGGCAATGAATTTCATCAGATCTTTTATTTTTTATGTGCATGCTGTGTTTAAAAGCTCCAGCGTAATATATATTCATGTCACTGTAACTTGTTGCACGGATACACCCCACTATTTTTAAGTTAAAATATTTGTATGATTTCACCGCCGGAAACTAAAACCGTATTTAGAATTGCACCATCTGTCAGGGCTTGGAAAACAAATATCAATTACAAGTTGTGTGTTTAAGTATAATCAGTAAAAAAAAAGGTTTTCATATTGAATTATATGTTTTATTATATTTCTTTCTTATTCTTAGCTTAATAAGTAACGAAAGAATATTAAAGCTACATAGTGGAAGACTGCGGTGATTGGAATGGCTATCTACAATAAGATATATTAATTATAAGAAATGACCGAACCTAACCTGTGTCCACTCCCATACCCTATTACGTTTCTTTCAATAAATTCTTACCAAGGAGCC
This sequence comes from Homarus americanus, assembly GCF_018991925.1. Lineage (NCBI taxonomy): Eukaryota > Metazoa > Arthropoda > Malacostraca > Decapoda > Nephropidae > Homarus > Homarus americanus. The sequence goes on from NW_024712489.1 coordinate 412,656, forward strand.
ATCCCAGTCAAGCCGTTTTCCTTCAGCAAGCTTTACTATGCAGGCGGTGCAGTGGCGGAGTGGGTACAGTGCTCGCCTTATGGTGTAAGGGTCATTGGTTCTCTCCGGGACACCTCCAATCTACACTACCTACCTCCCAGTGTACCGGTTAAAGGTTAAGTCTTAAGTGTAGTAGCCGCATTGTCTCTAAAGGGCCATCTGGTCTACATAATCCTCTTTCACTATACAATACAGACATAATGGATGATGTTGTCATTCATAAGAAGCTTTAATAAAATAATTATCCAGGTGACAGTGGAGGAACACCTGAAGATAAGCCTCCCAGTTTTTTCACCTGATGATTAAACACCCTAACGTTACCTGGGGGAGTTTGGTTAGGCAATGTTAGATTACGTTGACATTAGAGTGTTTCATCTTAATGTGAAATAAGCTGAGGGGGTTAATGGACAGGTTATCCACAGTAGTCACACCTAAATACGGCTCATCAACATATTCCCAGTGTCTTAAAGGACCCAGTAGAAGAAGTACCTGAATCTAGAGAATAAATAAATAAAAAAAAAACTTGCCCTCAGAATGTCAATAGTTATTTTGATGTATAAAGAAAATTCCACCATTTAGAGAGGGGAGAGATAGAGGGGAGGATGAACGGGAGGGTGGCTACATTCCCCTCTTAATGACTTCGAGGGGAGACTCAAATGATGAAACACTCGAGCCAGACTTTAGAACAACTTTATAAAAAAAAATACAGCGGCATGCCTATAGTAAGTGTTTGGACTAGTTTGCATAATCTTATTTGCAGGGGTTTAAAAATATATGTGTTGTACTCTGTTACATGTGGTTGTGCAGTGTGAGGATGTGGTTGACTGAATTGGTGACCAATGCGCGCGCGCACACACACACACACACACACACACACACACACACACACACACACACACACACACACACACACACACACACACACACACACACACACGCACACACACACACACACACACACACGACCATGAGCATGTAATTTCCACCCCACCTGTGTACTGTATCGCTGTGTATGACACACTTCTATACACAGATTGGCCTCATTTACTTATGAATATTAATATATATTTGTATATATAAATAAAATTCTGAAAACACACATATGAACACAGGTCAAATATGTGTGTGTGTGTGTGTGTGTGTGTGTGCGTGTGTGTGTGTGTGTGTGTGCATCAGACGAACGTGTGCCACAAACACATACATCATGTTTACCTTCCGTGTGCATGGAGTGGCGGCAACCGTAATGTATTCACGAACTATTGAAAGTGTTCATTGTCCATTACACTTACAAAAGCCGCGTGAACACTTAAACCGTATAAGTTATTGTACAGGAACACGACAAACGGAGGTATAAGTCCCTGTATTACCGTACTATACTGCCATAAATATATAATTTCATAAGATAGATGCACGTGAATCACTGGTGTGTATATATACCTGAGTGTACGCCCAGAAAACATGCGTGTATACCTTTATCTTCTGAAAATTTGCATGTTAATATGTGCGCTTGGTGACCGTGTGTGTATTAAAGCAAACTGACCTTATGACTGTTTGTTCACGACACCTCACATTACTCCCAGGAAAAAACCCCATAAAGAAACAGGACCTTTATGACTCGGTGTACGTGCGAAGTCATGTGCACGTCTCATGCCACGTGCACACCCACCCAACGTACACACCCATGCCACGTGCAGGTACATGGGCAATGAGGAGGGGAGGAGGAGGAGGAGGAGGAGTTGGGGGAGGGGATATAGAGTAGGGGTAGAGGATAAGGCACCATCTGGCCCCACCATTGTGAGTGGCACGTGTCGCTCTTTCAAACCCCGGACACCCCACCACCCCATCCCTCACTCCTTCCCTCCCTTTCTCTCCCTCCCTCCCTTAACCCTCACCCTTCGCGGCACCCTTATTCACCCGTTCTCAAAAGCCCTCCTGCCTGTCTCCCTGTCTGTTCCCACCATACGCAAAAACACAGCTGGGGTGAACGCCCTAAAGAGTGAGGAAAGGGAAGAGTATACCGTAAGCGTAAGGGGTGTAACATATAGAGGTGGTGGTGGTAGTTGGGGGCATAGGGGACAAGGTATATATCGTAAGGGTTTGATGTACCGAAGTGGTGGTGATCGTTGGTGGTGTAAGGGGATGCATTTGTGTACGGGAAATGGTATACCAAGGTGCTGATGGTCGGTAAGGGAAACACATCGAGGTGGTAGTCAGTATGGAGTGGTGATGGGAACCGTATAGCGTAGGGGGAGGGACTTGTTGAGGTGGTTTGTCTAAGGCGAGGAATGAGAAGGGGTGGGATGGGATGGGATGGGATGGGATGGGATGGGATGGGATGGGAATGGGATGGGATGGGATGGGATGGGAAAGATGGGGGAGGTTGGGAGGGATGGGGGAATAGATATTTACCAGTGTAGTAATGTTATGCATATGTATGGTGAATGTTCCGGGAATATCAATTAATGTAGAGATAATATGGGGGATTGGTTCTGTAACAACTGTATTATGATGTGTGGAGAGAGACTATCATTACATAAGCCATCTGTCTTTGTCACAATAATAGGTCAGTGTGTGAGTGTGTCTTACTCATCAGAAGGTCAGGAAGGAATATTTATACACGTAATTATTATCAAGAAGTAGTAATAGTGCTCCCTGCCCCTCTCTCTCTCCACTCCCTCTCTCTCTCTCTCTCTCTCCTCTCTCTCTCTCTCTCTCTCTCCTCTCTCTCTCTCTCTCTCTCTCTCTCTCTTTATTGTCATTCTATCCAATAATGTTTTATTTTATATTTATTTAAGGTGTTAATTTTTTTAGCTTATTTTTTTTCTGTCTGTCTCTTAGTCCCTGTCCATGTATGTATGAAGTTAGATAGATATATAAATAGATAGAAAGACAGGTGGAATGAATTTCACACACACACACACACACACACACACACACGCACACACACACACACACACACACACACACACACACACAGAGAAAGCTTAAAAAATAAACAGAAAAAGAAAAAAATAATAATTAAATAACGAAATAGATTAAACATATTGTATAAAAGATCATTTCTCATATTTTGTTTTTTTACTTTCGTGTATCTTAACTTATTACAGGTTAAATAAACACACACGAGGCTGTTAAACTCCACCTTTGGTTAACACCCCCGGGGTATAGTCTCTGAGTGTAAGAAGGGCATTAAGAAAGGCAGGAGTGTGTGTGTGTGTGTGTGTGAGAGAGAGAGAGAGAGAGAGAGAGAGGTGTTGTAGGGTGGGTGGTGGTAAGAGGTGAAGACTACTAGTAAAAACTGCCGCCAGACCAACAGCTACACTTTCATCCCCGGCATTTTCACTTCCTGAGTAAATGGAGGCTTACAATGGCAGCTGCCGCTCTCCTTAAACCGGACTCTCCGTATTATCCAAACACTTGGTATATCTAGTTGAGGTTTTCTATATTTTTTTTTATATTTTCTGTGGTTAGCGCCACTTCCTTTTTGTTAATCCGGAAACTTCGTATTAGTCTAAAAGTTGAGATAATGTAACTTTGATAAACCGGAAACTCCGTATTATCCGAACACTCTGTGAGACGCAGTTGAGGCTATATTTGTTTTTCTGTTCTATGGTATGCCGCCATCTTTGTTTCACTAAATCGGACACTTTGTATTATTCTAACACCCCTGATATGGAATGTTTTGCTTAACCGGACACTACTTGAGGGTGTCCGATCTGGTGAATTCGAAGTTTTATTATTTATTCGACCATTTATTGTAAAGCCAATAACACCAACCTTTATTTTCACTTTATCTTTGAACACTCGCGCTAATAGGAGTCATTTTCCTTCACACGCACACACACACACACACACACACACACACACACACACACACACACACACACACACACATGATGGTGCTCATTAATTTAAGTACATCTGTATTTATAAAATCTTGTACCTGTTTATGTAATTATTTTTTGTAGAAGACAAGAGGATGAACGACGATGAGTGGTTGAAGAAGAGGATAATATAATGAAAAGATAAAAGAAATAGAGATGTAGGTTATTTCTGGGTAGGTGGAAGGTAGGAAAGGGGTACAGGTAGGGGAGGAAAGGGGTACAGGTGGGGAAGGAAAGGGGCACAGGTAGGAAAGGAAAGGGGTACAGGTAGTATAGGAAGGGAGGAAGAGGAGGAGGATATGGGAAGGGAGGGGTAGGAGAAGAAGAGTATGGGAAGGGTAAAGGAGGAGAAAGAGGATATGGGTAGGGAGGGGTTGGAGAAAGGGGGTTAAGGGTAGGGATGGGTTGGATAAGGAGGGTATGGCGAGGGGGTAAGGGGGATAGAGGGTGGCGATGGAGGGGATAGAGGGTGGTGGTGTAGGGAGAGAGAGAGAGGCATTTGAATAAGCCATTGTCCAGTATTATTGATAATTTCTTGTGCTCCTTATGGGGTGACCGTATGTGAGGCAGTGCGCGTGTGCATATGTTTATGGTCGTTCGTGTTTGTGACCGTGTTTACATATTTGTGTTTGTGATCGTGTGTTTGCATATGTGTTTGTGATAGCGTTGTGCAGGTGTATTTATGGTCGTGTTTATGGTCGTGTGTATGTGTTTATGGTCGTGTGTATGTGTTTATGGTCGTGTGTGTTTATGACCGAGTGTATGTGTTTATGGTCGTGTGTGTGTGTGTTTGAGATCATGTGTGTTTGCGAGTGTGATCACATGTGCGTATGTGACAGCATACTTTTGTTTGTTATTAAGTATATAGCTATGTTTGTGATCGAGTGTATATATTGGATCCTTTTTGAGTCTGCGTGTGTGTTTGTGTGCTTGTGATCGTGTGTGTCTATGATTGTTTGTATGTTTATGGGTGCTTGTGATTGTGTGATTGTGTATCTGTGTGTCTACCCTGCAGTATTGGGAACCTGGATGTTAATCTATTTACGGATCGTGTTCTGGGGTAATGGTTAGCCAGTGCAGTTGGCGAGTTGTCCGGTCTTCTCTGATTATTCCTTGACACTGGGTTATGCAACTCGTTAATTTAGGGTGTGGTTGTTGTGTTGGCGACAGCTTCTACACCTTAAACAAATTTACGCCTAGATGGTCATAGGGCCGGCCATCCTGGAACATGAGAGGCAACTAGTATATTACGTGTGTTTGTGATCATGTGTAAATGGTGTGTAGTCCTTTATAGGTTAGATGGGTGAAGTTAATTAGAATGGAACTTTTTACTTAAAACACGATGACACTTTCTCACTTAGGAAAACTATCGAGTGAATCACCTGAAGATTAGTCCCAAGAATTTCACCTAATGGTTATCTGGAGGGGCTAGGTTAGTGTAAGAGTTAAGGTGCGTAATTATCAGGTGAACCCTTAATAGTTTATTCACCTTTGCTTTAGGGACTTAAACACATTGCCTGTTCCACCGAGGCTTCGAACCACCGACACTGGCAAATGAGTCACTTTCATCCCTCGTTGATTTTGTAAACAAGTGTGCCATTGATGAAGACGTACAGGTGCTCATCAAACGGACCCAAGAATTGCTTGTTAAAGACAGGGGTCAATGTGTGTGTGTGTGTGTGTGTGTGTGTGTGTGTGTGTGTGTGTGTGTGTGTGTGTGTGTGTGTGTGAGCTAATTAGCGAATTGTCAAAGTAAATGTCCACCTTTACTGTATAGTCTTTTATGAGCAAATATTAATTCTTCTCTATTCCTGATTATTCTCTCGTTCTCTCTGTCTCTTCTTACAATAAAGTGAAGCTGACAAAGATAAAGATAAATATATGCAAACAAACACCATGTCCTGACACCTATCCTCGCGGGTATCCATGAGGGAGTTACTTACACCCGCACCGCATCTTCTTATCATCAGGAACGTCGTAACACCAGCACAAGTGAGACTCAGCACCTCTCCATCCCCCACTATCTTACACACCCTCCGCTGCCGTCGCTGGGCTTAACGCAACTGATAACGTTCCTGTCAAGTTTCCTCCGGATTTCCTCTCACATAGAAATTGCTGCTTGTGACACTGTTGATCGTCTCGACGTATCAGCAGCCCAAGAAGAAGACATAGATGCCATCCTCGCCCAGGTCGTCAACTATTACGAGTATCAGACTCACACCTTACATCAGGAGGCTTTTTTTTCACGAACACCGAACGATCCTTAAGCTCCAGGGTAACCGCATACTCACTACACCATTACGACGTATTTGCTGGTGACGCCAATCTCCGCCACATAAAGGCCTCAACAGATTGAGTATACGAGGTGGAGGCTGGGATATTGGCACTACTTGGGATACGTTGACAACCCCTGAGTTTGGCTGCGCTCGATGTAAACTTGTGAGCGCGTCAATTCCCACGCTCTTTCTCACTACATCCTGACATGTCCTGAAACCTCAGCCTACAACATCCCAGCAGGCACCACCACGACGTCCCTTTATGTTCAACTATCCGTCCTTCTATAAACAGGCCTGGCAATTGAAGTCCTTAGGCCACATAACACGTTTTGCTTTGACAGGATGGAGGTGTTTAGGGGTCCTACCTGTATACACTAAATCATAATTCCCTCTATACTTTGTAACTGTAATAAATGCCGCCCCCCCTACCGAGAACTTTCGCCCATATATAATTAAAGTCTAAGAAGGCAAGTATAAATTTCTCATGTTTTTCATTTGAGTGTCTGTAATGACCAGTGCATCGGCTTGTACAGGATATAGGAGCCTAATAAATGACAACCCGCTTCTGTCTCCCCTTCATTCAGCTCTTCTCCACCTCTTCCCTCTTAACTCCCTCTTTCACTCCCATTCTTACCCTTCCACATCTTACTAATACTACCACCTCTTACAGTTTTATCTTTTCTCTCCACTACTTATGATTACCAACACCACCTTCTTCTAACTCTTTCTCATTCTCTCTCTATCTCTATTCCACCGCCCTTTTCACCTCTCCACCAATTCTTCCCATCATTACCATTTCCTAATCGGATCTCTCTCTCTCTCTCTCTCTCTCTCTCTCTCTCTCTCTCTCTCTCTCTCACTATCTTTCTATCTTTCCTTTTCCTTCTCTTTTTCATTTTTACCCCCACCACCATCACCATCTATTAATTCTGTCTGTCTGTCTTTATTTCTCTCTGTCTCTCTTCCTCCTTCCTTTCACAATAGTCTTTTATCACCGACCACCACCATTATTCCCCTCTACCAACCACCACCAACCACCATTACCACCATCACCACTTGTACCACCACTACCACCAGCTTTTCCTCATAGTGTGATCCTGGAATAACCTCTCGCTGCCACCACCGCCGCAGCTTCGCCAGGCATAAGAGATCTTCTCTCCCACCCCCTAATCCACTCTATTACAGTTACCACCCTCCAGCACCTCACTCACCTGATCCTATCCACCGCCTCCTTGGGGACTTTCCCAATTTCTTCCCAGCTCAAAAATAGTGTTGGCACCTCCTTCAGGACGTTATCAAGAGCCCCTGGGCGTAAGATCCTCAAAGGTTCGTAGGATATTTACCTAAATTTACCTAAAGTAGAAATTCTGTTTAGTTTTAACGCCTGAGCAGTGGAGGAAATGTATCTAGCAACAACTGAGTCTTAGCACTAGTTTCAACGCCTGGCTATAAGGAAAAGAGAATATTATCTGGCTAAGTTACAGTCTCAGTGCAGGTTGAAGGCCATTTTTGTATCGTGGCTAAGACGGACCACGTGAACCCATTTTTACGTTGCCAGTTAGAAGGGCTAATTTAACGTACGAGCCTTTGGGAATTGGAAATAAAGCCTGGAACGCGAACATTTGCATCTTCCTTTACTTTAGGGGAAGTTTCCTCTCAAGTGACATTGTGGTTGCATAGTGTAGGTATTGTGAGTAGCGTTAGTAGTGTAGGTGCAGTAGGTATTGTAGGTCGTGAAGGTACAGTAATTAGTGTGTGTGTGTGTGTGTGTGTGTGTGTGTGTGTGTGTGTGTGTGTGTGTGTGTGTGTGTTTCAATCCTTCATAATAATGTTCGTGGCTCAAAAAAAATCTTTATAAATCAAATAATTATCCTGTAGTGTTAGTTTAAGGTGCTTGAACTACCAGGGTCATTAAGCTCTGTCCACAAGGTCTTACTCACATAAAACGACCACCACACAATATTCAGACACATCACAGGCACTATACATACAGTACACATCCAATACAAAGTTCATTGCTTGTGGACTGTTTGTACCAAGAACATTACGGAATAAATATGAAATAATGTTGATTTTTTATAGAGGTATTAACATAACGCATGAAAAAAATGCCTTTTAATTTAATTTTTATTATAGAGGCAATGAAGTTGACGCAATGAATGTCCTGTTGCCGGGAAACATTACATATACACGAGTACATAATTTTCTGAGCATGAAATTAGGATTATAATTTTGATAGAAGTATTTGGACATGTGTATATATACGTGTATGTGATCTATAATAATTCTACTTAATTTAAAAATATATATGTATAGAGAGTAAACGTTCGTATTTTTCAATAACTAAAAGTAACACAGATGATTCTATTTATATGAGCTAAAAAATGAGCTATTTAGAGAAGTACGTGTTTAAAGACTTTAGTTAGTTGTTTTAGCGGATTAATACATTATAATATAGAGGAATAAAAAAAAAACTATTAACGAAAACAATGATGAAAGATAATTATTAGAAAGTATAAGAGACTATAGAAGAAAGATTGACATTACAAGTGGAAATAGTAATGAAAACGAAGGATTTATAAGAAAAACAAAAGCAAAAACACACGACTCTAATCACACTTACGAAATAAACAAAAAGGTGTAAATCGGCATTTAAATTAAGGTAAAAAAACACAATAAAACACGTAACTCAGAAATCACACGAAAGATTAAAGAAAAACACAATTCCAAAATTATACTTACGAACACAAAACAAACAGCATACCACGCAACACAATAATTACTCTTACTACTAATAAAACACAAAACTTAATAATTACACGCACGAACGATTAAAAAAAACACATCACAACACTTAGAATATTTAATTGATAAAAAATAAAACACTCATAAATCACCAATTACAATTATGAATAACAGGGAAAAATAACACGGAGTAAATCACACTTTTGGACAATATAACAAAACACGTAACTGAAAAATCACGTTTTTGCCAGTTCCCATCCCTCCCACCCTTCACATCATCCCCATCTTTCTCTTCCCCCCAGCCCTTACCACCCCTTCCCTTTACACCAACTCCCCCTATTCCTCCATCCTCACCACCCCCATCCCTCCCTGCCCCCTCACCACCTCCCATCCTTCCCTCCCTTTACCCCCTACCACCTCTTCCACCCCTTCCTCCATCCTCATCCCTTACCATCCCTTTCACCCCCTCCCAACAATGCCCAGGGGAGAAACAAATTTCACCTGGCAAATAAAGAACTATAATGTATAACACACTCACGAGAGGACCCGTAAAAAAAAAAAGAGGATCTGAAAAACGATATGATCTCGTATTTCCGTGTTTTATTCCGACCAGCCAAATTAACAAGGGGCAATAGGTACCATCATAAAATTGCCGGTCTAAAGCCACGGTCATCTCTCATTCGGTGGGGAGATAGGAGAGATAGGGAGACGGAGAGATATAAAGATGGAGGAGAAGAGGGAGAGATATAAAAATGAAGTGTGGGAGAATGAGAGAAGGAGGAGAGAGAGAGAGAGAGAGAGAGAGAGAGAGAGAGAGAGAGAGAGAGAGAGAGAGAGACAGACAGACAAAAAAAAATAAGCTTCCTCTGACCTTGACCACATTAACATACGAGGACAATCATAACAATACCAACAGCATGACGGGTTGTTGAAGCCCCCCATCGAGTGACGGGTCATAAAAACGATCCCTAACCCCACCCCTAACCCGACTCTCTCTATCCTTCCCCTACTCCTATTTCTCCTCTCCTTTTCCCCTTACTCCTTTACCCTCTTTATCATCCTCACCTACTCCTCTACTTTACTTCTTTTCCATTTTTCCCTCACTTTGTCCCAACCCTTCTCCTTCCCTTCCTCTTCTTCCTACTCTCATTTCCTTCTTGTTTTTTTTAATCTCCTTTTTTTCTTCCTTCCTCTCCATCCCCGAGTCGCATCCTCTATTTTTACTCCTCCTTTCCCTCTCCTTCCCCATCCCTTTCATACCCTCTTATTAATTGTTTCCATTCCTTTCTTTATCTATTTCTTTACTCCTCTGTTTTTCTTCCCTTTTCCTCTACTTATTTTATTTTTCTTATTATTATGTCCCCCTTTCCTCCTATCGCCCCGAATTTTCCCTCTCTAAACCCCCCCCGTCAACCCAAGGCTAAGCTAGGTCACTCCTCATGGGACGGTGAACCACTTTCCCTATGAATACTGAACGGCATCCCAGCAAACCACCCCATCCCACCTTCCCTACCCACCCCCATCCTACGTATCCCATCCCATACCTACCTATTTCATCCCATCCTACCTCTCCCACTTTCATCCTACCCTTCCCACTCCATCCTGCCTATTCCAAGTATTCCATCCCACCTTCCTTACCCACCCCCATCCTACCTCTCTCACCCCATCCTACTTCTCCCACCCCATCCTGACTATTCTATCCCATCCTACCTATTCCTTACCACCATTCCTACCCACCCAACCCCACCTATCCCACGATCTCATATAAATAAAAAATTACTATATTCCTCAACATGTTTTTTTCTGTGATCTAATGAGTGGTACAAAATATTCATTACAAAACATCAGTATCCACTAGTTGTTCCACAGTCCAGGTTTAATTAAAAATTAAAGGCAAAATAATAGCTTCATCTCGCAATTGAAATTCTATAATGTTTTGCTCATCAGTAGAAGAGAAATGAAGAACAACTGACCGGCCGCTACATAACAACATTTACATAATATCAGAATTTTACGACTCTGGCTTAAAACATGGCAACACTATCTCAGAAACCGACTAATTAATTATGAACCCCTAAAAAATGACAAAGTTTTATATAAGTTGTTCCCTCAAGAGTGTAGATTATTGATTTTTTGTTAGTCGTTTTCGTTTACTTTTAATTAATATCGTTTTTGCCTCTCTGGGTATATTGGGAATTATTGGCTATTATACAGGTCAAATGCTCCAACCACGATAAGAAATATATCTGAAATATATCAAGTTTATTTCACGAATATTCTTATGTAGTCAAGGGTATAGTGAACTGTCCTTAGCTGGTGTTCATACAGGGTGATGCATAAGTCGCTTTACCGAGTACTGTGTATTGTTCTCGGTATGGCAATTAAATGCATCACCCTGTATTTTAACACACTTGAGGGTCCATACAGAATACTTCATCCTATCTTATTACTAACAATGATTTACCATCGTTAATAATTCACCATTACTATAATATTTACCCGCTTTACTTGTATACAAAGCAATATTATTTATACCAAGATTATGCATCATATAAGGAACAAATATTGATAAATTTAAGCATTATGGCTGTTTTTATAGTGTTGTATACCTATATCAGGCACTACAGTATATTTATTTAAATGACATACACGTTAATTATACACACATATCGAGATTAAAATACCAATGTACATGGAAATAAAACAAAACTTTAACTATGCAATTACATAAAAAGAGACAAAAAAAGACAAAACCCAAATGGCCAGGTCAGTTGTAAAGGTCAGGGTGTTTTACTGCTAAATTGCTCCGGCCGCATCACACACACACACACACATCCACACAATACTGCCATAAAACACTCCTACCCCACACCCACGCAACTGTCCTCCACACAGATCATGCCGCTAATACCATAGTCGATACACACCCGTCTCCCCCTCCCCCACCCCCACACACTCACTCTCCACGGTAGCACACACACACACACACACACTTATACTTCGTGCTGCTGTACTAAAAACGTTAAAACTACAAAAAAAAAAATACACTACAATATTAATGAAAAACTCGCTCCCTCCACCCTATTGAGTGAAAGTGAATCAATTAGTCTACCCAGCCTTAAGAAAACAACGTCAACGCCTTAAATAACATTAAAAAAAAAAGTAGGAGTCGAAACCAGCTTTACCGTCGACTCGTATATAGAAGAAACTATCGAGAGTTATTTTTCATTGACATAATATAAGTTTTCTCACTAAAGTTCAAAACAAAACAAAAATCTCTGCCATACTGAATATTTTATAAAAGACTTCACAACATAACTAGACATAACTAATAGATGAATAGTTTGCCACTAGACATAATAGACGGATAGTTCACAACAAGACATAACTAATAGACGGACAGTCCGCCACTAGACATAATAGACGGATAGTTTGCCACTAGACATAATAGACGGATAGTTCGCCACTTGACATAATAGACGGACAGTTCGCCACTAGACATAACGAACAAACATACAGACACTTGTACAGTATATTGACGCGACTAATTGTTTGCACTGTGCTGGGAATATAAAATAAAGTAGTGGATATTTGTAGACACTTTGTTGACATTTAGGTTTATAATAAGAGATTAAAAAAAAACATTGAAAAACTCAGAAGTAACTTAGTAACATATAATTAAGTCGAGATAACAATACAAATGTGAATGTGCAGTTGTCCAGGGGTCATCTAACCCGCGGATCGAGGTGAACCAGTACAAAAAAAAGTAGTGTGTGTGTGTGTGTGTGTGTGTGTCCTATACATATATTATTATGTACATAATTCATATTAGAACACATTAATAGTAGGATTCATTTGTGGACACTTTGTATATATGATTTATATATAATTTTCAACGTTGATATATGAACTTAAAAAAAAAATCATTGCTAAAGTATTTACTTCAACAAACACTATATACACTACTTAATGATAGAGAGCTTTTAGACATAAAAAATAATAACTCTGGTACTTAATAAAAAAAAATCCTTTAGACCAAGTCATCACCCCTAAGTAAAAACCCAATAGAGTCGTTTTTGCACCAGGATTTACGGTTCCTCTTAGTTTCGACTCACGTGTAAATGTAAACATCTTCCCCCATGATCAAACATCGTAGTGGGAACAAAGGTATTTACGGGTGTGTGGAGGGAGTTTGACACGAGGATGATGTGAGTTAGTGGTGTTAACCTGGAGTACTACAGACGCCACTATTAATGACCCTATGGCGCCGCCTTTACCTGTATATATTTGTGTATACAGTGAGTATGACGTAGACATAGTGGTGTAGGTGTAGGTGTCTCGACCGAGTGTTTTCCGGTGGACAGTAGTCGTTGAAGTAGTCACAGAAAATGGCTCTCTTGGGGTGCATCAACCTGACAAGAGTTGTTATAAATAGTCTACCTGAGGGCTAGTGACTCTAAAATAGTCTAGTGGCTCACCTTTGGAACTATCTTTATTAGCGTTATATCCTCAAATGGCTCTCTCAATACCCAGATAGATAAAGAGATAGATATATAGTCGAACATAAAAATACCCGAATGAACATCTAACGAGTTTATGGTAGTGCCGGATCCCATTTGATTAAACCAATTATCTGAGGAGGTGGGTAGTAAGGGCAGAGAACCATATACTCCAAGAGAAATACATTAACCTATAACTACTAATGATATAATGTGTTCTTGAATGTGAAATGTGAGAGAAAATATAAAATTCGAATATTTTAAACATTACCAACACTCATTTACTTATTTCATCTACATTGTTCTCGGTTACCCCAGAAGCGTTGAGCTAAATAGGAAGTATATCGGTGAAAAGCTCATCGAGGGGGGGGTATTTAGTCTACCTGTTTGTATCTACCACCGTTTACCTGGGCTTCAGTGTTAATTATCCCGTGATCATGATCGTTCTGTTACCTGCGGCTCTATCGAAATAAAATGTTCCTAAGTGTACATTTATGTTTTTTGTTTTCTTCAAGTCTTTAAAGTTTATTATCGAAGAACCTTTGACTCTGTGATCAAGACGGTGAGATTATCACGATTGTTAGTACAGGAAATGGCTACTGTGTTAATTCTATTACTCTACGGCGGGGCGGTTAAAGGTGATTGGATTTTACAGCTGAAACAATTGGACGGACAAAAACCTAAAATCCCGGGAGGCATCATCTACCAAATGGCTGCGCTGCTGTAAGGGAACTGCTACGAATTGATATTTACTCATACTCTCCAAAAAGTAACCACCACCTTCCAATAATGTTAAGTGGCAAAACCTAGTTCAGCAATTTGAGAGGATTTTAATGAGTAGCGGTCTTGCCAGTACTGTATATCGCTGTGTAAACATTCGGCTTCAAGAAAATATTCTTTTATAACTCTAAGGTATATAAATAAAAAAATTTTCGTATCCCTGACCATTACCAAGTACCAACATTATCGAATTTTGTCTAAGAAAGGTGTAATAAACGCACACACACATACACCTGTGCCTGTGTAACCAGCTGTGATGACACTTCAGCAGGTATAAAAAGCTCCGACTGGACATATGTGATAAGTGATGACATAAGTGTGTTAACCAGGATCCTAGAAGTGTGCTGGATACAATACTACGAATGTAAGTGAAAAGTATGAGAAAAGTGAAGCATCTTGTATATAAAGTGCGAATTACACTAAATCAAAAGGTGGAATATTAGTTACACAAAAAAAATGAAAAGCTGACTAAACTTAACCTTAAACAAACCTAAGTTAAACTTATCTAACATTATCTTAGTTAACGTAACATAACGCAACGTAACCTGACCTAATTCCGTATTGACTTTTTAGGTAAATTCATTCTTTCTCTTTGAATCAGCATTTTATGTGTTTACTTCTAGAATGATAGAAATTTACCAAAAATCAGCATCGAGAAGTTACTAGACGGGAGTAATTACAGAATTCACAACTTTTTGACCCCAGATCCTTAATCAGCGTGTAGTGGAAGGAACCCTGGGTGAATTTTTAGGCGAAAACACATTTTGTTTTCGAATTGGAAATTAACGTATTTAACCGCACTAACCCATCGGTCTTACCAGAAAATATCCCAACATATCGGCATAGAAAACTTACAGGAGGAGAGTAATTAGAATGTCAAGACGAATGGAACTGTTTCGAGTCATTTGGAAAAGTAAATACCAAAAGTATTATTATTATTATTTTTTACACCAGATCCGTCATCAAAGTGTTGTGGAGTATATATGTTGACACTGAACAAAACAGCCACTTTTTTCTTGGAATATGTCAGTTCCTCAGTGTTTTCACATTCTGCCAGTAAGGTTATACTCTGTGTCATATATTAGTGTCAAGCATTACCATCCATATACTGACACTATCTGGCACATACCCACAAACATGTAATTTCTCTAAATGTTTTCCAATGAATCTAATTCTCTTTTACCTTATATTATTATTCTAATTATGCTTTTGTTGTATTCATATTAGAGTAATAAGAAATACAATATAACGATATGTTTATTAGGTTGTCAACACCAGAGGTTCACACGGGAACATCACTGCTCACTTCCAACCCGTGAGCGACAACCGACCTAACCTGCTATAAAATCCATCTATTTCTCTCTTCTTTCTCATTCCACAAGACACATACAGTTCTTTTCAATTATCGTCGACATTTAATCATTATCAAAGATGGGAAGAGAGAAAAAAAAAATAAGACAATAAAAAAAATAATTTAACAATGATATTAACGCAATGGTGTTATTATATGTCGCATTAACCAAATAGTAAAATTAGTAGAAGAATTTGTGAATATCGCAAAACACACACACACACACACACACACACACACACACACACACACACACACACACACAAACGTATATATGTATCCCTATTATGATTATGTAAATATTTGTTTGTGTGTATGTGCAAATGTCTGCCAGCGTGTTTATATACAGTATCTATGTACTGTAGTTTGTATATGTATGTGTGTATGTTCCGCTGTCTATATATACACACACACACACTTATGTTTGTACTTGTTTACATGTTTTGTGTGCCCGTAAGAGCTGGGAGGAATATTTTTGTGTGTGTGTGTGTGTATGATTATTTTACGAGTGCTTGGACGTGTATGTTTAGTTACTGTGCTGTTTGTATTTAAGTATGCATGGTGGTAGTGTATGTATGTATATTAACGTATACTTATTTACTCATTTTTCTATGTATTCATATGTAAATAACAAATGATACATAAAATACATGGTCAAATAACGACATAGAGGTTTTACTGGAGCTATAAAACTTTATGTGGGTGAGAAGGGACGCAAGGTGAAAGGTGGAGAGGAGGGTGGGGTGAGATAGAGACGAGAGAGAGAGAGGAAGGAAAAGTGTTGTAGAAGGGGTCAAATAAGTGAGAGAGGAGGGAAAGAGGAATGTGAGGGAAGGGGAGGGAGTGTGTAAGGTGGGAGAAAGTGTGTAAGAGGGAAGGAGAGTGTAAGGAGAGGGAGGGGGAGTGTCCGTAGGTGCAGGAGGATGGAGGTAGATCATGGGAAAGGGGAGAGAGAGGGAGAGGAGAAGGGGAAGGGGGAAAAGGCATAAAGTAGGGAGCACCTTAGTTTAGCCAACCATTTAGATAGTAAGGTATAGCGGACCTCCTCAACGCCACCTTCCTTCCGCACTCTTACACACTTCCTGACCATCGTCCACCTCAGCGCCCTGACCACTGTTATCAACGTAACGCCCCAGAGCAGACCAGCGAGTGAGTGTTGTGATACATTTCCGGGAGGGACGGGAGAACGGTACGGCACATCGACACAATTGTTTATCAGTGTACTGTCTAAGATGCATTTTATATTTATTAGCAATACGATACACTTTCTTAGGGGTGGTTGGATAGTCGATGTCACGTTGAAAAGTATAGAAGCAGAAAGGCAGTTAGTATTGTGATTTATTTTCGCGGGGCGGGTGGGGGGGGTTAGTCTGAGGGCCGACATCATCAGGATGCACCTTAGGGTGAGTCAGTACTGATGTTAGGTTCTTGGTATGCGTTCCTCCGTCGCAATAAGCCGGGATCATCTCCAGCAATGCCAAACACGCCAATAAATGTTTAATTATAGGCCAAAATAAACAGGCTATGAACCATCTGACAATGGCAAGCCAGTAAAGCTATCAACGTGAGCCATTCAGGCGGCCAAGGAGGCACTATCGCCCTGAGGAATTCGCCACTTTTCAACGTAAGTAGTGCCAAACTAGCAATGAAGACGCGAATGGCAGTTTGGTGCAACCTTAAATGCTTACAGCCTACGGTGCTAACTGCATCCCGTATGAGTAGGTTGAGGATTTTCACAAAGGGTTCATGGGACGGTGGAGGCGAGATCTAGGATATATAAATTTTATGCAAACCTTCGTTAAGAAGATAAACCACTTAAACCACCCCGAGGGCAGCCTCCAGGAGCGCAGAAAACGGCAGCATCCGAAGGGCGGCTCCGGCAAATCTGGCAGCTCACCGCCGCCTTGGCAGTTTGGTGGGAGCAATAAAGATCATTTCCTGAGAGAGTCCCTCGTAAAGTTAAAACTTCACTTTGTGGTATCATAGCCTCTGAAGGTTTACTGCTGGTTTACTGGTGTGATTTTCGGGTGTTTTCTGGCTTGCTTGTTCATCGAGGCAGTGGTGTGAGCTGAGGGTTATCGTGGCAGGTGTCCGGGTGGTAGTGTTCATCTTCTCTCCGAGTTCCCACGTTGTAAACCCCACGAATTTATTTTTCACTCTTTACCTGAAATTCTTTATACACTTTAATTCGGCTCAATATTATTATTTTTTTCTATTCTAATATCGACAAACTTTAAGAGGAAAATTATATAGTCATAAGCTGATTAATTCCCGGCCCTGTGCTGTCTGGTTCAGGGCTTGGTGGGTAATCGACACAGATAAATATATAAAATGTTCATAATATACTCATAAGCTCGGTTATCTGTTTTGATATGTAAGGCAGTCACCAGGGGGAGGGAGTTAGTTATCTCGTTTATGACAAAATCACATTATAATATCGTCTAATCTGTGTAGTTCAGTCAAAGTCTATGGCAGTGTTTACCTCCACGCCGGACACAAATACATACATGTGACAGGAGATGAAGTCTTTACAAGTCACAAGTCTGAGAAATTATTATGGACCGGTGAACATAAGAGAAATTGTCAGGATGTCTTCAAGGACACCTAGCGCGGTAGACTATGTCGGAATTGTCAGTTTCTGTCACGTAAGAGTCAGTAGCGGTCACCCACACAGATACAAGACCAAACGGTACTTAATTTCACTGAATAAGAAGCTGGTGTGTCTTTTACTGTGGTGAAGACCCAGAGAGATCTATCACTTTTAATTCTGAAATATTGATGACCAGAGTTTGTACTAACCTAGACGACTCGCTTAGGGGAAGTAATAAAACCTACTATCAACACCTTCCCGTACATGCCGCCACAGTATTTTGTCCTTCCCTTCCCGTTGACCTCTTTCCAAACTTCCTAATTTCATTTACCCATTTGGTACTTGGTCTTGTTCTGGTTCTTTAATTACCTCCTGAGAATCCTGCCGAGGATCTAACTTCACTGTCGATTTATCCTGTAATTTTATCCCTTTTTTGTCAAATAATATTCTTAAGTAATTGTTACTATTATTAACAATTACCAGAATTATCTCCTGAAGATTAGGCACCACAGCTTATTACACCAAATTAGTAAACACCTCTATACCTTCCTCTCTCTCACCCTTCTACCACCTCTCCCTCACCTCTCCCTTATCCCTTCCTCACCTCCCCCTCACCTCTCCCATCTTCACTAATCCCACCCTACAAATTTCATCATAATCGGCCCATTAACTTGTGGAGTTGTTAAATTTAATGAACTAAACATCGACACGATTCTTTAATATTCTTAAGTTATATTTTCCCTCAGTTCTTCCTAACCAGCCTTAAGAGGAACCATCAAACTCCCTCACTGAAACTGGGACCAAAATATTGATTCTTGAAGGTGGGTTAGGATATTTTTTTTTGAAGGGGGGAGGTGTGGGGTGGGGGGGGTTAACCTGAAGATTAGACATCCCCCCTATTTTAGTGCCTATTTCATCCTAAGATTAACCTAACCTAACCTAACCTAATGAATGAACAAACTGACTTGCAGATAGGCTTCACAGTGTAAGATAACAACAATAGTAATAATGATAATAATAACAATAATGAAAACAATAAGAATAGATGAACAACAATAACAACGCCAATAATAATAATAATAATAATAATAATAATAATAATAATAATAATAATAATAATAATAATAATAATAATAATAATAATAACAATAATAATAATAATAATAATAAAACTCTAGAGAATATCGAGTTAAATATCTCAGTTTGGGTGTGATGTCATAACCAAGGGGGATTACCTGGCTCGTAGATGCTATACAATTGCTGACCTATAAATAAAGGTCAGGGTAATTGTACTGTGAATAATACAGAGAAAACAGATGCTGCCATTAGTGGGGCCGAGTTTGAAATGAACTTTTACAGAAGGTATTTGGCCTCATAACGTCACGGATCCTTTATGACGTAGAACTCTGACGTCACGCACTCACATCCATGACGTAATGTATGAATATAGTCTTGACGGTAGACGCACTTTAATGACGACACACAAACCTTTAATGTCACGTGTCTCTCTCTGACGTGTTTATGACGTAACCCGTCTCTGATGTAATGTTTATCTATGAGGTCACAGATTCCTACTATGTAAGTTATTTGTTACTTTTATCATTAGTAGTAGTATCATCATCATCATCATTATTGCTCTGCCCCCAATTGAGAGTTATGGAAGTGATTTCGGTACTGTCTGTTTGTCTCTCTCTCTCTCTGTCCACAAAATAATGGTTGAACGGGTTTGCGGATTTACACTATATATGTAAGTTTGATCACCATGTAATAAGTTCCCAATGGTACAAACAGCCTTACAATTAACCATGGTGACGGTTCTCGCCATGATAACAGAGGACTATTCCTGTGTTAAAGAAAACGGTGATATAAGACAGTTCCCCAACGGTGACTAAATTAATCTACAGTAAAAGCGTCAGTAGCGGGCAGGATTTGAGTCCATTTAGATGAAATTTATTTGTTGTCATTGTTATAGATATAAATGATTTTGTTATTCTTATACTTAATGTTGGTGTCATTATTATCATTGTTATTATTGTATATTACTACTATTCTTTTTTATTCATCCTTGGAAAATACTTCCCTCCACTTTCTCTTATTTCATAGAGGCCTAAATTTTTATTGATAAGGTCAAACTATGACTTATATAACTATACTATAAGACGCTTTTCTCACCCAAAATACTGGTTATACATTAAATTGGCTAGTCTTAGCAGTTTAACCTAACCTAACTGCAGTATTGCGATTGAGGCCGGTTTGACCCGTCACCCATACTATTCAAAGTAATTTTCCTGATGAAGAGTGCTCAAAAATATGTATATCTGTCTGTGTGAGTGTTACTACCTGCACACAACATAACACAGTGAGGGAGGGCTGCCTAACCTTGTACCCGGCCGTTGGCTGTATCGTCCAAAGGTCAAAGATGAAAGTCACCGCCTCATTTAGTCATAAGGACTGTAGGCGTTGACAGAAACATTAACACTAGTGGTAATATTTCAAAGGAGTTCTCAGTCATAATTATCTTATCTCGCCATGATTATGTTATCTCGCCATGATTATCTTATCTCGCCATGATTATGTTATCTCGCCATGATTATCTTATCTCGCCATGATTATCTTATCTCGCCATGATTATGTTATCTCGCCATGATTATCTTATCTCGCCATGATTATGTTATCTCGCCATGATTATGTTATCTCGCCATGATTATCTTATCTCGCCATGATTATCTTATCTCGCCATGATTATCTTATCTAGTCATGATTATGTTATTTCGTCATGATTATCTTGTTTTAATTATCCTATACTGTAGGATATAAACCATCCTGCATTGAAGACTCGGGTGTTTGAATCTTGCCAAAACTAAGTGTCTTGGAGAGTCGGAGCTTCAAATGGACTGCTAGCAAATCTGGTCTATGTCTTGCTCTATTTTTTGAACACATGACGTCAGAGGTCAAGTTCAGGGCTGAGTATTAAGGACTGGGCACAAAGCCCTTCAGGCACTTGCGTCCTTAATGCACGAGTCACGAAGGCTAGCATGAACTCCACAAGCTTCCCTGTTGTGTGCTGGAAACGCTTTTGCGCTTCGCCTTGCACAGGGTGCAAGGGGGTGCCCAATAAACTAGCCCCCTCGCGGGGCAAATCTGAAATCTGAGCAACAGTCGACTGTAGTGTACATCTGGGCTGTGTTGCCAAACTACATATAATTTCTACCTTCACGTGGCAGTTGTTGAGGGCACAGTGTGAGTAAGACGAGTTAGAGGTGGTTCACACTTGATATTAAGAGCTTTAGTATATCCAGACAGAAAAATACCAGAAATTAGCACCGATAAATTATATGAGGGAAGTAATTAGGGTTGCAAGACATATGAATTTTTCCAATAGTCATTAGGAAAAGTAATTACCTATTTTGACCCTTTTGACCCCAGATACCTCAACAGCGCGTCAAGTTGTACCTATACAGTAATGAGATTTTAAGAAAATATTTTTTTTTTCAAATGTTGGCCGAAAACACTTTCTCCTGGAATTGTAAATTAACGTGTTTAACCACCTGGGACGTAGTGTGTATTTTTTCTTGTCTATTTCAACGTCTTAATGATTAACAAAAGCGGTTTGTCAAGCCATGTAATAATAATTTTAATAATAATAATAATAATAATAATAATAATAATAATAATAAAATAAAAATAATGTAGCGTAGTTACATGTAAAAAAAAAATATATATATATATATATAATATATATATATATATTTATATATATATATAAATAAATAAATAAATAAATAAATAAATATATATATATATATATATTTCTCTGACAACAATATATTCTGGACTGTGGTGCCTAAACAGGAAATAGCTTTGTCTAGGTTCTTGTTATTACCAGGTGAGACGCCCAACCTTGGACCGCTGCGGGTTTAATGGCCGGAATGTCCAACAGTTCGTAACTTTACACGTGGTTAACCCTCAACACTCCCTCCACGCACAGCCATGGTTTGATTAGATCCATGAAGCATCATAGTGAGGCTGCAGACTGCAGTCGTCATGCACCTTTATTTATTTCTCACAAAAACAATTAAATGACAAATCGCAGGTTCAGCCTGACAGACTGGTGGGAGAGTTAACTTTATACACTGTATGGGGTCGGGTTTTTCGGTAAAGATTAAGGCGAGAGAACTGGGTTTATAAAATACAATGATGAGCTTTTCACGGGTTTCATGTGACAGTAAATGGTGCCCCTTCCCTCCCTCTCTTCACACCACAGCGCCAGCAACGAGGAATACTGACAATGTTATTTGCACATAAACTGGGGAGAACAACACAGTCAAACTAACCTGAGGTACTTCACCCCTCTACACCCGCCCGGGAGTGACGTCCACCGCTACCAGATCACGTCTTTGTGTGGTTCTTCATAATTCTGATATTACACCAGTTGTTGCTGTAGCTCAAAAAATGTGGTGGCACACATGTATAATAATAATAATAATAATAATAATAATAATAATAATAATAATGATGATGGTAGTAACGATGAT
Source organism: Homarus americanus (assembly GCF_018991925.1). Taxonomy (NCBI): domain Eukaryota; kingdom Metazoa; phylum Arthropoda; class Malacostraca; order Decapoda; family Nephropidae; genus Homarus; species Homarus americanus. Next base: position 435,355 of record NW_024712489.1, read on the forward strand.
AACGACGATGATATTAATAAAACACAGATAAAATACATACAATATAAAAGTAAGAACATTTACTAAAACTTCACTCATACAAACAAGCAAATAAAATTTACCCCAAATATCGCGATTTAATACAATACGATTCCACAAATTTGAAGTTGATTACACTCAGTACAGTATATTTTAACTTGAGCGAGCTGGTTACTTTGTGGTATAAAAAAAGGTGTTAACTTGTGGCTGTACAGAATCTATTACCCGAGGGAAATAATAATCAATATCTATTCTCAATTCTGTTTTTTTTTTAGGACATGTTTTTAAAGCAGCAATTACTGGGATAAGTATCACATCTCATTATATTAAATGTGTAAGTTAGCTGGGGAACGCTTTCTACCCCTCTTCTTGTGCTGTTGCTCCTCCTCCTTGTTTTACTCACACACACACACACACACACACACACATACACACACACACACACACACACACACACACACACACACACACACGAGACGATGGATATACAAAGGAGAGAGATAAACAGGATAAGACACAGGACCTAAAGTATACAGTAAGATAATATCAACACCACCAACCCACTAGAGTCTTTACTATGGTTTAGATCAGCTGATTTTTGTTTACAGTCACCATATGTTCAGATCCTTATTATTTGTTTGTTAATTTCTCTTCTGTATGTCTAATAGTTTTCTCTGATATCTTGAAACTTTCTTTTGTTTTCTATAATTTTTTTTATCATCGGTTTATTAATTTTTGTTTTACTAGTATTATTACTTTACTTGATCGGTTTAACAGAGAAAACAAGACAAATTATTTCTCTTTACTGTTTTTTTAGATATTATTTTACCGTTAATATTTTCATCTCATGACTGTCATCAATGAATGATCTCTGGGGCCTGTTGAACGCTGCGGGAAGATGAGGCTAAAAACTTTATGGTTCACACTTTCATCACACTGTGCACTCAACCAGAGAACTTGAGGTTTTTCTTTGCGGTAGGAAGGCACTGCCCCGTGTCACCCACAAGCACCGCCGCAGGAGAGCACTTGACTCCTGTTGTTTACCTGCTGTTTAAGATCACCTCATGTGTGTTTACTGTCAACACTATAAAGACAGTCCTGTTTTTCATTAGTATGTGTTTAAATCACCTGGTCGTGTTTGCTGTCATCACTGAAAGAGTTCTAAAATCTCAGTGTACGACGTGTTTGAATCAGCTGATGTGTGTTGATTATCATCGAGGGAGAAAGTCTTCATGCATTACGCTCTAGTACGTGTATAGATCACATGATTTGTGTTGACAGTCACCATATGTTCGAATCAACAGATTTGCGCTTGCAATTATCAGCCGTTTAAGTCAGTTGATTCGTGTTTACAGTTACCATTTACTTAGCATGGCTGATTTACGTTTACGGTTGACTAGGGAGATCGACAGACTCGTATTTACAGTCCCTTCGGGAAATCAGCTGATTTGTGTTTACAGTCGCCACTGGCGGGGATCAGTTAATTTGATTTTACAGCCTCCTCGGGGAATACGTTCAACTGTGTTTGAAATATCCACCTTTTTTAGTCCACCTGGTGTTCATTTACAGTAACTATTCATGTTTAATATTATCTAGGTGCCTCAGCGGCTTAGCACTAGACAGGAATTCTGAAAGCAGTAACGATATGGCGAGACCAAGTGAGCTGTGTTGTCACTCACTGTTTCAGGAACACAGGAGTTTGATATCTGTTAAGTCATCAATGAATGTGATCAACTGATGTCTGTATACAGTCACCGTTACATTGTTTTGGGGTCAGCTGGTTAAAATACTAGAACATTATAATTGTATTCTTATAAATTTCCTTCATTTTTAGTTTTTACAATTTCACATTTAAAATTACTTTACTTATTCACTCAAATATAGTCTTATATATCCGGTTTATTTATTTATACGTTGATACTCTTATTTATTTAAAGTACTGTAGTCCGATAATCTCTTAATATACACTCTGACAATCTTATTTATTAATTCGTACTTTGATAAGCCCATATATATTCACTTATCTATTTATATACCAATACATATATAACCTGGGCGCGAGGAACACACTTACCAAACTCTGCTCAAAGGTAGTAAGAATATAACCTACTTAAATAGCGAAATAACACAGAATCTATGTTTTGTTTTGTTTTGTGTTTAGAAATATAACATCAACAAGACAAAGATAACTGTACACCTAAAACAGCTGTTACGGAAGTGCGGTTTTTCATGTACACTTTAACATCCTCGTCATTTGTCAGGTTTTGTGGCCACTTAGTCTAGTCAGTCGGTCAGTGTTGATAAGAAGAGTGGAAAAAAGACGCTTAAATGGGGATAAATAAAGAAATAGAACACAAAAAAAATATTAGGAACTACAACACCCCCCACCCCCTCCCCCCCTTTTGGTCCATTTTCTCCTCACTTACGGTGCTGTCACGAGTAAACGTTTCGACAATCTCTCCCTGACGCAACATATCAGATCGTAAGTGAAAACCTCACACACACACACAAAAAAACGTATCTTAATCACGAGAAAGAGCTTTGAAAATCCCTCCTCCTCCCACTATCGTAGCACATTTAATCGTAAGCGTAAAAAAAAATTATTCCCGAGGTGTCCGTAATGAATCTTTCCCTCGTGATCATAAGTAGCGAACAAATATCACATGAAGATTAGCCCCGTTAGTACCTTATGATTAACCAACCTAACCTAACTCCACCAGGTAGTGTTAGGGTGTTTAATCTTGGAGAATCAGTTCCCAAGTGAATCCCTATCCGATAAAAAGCGTCAAATAGGAATCTTTATTTTACGACGCCACAACACCCAAGCGTAAAATGGCGTAAATGACAAGAGAAAAATGATGATGCAAAATTTACTAGGACATATCATGAAACAAAAATTTTTTTATTGAAGTGTGTTAAAGACTCATCTCTCATCAATTATTTACTTTTTCGATTCTTGTTTTACAGTGCGTTCAAAATTAGATTGAGTCAAAATAAAAATGCGATGAAATTGAACCCATGGAAAATTGCACTCGCGAAATTAGATCTATTGTGGAAGTAAAAGAAATAAAAGATAAAAAAAATAATAATTAAGGACAGAAATGGTGAAATTCATTTGTGTTTTGTCAATTATTAGTATTTAATTTTTCCTCTTACTTTTATCTTCTTCATCCTTCTCTCTCTCTCTCTCTCCACGGACCACGAAATTTTTTCCTCATTAATTTCTGCCGAAAAATAGCTATCATGAAACCCCCACGAGAGTAAATTAGTTTCATTACCACAAGTCGGGTGACGGGTTACAGGTAGGATTCTGACGGGTGTGCATGGAGTTATTTATTACTATTATCTAGCTCATTAATGCTTTATCTACCTGTTTATGAGTGATTTAGGTATATATTATCTTGTTAGTTTCCATTTATGTTAAGTTAATTAAAAGTAAATCTAGTCTTATTCCGTTTAATGGGTTTTTCATTTAGTTGTCCACGAGTGATTTGGTATTCGTATATTCTTATCTTTATTATCTCTTCTGGTTTGACGCTGCGGTTGTGCATTTAAGGAGAAATTTAGATAACTTCTGCAGTATTTATCTCGCTTCCTGGTTTCTTTATCTATCGAGTGTTTTAGTTAATTAATTAGAGTTATTTGGAAATTTTATGTTGCTCTCTCTCTCTCTCTCTCTCTAGGTATTTATAAACGATTTAATGGTCGTACTTAATTGCTATGACTCACGCTGGCAGGGGATTCGTGAGTTATCAGTGAGGTCTGAATATAACATCGTTCGCAGTTTAACTAAAAGACGGATAGAAAGTTACAGTGTTAAATTTTGTTAGCTATATATTTACTAAGACTACTAATGTCATATATTTGAGGGATGAAAATATCAAAGGTCAAAGGTCATATCGTTGATAATTGAGGTACAATCCTCCGGGTTAAACATTTAAAAGTCATTAGTCACTCTTTAGCTCGTTATTTCTTAGAGCCTGTTGTTATTTAGCTCAATATACCCCCATTAAGTTGTCTTCCAGCGCGCGCGTGTGTGTGTGTGTGTGTGTGTGTGTGTGTGTGAATGTTCCTGTTACTACGTGTTTATTTATCAATCACTCTACGGCGCTAATATAGACATATCTACAGCACCTAGGCATCCCTCGGTAATGGGGGGTCACCAGCAGCGGACGACCCCGTGAGTGATCCCGTAAATAGCAGGCCTGGTGGAGCGACTTTTGTTTACATGCAAGCTTCACCACCACGCCGCTAGACACACGTAAACAATCAGTTGCCGCTCTCAATATTTAAGCTGGGAGGGAAGTTTCTCCTCCGAGTTCAGTACGGGATAAGGTCACCTGTTGCTATATAATTTACTTGGAGGATGAAGATTACATTTTCTTTTATTAAATAGATACCTACGTTTCTTTGTGTATCAATCATGCATATACGCAAATACAAACATGTTCGAACACATACTCACACGGAAGAACACCTACACGAAAAGTCACAAAACCCACACAAATACGACTTTTAATTATCAGAGGAATGTTATTAATTATTAAATACGAGTTTTTCTCCGGGTCACCAGATGTTTATAGACATGTAAATGGCTCTACCAGTCACATGTCACGGCAGATTAATTAATATTATTTTTTGGGGGGACAGAGACACCGACAAAACCTGTGCTGTGGACGTTTTAGGTTACTAGTGTGTTTATTCGTTGCTTTTAGTGGAGCGAACCCACCTTACTGATGTTCACATAAAAAAATAACCTTACCTTACCTTGCCCTATTGACAAAGCGACCACACACACACCCAGGATCACCATAACCAACAGCAAACAGCACCATCACTATAACCACTATCACCATCACCACAACAGATCTAACTCTCAGATATCTGATTATTTGGTCGGTTAAGTTGATGTTATAAAGTATTAATGCGTCTCAATAACTAAAGTATTTAAGCTCGTTGTTCTAGGTTAGTAAATACACTCGTCATTAAGTCTAAGGAAATAAAGATAAATGCGTTATAAAGTATTAGTACAACTTGTGCTACTTTTTGACTTAAAACTGAGTGTAGAGTAGAGCATTATTAAACCTCCTCAGGGCCAGTGTTCAGCCTCCTGGGTGCTGTACCAGACCTGCGCACGACGCTCAATTGATTCCCACAATGGCGCTGCTGTGTCTGGCAACGTGTTAACTAATCTTCCTCGACTTTTCGGGGATATTCTTCACGAGCTACAAAGTGTAATTCATCCTGGAATGAAGGAGACAAAATGCAGACTAGAGCTGTGACGAAATTGGATGTTTAATGACATTACCGAGCAATATCCTTCGTTTATGAGACGCCATGAGTACAGGGAAGTGGTGAAGCCTCCTCCCCCTGCATGTTGATGACGCTCTTAGTTTTGTTACTCCATGATTATCTTTCCTATTGTCTCTCTATCTTTCAATATATATATATATATATATATATATATATATATATATATATATATATATATATATATATATATATATATATATATATATATATATATTACATTTTTTAAAGAGGAAAGATAGAAAAAGAATCAAGGAGGTAAGCAACCATAGATCAAAGTGTAAAAGCAATTCTTTACGTTAAAGTTAAAATATTGTAAAGTGTGTGATAACCAGACGAGGACGAGCAAGTTACTTGTATGTGTGAAAGCAAGTTGTGATCTAGCGCAAGGCAGTACAGGATCTCCCCGTACTGTGGTGGAGAGTTTGGCCCGGCAGAAGCATGTTCATATACGCATTATAAGGAAACTCTTTGGCTACGGGAAACATGAGTAGCGTGTTACCGAGCACACCTGCTGCCGTGATTTTGACCATACAGAGGCTGGAATTTGGTCTAATGAAACAAAAGCGCATTTATATAATGTCGTAGTAAAAAGTCCCGTCAATAGTCCAACCTGAGACTCATGAACCTGTGAATCCGAGACATCACACACTATTGGGTCCATGTGATGTCTCGGATGAGTCTCAAGGTTCATGGATGAGATGGAAGACTGACAAGATCGTTTTCCCTGACCACTTCAAAGATATTTAATCATAACATAGCCTGTATCAATCACATTAACTTACGCCAATGTTAATGTCACGTAACATTTGTGTGCACTTTATAATACGGTGATCACAAGCAGTTTTGAAATGTTAAAAAGATAACGTGAAGTTTGGCATCCCAGCTTATTTTACCCAAATACTAACCAAACTCTACCTGGGGGGTTGGGTTAGGTTAGGTTAGCGTTCGGTGGTTAACTATAGCATCAACAACTTATAACTCTCAGGTAAAAATTTTATTAACTTGGGATTAAAATATGATGGGTTCTATTGGGCACACGAAGACTCTCGACCCCACAGGTGACATCAGACACCTGGAGTACAGCGACACGCATACTCAATGACCTGGAGGTGTCGAGTGTGATCAGGTGGACAGACAAGGTGTTTATGAGCGTTGTTAGGATGGGGAAGACTGATGCTAGGAGTGTGAGGAGGAGGTGAGGAAAACAGGGAGAGAGGAGTGGTACGGGGTGGAGGAGGGGGAGAGAAGAATGGAAGGGTCGTAGGGAGGAAGGAGAAGGGGTGAAAGGAGGAGGAAGGGGAGAGAAGAGGAAGGGTGTAAAGAGGAGGGGGAGAAAGAGAGGGATTGTAAGCAGAAGGAGGAGAGATGATGGGGAGGGGTGTAAAGAGGAGGAGTGGGAGAGGAAGGGCTTGGGGTATGGAGAGAAGGAAGGAGGAGGGGAAGGAGAGAGGTAAGAGGGAACGGGATAGAAAGGGGGGAATTGAGGGAGATTGTGAGAGAAGAGGGAGAGGGTACGGGAAGGGGGAAAAACAATAAAGAGGGGAGAGGGTAGTAGGGAGGGGAGAGTGATGGGATAGGGGTGAAGATAGAAGAAGGGGAAGAGAAGGCGGGAGAGAAAGGGAATAATGAGATCGTGGTAAAGGAAGAGGAGACTAAAAGGACATAGAGAGAGATAAAAAATGAGGTGTGAAGGGGAGTGAGAAAAAAGGTGGGAGTGTTGAAAGGGTGACAGAAAAGGTGAAAAGTAGAAAAGAGTGTTTGGCGGCACACGCAGAACGGGACCAGTGCGAGGAGGAAAAAAACAATAAAGAAGAGAAAAAAGGGGGAAAAAGGAATAATATGAATGAGAGAAGACATGAGATGACTACAAATGTGTATAATTACAGTAAATGTACGAAACTAGAACACTGTATAAAGCTCTGAAAATCCGGGTCAAGTTTTGCAATCGCTCTTACCTCCCCCCTTCACTTATATAAATACATGTATAGGATCAGAAACAGCATTTAATCCAACTTATGTGTAAATTTCGGTATCGAGATCCATGTCCGCCATGCTGACTGATAACATGGTACTTCTTTCAAAAAAACAAAGCGAACCAACCACACTCAATTTAACATTTCTTCTGTGTTATTTGTAGAGAAAAACTTCAACTAATAGGATAAAATCGACTGGGATTCTTATCTCTAATATCTCTGTGGAGAATCGAGCTCAGTGAGGTTTAGCAGTGATCAGACCTAGTTATAGATAATCGGGTTATGACCGGAGCAGGACGCAGATTAATTCTCACCGTAGACTGATATACGTACCGTGGCTAAGTAACTTATTTACTTCAGCGGTGGTTGTGATGAGAAGTAAAAGGTAATATTATTGTGTTAAAGGTATAAGTAAATATTTTTATAATGGTTAAATATTATGTTCAGGAATGACTAAATTAGCCAGGGATTACAGCTCAAGGGATTATTATATATTTTATCTTGAAGCTCTCGTGGTTAGATTACATTGGATTACATTGGATGAGGTGAGCTGAGGTGTGTCCCAAGGAATGATACAACAAAGTCTATGATAACATTTGTTTTCCTTGTGGTGCCGTGTGAGTTGACCCCTGAAATTTACCCATAAGTTGTTTTTATTTCATTGAGACGTTCATCAACTAAACTCCAAGGGGCTTGAGGAGCTCACCAGAGCACACAGTCCCGGCAGAGGTCTCTCAGAAGAATGTGACCTTCTCGGTGACCTTTAACCGCTGTTGACCAAAAAAAGTCGATTGGCTATGAATATTTCGTAAATCGGATTAATTACTGTGGATATTAAGGGAGGCGCCTACCATTGATAGGAAGGATACAGTCAGCAAACTTTGGCAATTCTTTTAATTCAATGATTTAAAAGGTTTGACCCCAGCGTATGACCTTCGATGACCCACGACCATTTTGAACGTAACTTTGAAGAAGGGAATTATTCATGGAAGATATGTATAAAGTTTCAACAAGATCCAGCCAGAAGCGTCGAAGAAGACGTCGCCTACATAAAAAAGTAAACGACCACGTGACGATGACAGCTGCAGGAGGCTTTGAACCTTGAGGACGTGAGAGTTAATAATGTACAGCAGGCAGTAAGGTAACACACTACTTAACAAAGAGCAATTTTTATCTGAATATCACAAAGGCTTTCTTCCTGTGCTTTTTTTTTTTTTAACTCTGTTCCGGGCATCAGAGTTTGTTGAAAAGACTTAAAATGATAGAATTAGTCTCCAAATTACAGAGAGCGAGACACAGAAGCTTGTATTTTCAGAGGCAACAGACAGAAATGAAATCAGTAGGTGGGAGGACTTTGTAGCGCGGTCATGTAATATTTATATATGCAATAATACCATCAGAGAAAAATATTCCTGACATGACAGAGACGAGAGAAAAAAGACCAATCCCTTGAAAATTATATGACGTCGCCTGACACACCTGATAGATGACTCACAGCCCAAAGTTCACAGAGGTGGTGAGGCGAGGAAACAAAACAACCGAGAGAAAAATACTAAACTGTAAATAGATTATGGTTCAGAAAATGTGTAATGCAGGTAGAGCACTTTCTCTCTGTCTGTCTGTCTGTCTAAGAGTCCTTATATCCGTCTGTTTGTCTCAGATTTTTCCTTTCTACCTGTCTCTACCTTCTGTCTGTCTGTTTTCTCTGCTCTTTCTTTCAGTATTTAAAGTTTGTTCGTCCTTCATTTCTCTCTTTCTCCTTTCTTTCGTCCCCCCTCAGCCTTGCCTCCTTCTCTCAGCCCTGCCTCCTCCGGTACGTGTCTCCAGAGGACTGTGACATAACCTGGTGTTTACTGGTAATCAGCTGGCAAGGAGCACCTCGCCCTGTGATATTACCTTCCTATCCTCCCTCTCTCCCTCTCTCTTCCCTCAGCCCGTGTGAGTATAAATTATCTATATTGCGGATTGTTCTTCTCAACTGAAACAACAACAACAACAACAAAATAATATAACAGAAACAATAATAATAATAATAACAACAACAATAATAATCGTCTACTGTACTTAAAAATAATTACATACAATATATTTTTATATTTCATATTACTGATAATATCACAATGTAAGAGAAGATCTTACAATAAGAAAAATATTAAGATTACAAAACAAATACCCGATATTACTCTCACCGTCTCTGTTATCTCATACTAACTCTGGCTGCTATTGGTATATAACTAATGCCACTTACTTCACTTACATTGTAATACCTCGTACTATCAACCTTCTTGTAGGGGCACAGCATGGGACACACACACATACCCACCCCCACACATACACAGGCACGCGCGCTTGGGTTGGGTTGGGTTGGGTTACTGTATTTCAGGGTACAGCCTCCACAACTATGGGATGGAAGGAGAGGTAAAAGATACTAGCTGTTACATTTACCCTAAAGCTGTGAATGAAACGTTAGAGGCTGCTGAAATGTTATGTAATGTTTGTCTTGAGACGAGATGGGGAATAACAAGAAAGAAGAAGAGGATGGTGGAGGTAGTGCTGGTGGGTGTAGCAGCTAACACCACCAAGGGGGAGAGGGAGGGAGAGAAAGCGAATGAGAGAGGGAGGGAGAGAAAGCGAATGAGAGAGGGAGGTAGGAAAGAGAGAGAGTGGGGAGCGAGAGGCTAAATTGTTGTCATATTTACCAAGGGCTGTGCATGAAGAACTCAAAAGAATCTACTGAAATGTTATACTGTGTGTCTCGAGGAGGAGGAAGAGGAGAAGGAGGAAGAGAAGTAGAAGAAGCCGCCTGCCGTGTGTAGCAGCATCCACCAAGAGAAAGGAGGGGGGAGGGGGATGGAATGAAGATATGAGGGACGGAGAGGTGGGGGGAGGGGGAAGAAAGGAGAAACTAAAACGCTGGCATATTTACCCAAGGTTGTGTATGAAACGTCGCCGGGGTTATTGTTGCGCTGTATATTTGCCCTCTCCGAACGCAGCAAAAGGGAAAGGTGTATTTGCTCGAGCTCCAAAATGAAGCATGAAAAATGCATTATTTGTCCCGACAATAGCTCCCTGCAAAATTAGAGTTTGCCAGCATTGTGCACATGACAAACAAGATGCCTTTCACGACATGTGTGTATTTTTTAGTTTACAAGCTTTTGGGGAGAGAAGGGTGTGGGGGGTGTTGACGGGAGTGTGACGCCTTTCTCACATGGTGTAATCGTAATTGAATGTATTTGTTAAAATAATCGTAACCAACTACAGTGCGTTAGCCATGTTATCAGCCCATGTCTGCTTGATTGACTGATTTTATTTATTAAGATTTCTTACACTATTTCTCGTTGTTTTTCTCTCTATCTGATTTTATCTCTATTTTCTGGTTAACTTTCTCTCTCCTCATTCTAAATAGAGAGAGAGGGAAAAGGGGTAACAAAGGTATAGTTTAGGTACTTAAGCTCAGGCTGTAGACATACTTGCAAACCCTTAGCTTGCTCGATCTTGCTGTCTTTTTTTCTCACTGTCGCTTTCTCTTGCTCTACTTTCTTTATTAAATCCGTCCTGGCACACACACACACACACACCCATCCCTACCCTTGACTCTCTCTCTCTCTCTCTCTCAAACAGCCCCCAGCTACGTTAACTAACACAATTTCCCTGACGCGGCTTCAGATACGATACCCAACTCTCTGGACCTCCCCTCCCCCCTCCCCTCACCGTGCCCCCTCCAGAATGCGGCCTGACGAGCTTCTACCATCAAGCGAAATTACACGAAGACTTGAAGACAGATCTCTCTCACGGCAATAAGGACGCGTATCGCTGCATTTAGGCCCGGAACGAAGGGCCGTAAGAGATTCTTCGAGGCAGGGGAATGTTGCCGTCAATTGGCATGTCTCCTCTGTCAAACGTAGTGTGATGGGTGGTTGGCTAGGTGGGTAGTGGTGTGTGTAGGGGGGGGATCCTAAGTCTCCACTGCTATAGTGTTTTATCTTTATCGTCCGTCGAGTTGGTGGGATGTGCAGAGAGAGAGAGAGAGAGAGAGAGAGAGAGAGAGAGAGAGAGACCTTGCTACAAAACGAATCGGAAGACATCTAAATTAAATTTTTTATTTATTTTTATTTATTGAGTACTCCCCTACATCCTTGTGTAAGGTGAAGCGCAGAAGCGTTTACAGCGCCCAACAGGGAAACATGCTAAGTTCATGCTTGCCTTTATGTCTCATGAGTTCAGGGCGTAGAAGCCTGAAGAGTCAGTGGTTTATGTCATCAAGTTATTAGAAGCTGTTGGCCAACAACTTTCCCTGAATACGAATTCGCAACTTTCGACTTACAACAGGTACCTAATTTACTGCTAGGTGAACAGGGACTAATGAGGGCTAGGAAGTAAGTCCAAACAATTTCCACCGGCCCGGGAATCGAACCCGTGACATCTCGCTTGCGAGGCAAGAACGGTACCGCTTCTACCACCGATCCCCCTAAATTAACAATGACCATGGGAATATGACAAAGGAAACAGAAAACGTAAGCACTGTTTGACTAAAACCTGGTCCGCGTGTAGTGACTCACCCTATCACTCGGTCAACCCTCACCACTCTAGTCTATACATGCCTCCCACGTCACACTCACACGCTTCCCAATTTTCCCACGTCACACTCACACGCTTTCCCATTCACCCACATCATACCCACAATACTTGGAGACACATCCCAACCAATAATTGTGGGTTAGGACCGCGAGAAAATACTGTCGATTTTAAACATTAACAGTAACTCAGGTGAAAGATCTGTGGAAATCGGATTACAAAGCCACTGGACCTTCCAAACCCGAACAGCCTTAACCCCCACAAAGAGGGTAGGGCATGAAAATAGGGAAAATTAAGGGGTAAAAAATTAACCTAACTTAACCTAACCTGACCAAGGGGATCAAGTCTCAGTTCCAGCAACAGTCAAGGTATCCAGCTAACATACTGAGCAGATCATAAACTCAGCAACAGACACAGAGGGGGAAGATAAAGGACTCATAACAAACGTCCATAATCTAACGATGGAGTTTGTGAGGTAAACAACAGATGGAGGTATAATGACACAGTGGTCGAATATGCTTCGGTTTGGACAGCCTGAGGAAGGTTACCGGACTTGTGTGGCCGACTGTAGAGGAGGACAGTTTCTACGTCTTGGGATTCAGGATCTGGTCAAACTCTCGTATGGGAATGACTTGTGGGGTCGTTCATATCCTCCTGGTTTGTTGTCCTTAGATTAGTCGTTCTGTGGAGTCTTGGTTGATCAAGTATTAGGTGTGGTCGTCTGACAATCGTTTTTATTCATGAGGTCTCTTTGTTAACCGCATAGAGTAGACTCGGCAGTTGGCCTCCGAGTTGTGGTCGTCTAAGAGGGGTCGTTTCAATACATATGAGAGTAGTCGTCTTCGAAGCAATCTTCGTTCTTAGAATCTTCCAGGTGGGGGGAGGGTTGCTGGCGAGGCACTTGGCCGGTCGTGCGTCGTGTTGGGTAGTCAAGTCGTTCTCAGAAACCACTCCTTCATGGACTCTTAGCCGGTTGACCTGGTACCAGTCGTCCTCTGAGGGTTGTTGGAGTCCCCTTGTGACGTCAGAGGAGGGAGACGAGTCCCCTTGTATCCCTCGCCCTCACCTAGCTGGCTAATGACCCTTGTTCCACCCTCGCGGCCACTTCATGTCTAATTGGCTATTGTCAGCTAAAAACCCGATGTGCCGCACACAGGATTTTGGTGGCGGCGGAGTTTCCAAGATCTCTGGGTCCGTGGCACAAATATCGACGCGCCTTTTTCCTAAGGAACAAGTTTTGTGTAAGAGGATATTCAGTGACTTTCTCCAGGGAAAGAAATTTTCTCTTTTTTTTTACCCGTAACTTTTGAGTCTACGGCATAAATATTGATGTAGATTTTCCTGTTGGACAGTTTTGCGTGACGCGTTTCTTCTTCAACTTTATCACAGTATATATAAAGCGTATATTTTTCTCTCTACCTTTCTTCCTGTTATTCACAAATAAAAAGTTTCTAGTGAGTGTTGTTACTTTATTACTTTATCCATATACTGTATTCAGAGGAACCTTTAGATTCTCTTCTGGCCTCAGATTCTCCAGGAAAAACTATCGCATGTTCACAGTTTCACAGGGTTTAGTAAGCAAATTTACATAATTCTACTGCATAATGTATCTAGCTTTCTTTAATGTCATATTTGTAGACTGATACCTGCCATTCCATCATGAATACCTAGGTAACAGAAACTAGTTACCTAGAGTAGCAGAATACCAGCTGAGGGTCGGGGTATACCTATCTAGTATGGAAGGGCTCAAGGGAAGAAGCTAGGTGTAGTTACTAGGTGTATCAGGGTGCTAGGAGAGACAGGATATACATACATATAGTGTAGTAGGAGCCAAGAAGAGTACATCGTGTATTAGGGATCCTGGAGAATCAGCGTGTATCAAGGTGTCAGGGAGGTTGGGTCAAAGTTACCTAGTGTAGGGGAGTATCATGGAAGCCTGGGTGTGCTGACCTAGTGCAACAAGGTCAAGTGAAATAATTTAGCACAAGATGGAGGTAGTGAGGGCCTAGGTGTGCTTTTACTTAGTGTACAGACTGTCAGGGGGTCAGGGAGCAGTTTCCTCGTCTAACAAGGTGTCTGGAAGGTAGGTAGCCGGAGGGGGTGAGGGAAGGAGCATCAGGGTCAGGTGTTAGGTGTGGTAGGAGTGGCACTGCTACCAGGAGGCATGCAAAACAATACAACCTACATTATGGCACACACACTTGGCACTCTTTCATCATGACACACTCACTGGTACGGCACCACCATGACACACTCACTGGTACTCCACCACCATGACACACTCACTGGTACGGCACCACTGGTACGGCACCACCATGACACACTCACTGGCACTCCACCACCATGACACACTCACTGGTACGGCACCACCATGACACACTCACTGGCACTCCACCACCATGACACACTCACTGGCACTCCACCACCATGACACACTCACTGGCACTCCACCACCATGACACACTCACTGGTACTCCACCTACATAATGCCACCACTCCTCCATTGTTACACACAAAAGAGGCACAACAATATTGGAAAAATCGATACTATGATAATATAGCCACTTAACCCCAAAAGTAACGTTCTTGCCTTCCTCCTTCACTGATGACGGGGCTACTAAAGAGACCAACTGTGTGTGTGTGTGTGTGTGTGTGTGTGTGTGTGTGTGTGTGTGTACGAGATGAAGCGATGTAATAATGATCCCGAGTCGTGTTTATGTTATGTTATATTATTTAAATATCTCTATCTACTTGTACACCTTGCCTGTAGTATCGAGTCTGTTACATCTTTGTCAACATTAGTTTAAATTTTCATTTGTCTTCTTACATAATTTCTCTTTCAATATCAAACTTTTACAGTATTTATTTCTTATTCTCTTTCGACATTGATTCTTGCTTTATAAAGTAAAATTATTAGTGAAACTCTAATGAATTTTCTCAGGAGAAATTGACAGTGAAAAAAAAACTCAAATGAGCCCGTGGGATTTTTATTACCGTACAAAATACATCAGGGGAGGTGATATAGAGCTATGATGTCTGTCTGTCTGTGAGTTTGGAGACAAATGGCTTCCGTACAATAACCAAGTTGTATTGAGTGTATTAAAACCAAACTCCAAACATAAGTTATTTTTTTTACCCTGATGATGAACCTCGTCGAGTGTAGGTGACAGCCGAGGGATTTACTGATGGGTCCTTAACTGATCTATCACCTACACTAGCTATCACTGCAATTATTCATTAACATTACGTTATATACCTCACATCATACCATTAGGAACATCATGTCATAGGGAACAAACATCATGTCATAGGGAACAAACATCATGTCATAGGGAACAAACATCATGTCATTATCCTTTTTTCTGTGACGTCATTTATTATTTTGATAAGTTGTTATGTTCATCGTGCTTAGTTATGTGTACAAGGTATTTCTGTTTGTCAATGTGTGTTTTATTTTTTTTTCAACCATGGGCTTTAATATGCATTACCCAACGTCTATTTGACTATGACATCGTCCATACCTTGTAACATGTACCTTAAACATTAATACCTTTGTTTATTTATTTGCCTAACTTCTATTTTCCTTTTATTTTCGTATGGGATATTGAACCCTTAATAATAGCTTGGTAGTGTAGAGTAAAAATAATACAACAATAATGTGATAAACGAGAGAGAAGGTTGAAACATAGAAGAGTAAAATTACGTCACTCAAACACCACCTGATATCCTCAATTTGTAAAGGACACAAAGTGGTTCTCTAAACCTCCAATCTGTCCACAACACTTTCTTATCAGTTCACCGTAAC
Source organism: Homarus americanus (assembly GCF_018991925.1). NCBI lineage: Eukaryota > Metazoa > Arthropoda > Malacostraca > Decapoda > Nephropidae > Homarus > Homarus americanus. Next base: position 451,039 of record NW_024712489.1, read on the forward strand.
TACCGAGCTGAGACGTCAGGTTGGACTCTGATAACACTACCACATACAAATGACTTCCTCCTCCCTCCCCGCCCCTCCCAGTTACAAGTCCCCACGACCACTCCTCTTCTTGCATTATCTAACGTGACGGCACTTGGCCTCACTAATTCGCCAACAAATGAGTCTCTCTCTCTCTCTCTCTCTCTCTCTCTCTCTCTCTCTCTCATAACTCTTCCCGTGTTTAGCGTGTCCATCTGTTTTTCGGTCTGCCTCTATTTTTTTTTGCTTCTTTCATGGCTCTACCCGTGCAGTAGTAAATCTTCCTTACCAATCTCTCACCTGCCATGTGGTTCATATCGCCACAACACCTTAATGCAGCCTCATCTGTCTATTTCCTATAAGAGATTTTTTGTTTTGTTTTCGATGCCACATATTCCTCTAACATGTTTAATATTTTTTTTTTACCATATGAAACCATTTAATATTTAGGTAATTACTTGTCTTGATAATTCGTGGGGAATTGTAATTAATTTTGCAATGCTAATTATATAATCGATATAAAGTTAAGGGTTGTAACTCATGCACAATGCGTCTTTCCCTTTTCTAAATTTACATCAGTACAGATAGTCACCAACACTCTGAATGAAACTAACACAAACAACCACTGACCTCCCAAAACATGCGTGACCTTGGCCAATTATTTCCCTCTTCCCTCTGCAAATTCCCAAATTCATAAGTTAATTTTTCCCATTAATGACTGACAGGAAGAATGGATATAATTATAATTAAGTCCCAAGGTAATTTGAATGTCATTATGAACGTCATATTTATAAGACAAATCGAGAATAAACGTTCAGATTCGCTTTGTGAGTTCCTGAATGACTCACCATTATTATGAGTCCAATAACCTTATCGCGGTTTCCTCTATAATTACTGAGCCAAGTGTTTAATTATAGGTCATTAATACAGTATAAGAAAAAGAAAAATTAATTAATAGATTAGTGTAAAGTTTAACCAAGTAAATAATTTCTTCATCAAAATAGAACGTCTTTTATGTGTTTTTTTTTCTTAAGACAAATTATTTAGTGTCTGGTTAATACGAGAGTCTGGTCATGATGGAATCTACCAAGAAAATTAATTACTGGCCGCCTACACTTATTTACAGAGTTAAAAACTTAATTGAAACTTTTTTCGTTTTTAATTTTCCTCGTAGAAGAATGTGTCTTGGTGAACGAGTGAGTCACCTGCAGCGAGAATAACACGCCAGACGTGGAATGTTCTTGGTTGAGAGGCAGGTGGGTGGATAGGTGGACAGGTAGGCAGTTAAGTGGACGAACAGGTAAGGTAAGAAGATGGATCGGCAAGGTAGGGAGATGGACAGGTAAGGTAAGAAGGTGGATCAGCAAGGTAAGGAGATGGACAGGTAAGGCAAGGAGATCAACAGGTAAGGTAAGGAGGTGGATAGGTAAGGTAAGGCAGTGGACAGATAAAGTAAGGAAGTGGACAGGTAAGGTAAGAAGGTGAACAGGGACGGTAAGGAGGTGGATAGGCAGATAAAGGAGATAGGTAAGTAGTGAGGCACCTCCATAGGTAGGTTGGTATATAGGTTTGCAGGTTGATGTGTCGATAGGTAAGCAGGTGTTGACGGTAGATAGATAAGCATGTTGATAATTAAAGTAAGCAAGTAGGTAGGTAGGTAGGTAGGTAGGTAGGTAGGTAGGTAGGTAGGTAGGTGTAGGTAGGTGTAGGTAGGTAGGTAGGTGTAGGTAGGTAGGTAGGTGTAGGTAGGTAGGTAGGTAGGTAAGGTAGGTAGGTAAGAGGCAGGTAGGTAAATAGGCATGAAGATAAATAGGCAAGCAGGCAAGGGGGGAAGCAGGCAAGGAGGTAAGTAGGTAGGTAGGGAAGTAGGGAGGGAAGTAGGGGGGTAGATAGATAGGGTTTAGATATTCTGAGCCACAGGTCGAGATAACTTTACCGGTGTGAGGAGGAAGAGGCGGATATTTGGCCGCCGCTACTCCCACCGCCGCCACTACTGCCGCCGCCACTCACACACACACACACCTGAAGAAACTTGGCTACCTCCGCCGACATAATGATCCGGAGAACGACACATGAACCCGATTCATCTCCAGCACTCAACCCCAGCTGCTGCCCCATACCCCACTGCCCTAAGACTGATGCCCCATATCCGGCTACTCCAAGATTTATGCCCCATACCCCACTAACCCGAGATTGATGCCCCGTAACCCACGACCCTAACACTGATGTGCCACACCCTGCTGCCCCAAGATTGATGCCCCATATCCTGTTACCGAAAGACTAATGCCCCAAAACTGACACCCCATTACCCAGCTGCCTCAAGACTGACGCCCCATACCCCACTACCCCTAAATTGACGCCCCCAAAAACTGATGCCACACGCTGACGAAAACAGACAAATAAGATCTAATATAAAATTAAATAAAATCTTGACGTGTCATACAAATTAAATGGGACTACAACTTAGTTAATTAGACAGGTATATTGAGAGAGAGAGAGAGAGAGAGAGAGAGAGAGAGAGAGAGAGAGAGAGAGAGAGAGAGAGAGACTTGCTCAATGAGGGGGAAATTCGCGTCAGTGTGTAATAGGGAGGAGTGATCAAGGACCATGAATGAAGAAGAGGGGAAACATCTATAAGTGAAGAGGGGAACATTTATAAGTGAAGAGGGGAACATTTATAAGTGAAGAGGGGAACATTTTTAAGTAAAGATGGGAACATTTTTAAGTTAAGAGGGGAACATTTTTAAGTGAAGAGAGGTGAACATTTAAAAGTGAAGAAGAAATGATCAGACAGAAGAGGGGAAAAAATACCAGTAGAGAGGAGAGGCAGATCTACAAGAGAGGGAACGAGGGGAAGACCAACATGAGGGGAGGAAGCTAATGGGGAAGGAGTGCTTGACGAACGAGGGGTGCTGGATTTTCTTTTTAAGGGGAAACTTCACGAGGGAGAAACAGGGTGAGGGGAAGACTCCGATTAATGCAGCAGACAGGTTACTAGGAAGTTCTCCTTAAGAGGGGAAGATACAAGGGAAAAAAGATGTTTGGGCTGGGGAAGAGGGGAAAAAATTATTCAGATTAAAAAAAAAAGTAATTTATGGAATTCTTAGTATAAATTAAATCCATTATTATTATTATTATTATTATTATTATTATTATTATTATTATTATTATTATTATTATAGGAGGTATTGGTAGGGATAAAAATAGAATAACAGACTCCGGCAGAAATTAGCAAATCTTTCAAGAATGAATTCAGTAATGGGGAGGAGGATGAGGATGAGACGGAGGAGGAGGAGTAAGGGTAAGAGGAGGAAGAGTAGGGGTAGAAGGAGGAGGAAGATAAGATCGAGGAAGATTATAAATGGGCGACAAAGACGAACATTACCGAGGAAGACCACCAACGAGGAAATAACCCCCCCCCCACCCCAGGTCTCTTAACCAATGGGGGAACACCACTATGGAATGGGAGGAAACTACCTAATGGGGTCGTCGAGCGGCTCCCCAATGGCAGAACATCTTTGCAAATGAGTCGCTGGTTCCCTTAATGGGGTCTCTCGAAGCCTTTTTTGGAGAGGGTAACAGTCCTGTTCCGCCCTGTTAAAGAGACCAGCCATGCATACTGTGGGTTATGTGTTTATGTACTGGGAGGCCCGCGTTGATACTGCCAAGGGAGGGAAGAGGGAGAATGGGACGGGAGGGGGCGGGAAGGGCAGTGTGGGTGGAGGAGACGAGAGGTGTTGGAAATGGGGATGGGAGAGAGTTGGGCAGTGTGGGGAATGGGAAGGGAGTAGAAAGGGGGGGGTAATGTGGGAGAAGAGGCGAGAGGTGTTGGGGATGGGGAAAGGGGTGTGAGAGAGTGGGGCAGTATGTGGGAGAGGAGGAGGAGAGGAGATGGGTGGGGAATAGGGGCAGTGGAAAGGGTTACAGTAGTGGGATTAGGGAGTGGAGGAGATGAGATCGGAAAATGTGCGATAACTGAAAGGGGTTGGCAGGGGAGAGGGGCGTTAAGGATGGGAGTAAGGAAGAAGGATAAGAAGGAGTATGGAGGTCGAATAGAGATGTTAGGGAGAGTAATATGGGGAGAGATGGTGGGGAGGAGAGGGAATGCAGGAAGGGTGTGAGGGAGACATGAGGGCGATTGGAGAAGGAATAGGTTATGAAGGGAGAGGAAATTAAGACAGGAGAGGGAGAGAAGTGTATATAAGAAAAAGGAAGAGTTATTACGCTTAGGGGAGAGGGGAAAGGGAAGGAGAAGGAAGAGACGGGAGATAAAGAAATAGGAGAAAGGGAACAGGATAAAGGGAATAAAACAGAGAGAGAGAGAGAGAGAGAGAGAGAGAGAGATAAAAGCTAGGAATATAAACAAACAAAAGAGAAAATAGAAGATGAAGATAAACGCAGATAGAATAAATAAAGGTAAAATATTTCTAAATAATGGAGTGAAAATCTAAGAAAATGGATGATAATAGAATAAAGATGAGCATGTAAGACCAAATGTAAACACGAGAGAAAGAGATAATCATGAAAAGAAAGTGGATAAAGAAGTAAAGGGAGGAAAGAACTAGGGATAAGAACTAATTTAAACAAGGGTGAAAGAGAAAATGGGTTGGTCGTTATCAGCTGCGTTAGCAAGGCGCGGATGGAGGCCAAGTTCGGGTGGGGGTGCAGTCAGGAAATGCACGTATTGATTTATCTAACACATCTGAAAATTCTCTGTCAGTCACTTAGTCAGTTAGTTACTTAAAATATTCTCTCATATAAACGACGAATAAATACATAGAAAAGAAATAATAAAAAATAAATAAACACAAAATAGAGTTATTTTAATCACACGGAGGAAAAATACGAGTGATATATATATTTTATTTTTTTTTTATTTACCAACGTGAATACATATTTAGATGATCAGAGCGACATCGGCCAATGATTCCCAAGACCTGATCGGAATTTTAGTATGTTTAGACTTTCATAGTTTAAATACAGTATAAAATTTTTATTTAATCTGATATATAAATGCCTTTAAAAAAATATAGTTAAAATATGCTTTCTATAATATGTTGTAAATAGACTAGGAAATAAAAAAAAATATATTGAATTATATAAATGCAGTAAAAGATGATCATCAAAAGTACAAAAAAAAAACAGCAAATAAAATCTATATTCCTTGATATGTAAATACAGTAAACAAAAAAACACCCTATCTTACAATTTACAATTTTTAATCCCAGTCGGCAATTCTACACAGTAATTAATATCCCAAACGAAAAAAAAATCCAGCATCATATTTTAACATATAAACCCAATAGGCTGTTTTACATCATCATTAATGCACACACACACACACACACACACAAAACAAACAGGAAAATTGCATTATATGTAAACACGTTCTCAGCCTCTCAAAAAAAAAAAAAAAAGCTTACCCCCCAGACTTTTACTGCGCCGTAAATACGAGGCAATAAGGAGTTTTTGCCGTGGGTTTCAGAGTATAAACCAGAATAACACAGTTGTAGCCGTCGGGAAAATGTTATCAGTGGTGAGGCTGTGCGCAGGTGTGTGTGTGTGTGTGTGTGTGTGTGTGTGGGTGTGTGTGTGTGTGTGTGTGCGTGTGTGTAAGAGGAAGAGGAAGAGAGGGGTAGAGTAAGGGGGTTAACAAAGAGATAGGGAGAAAGAAAAGAGATGGGAGAAAGAGAGAGGTTTATTACCGGGCTTTTTACATCTTCCATACAATTTCCTCTCAAAGACGCAATCAACAAACACACAGCGACCAACACAGCAACAAATACAGCGAGGAACAAACACAGCGACCAACACAGCTACACTACAACAACCAACACAACAACAAATACAACGAACAACAAATACAACCAACAACAAAACAAGGAATACCAGCGGGGAATGTTTCAGGTATCAAACAAGATACCAATGGAATTTTATAATCTAAACGAAGCAAAAATGAAATGAGTTCTTCAGAATAGGCCGAAGTGACAAGCATGACTCAGGAAATGGACCTAGAAACAATTAGATAGACAGGTAATAGGTATTTAGTCAAGTCATCATATAGGTCATAAGGATGTTGCTAAGGTGGTAATGGGGGTAGAATAAGGTAGGGAAGGGGACAAGGTAGTAATTGTATGGGGATGGTATGGGTGAGGGGAGGGTATGGGGAGGGTATGGGTCAAGGGAGGGTATGGGGATGGTATGGGTGAGGGGAGGGTATGGGGAGGGTATGGGTGTTGGCTAGGGTTAAGATGCAGTATTGTTAAGGCTACAGGGTGGACCAACTACGTCCTCTCCACTGTTGGTTTCAAACACGTCACAGACACCGAGGTGGGGTGAGGTAACTGAGTGGCTTAGTAACTCGTGCGGGTATGGTGTACTGCATATATGGCTGGTATGGACGAGACGTACAGCTAAGATGAATGGTGTGGGTGTGGTTGGTGAGGGTGGGGTTGGTGTGGGTGTGGTTGGTGTGGATATGGTTGGTGTGGATGTGGTTGGTGAGGGTGTGGTTGGTGTGGATGTGGTTGGTGAGGGTGTGGTTGGTGTGGATGTGGTTGGTGTAGATGTGGTTGGTGTGGAAGTGAATACTGTGGGCGTAATTGGTGGGTGGGTGTGTGTCATTGGCTGGGTTGATATGGGCGTGGCTTTGGTGTGGGCGTGGTGACATAAGACGTGGTAGGTGTACTCTCCTTGCCCTTGGGCGTGGCACGGGCAAAAGAGACGTGAATCACCCCATCTCTACCCCAAGACAGGTGGCCACATTAGTGATATAAGCATTGCCGTCACCACCAGCCAAGAGATAAGAAGAGAACAGAAAAGGAGAATTAGGAAGAAGAGGAGGAGGAACAAGAGGAGGAAGAGGAGGAAGTACAGAAACACCGCTGACAAAAACATCTCTAAGCAACTCAAGTCGACACGGGGGTGACCACCCACACACACACACACACACACACACACACCAGCACATGTGAGGTCTGGCAATTCGATGAAAAACACAAAATGTCGAGCCAAGCAAACACACGAGAGAGGAGACGCAAGCGAGAGAAAGATTGGACGGAAGGAGCAAAAACGTGAAGAAGGAGAGTGTAGGCGAGGAGAGATGGGAGGGGGGTGTAGGGAGAGGTGTGGAAGGGGGGGATGTAGGGGAGAGGAGGGGAAAGGCGGATGTAGAGAAAGTATGGGTAGGAAATATACGGTAGGGAGAAGAATTGAAATGGGATAGGGAAAAGAAGAAAGGAAGGGAAATAAGGTGGAAAAGGATGGAGAAGGGAGGGAAGGAATGAAAAGGAAAGAAAAGGGAGCAAAATGGGAGTAGAAGTGCACAAGAAGTAAGAGGGATAAGAGGGAGAAAAAAAAGGGGAAGGGATGCGAAATGGGAAAGAGGGAGGATGGAAACGGGACGAGGGAAAGGATATGAGCGGGAAAGGGGTAGAGATTATGAGAGGGCAGCGAAGGGGCAGGAGATATTGAAGGGAGTTAAAGGGACGGGAATGGGGAAAGAAGATGGGAGGAAGGGAGGGAGGAAGGGAGGGAAGGGGAGGTCATGAGAAATGCAGGAGGTGGCTTGTGTAGCCTACATAGTTGGCAACCTATGAATGGCACCAAGGCTGCTATTTCGGTTGCTGAGAGAGAGAGAGAGAGAGAGAGAGAGAGAGAGAGAGAGAGAGAGTGTGTGTGTAGCGTCTTCTATTGATTCCCATGAGATGTTGTTCTAATAGTTATCATAGAAGTATCTCGCCAGGTCTCTCATCTCAACACGGTCATGGATGCTGTCACTCTCTATATCTCTCATCAGGGACGTTTAATCTCTCTTAATCTCTCCATTACCAGGGAAATTAAATATCTCTCCTGGTCTCTTTCTTGTCAAGGGTGTTGCATCTCTCCAGGTCTCTACCTGAAACCCAATATCTCTCTCGGTCTCTTCATTACGAGAAAACGTAACATCCTCTTCACTCTCTCCTTCTGTTCTCTCTTTCTCTCTCTGTCTCCTCCCCTCCTCGTTAACACCGAGAAGTGTCATTAATTATTTTCATTATACGAGACTTTCCTTTCATGTGTTGGTGATTCATTTGTAGCCGTGAACGAAGACCCGACGGATCACTGGAATAAAATAATGATTCTTGGATGGATGAAGTGCCCATGAAACGTGTGAGGAAGGTTTGAGAGGAGAGGAAGATAGGGACAGAGGAATAATGATAATGGAGGATCTATTTAAGAAAAAAAAAATATTTATACGTATATAAGGAGACGTAGACACTGATTATACAACCAACATCACATATAATAATAGTGTATAATATGACGTAACAAGCGGACAACACAGAAGAGTGGTTCAGGAGAGGAGCAATTGGCTGTACACACACCATATTAGAAAACTTCCCCCGACACATATTGCACAACTTGGCCGAGCATCAAACGGGGGCCAGCTGCTTACACTCACTTTATATTTTTGAAGCGACACTCAAGCTCACTGATGATGACGACGACAATAATGATGATGATGATGATGATGATATTAGAGAACGTTCGACTTTATAACACCTTCTACCTAGATGCTCCCACTCAGGTAACTTCTTATACTAGTGGGTGTGAATGATAGGTCATGTTAGATATATTTCAAATTGTGTTTAGCTTTGGAAATAGTTGACCATATTTTAATTGTTTATCAAGAGGTTATCTATATGTATGTATGTATGTATACAGATACAACAGAGTGTGTATGTTTGTGTGTGTTTGTGTACTCAATAACAGAAGGGTTAGATCATTAGAAAAAATAACAACAATCACGAACCATATTGATGATTACATAACGGTGGGCAAGACTGTATCCTTCCAACCAACTTCACAAGAGACGAACTGAACCAAAAAAAAAAAAAAAACCGGAAAACTGCTGCCGACTTAATATATATATATAAAAAAAAAATAAGCTCGCATAAGTGAAAGGTTTATGGTCTGTTGAACCCGAGGAATAATATTTAATTTCACCTGTCAGGAGAGCGGCGGGATGGGAGGAGGAGATGATCTAGTTTTAAGGTAACCATCTTCTCGAGGTGTCAGGCTATAACCATCTCAAACTTTAAATATTATGTGTATCGTTTTATCTCTTGTAAACAACCCAGCCGTCTGTGGTAGTGGTGTGTAATGGTGGTGGTGGTGGTGGTGGAGTGGTGGTGGTGAGGTGGTGGTGGTGGTGGTAATGGTAATGGTGGTGAGTGGTGGTGGTGGTAATGGTGGTGGTGGTGGTGGTAATGGTGGTGGTGGTGTTATGGTTGGTGGTGGTGGTGGTGTAATGGTGGTGGTGGTGGTGGTAATGGTGGTGGTGGTTGTTATGGTGGTGGTGGTTGTTGTAGTTTGTGGTGGTGGTGTTGGTTGTTGTGGTGGTAGTGGTGGCGATAATGGTAGTGATAGTGATGGTGGTAGTGGTGGCGATGGTGGTAGTGGTAAACCATAAATACAAATCATACATACATCAAAGTAAATTAAATACATATCTAAAAATTATACCATAGAGATTAAACAACAGAACACAGCTTTGTACTTAATGAAGACAAATACAAGAATGAGTCGTGTTCTCGGGAGCAAATTTATAATGGAGCTTCACATACTATAGTTAATTCTTATATAACAACAAAACAAAAGTCTGGCTCCTCAGGTAAATATACCAGCTACGAATATAAACAATAATACAAATTACTCCTTTGATGCACCCAAATGTTGGTCAAGTAAACACAGGCATCATTAAATAGCTGAGGTGAAGTAATAAAAGGTAGAGAAGCCGTGGACTGTCTACCCTGGTTTTCTCACCTGTGTAGTGAGCTCTCTGTATACCTGAAGTTACACCTATTCCTCCTCCTCCTCCTCCAGGCTTATGTCCACTGTTGTTGCCTCTCTCTCTCTCTCTCTCCTTTTATTCATTTTCTTGTTTTTTTCTTCAGCTTTTTTGTCTCTGCTCTTCTTTCATCTATCTCTTTTCTCTTCCTTTTTTTATTTATTTTTTTCCTGTTATTTTAATTGTATTTTTCTAACTATGATTTTTCTTCCTAACTTTCACTGCGTCTTTACTTTCGTTCTGACTTTCTATCACCTTTGTCTATCTCTTTCTCTACCTATATCTCTTTATTTTCACATCTCCCTCAATCTCCACTTATTTGTTTGTTTTTCTGTCCCATTCTGTCCCTCTGGCTTCTTACCGTCAGCGTAATATTCCCCACTAATAACATTTCATAGAAACCCGAAGCAGCAATACGGTTACCTGTAAATTAATTTATTTTCACCTATAAAGATAATTAACCAAAGTTACAGGTATTCCGCCAAGACAATTTTCTTTTAAATTGCTAAAAATAAAAATCTGAGTTTCACCAACAAACTTTTAAATCATATTATAACTTCATGTTGTCATCGCGAAATAGAATTATTGGCTAACCTAACCTAACCTAACCTAACCTACTATACTTTTACAAAAATTATTTACCAATCCTTACAGAGAGGGGAGAGATGCAAAATTTCCCCTCACTCCCTGAGAGAAAGGGGAGGAGGGACGCATAACCTCCCTCACTCCCGGTAGAAAGGGGAGGAGGGACGCATAACTTCCCCTCACCCCCGGTAGAAAGGGGAGGAGGGACGCATAACCTCCCCTCACTCCCAGTAGAGGGGAGGAGGGGCGCATAACCTCCCTTACTCCCGGTAGAAAGGGGAGGAGGGACGCATAACCTCCCCTCACCCCCGGTAGAAAGGGGAGGAGGGGCGCATAGCCTCCCTTACTCCCGGTAGAAAGGGGAGGAGGGACGCATAACCTCTCTAACTCCCGGTAGAAAGGGGAGTGGCGTATCCTCATCCCTCACTCCGTAACAAAGTAAATGGGGCGATAAAAGTTAATTAAAAGCGCAATTCAACGCGGGTGGTGTTGTAAAGATAGCCAGGGCAGGAATGATCACGCTTTTACTGAGCTCGTAATGATAAAACCTTAACTCTTATTGTGGGCCTTCCTCACTGTCCACACCACCTCCACCTACCCTCCCTCACCCCCTCTCTCCTTTCCCCCTTGAGAGAGTTCTATTATGTCACTACTACTACTACTACTACTACTATTATTACTAGTACTATAACTACTACGACTACTACTTCGGCAACTACTACATACTCTTAATGTAGGCCTTCCTCATTGCCCACACCACCTCCATCCACACCTACCCTTCCCTCTCTCCCTCACCTTAAGAGAGTACTACTGCTACTACTAGGAGTATTTGCCTTGAATGCAAATCCGATGCCCCGTCTCTCTCCTGAAGCGATGACTAATACAAATTTCCACTGGAGGGCCAACCCGACACTGTCTCCTTCCCATTGATTTTTTTATGCAAGCAGCAGGTCATGAGTCAACACTACTGCTTGCTGGCCGAAGAATCAATCACCACGACGATGAATGAAGTACTCAACATATCACTAAGTTTAAGGGGACCTAATCTAATCTAACCTAACCTAACTATTGAGGCAGGATGGTAGTACACCCCGGTAGTCATCCCTATCATCAGGTGCATCCAATAATGTACTGCTTTTACGTGAGTACGCGAAGGGTTAATGCACTAAGAGACAACCAAATGCTCTCCTCCAACAGGACATCGAACCCGGGAACATTAGTTTGTGAGACGAATGATTTGTAAAATATGTTGTAACTCGGTATCGGGAATATATAGAATTATTTTATTCATCTCTTCACTGCTGTATGTTTATTATTGATGGTTGGAAATATTAAATAGATTTAGTTCATATTTAAAAGTAGTGTTTGGTGGTAATATAAACACGCAACATGCATTAGTGTTCTTACCGAGTGATAACAGGAGATAAATGCACCGGCAAGGTTATCTTTTCTAGATATGCATTAAGTTACAACACGCGCTATACCTCAGGTCCAGTATACCGGATATGTTAATGCATGTTTCTCATTTAAAAACAAATAAATACCGTAGTGTTCTCAGCTCGGAGTGTACGAGAGAGATACACACCTGTCTGCAATATTCTTTTTCAACGGTGGATCAATTTACAACGTGCACTATTACCTCCTAGTTCAACACACACACACCCACACACACACACACACACACACACACACACACACACACACACACACCTGAAACAAACATGCATACATCACGAGTGTACGACAGCAGATCTGAGAGCAATATGCTTAAGGCAGAGAGTATCAATTGGGAAACACACGCGGTTCATGACGTTAATGGGAATTTATACCACGGTACCATAATATATTTGATTGTCAGATCTGGAGAAGGTTAAGCTGGAGGTGGTGAAGGATGGAGGTGGTGAAGGATGGAGGATGGTGAAGGATGGAGGATGGTGGGGGAGGGTGATGGTGGAGGAGAAAGTGAGGGAATGCATGGTGGAGGGGAGCAGGTAGGTGTGTGGGGGGGGCAGGACTGTGAAGGGGGGTTCTCGAAAGGATCTTCCCTCTTCCTCTACCGGAAGGTCGCTATCCGCCGCTGGAAACCTGGAAGGAGGGATGGAGGGATGGGGGAAGTGGGAGGGAGGGATGGATGGATAGAGGTGGAAAAGTTGAGGGATAGTGTGAAGGGAAGGAGAAGGAAGGGTGGATGAAGGAATATGAAGGAAGGGAAGGAGGGAAACGAAAAAAGGGGAAAGAGGACGGGAGGGGAGAGGAAAAGCCAATGGGAGAAAAGAGAGCATGGACGGGGGAGGGGAAGGAGTGGAGGAGTGGGGAGGGGAGACAGTGGGTAGAAGAGGAGGGGAGTGAGACAACAGCAATAACTCCCCCTCACGATAACAACACACCTCCCCTTCACATCTCTTCCGCAATTCGTCACTTACGGTGGGAAAGAAATTAAGAGACACGATTCACAGTAAGGGGCATTACTTCTTAAAAATGAGTCTCATTTACTTTCCTTCCCATCCTCTTCCATGTGTGTGTGTGTGTGTGTGTGTGTGTGTGTGTGTGTGTGTGTGTGTGCTCTGTCAGCAATAAAATGTATGCAGCCATCCCCGTACACCATAAGAGAGAGCAAAAAATCCTTCGAATAACCCATCCCTCTTCCCTCTTCCCTCCTTCCCTCCCTCCTTTCCTACTTACCTGTCTCCCATCTTTTTTCCCTTCCTCCTTGCCGTCTCTCTTCCTTATCTCCCTCTTTACCTGCCGTCTCTTACCATCTATTAATAATCTTCCTTCCGATTACCTTCCTCAGTCTCCTCCCCCTCTCTTTCTCTCTCTCTCCTCACCCAACATCCTCCATTATCTATTCCTCTTTCTCACTCCCAAGCTTTTCCTAAATTTCCCTTTCCTTCCTTCTTCCTTCACAACATTCCCCTGACTTATCCTCCTTCTATACCTTCTCTCCCTCCCTTCCTACTAATAATCTCCTTACCTACCCTCCGTCCTTACCTCCTTCCACCCTCCCTCCCTCCTAGCAATCTCCTCACCCCTTCTCTATCCTCCATCTTTCTCGGACCCTCAGCCCCTCATTGCCCGCCCCCCCCACCACCCACCCCTCTTCTCCTGCAGATTCTCTACCCTTTGACCCCTCGCCCTCTGTTGCAAGGAGCCAAGAGGGTGCCACTGGGATGGGTACCAGAAGGTCCAGTTTAAGCACCGAAGTTCAAGCCTGGATGACCCCTAAAGGATACCTGGCGCATGGGCGTGTTCCTCCCTCAGGTGGTGGGGATTTATAGCCAGCCCTTGACTTCGGAGTTGGGTGGTGTGTGGAAGCTAATCAAGAGCATTGTAACGAGTACTACAAGGCCGCTGCAGGCATGATGAAATGCTGAGTGGGTTCAACTTTTTTCTTCTTCTTTTGGTTGATGGGAGAAGTGATACGAAAAGGTAAACATGTATTGGTATTTGTTAATAATGGTAATAATAACAACAACATTACACATCGCTACATTCACGTCACTAAACAAACACCAGAAGACGCACAGCTTATAATAATATTTACAGAGATAATTTTTGAGACGTCTTGACATCGGTTGTGTTTTGATGATAGAAGGGAGACATAAATGCGTGTGTTATTGTTAGTTGTTGACATAAAGGTACTTAGTAGGGTAGAATTAGTGTAGCTGGTTCGCTCATTACTGGGTGTGCAATCTCTCTCTCTCTCTCTCTCTCTCTCTCTCTCTCTCTCTCTCTCTCTCTCTCTCTCTCTCTCTCTCTCTCTCTCATTATTGTCCCAGCTAGCCAGCCAGTATGCGTCGTTACTGCCCTAACCTAACCTAACCTAACCTAGACCCCCACTAGCGTTAGGGTAACCATCAGGTGAAATAAACTGAAGAGGCTTCTTCCCATTACTTTCGTGGGAATTTCTGTGGTTCCCAGGATAGACTACGAGGTAATTATTTAAGACCCGCGTGAGTATGATGTTTCCTCTTGCTGTCACAAGTTAAGGCGTATGTATGTATCTATGTATGTATATGTGTGTGTGTGAGAGAGAGAGAGAGTTGAGTTTTTACCATCCTGGGAAGGTTAAAATACAGTACAGGTTATACTTCTGACCGGATACACTGAACCATTTATTTTTATATATTTTTTCACAGGAGTCTTTAACTTGCTGTCAGATCCTTATCAATACGTCATCGCCTCAACATCGTAATAGCTAAATAACCTAAACTAACCTAAACACGAAGACAGTAACAGTAGAGACAACAGCATTATAGGTAACGACAGCATCAGTGTCGGTAATGGTTGAGACAGCATGGCCCGGTGTTGTGTATGGTAGCGGAGGAGAGGGTCGGTAGCAGGAGGAGTGAGAGATGAGATAGTGGGAGGGAGGGAGGAGGAGGGGAAGGGAAGGATAGAGGTGGGGAGGGGGAGGGAGGAAGGAGAGAGGGAAGATGGTCAAGGATGGTTGATGGTGGGAAGGGGAGGGGAGATTGATACTGTTACAGAGGTGGCGGGGAGGGGGGGGGCAATTGAAGGTTTACAGGGAGAGAAGGAGGGTGAGATAAGACAAGAGGGAATAAACGACAGAGGGTAGAAGGAGGGAGAGAGAGAGTTATCTAAGAAATTATTGTAGGGTTAGTAGTCTTATGGGAGTTAAGAGAAGGGGAGGGGAGGGGATGTTAAAGATGATACAGTCAATAGTTTGGAGAAAGATGGATGGTGAAGGAATTGAGGGAGGAAGGTGATAGGCAGGTGGAATCAGTTCCAGGGAGAATAAGAGAAGGCAGGGAAGAATGGAATGGGGGGAAGAAGGGGTCAGCCGCAGGGAGAGCAAGATAAAGTAGGGAAGAGAAGGGAGAGAAGTCAGTCATAGGGTAAGACAGGCAAATAGAGGGAGGGAGAAAAGTAGGTTAGGGAGGGTGTCACGGATGATGATGATGTAAGGTGGATGAGGCATAGATGGATGATGGAGGGGGTTGGGTGGGGTTGGGTGGGGAGAGGAAGGTATAGGTGGCTTGTTGGGGGGGCTGTTATGGGCCTTATTGCATGTTGCAAGTACGTGTGAATGTGAGTCGGCCGTGCTAGTGGTGGGGAGAGACGAGTTTATGTGCACTTCCTGTTTGGTAAGGACGGCAGGGGAAGAGTTTATGGGAAAGGGTAAGAATGGCAAGAGGGTCGGAATATGGCACACAAGGAAGGGGTGTGCAAAGAGGGACAAGAGGGAAGGAGAAATTAAGACAAAGAAGAGGAGAATTGAACAAGGGGGAGATAGCGAGATAATGAAAGAGAGAGAAAGACAATAGAATGATGATAAGCAACAAAACGAAGAGGGATAATTATTGGACAGGAATTAAAGCAAGTGTGGATAGTATAGGAATATATTATATACCTACACCACAGTTTGTCACAGAGGACCCGCTTACAGTGCGTCTCGTGATGAAGTTGTCTTATGCATACACAGTAGTGTTGAAATAAAATGCCTATTATTATTATTAAACACGCACAGTAGCTAAAACATCTATCTGTGCATACTTTGTGAGAAACAGTATGAGACCATGGACGATAAATTTTGGCATATGAGGGCTGTCACTAGTCATACGTAAAATTTCGGAGCATATTGACCCCCACCTGCAGATAGTTATTTTAGCTTCTGTACATACCAACAATTCTTGCCTCCTCCTTTGAGTGATGTAAGCAATATGCCATTCCAACACAACACACAGTATAGTCCCTTAGTTAAAGACCAATGTGAAATTATCGATAACTTCAGTCTCTCTCATTCCCCCTAGCCAGAAGATTACCAAAAGTCGAGTCCTGTTATTGGCTAGGTTAACACTTCTGCAGACACTGGTGTATGTATGTCAGGGGTTACAGATATTTTAAGAGAGAAGGAGAAATTAATCTTCATGGGTGATCGTATAATGTAGAAATGAAAGAGAACACATCTCATTTCCCTCCACTTTTTTTTATGATTTAATATCTCGCTTAGAATAAAAAAAAAATCCCTAAATTAAAAAAAATAAAATAAAAAATTCCCCCCTGCCGTTGAGATCTCTGGCGGTACAATATTAATAGAAAAAAAAAATAATAATAATAATAAAAAAAAAATCACCCAAATATTTAATCAGTTTATGACTAATTGACGGAGAGGAAGTGAACCAGATGTCCGACGTCGTGCAGTGACAATAGAGCTCTCGTGTTGTCTGGCTAACGAGGAGGAAGGTGGAGGAGGAGGAGGGGGGAGAGGGAGGAGGGGGAGGAGGAGGAGTAGGAGGGAAGGGAGGAAGAAGGATGAGGTAACATATGGACTTGTTAATTGGTTGGTTTTGATGCATAAAAAAAGTAATTGATAACATGATACAACCAAAATAATCATGTATCTAAAAATAACACCTGATCTCACCTCACCTCAGCTAACCGAACCGAACCGAACCGAACCGAACCGAACCGAACCGAACCTAACCTAACCTTACTATCCTATCTATGACTACAGAGACGAAAAGGTTGTAATGTCAAAACGTTAAATTTTTCATTTGCGTTTTCTGTATTACACACACACACACACACACACTACATCCTTGACCACCGAAGGGTCAAGACGTACCTGGCGCTCCTCTCGGAGCAGCCAGGTCAACTGTTAAGTTGGCCCATACCAAGTCCCTTCCCTGAACCCTTCTCCCCACCGGAATATCAACAAGTTCTCGCCAGAAGTTACAATTTCATTTAGGAAAGGAATGGAACCAGTGTTAAACAGAGGTGAACAGTGGTGAACAGTGCTCAAGTCAGTGAGAACAACTCAACAATAACAGTCGTACCCAAGTTAACCTTCACACAGTGAGATCCCAGGTACTCAGTGATAACGGCCCGTGAGACCCAACAACAACCAGCGATGTGTTAATCCGTCTACGATAGGAAGGACTGGGACCACACCTCACTCATATAACACCATCTGTGAGGGAATTACTACACCACGTGAGGCCCCTCATAACACCATCTGTGAGGGAATTACTACACCACGTAAGGCCCCTCATAACACCATCTGTGAGGGAATTACTACACCACGTCAGGTCCTTCATAACACCATCTGTGAGGGAACTACTACACCACGTGAGGTCCCTCCTAACACCATCTGGGAGGGAGTTACTACACTACATGTTTGCTGTTCAACACCAACATTAATCTGTATGCTCACTGTATGTTCCTTTACCTTTCTCTAATGAAGGCTTTTGTTAAACCACCAATGTATGTAATAAGTCATTTATGTCCAATGTATATTTTCAGCCTTCGGGCTGCAGAACTATTTTAATAAACCGTTAATTATTATTGTTATTACACACACACGAGAGTTAAGATTATAGGATAGTTATATCTCCTACAACCTCCTGTATAATTGGCCTAGATATTTGTAATCTTGCGGTTATTACAACAAGCTGGTGAGGATGTTATACACTGCGAGGTTTTCACACATTGCCTCCTGCTCACTGGGGATATGAACCGGTAGTACTAGATGGCCAACCAGATTGATAAACCACTCCGCCACCAAAACACACAAGGATCATGGAGAAGAAAATAAATAACGTTTGTAAGTAAGTAAAGGAATGTTGATTAAAGGAAAAATAATAATAAGAATATACAGAACCCCCAAAACATAAGCACGACAAATAAATGTAATAAAGTTTGAAATAAAGTAAAATACAAAATGTGGAGGAATATAAACTATGCAAAAAAATAAAAATAAAGTCCATAGATATTAAATAGAGGAGAGAAAGAGAAAGGAGGTTAATGCCGGTGAACACTTGGACAATCCAGTCACCCATCACAGTTTGTGCATTATGGAAAAGGAGAACACAGACCCTACCACATTCCGGGTTCTGGTTATGTGAAGAGTAGGGACGGGATGGGATGGGAGGATCCTTCCTATCCCGGCGGTGTCAGGGCAGTACCGCGCTCACCTTGCTATATTAGGGCCGTGGGACACTCATCTGGTATGTCATGGACCGTAATCTTCATTTAGGATGAGTTAGGGCTGTACAGCACTCTACAGGCAGGGATGTTGCATCTCGCCGCTAATCAGTTAATAGCACTTATCTCCACCCCTTAGAACCTATAACTTAACTACCACCCTTACCAGTTAAGGGAGCATAATAGTTCACAACATTATTTTAAGGTCTTACTCTGTTTTCTGTCTTCAGCACTAAAAGAGGACCTTAACCCTTAAATCCTTTCATTGAGGATCTCAGCTTGTTACCGGCAGCGTAAGGGAAGCAGATTTTGGTTCGTTAATCCTTCCGCTCTCCACACCTTCAGGTTATTTGAGGGTTTTCACTCCTTCGGGCTAGGACCGTAGCTCTTCTCACCTTCGAGTTAGCATCGTGACTTTCCACTCCTTCGGGCTACTGACGAAGCCTTTGAACCACCCCCTTCACCAGACGTGTAAAGAAACAAGACTACACATCTTTGAACTCTCCCTTCATTCACGGCCTCATCGCCACCGGCTATGTTGGCTATGTTACGCATGGGGAAGGAAAGGGAGGGAGGGGGGGAAGGAGACAGAGGGTGGGAGGGGGAAGAGAGGATGGGGGAGAACACCGGCAGCCATGGCTTTTCACTCCCTCAGGTGTTGCCGTGGCAGCACCTCTAAGATAATAGACTGTATACCCCTTCCCTTCTCACAGATCGACCTGCTGCTGCTGTTCATACATTCTCCTCCTCTTACCTCCCCAACATTACGAGGAGATAAAAGCGGAGCTAACCGGAGTCTGCTCCTGCAAATGCCAGACTCGGCCACTTCCCTCCTATTAGATAAAGCTATAACCGACCTTGCCCCCACCCCGACCCGCTGTACCAACATACCAGGGCCCTCCCCCCTCTCTCTTCTCCCCGCTAAATCATTTATTATTGTCCACTACATCCTTCTTACTCACTTATTGGCGTCCTTCTACCCTTCAGTACTCGCCCCGTATAACTTCCTTTATTGGCGTCTACCATCACCTCTACCTTGGCGTATATCGTCACCCTCCTCTTAGTAAGCGCCTTACAATTACCCTCCCCTCATACAGCCAGCGTCTTTCTCTATTTGCTTCCTCTGACCCATTAACCGGCAGCCTACCTTCCCAGGACCTCCTTATTGGCGTTCATTACCTTTTACCCATTAACCCCCTCTCTAAGGCGTCCCTCTCCATTAATTCGTTTAAAAGTGTTAGCCTCCCATTTAACCCCATCAATGGCACCTCTCTCTCCCACCCTCTTTAATGGCGCTCCCGTACCCATTAACGTCTTCAGTAGGGGTCTCCTTCTCTTGACCCCTATATTGGTGTTCACCTCTCCCTCACCCTCTTTACCGGTGCCTCCTCCCTATCAACATTTTAATGGTGCCCGTCATCTCCCCGTAACTCCGTTAGTGGCATCCTTTTCCCTTCCCTTCCTTTCTGTTAGTCAGTCAGCCAGTCACACAGAGAAACAAAATCTCGGAAATAAACCTTTTCATTTGTTAAAATACAACGCCCCGTCCACCCCCTCTCCAGGTGCGCGCCAGACCTCAGGGGGTGAGTGAGTGGTAGTGATGGGGGTAATAGAATACTCAGTTCCTCCTTTTGTTTGTCACGTTCGTTGGTTGATTGGTTGTTAAGTTGTTTGTCCGGGTGATATCTCGAGCATTTTTTTTAGACAGATACCCTGCGTAACGGGGCAGTGTACGGGGACCTACAAATCCTTGCTACTATTATTATTACTATTATTATTATGAATTTTATTAACATCACAATTTTAATAGTTTTGTTCGTATTAAAAACTTTAATCATTATTGTTTTGTTTTTATTATGTTTTTGTTACAGTCTGCGATGAGAGAGAGAGAGAGAGAGAGAGAGAGAGAGAGAGAGAGACGCACACCTTGGGAATTAAAATGATTTGATGGCATCTTCCAGTAGTCTTGGTAGGTGGTAGTAGTGATATGAATGGTTATGGTTGTTGGTGGTGGTTATGGTGGGTAGATATGGTGGCGTAAGTGGTAATGGTGGAGGTAGTGGTGGTGATATTTGCAGTTAGTAGGAGTGATGGTCATGGTGATAATGCCTGTGAGGGGTGTTAGTGGTATTCATGGCTGGTAGTAGCGGTGGTGGTGGTTAGTAGTGGGTGGTAGAGATAGTGGTAGTAGTCGTGGTGGGTGGCAGGGTAAGTGGTAGTAGTCGTGGTGGGTGGCAGGGACAGTGGTAGTAGTCGTGGTGGGTGGTAGAGATAGTGGTAGTAGTCATTAATTGGGTGGCGGGACAGTGGTAGTAGTCGTGGTTGGTGGCAGGGACAGTGGTAGTAGTCGTGGTGGGTGGTAGAAGCGACTGAGGTAGTCCTGGTATTGGTGGTAGTGGCGGTAGAGGAGGCTGTGGTGGTGGTGGAGGAGTCTGTGGTGGTGGTAAAAGAGGCTGTGGTGGTAGTGGTGGAGACGGCTGTGTGGTGGTAGTGGCGGTAGAGGAGGCTGTGGTGGTGGTGGAGGAGTCTGTGGTGGTGGTAAAAGAGGCTGTGGTGGTAGTGGTGGAGACGGCTGTGGTGGTAGTGGCGGTAGAGGAGGCTGTGGTGGAGGAGGCTGTGGTGGTGGTAGAGGAAGCTATAGTGGTGGTGGAGACGGCTGTGGTGGTGGTAGAGGAGGCTGTGGTGACGGTGGCGGTGGTTGAGGGCGTTGGCGCTGGGTACGAAGAATGCCATTCCCTGTCGTCCTCCAAGTGAATAACTGATATGAGATAAGCGCAACAGATTGTGACATTCCGCGACCTTAATCACCCTCCACCTCCCCCACACCCCTCTCTCACCCTTCCGCACACACCCCTCACCCTAACTCCACACCCTCCACAGCATCCCCGAACAATTCTCTCCACCCCCCTCCCCTTCCTCACACGACCCGGAAATTAACGGGGTAAAGATTGAGAAGACTACAATTAGCAGCGAGAGAATGAGAGACGTAAGAAAATCAATAAATCACGTGTTAACGAGGAGAGTTTTTTTTCCCTTGTTGGATGAAGCGATGCCAAAAAAAATAACCCAGACTACTGAAGGAAAAAAAAACCTGATCAAATTAAAACCAGCCGTTAATCTTGTTCGGATAAAAATGTCATTCGTATAAGTTTTTTCCCTTATAGGCCCACGGGTCCTTCCCCATTCTTCATTCCCCATCAACTACCTCCTGTCCCCCCTCCCCCCTCAAGATCCTTCCCCAAATAAGGAGTGTCATCAATTTCTCGCTCTTAGATACGAGAATTAGACAGAATGACAAGAGAGACGCGTATATTCTTAAGGAACAATAATTTTATAGAGCACTCCATCTTCTTTATGTGGCCGCTAGACGAATGGGAAAAGATGGAGTGGGAGGAGTGAAGGGAGTGGGGAAAGGAGTGGAGGAGGAGGATTGGGGAGGGAGAGATGGAGGAGGAAAGTGAAGGGGGAGGAAAGATGGATGGGAGGGAAGGTGGAGGGGGGAGTAAGGAGGGGAAGTGGAAGAGGAGGAGAGATGGATGGGAGGAGAAGTGGAAGAGGGGGAGAGATGGATGGGAGGGGAGGTGGAGGGGGAGTTGGGAGGGGAATTGGAGGAGAAGGAAGGATACGCAGATATTGCAAGGTGGGGAAGGAAGGAGGTAGGAGGAGGAGAGTGAAGATGCATTACACTTCAGGGATGGATGATGGCGAGAGATGTTTCCTTTTCCATTGTTTTATGATCTGACATTTAACTAAAGATTCAATGGTAATTTACACGGTGACGTTACTACAGGTACAGATTGTCGTGCAGTATAAAGGTAAAGTTAAGATTTCCATTGTAACTTTGTAAGTATATGGGACAATTAATCTAACAAGCTGAGATGGTATTTATATTTGTAAGGGTTTAATTTTATAAGTAAAGAGGGAGTTGAACTTTAAACGTAAATAATAACTTTTTAGCATAGAAAGTTTAAGTGCACAAGTATATTAAATTCTTCTCTTTGTATATATATGTAAGAAATAGAACTTATAAACTTACAGGTTATCTAAAGTAGTAAGTATATAAACTACCTAATTATAAAAACAACACACACACAACAAGCATAAAGGGTATTTAAACTGATACTTACAAAGAGCCTTCACCTTATAAGTAAGTAACAAATATAAATTATAAACTTATCGGTTTTCTTAAGTGATTTACATATAGGTGTACTTTCCTCTAGAAGATACATAACAAACAGATAGGACGATTTAATTCTTCCTCCCGTCACCTTGCTGTTTATTCAGGTCTGGATGCTTAGGGTAAATTATGATGGTTGAAATAAGTCACATGTACATTTTCGTGTGGGTGCGGGAGTGGGAGTGGGTGCGGGAGTGGGTGTGGGTGCGGGAGTGGGAGTGGGTGCAGGAGTGGGGTGGGTGCAGAAAGGAATGGGTGTGGGTGTGGGTGTGTGGGTGCGGGAGTGGGAGTGGGTGCGGGAGTGGGTGTGTTTATCAAAATTCCCAAAACTTATACCCCTGGAGAAGACTACATAAGGACACATTTGCATATAATTTCCTTTTATTAATTCAGAAAACTATAACACAGCACAGGTAACAGATTTCATAATGATGTTGATACACAAAGCTATTCAGTCGGCAAAAAGTGCATTGCAACATTACAGGATTAGAAGATAGAGAAATGAAATATGAGGCATTTTGGAACGTTTCTACAATGGCATGTGATCGTGTTGGTAACCCTAAGGAATATATTTCTCCTTACATAACTTGTTAATGATAATATCAAGCAACTCTATAACATCTGTATAATTAAATACACTATAATTTGCTGTAGGTGTTTGATATTTCTAACTTTATCACGTTTTAGCTACAAACTGTTTCAAGAAATATAGAGTTTATCATTATGAAACCATCCGCTCAGGTAATATCGCGTTTGTTTTTTGTTTTACCTGTACAGAAGCAACAGACACAGACATCATTCAGGGTCAGTGTACATTATTGCAGCACGAACCAAAAAAAAAATGGTTTCAAAACGATGACGAAATACTGTACCAACACTCGTCAGATTCAACATACATTACGGGTAAAAATAACACAAACTGAAAAACATTACGTAATACATCACTCAGAACAATGTAGATTATTCTACCACGAAAACAATTGCAAACTTCAAAACGAGAGCAACACACAAACATAACAAAAGGATTTACTGTCCATTATCATTTAAATTACAGTTATTGAGATTTCAAAAAGGTAGGAACACAGGAGTACAATAACGTCATTAATCACTGTAATGATGTGGAGTCTATGATGCGTCTACCTTCCCAGCTGTTGGTGAATACAGTGCAGAGAAGTTGAGCCACCCAACGCACGCATCTGTGTACCTCTTAAACAGTTGGTAGGTGTAATAATAATAATAATAATAATTAACGGTTTATTGAAAGAGCTTGGCAGCCAGAAGGCTGAAAATATACAGTTACATATTTGGGGAATGGGTTACGAATTACAAATAATATACAAGTAACATAAGTGACACAAATAAGACATATAATAACTAGATGGGGAAAAGCTCAAACTACAGTTCATTTCAACATAGTGACAGTGCAAGGAGTAGTGTTTACTGGGGAGTGAATACACTGGTTTATTACAAGTTAATGATAATTTTACAATGGATTTGGGTTCAGGCTGTTCTTATAACGATCAGTTCTGCATTGCGTATGGGCTGGATGCGGTTGTAATTAATCGAACAGCAATTCTCCGGACCTTCAAGGATCTCAGGTGTGGTAGTAGGGCCGGTGTCGGATGGTGTGAAACTCTTACCAAATTGCAGATGAGTCGTGGTGATGGTCAGTGTAAAAGGAGTCGAAAGGGTCAGTGTGTTGAGCCTTCTTGATATATGTGGAAGTAGGAGAGAATAATCTTACATACCCTCTTTTGCACTTTCTAGGTGTTTACGTTGTGTGGCATTTAGGGAGGAAGACCAGGTGGGGAGGCATAGGTGAGCTTGGGAAGTATGAGATGTTGTGTAAACACTGAGAGCTCCGGGTGCAGAACTCCGAGGGACTTAGTCAGCGGAGGAGGTGGGGCGACTTTGGAGGATTTGACAACTTCACTGACGTGTGGTTTCCAATTTAGTTTGTTGTCTATGGTGACGCCGAGGAGCTTCGTCGAATCTACAACCTGGAGTGTGTTCGGACCTAGAGTAATGGAAGGAGGTGGGACAATGTCGGAGGAGAGGTTGATGTGCATAACCATGGTCTTGGTATGGTTGATGGTGGCCCAGTTTTGGAGGCTGTTCAATAAATCCTGAAGGGCGGTATAGTTGGGAGCAGAATTGTTGACGCTGATCCCAATGGTGGAGTCGTCGACATATTTCCAGCGAGCAGGGGTTTCTCTTAGGGCATCATTGATGAGCATAAGGAAGCAGAGTGTTCCCATCTTGTGTGTGTGTGTGTGTGTGAATTTTATAAGTATTAACTGTATATGTATTTAGCTTCAGGATTTATTTAGTTATTTATTACTTGCATTTATTACTATTTGTTTTCCTCTCACCTCTATAGTTTGAGACTACTGTTATTTTAAGTAGCTTTGGATTTAATTATTTTTCGTAGAAATTTAAGTCGATATTTTTTTAAGAATATATCATAATAATATCTTATCACCTATGATGATCCTCCTGTATTTAAAAAATAATAATAATAAATCAGAGTTAGTTAATATTCGTTAAGGTTTGGTTAAGTTAGGTTTTCTATATAGTCAGGCGTACCAACTGACCAGATGTAGTCATGGTTACGCTTTCGATATAATCCGCCAGGTTATATCGACCAAGGATGATACCGAATTCTTAAGACTGTCCATGTACAATAGCGAAATTTCAAGAAGATAAAAAACAAGTTACAAGATTATAGTGACACTATACGAGTATATTGTATCTATATAAAACACGAGACATTAATTTCACGAATATTGAAAGTGAAAACGTTTCCCCCAAAACAACAATATTATATTTTTCATCTGCTGGAGATAACAAGAAAACATATACGGTAAATATCCCGACATACCACACCCACCCACCTATACACAGGAGTAATCTATAGACAAAGAGGGGAGAGAAACGAGAGGAAGAAACAGGAGGTAGAAGAAGTAGAAGGGGAATAAAGCTCCTAATAAGAGAAGGTAGAAAGGTCTGGGCTCCATAACACCGCCTTTTCCTACCTCCTGAACAATGTTTTTCTACGGCAAATAAACTTGTAAAAGTCTAATAAGAGATGCCAGGGATTCCGAGGCAGCCAGGGGAGATAGAGAGGACGTCGGTGTTATTGATGTGCAACTCAAAAGTATTTTTTTTTCCTTATTGTTTTTCTATTTTTCCCCAGTTGCTTGTTTTCCTTCTTTATCAGCTTCTATGACTTGTTTGCCTCGGCTGCCTTCTTCTTTCTTCTCTTCCTTCTCCGTTTTTTATTATCTCGCTTTCGTTTTTTGTCTTTCTGATACCTGTACACACACACACACACACACACACACACACACACCAGTAACCAGAGTTAAAAACCATTACATATACAATACCTACATTCCACCACAACAACATACACATCCTACGGCAACGTCCTGCCATCCACGGCAACGCGACCTCTCCGTCCCCTCCCATCCAACCACAACAACAACACATCATCAACCTGCAGCACACATATTCTCTCACCACGACGAAGATGTGGTACACGGCTACACATTTGGTTTCTACCACATTGTGCTTGTATAGATGTTACTTCAGCGCGAGCCTCAGCAAGCCGTAAGAGGTACTACTATTAACCGCTGTCACGCTGGCAGTGGTAACTAGGGCAGTTTTCTCGAATTAACTAGCGACGCACTAACGGTAATCACATCACGAGACACACACACACACCTGCATGTTCTCGTTTACTTCCCCATGTGGGTATTGGTGTCACATGTGCTGGCGAGTCGGTGATGTTAATTTATAATAATTTGCTTATTTGTAGAGTTTTATTTCTGTTTTTTTTTATTTATACACAAAATCTATATTTATCCCTATATCTCTATACAAACAGGTGTTATTGCCATATTTCATATAAGATACATCAATTCATTCTCCCTAATCTCGACACATTCTCTGTGGTAAAATTTCATCTGTACAATATGCCACAAAGACGTAAACAACGTTATCATCATAATACAACATATTTTTTTTAATGAAAACAAACGTCTCTCAACCATATACCAAGTGTTCACGCAATCTGGCTACAGTCTGGTCTGTAGTCCACACAACACCAGTGTTTGATGCAATCTAAATGATATACACTACATATGTTAACCACATCTAATCATATCCCCACAAAAGACACCAACAATATATATATATATATATATATATATATATATATATATATATAGAGAGAGAGAGAGAGAGAGAGAGAGAGAGAGAGAGAGTACCACCACCGTATTCCCGTCACCCATTCAATCCGACTCAGAGCAGGGAGGAGCTGCACGAGAGCCTTTGATGTCAAGCTTCCACTTCTACAGTACTTCTGTAGAATGTAACACTCCCCCTATCCCCTCCCCCCTCGCCTCTTTTATATCAGAAAATGGGTACAGTATTTACTATTGAATAAAAAATAAATTCTATTCCTGAAAACAGACCGAGAATTGTTTCGTTTCGTAAAGGCCAATGACTCTTACAGAGAGAGAGAGGAGAGATAGTAAATTAGTGGTGTGAGACCGAAAATCTTTTGTGGAGTTCGCGGGCATGAAGGCCGCTGGGGAGGAAGCGAGAGTAAGGGCTTTTAAACAGTTCATAAATTTCCAAATTGTTGCTGCCGTCCTATTTTTGGGAATTGTGGGGAGGGGGGGCAAGAGAGGGAGAATATAGAGGAAGAGGAAAGAGGGGGGATAAGAAGCCAGGAGAAAAAGAGTATAAAAAGAGGGAGGAAACATAGAGGCAGTGTTAAGTTTCTTATAAAGGGTATAAGGGGGTGTAAGGTGGTGTCAGGGGTGTGTAAGGTGGTATAAGGGGGTGTAAGGTGGTGTCAGGGGTGTGTAAGGTGGTATCAGGGGTTGTAAGGTATTATCAGGGGCTTGGTTCATACGTAACTTAAAAACATTTCCCCACTAACGCAGCTTAGGGTCAGTTCTCATCTGCCCTTGTATCTTTTATCGCTCTAAAGTACATCCACATGTATTTTCCACAACGTTTCTCGGTCTTTTTTAAAACTCTCTCTCTCTCTCTCTCTCTCTCTCTCTCTCTCTCTCTCCTCTCTCTCTCTCTCTCTCTCTCTCTCTCTCTATCTATCTCTCTCTCTCACGTCCTATATTTTCCAATTTTTCATACCTCCTTTTCTTTATCTTTCTCCCTCCTTCTACCCCCATTTGCCTCACAATAACTTCTCTGCTTTTCCTTTCCATTATGTATCCCCCCCTCTCCTCCCCCTCTTTATTCTTGCTCACTGTTATTCTTTTTTCCCCTTCCTCTCTTCCCTTGATGGGTATTGTTAACATTCAAAAGGAAAAGAAAAACAATATGTGTTTAAGAGTGTGTGCCATAATGTGCTATTAAGCGGAGTATTTGAACATATTTTATTCGACAAAATTGTTAGAATATATATATTTTTTTTATATCTGATTAAAACAAATAAAACAGACGATAAGTCATAAATAGCAAACAATTATTTCTACCCAAACAAAGAAAGAATTTATTAAGAAAAGGCGAAATGGAAAGGGAAAAACTATAATCATAGAAGGAAAAAGGTTATTGTTTCCCAAGTATAACTATTTATAAAGAAAAAATAAATATCCCCACATATACATTTTTTTTTTTACCCTTTTGAGGTCTACTGAGAGTGACTTTCCCTTTCACAATCTGCCTCGCCCTCCCTCTCCCTTCCCCTCCCTTCTCTGCACTACGTCATTTAAAGCTTGTTTTCACACTTTCCTATTCATTCGTGCCTCTTTATGTTATGGCAAGACTGAAGGAGAGTCGGAAGGGGACAGAGAGAGAGAGAGAGGCAGCGAGTGAAGCCGAAAGAAGAGGGGCAGCGACAGTGTTGGGAGGGGGGATTGGAGATGGGAGAGGGAAGGAAAGGGGAAGGGAGGAAGAAAGGGAGGGAGGGACAAAGGGAGAGAAGAAGAGAGAGAGAGAGAGAGAGAGAGAGAGAGAGAGAGAGAGAGAGAGAGAGAGAGAGAGAGAGAGATCGTTGTTTTGGTGAGCCTCATAAAGGATGGATTTTTTCCCCTGCCAACAACACTCAGGGTGAAACACATTCGTGGGAGGAAAATTTCTTCTTTGGATTTCTTTTATTTGTTTTTTGTTTCGAATTGTGTTCTTTATTGAGTGCAGAAAACTCGAAAGATCTCTTAATTTTCTGAATTGCTTTTATTGAATACAAGTTTTTGTTTGTGATTTTGTCTTTAATTAATTTCAAAAACTCTCTCTACTTTTACCTACTTCCTCTATAATACGTTTCGTTTGGAAATTTATCCATTCTAAAGCTTGGAAGACTCAGAACCCCTTTCCTTTGCACTGCTATCTCTGATAATACCATTTTTATTATTATTTTTTTTTAATGAAAGTCAGAAACACGTTCAATTAAAAATACCTTTCGTTTTCATATTTTTATTCTTTACACTATCCTCACTACCCGTCCCTCCCTCACTATCCTCACTACCCGTCCCTCCCTCACTATCCTCACTACCCGTCCCTCCCTCACTCTACATCACTACTAGCCGTCCTCTCTTCCCTCTCCCCCGCCAGTACCCTCCACTAGTCGTCTTGGGAACCATTATGCCCCTCCTCTGCAACACACTAGTGTCCTCGTGACCATAACAGCATCCTGGTCTTTGTGTTCCTCGCCTCCTCTCACCCGACCTTTCTGGCAAATTATGGAAGGTCTTGTACCCCTGATAGTTTCTGACACCTTGTAACCCTTAGGATAGTGCCTGACACCTTGTACCCCTCGGATGGTTTCTGACACCTTGTAACCCTAGGATAGTTTCTGACACCTTGTAACCCTAGGATAGTTTCTGACACCTTGTAACCCTTAGGATAGTGCCTGACACCTTGTACCCCTCGGATGGTTTCGACACCTTGTAACCCTATAGGATAGTTTCTACACCTTGTAACCTCTTAGGAGAAAGCCCTGACACCTTGTACCCTCGGATAGTTTCTTTTGACACCCTTGTAACCCTTAGATAGTGCCTGACACCTTTAAATTCTCGGATGGTTTCTTGACACCTTTGTAACCCTAGGGATAGTTTCTTGACACCTTTGTAACCCTAGGATAGTTTCTGACACCTTGTAACCCTAGGATAGTGCCTGACACCTTGTACCCCTCGGATGGTTTCTGACACCTTGTAACCCTAGGATAGTTTCTGACACCTTGTAACCCTTAGGATAGTGCCTGACACCTTGTACCCCTCGGATGGTTTCTGACACCTTGTAAACCTTAGGATAGTTTCTGACACCTTGTAACCCCAGGATAGTATCTGACACCTTGTAACCCTAGGATAGTTTCTGACACCTTGTACCCCTCGGATGGTTTCTGACACCTTGTAACCCTAGGATAGTGCCTGACATCTTGAATCGCCAGGATGGTTTTTGACACCACGTACCTCCAGCATGGTTTCTGACACTTTGTACCCCCTATATCCCGGTTGGTTCTAGACAAATTCTGAGATGAATTCTTCTACTAGTTACAACGATAACGTATCTGTGGTACAATTTCCTGTAAAAACACCATTGCCAAACTAGAAGTAATAAATAACCCCGCACGACAACTGTACTAGCAATGTATGTAAATCTGTGTGTAGCATTTAGTGTATTTGTGCAAATCTCTATGTAGCATATAGTGTATTTGTGTAAATCCCTGTATGGCATTTAGCATATTTGTGTAAGCCTCAACATATATCAGCACTTTAGGTAAATCCTTTCCAAAATACTATGTTGAACTCTACCGGGCGTCAAACACACCTTGATTACGATGAATTAATCCCCTGAGTACAATCTGATCGTACACAAGGGAACTATATATCGTATTCAAAGGGTTACGGCATCGTACTCAAAGGATTAAATAATTGCAATCAAGGGGTTAAATAATCGTACTCAAGGGGTTATAGTATCTCAATCAATGGCTAATTCATTGTAATTCCAAAGAGATAAGACATCCACAATACATTCTCAGGCCATTTATGTAAAACCTTCAAAATAACCTAACCTAACCTAACCTAAGCACGTAATATAAACTATGGTGCACTAGATCG
Organism: Homarus americanus; assembly: GCF_018991925.1. Classification (NCBI taxonomy): domain Eukaryota; kingdom Metazoa; phylum Arthropoda; class Malacostraca; order Decapoda; family Nephropidae; genus Homarus; species Homarus americanus. Next base: position 481,688 of record NW_024712489.1, read on the forward strand.
TTCTTTAAGCAGACATCCTCTCCCATTTTTAACTTCCTCTGTAGATCCGGAACATTTTCTCACACTTGTATTTTATCACGAGTCAAGCCTCACTAAGGGCCGACAACACCTGATACAAGGCTGTGCTGGTAGATGTTGGTAGTGTCTTCGTAACAGTACAAGATAGGGTACAGAGGTTGATGTATAAGTTTTGATGATCCAACACAGTTTCTTACACTTTGTTTGATACTTCAGTTAAGAGTTTACACATATGATTTTTTCTTACTTTACTCCTCAGTTATTTCAGAAAGTAACAGCATCGTTACAGGTACAGATAGAAATACAGGTTTATGACGTTACAGTGACACATGATAAACATTCACTCAACAGTTATGTTCATTATTATGTTACATTATTTTGTACACGACGTAAACAGAGGCGTTTTTTTCTCTCGTCTCATAAGAATTACATCAGTGCGCCAAGGATTTCTGACGTTTTGGGCAGGAAATCCGTTTTCCCAAAGATGATGCACGAACACCACAACAGTTCAAGATCCGGATTCCCATAGGCTTGTGTGTGAATGTTTTTAATCCTATAACAGAGGATGAGAAACCAAATGTTGTTACGGTAGTCTTAGTGCAATGTCAGGCATATTATTTGACGTTTTTATCTGTTCAAAATAATCGCAACCTCAGAGATTCCTTCTCGTTCTTTGTGTTGTCAAATATCTAAAAAATTCATATATGTTTTCGGAAGCAACATGAAAATACTGAGTTACGTAAAGCACATGAAACAGTCTATCGTGACATACAGACACGTGGATTATCATAATAGCAACACGTGGGCTATAGAAACAAGTACTTAAGCTTAGTATTGTAACAACTAACGTGTCTGTAGACTATCGTAACATACACAAGCAAATGATTATCCTAAAAATATAACATACGTGGACTATCCTACGAAAAAAATGCACGTGGAGTACCATGACAAAACCATATACACTTTAGTACCATAATGAAATCACGTCCAGGGACTATAATAACTAAATCACCATCGTAACACTCAGCAACTCATTCTGGCCGGGAGAAACTTCAAGCAAAGTTAACATTAAACTTTGCTTCGGTTAAATGAAGCGCGTTAAACTTTACCTGTGATTACCTGCATAAATAAAGTTTAAAGACACGAATAATAGTCAAAATGCTTATCGCAATATGTTATACAGAGAATTTACGAATAATTGACCTAACTATTGAATTTTATATGAATTAATAACAAACTACAAAGATAAGTGTGATTGAAATGGTTCATCAAAACTAAATAAAGACCTATCATGGTATCGTAATATTAAGAAACACATAAAAAAATCCCTTCAAGACCTGTTTGGTATCGTAGTACAAGGTGATCCATTCCCTGGTAGCCTACTTAAGGGACAGGTTTTCTGAAATAAACCTGGTTACCATAGATATCCTAAAAAGGTAAACATTCGCCGGGAGACTGAAGCCACCCAAGAGAACAGGCTGTAGTGAACATCCCCAAAATATGAAAACCAGTTCAGATATAACTATTATGTTAGCGAAACTCCGGGGCTACCAGCGAGTGATCGAGAGTAGAGTATCAGTCCTGTACGTGATATCAAATGCTATTAACCGGGCCATTGTGGCAAAGGCGAGAGAAAGAGAGAGTGAGAGAGAAAGAGAACGCCAAGCAAAATTGTCCACAAACTTGGTGCAGCGGGATCAGAGTACTGTAAACTTTGAATGTTGGCTGCCGCGGTTGTCACATTAGCAGTAAGCGACTCGGGGGATCCTGATTTCGAGAGTTGGGGAGTGTTAAAAGCTAAGAATTGTCGTGGGTAAGCGTACTCCACTGTGATAACTGCTTGTGTGTGTGTGTGTGTGTGTGTGTGTAAGAGTTCTTGGGTGTACTCGTTTCTATCATCTGTGAGGGAGTGAGTGTCTTTTATTTTCATGGATGATCATGTCTTGTTTTGTATCAGTGTGTGCGTGTAACGAATCAATGTACGTATGCGGATACAGACGTGACTGTAGGTGGGAGCTGTATATACCTGACGCACACGTAGCTCTTTTTACCTCCCAAGTATATTAAAAATACCGCCGTCGTGCTACCAGGAGAACCCTTGATGAACACCCCCCCCCCCCCCCAGATTCCTCCATCACAAGCGCACTTCCGTCCCTTTGCAGACACACGTCCTCAGCTCGTCGCTCTGTACTTCTCATGCCAGCAAAAACTTTACCACCAGCGCCAGTGATAAGCACACGCGGTGGTTGCTCAAGTACAGTCAAAGTACCTGAAGTAGTAGCAGCAGCGGCAGGAAGAGGAGGAGGAGAAAGAGGAGGAGGCGGAGGAGGAAGTAGAGGAAGGGGGAGGTACAGGAGGAGGAGGAAGAGGAGGAGGTAAAAACAATTTGAGAGTCACGCTGAGCTGCAGATTGCACGTTTTACGATTGAAGGGGATTGTTGATACTACTGATACTGTGGGTGGTGACTTGTGTACTACTCTCTCTCTCTCTCTCTCTCTCTTTCTCTCTCTGAACTTTGATCTCCCCCTATCTCATATTTTTCTTACCCTTTCCACCTTTTCATATTCAAAACTGTTGCCCATCATCCAGTTCAGCACACACACACACACACCTCACCACTACTACCATAGCACCATTCCTCACCATCATCACCACTACCATCATCATCCGCACCTCCCGATCACAACCGCAACAATATTCACCATCACTCCCATCTCCTCAACTACCCCCATAACCATCCTAATCATACCCTCCACAACCCCACCACAATAATATTACCATCACCATCCCTCCACCATCACCATCCCTCCACCATCACCATCACTACTATCTAGCAGCATACAGAAGTCACAATTATTCCTTCTATGATTCCCTCCCTCACACAACTCCCTTTCCCCACCACAACCACCACCTTACCCCTCCTTCTCTCCCTCACACAACTCCCTTTCCCCACCACAACCACCACCTTACCCCTCCTTCCCTCCCTCACACAACTCCCCATCCCCACCACAACCACCACCTTACCCCTCCTTCCCTCCCTCACACAACTCCCTTTCCCCACCACAACCACCACCTTCACCCTCCTTCTCCCCCTCCCACACAACTCCCCATCCCACCACAACCATCACAAAAGCAAAACCGTTAAACCCACCCTCCCCTCCATCCCCCCATTACCCTATTGTAGGTCTCCCATTTTGCAAGAGAGCTTTTGTCCCCCCCCCCCCCCCTCCCCCTAGTTTGGAGGGTCTGCAACGCGGTGCATGAAAAGGCTTAAAACGCTATCATAATAGGTCGTTAATCTATAGCCAAAGTGACGGTTACTCGCCCCTAATAACGAGAGGCAGTTGACGCTCTCTGACGATCTGCAACTCGAAAGAAAAACAATTTTAAGCCGCTTTGGACATATGGTCGAGATTCACATGATTTATTGCGGTATTTTCTTTTCTAGCGCATTTTTGCCTTTATGCTACACCAATTACATCAGGTTTTTTTATGGGTTTCATTTGTCATATTTACTCTCTGTATGTCAAAAGAAGTGAAAACAACACAAAATATAAATTCTATACGGACCCCGGACCTGTGTTTCAGTACAGGCAGGAACAACGTAACTGTTTTACCGTATTTAATTGGTTCATCAGGATCAAAAATTTATTACAAAAATGTCATTGGAAGTAAATATTATAAAGAATAAAACTACAGTTACTAGAGAGAGAGTGTTAGCCTAAAACCCGGTAATTTAATCGGAATTAATATAAAATCCACTGTGGCTATTTACATATGTTAATGGAATCAAATTACGTCAAGCACAAACACAGCTCAGTCAAGTCTTTACAGCAGCTGGGATGTACACACACACACACTCTCTCTCTCTCTCTCTCTCTCTCTCTCTCTCTCTCTCTCTCGTCCACATGCAACAGGGGGAAAAATAAACATCGAGAATACAACCTATGGGACAAACCTTACTGTTCTCGCCACTACAACACAGATACAGCTGACCTCATTAAAACCTCATCTGGTCTGACAAACACCATAACACAGCTCCAAGAGACGACAGTGTTTAAGGTTCCACGTTAAGATAAATTTTATGAGACCTTGATATAGGACTCAAAATCTCTGATGAAGTTCGGTGATGCGTGGAGGTTGTGCCAGTTTTACTCATATACATTCAGATGATATGTTCCTGACATGCGACTTACGAATCAATACACGTGACTTGATAATCAATTGAGAAGGCAATAATCAACACATATGACTAGAATTAATACACATGACTTTAGAGTCAATATACGTGACTTACGAATCAATACATGTAACTTACGAATCAATTGATAAGGCAATAATCAACACATATGACTTTTGAATCAATGCGCGTGAGTTTAGAAAGAATGTTAATACAGTATATAATTTAACAACAATGATGCCACAATATACACCCAACTCGCCCATCACTCCAACACAAGATAAACTACAGTAAAGGTTCAATTAACATCACAGACTCTGGGTAAACCTGATTAAGTTTTCATACAGGTATCAATATTCATCACACCACATTTGACTGATCACTAATCAAAGTGAATGAGTATTAAACATTCAAGTAATGATTAAGTCTTAATTCATTTTGCTTTACCCTAAAAAAAGTCCCGGGGTTTAGTTCAATAGGCGCCAAGTCTACAATATAAAACTGAGATAATTGGATCCTTATAAAATTAATGTTACCCAGTAGAGTGGGTGAAAGCGCTGTTCCTCTCCTGATTTTTACATATTTAAAAAAGGAATTAGAGTGTAAAAATTATCCAATATTTTCCTTAAACAATGACGCTTAATAATTGTTAAAATAACAAAATTCGATCAAACAAAATTTACATTCGTACTGACTTAATTTCTTAAACTTAAATTTGCACCAATTTTGTTGCAAAAAGGAATATGGTCAGCGAACATTTTAAGAGACTGATTGACAAACACAACAGATGATACACAATTGGGACATTCATTTCGCCTATAGACAGACAACTCAAACTGGTGGGTGAGCGCCAGCTGTCTACTCAGCGGTACAGCAGTAACGAGGGGTTGCTTCTCACTACTGCATCCCATGTTAGATCATCGGTACAATAAGAGAAGGTGTTGTCCAGTGTGTCCCTATCGAACACGGCAGGCTTCCAGTTACCTCCTGTACTAACACTGGACCCATGGGAGGACCCGTTAGTCATACTTCAACTATCCAGTAAAATAATAAATAAATAAAGTGAAAAATAATGTAAAAAATAAATCCAAATAAAACTCACAATCCATAATCACGGTCTTATAGCTTACAGTGAACCAGGGCTCGGTTGGGGGGGGGGGGGTCTCAGACTGTTGGCTGGTACACCTCGCCCGCCTCACAGAACCTGTTAATAGGATTTAATTTATATCCTTTGCAAAGAGGGAGATTTTCCTCGACGCACGACCCATATATCATCGAATGGGAGATAAAACTTCACATCCACAGAGCTGGAGATACGTGTATTCTTTGAGGGTCACAGCACCTCAATACTAATCTATTACAATTCCTTAAGTAGATTTGTTGACGTCAAGGGAGCCATCCAGAGTACAGTAATATATCACACGAGGGGCGAGATGACTGCTCACTGCTAAGATAAATCCATTTAAGTCATCTGTATAATCTCTTTGAATTTACTCTCATTTATCCATAGCCAAAGGGAAGCATTAGTGTTGATTATACAGTAAAATACAAGAAGCTTCAGGGTGCTGGTGACGAGTGTGTGTTGTATTAGAATATTCTGTATACAGTATAAATAAGAATGTTATTTTTCGTCTTTATTAATACAGTTAAAGAAAGTATGACCTTATGATATAGCAAAAGTGTAAACGTTTTCTTCGGGAGTGTCGCTTGATTTCAATATGGGGGAGAGCGCAGTGAAGTATGAAATATGTAGTAATAAGAGCGGCTTGGTGTGGGAGCTCCTAGGGCCAGGGTGGGTCACACGCCCAGGGCCTGAGCCACTGTCGCAGGACCAGGGTGGGTCACAAACCCTAGGTCACCTTATAAGGGTTACTCTCCCAGAGCCAGGGTGAGCCACACTCCCAACTTTACTCGTTCACACTGTGGCTCTAAGCATCCTGAAGATTTATAAGGGGAATTTTTAGGGGAAATTATCACTGAATACGACACTATCATCAGGGGTACTTGAGTGCCGGCACTGGCAACAAAGTGTTCACAGTTTAAAGTGTTCAGTGACAGTCTTGCTACAGGTACTGCACCTAAACCCAGTCTTTCACTAATACAGACGATTTTTTTCTTAATTATACAAGTCAACTTGATACTTGCAATGCCACACACTCGTCCATAAAAAAAAAGTGTAACAATTGTCTTTTAATAATGAAAGCAGTGATTAGATATATGCCTACCGATGAAAGTAACTGGAGTCAAAACACACCAACATATAATTTTAGTTCAATCTTTTTCCTTATGTATCGTCAAGAATAGCAAAATGGTATTTAATGTAAAAACAAATTATTTTCTGCTTAAATGACGCCTATTTTCAATATGGCGTTATTTGTGTTCAATCAGTAGCCAGTAGAGGAATATCGGTATTTTTATCGTCAAAGGAATACTTAGATAACCACATCATGGTTCAAAGACATAAAAGAATTTCTCGGGAGGTGTCGGGTAATTTCAATAAGGCGGAGGTTGGTGGGAAGTAAGAAATATGTAGCAATAAGTGCAGGGTCTCACAGGGGTCACGGGCCACGCCACTCTCCACCTCTCCTTCCTCCCTCCCCACACTCGCTACCATCACGAAGGATCCTCACTTTGGATAATTTTTAATAGATTTTGATATTCTGTATCAGGGATCAATTATTTTCATCCTTTGTCATTCCCAAAGAAAGTGGATATAGAAAAATACGAAAAGAAAAAAAAGGCTGGCATCCGAGTGGCGTTGAGTAAATACAACGATTCAGGAAAAAAGAAAAAAAGAAACAGCTACAGATATTTTCTTTTGGCTGACAGAACACAACACGATCTCACACTACAGACTCATGGCGTACAAGGCAAGAGGGTGGAGGGGAGGGCGGTCTACTACCTTCAGTGGAAAACATTTATTTTCACTAGCATTGTACGTTATAATACCGTCACAAAAATGTGGTCCTGGGTGAGGGGAGTCACTAAATGGTTCCACCTTCATGTTTTCAGCGTATTGTAGGTTTCGGGACTACACAGTAGAGTTGGGGAATATTTGCTGGTCAAGGTATATTGGCTGTTCTATTTTCGGCGTGAAAGATATGTCACGATATGGTTAAAATGTGAAACAATAAAATCAGTTGGTATACGGTGCTACCCGGTGGAGAGAGAGAGAGTCGACGTGTAACAGACGAGAATTGTATGTTAGTTATAGCTTAACAATATTGTATCGGTGATTAACTTGATACTGGTTGCTGGGGTCCACAACTCTCTTACTAGAATTGATTACCAGTATTGTGTTACTTTTTTGGAATTACTAAACTGATATATGTTATCCAGACTAAATGATAAAAAACTATTATTTCATAGAACAAAATGACAAAGCTGAAAGAAATTACTTTAAAATTTGATATTCTTCAGAAAAAACCCCGAGTGTTGAACTTAAATGACTAAGTAGAGTTAATATTTGCATATGCGAAAAATACTGTATGACCTTTACTAGAGAGAGAAGCTTACGGGCGATTAACGGCGGCAGAGGGGCGATTAACGGCGGCAGAGGGGCGATAAGGAAAAGTGGCAGCAATCGCCTTTGAACATATGTCCCATTCCCCCATATTTTTTTTTAAATTCAAGCAAATTTACATATATCAAAGTATTCAACTAAAAGAATTATCAACGGGGTTTTCATAATGAGACAGATGACTTGATAGAGTTGCCATAAATATAAGAACAACTGCACCACTACTACGTCTCTCATACAATAAATATAAATTAAGTATTTGGTAAGGACAATAAATCCTCAACTTTTTTCCCATAACATTTCGAGGCCCTTTGATGACCGATACTCACTGATAATAAAGATTCATTAGTAACTTATTTGCCATAATGGTTAGTACAGTTGCTGCCAAAATTCCCTGGACACTTGGCAATATCAGGCATCTACTTTATGGGTCATTTGTTTTAAGTTACTAACAGGTAAACGCTGGTTTGTATTATAAATTATGCCGGAATAACTGACCCCTTAATTACCTTTGCAAAATATTGCCATAAGTAATGAAGGAAATTTTGTCCGCACTTGGTCAACTGGACAATATTTACCTAACTACACAATTAATCTTCTTTTTCTAAATAACAGGAGTTAAATTTTTTTTTCACCAACTGTACTGTATCGTACTGTACTGTACTGTACCGTACTGTACTGTACTGTACTGTACTGTACTGTACTGATTCCACATGACGTAAAAGATTCTGGTGTTTCATTCGACCAACAGCGTTTCGGTTTATTTGTTGTATCCATCGCGTCTCTCGTTATATATTTTGAAAGGAAACATAAAGATATCAACTGGTGGTTCTTTGACATGTCTGTGACTCCAGCAAAACACTGGTGAAATAACTTGATCAGTGTTTGGTGAAAAGACATCGTGCTGTTAATATATATATATATATATATATATATATATATATATATATATATATATATATATATATATATATATATATATATATATATATATATATATATAAAACGTAATAAATTTATTTAATAATCACAAAAACGGGTATTAAACGCAACATATACGAGCACGAAAGAGGATAATTTGTAACACAAAGCGGTAGGAATTATTCAAGACTTGCAAGTATTTGTTCAACAAACACACTGAGACAGGAACTGCTACATAATCCTGCCAAGCGAATTTTACTCAACCCAGAACAGTGCAATTAACATGGGGATTTAACACAGAGGAAGAATGCGTGCATATCATTATTCTAGCTTAAACTGTAGTAAATGGGTTAAATTCACTGACTACCTTGTATTTAAAAGAGAATATATGAAAGTCGATAGCCATTAAAACTAATGATATTTCCGTTTTCTTTTAGATTACTTCTGTAATTTATTGAATATCTAAAATATATATTATATGCATACATTATTCATCCAGGAAGATGCCCTTCATAAGGTGCTTATATTATAAACACGTACACATACATACACTTGAAGAACAGTTATTTATTCACAATATGTAAATCTTGTTAAAGTTCAGAAAGATAAATCTCGAGAGTTTAGAAGGACTCTTGGTCTCCTGCACAGGTAATCAAACAACGACAAATATGGACCAACTTTCAGCAGGTGAGCCAGGTAGGTAGGTGAGTGTAGCACGTACCATAAACACAGCTCCAGCACGAGAAGTCAACAGCGCCTGTCGTTCCCCTTTCACTCAACAAAGATACGTTTATGAGAGCTACGCCAGGCGAACGTTCATCTAATGTTTTACCTACAGTGGTGTTGTCATAAGAAGTGAGAAAAGTATGGCCCTCCACGTAAAATAACGACGCGGCCGCAGGAGACTAAGACAGGAAAGGCGACATTGACTCAGTACCTGGAAATAATGGTCTCACGTCTCCCACCGTCAGAGTTATCTTATAAGGATACTTGACCAGGTTGTTGAAGTGTTCGCTGTGTAAGTCTTCACCCTCCCTTGGTGCTCCAGGAAGCCAACCACTTGACGGGAGTTACTGGAAACGGAGAAGGTGCAAGTCTCACCCTCAGGGATGCTCTTAATAAGTCAGGTAACAGTAGAAAGAAGAGGAGGCATGGGGGGACCTGCTCTTTGATGCTCTGTAAGATCCTTCAAGTATCTGCTGGAATAGGTAGGTGCTAGCTCTTCCTCCTTATTAACCCCAGTAACCAACTTGACGTGGGTTGTCTGAAGTGGTGAATAGTGGTTCTCCCTCTTCCTTATCCCCCAGTAAAACACTTGACGGGGTTTTGCTGGGAGTTATGAATCTCCCTGCGTCAACACGGCCCTGTGAGCCACTTGATATGAGGGGGTAGACGTAAGGCTTACCTGAAGCAGTAGACAGTGGCTCTCCTCTTCAATAAATAATGCCCACCCCAGGCCCACACCAAGCCCACACCAAGCCCACACCAGGTCAGTCACCAGGTGAGAATACCACGAGTACAGACGTTCACCCTCACCCTCATACCCCCCATGACTCTAGCAAATGACAGTTCTTGTTGCAAATTCCCAGGATCTTTGTGCATCAAGAGTCTTTTTATCTAAATCTTCTCTTTCTCACATTGTCTCGCTTATTTGATCTCGGAGTATTTTAGTCTTCTTTGTCAACTTACTCTTTGCTCACCTGAACGCTCATTGCACTTCTGGAAGCTATTGTATTTTTTCCTAAACTATTTTTGTCTTTTTTTCTGCTTATTCTCTAAACATCTACACTCTGCCAGAATGTGTGTGGTGTGTGTGTGTGTGTGTGTGTGTGTGTATATAACTGTGATGTGCCCTATATATACACACATACACACATACTACCAACTTAACCAAATAATAATTAAACTTAAACGAAATACTCAATAACATCCACATGTAAAACTGTCAACAAATTAAGAGGTTGAAATAAACTTAAGAAGAAAACGAAGCAGAGTACAGATGAGAGAGACTAACAGTAATCAAGAGAAGCCGAGAGGTTAGGTTAGGTTACCGGCGTGACTGAGTAATGGAGGGGGTAATGGGGCTGACTAGTATATATTGGATGCGGTTGTCAGTATCGTATTCATCAATAATAATACTTTTTTGTGGGGGTTAAAAGAGGTCACCTTCCTTCCTTCCTTACGCGTACACAATATACATTCACAACACATAAAACACACACACATGACACACACACGCACACAAACAAGCATACACATACACTTAATTCTAATCTAGGTATTTAATTCTGCTTTTTGTGGTAATATGTTAATAAGATTAATTAGTCTTTTGAATTTTCTACCGTTTATTGAAGAACTAGAATGAGAACGAGAGAAGAGAAGGAAAAGGAATGAAGGTGAGAGAGAGAAGAGAGGAGAGGGGACGAGAAGAAGAGATGCGAAGAAAGAGAAATGAAAACAGAGAGAGAGAGAGGGAGAGAGAGAGGGAGAGAGAGAGAGAGAGAGACCCCATCCCGAATCATAACTCTCCATAATGCTCCGGTGATATAGTCTAATTGTTTAATATATCTAAGACTACTATAAACCCGTCCAAAGTTTCCCAATCTGCCACCGCCGGCTGATAACACGAGCGAGGTCGCCTTGCTTGGGTGATGGATGGTTCTACATGATTCACCCAGGGATAATTGGTTCACCTAGTGTTGGATGATTCACCCAGGGGTAATTGGTTCACCCAGAGGTGATTGGTTCACCCAGGGGTAATTGGTTCACCTAGTGTTGGATGATTCACCCAGGGGTAATTGGTTCACCTAGTGTTGGATGGTTCACCCAGGGGTAATTGGTTCACCTAGTGTTGGATGATTCACCCAGGGGTAATTGGTTCACCTAGTGTTGGATGGTTCACCCCAGGGGTAATTGGGTCACCAAGAATTGATTAGTTCACCAGGGGTGATTGGTTCACCCAGGGGTAATTGGTTCACCTAGTGTTGGATGATTCACCCAGGGGTAATTGGTTCACCTAGTGTTGGATGGTTCACCCAGGGGTAATTGGTTCACCTAGTGTTGGATGATTCACCCAGGGGTAATTGGTTCACCTAGTGTTGGATGATTCACCCAGGGGTAATTGGTTCACCTAGTGTTGGATGGTTCACCCAGGGGTAATTGGTTCACCTAGTGTTGGATGATTCACCCAGGGGTAATTGGTTCACCTAGTATTGGATGGTTCATATAAGAATGGAAGACTCGCCCAGAAATAGATGACTTAACCTGGAATTGATGATTCACTCCTGAATGGATGACTCACATCCGGATGGATGTTCCCCCAGGGATGGATACACCTGGGGTTAAATGACTCGACCAGGGATGGATGACCCTCCCAGGTATGGATGACGCTCCCGGGGATGGATTACGAATCCAAGGATGGATGATTTACCCAGGGTTGGATGACTCACCCAGAGGTGGATGACTTACTCATGAATGGATAATAATAGTAGTAATAGTGTATTACTGTAATGTTGTTAGTGTGGTAGATTTTCTCACTCTAGTAAGCTTTTCCCACGTGCTGTAAGGTGATAGGGAGAAAATCAATACAGACCCCCATCAGTCGCTTCTCTCTAACTAATGTAACAGGTAAAAGACGTCTTCTCTCTGGTGTTTCCCTTCCAACAACAGGTTCTCTATTTCATCTATGTAAACAAAAACAGTAAAACATATATACATTTATGAATATTTTAGCACAAATTTATTGAGAAACCATCCATACACTGAATAATCTCAGTTAGGTTACTTGCTGGTTTTGAATGTGAGGGGAACACAGCGCTAGACTCCAATGTGTAGCTATCAAACTCGTTCACAAAAGTTGTGTGCTAAAGACAATATTAGTTTGATCTATAAATAACCAGAAAGTCACACACACACACACACACACACACAAAATACCCTAAAGTACGAGAATTTAAAAATAATCAACAATAGCACCGTGGAAAAAATACTAAACCCATGTATAAAATACTGCAACAACAGCACACCTTCCTACCCCCACCCCACCCCACCCCAAATCCTACCCCATACCCCCACCCCCTATCCCCAAACACACATACACAGGAAAAAAAAAGAGAAATTATCCCAAGTACAACAATAGAACAGTCTTCATTAAATTAAAAACTTGTGTATTGTCCTGTCAAAACTGGACGATTGGTTTGGTCGCGCTAAGAGTAGGGAGACGATTTTTTTTCTTTCGGTGCTGCTGTTTTGTTTGTGTGTGTGTGTGTGTGTGTGTGTGTGTGTGTGTGTGTGTGTGTGTGTGTGTGTGTGTGCCACTCACAATGCACTCTGCTTTACATGGCTCCAGGTAGCCTTGACACCATGACATGACTGTCACTGGGTATCAGCTTATAAAACGGGGAATAGGTCAAGGATTTTAGTATCGACACGAACGGCTTGATTGGAACCCCAAAGGAGCCTAGATAGAACCTCAGAGGAACTTGGAGGGTGTGAATAATTTTTAGGGCAATAAATGACATATTTTGGGGGTATTGGCAAATTTTATCTGGGAGGAAATAAATGTTTGTTTGGGGTGTGGCGTCTCCTGTTCTTGTCATTAACGTGTTGAAATTATCACTGGCTGTTGTCATAAGACAACAGCAAAGATAACATTTATTTTCACAAACATTCTGCTACAGTAATAATGGTACGTATAAGTAGAATGACCTCTTTTCACAAAAGTAATTTTTTGGTTTCAAAAATATTATGTAGCCTTGTTTATGAACGTGTATAACAAAAAAAAGTAAATATAAGGAAGAAAAAACACGTTTTCTGAAGTAATGGAAGAAATCCTTCATGTTATTTCCTCGAGGAAGAGGCAAGAGAGAACTCGGCCATCAGCCACAGTCATCACCAATGAAACTCTTCAGAGGAGGAGGAGGAGCTGGCCAGTAATCATTGATCATCCCTGGACGTGCACACCCGGGCTCCTCCACCAATTACCCTCGAAAAGTCGCTGCAATTAACCAGTTTTGGGCTGGAGGCCGGGTCGTGGCTGTCCTCACCAAAAGGAAAATAAAGAAGATTTGCGGTCCAGCCTGGGCCCCCCACAATACTGGTGCAGTTTGCAAGGCCCCATTCAAAGTTGAGACTCGTAAAAGAGAGTGTTTCTGGGAGTATTGCCCGCTGCTGGACCCTGAGGATATTGGTACTGCTCCCCGCTTCCCTTTTTACTGGTGTTGTTGTGGTGGTGGTGAAGGTGGTCGTGTTGTTGTGGTTATCCTAGTGGTGGTGGTTAAGGCTGGTCAGGACGGATGGGTTCTACGCTTGGGTCGAGTCGTAAAGAAAGACACTTTTGGGGAAGGGGGGGAAGGGGGGGTGGGGGGTTGGAAGCGGTGTTACAGGGTCTGGTTGGTTGGTGGAGGGTGATCGTTGTCGGTGGTGAAATTAGTGGTGTTGGTGGTAGCGTCGTAGCAGTGGTTTGTAACAGGCGAAGTTGGTATTGTTCGTTCGTTGTGGTGATTTTGGTCGTTGGTGGTGGTCGTATTGGTCGTCAGTGGTGGTGATGTTGGCAGTTGTTGGTTGTAGCTGTGGTTCCTAGTGTTATTAATTGTGGTTGTAGTGGTCGTGCATTGTGTAAACGGTAGTAGTAGTTGTTCTTCATTATTATTATTATTATTATTATTATTATTATTATTATTATTATTATTATTATTATAATTATTATTATTATTATTAGCTAATAGATGTTTTAGTGGTTGTTTTATAGTTATATCTGGCGAGTGAGAATTAAAAGTGGTGGTATTTATTGACTGTAGGCATCAGTATGGCACCGGTTTGTGTTTGCTTCTCATAGTGATAAACATTATTGGTGTTAGTGATGGGAGGTGATGTGGCTGCAGTCAGTGTGATGCTGGATGATAGTTGATGCTAACGACACAGGGTTTATGCGTAGCACTGGATGGTCATGGTAGTTATTGTTGCTTTTGTCCGAGGTGGTAGATGAACCTTATTTTTTGTGACTACAACATACATTATACTGTTCCAGTACCACCGGGAAGTTAACTGAGCTTAACTTAAGAGGAATGTTGACTCTTATAATGTTGTAATACGTTTATGCTAAGTTTGATAACGCCCCCCACACACACACATAATATATACTAAATCTTTATAATCGTCATGATACAGACTATCTGTAAGAGTCAGTCGACGTGGCAGTTTTAGAATCCCGCCCACCAAAGAACCAGCACTACCCCCTAAACCTTATGTTACGAGCTTTTTGATTGGCTGGCCACACGATATACTAACGGCAGCCAGGGCTGGTTCCGCCGCCGCTACCACTATCCTCAAGTAATTGGAAAACGATAAGAAATGACTACACACTAAATTCAATCTCTTCACCCCCCTATCCTCCTCTTGGTCATCGCACCAGGATCGACCGTCGTTAAGGAGGGAGGCCCGACTACCCAAGTTTCCGAAAGGGATATTTTAGGAAACCAAATACTCCACTAACCTTACACTACGATATTTCCTTGAAGGGAGAATCTTCAGGCAAAGTGATAGACCAGAAGCCGAACCGTGAAGACCTCAAGGAACCCAGTTATTATTATTTTTTTGTACTCTTTACGACCAGTTTTCGGTGTATTCTTAATAGTAGACACTCACAAATACACTCCGGGAAACTCACTAAAGAGATCTGAATCTTTAATCTAATGTTTCAATATTAACTAGACAGTGAACTTTTTCTTTTATAGAGTCTTATCATGCCAAGAGTTGTTAGTTGTTATTTATGCAATTTATTAAGTCAACTACACCATCTACTTTACAAACCCTTATGGAGGAAATATTCAGGTACATGACGCGACACCATCATCTAAGAGGAGAAAAACACTCAGCAGCGGCAGAGTTCTGAGAGCAGAGTTATGTTGTATGTATGTCAGAGACGTAAACACTCCGCCAAACTTCCACTACGAAATTCCCTTAAACAAGAAACTTCTGCTGAAATGTGAAAAGGTAACTCCCACAATCCAACTCAAAAACACCTGAATTTTATAAACTTAGGCGAGTTATTGTATGTTTTAGGGAACTAAACTGTCCACCACGCTTCCTCCTCGACCAGAATCCTTTACAGTGGAATTCTTTGAGCAGAATGTTGAAGCAGCATCCACCTGGCTACAACCTCAATACATTAGGTCGGATCCTTCTTTATCGTTTTGCTAAAGAAAATTTTGTAGAATAACGTTGGGAGAATATATATATACAGTATATATAAACCAGATTTTTGTATCAATTAGTTCCATTTTTTTTTTATGTATTTCCAGAAACTAAACTCCTCCAAATTTACTCTCTGAGATTCCTTACAATAGAGACCCTTCTTGTTAAATGATACAGCCACATCTACCCGGTGTAAAGTTTCAGTAACATTTAATTTTTACGAGGCAGTTGTTGTTGTTTTGTGCAAGTGTTCGCTTTACCAACTACCACCTGGTGAAGGAAAAGTTGATCAGGAGTTGCTGAGCTGCACCTGCAACCTCAGAGTTTCTTTACTTTAAGGTTTTCCAGTGAGTGAGTTTATAATATCTAACTGAATGACCATATTTATAACACTATACGATTACGACTATAATGATTTCAGGATTATATAACTAACTGAAATACATTATCTCATTCCCAGCTATGAGAAAATTACGACGGTAGGATAATTATAATGGCGTTCACATTACACTGAGACTTTACTGTAACTAGATGTCTTCTCTTATTTCCATCTCTACAAACGGAGAGAAAAATAAACGTAATAAGAATCAAACATATGACATTAAGAACACAAGCAATATGGCGTCGAAATTACTATGAACCTCCACCTTAATTAGAGGTGTTCTCTCACTGCTATAGTTACGGGAGAAAAAATGAACTTTACGAAACTCCAAGAATCCCGCACCCAAGTTGGTGTCGACGAGGAAATGTTGCCAGATTAGCTTGAGAATATGTAAGTGGCGAGGGACATTACTTAAGATTTACCTGAGACTCCCCCTAAACTTTTCTCATTTCGGATGTTTTTCTTCAAAGTTTTACTGAATGGCGAGGCGGTATGTGATGGCGATTATGTGGCCGGAGAATGAAAGCGTTAGAGAGGTCTTGGGATATATATATATATATATATATATATATATATATATATATATATATATATATATATATATATATATATATATATATATATATAATGTGTGTGTGTGTGTGAGACCGTTTCGCCCAGGCGAGCGATGAGCTGCCAAGGGAGTTGACAGCTAATGACACGAGTATGAAGTACTGACGTATGTGTGAAGAGCCGTAGCACACAGGGGTTGAAACAAGGTGCTAAATATAGGTTAAGGGACTGGTTGTGAGAGGAATGGGAGGGAGGAAATGGTGAAAAGGGAGGGAGGAAGGGGGAAAGAGGGAGAGGGAGGCCGAGGTTAAGAGAAAGGGGGAGGAGGAGGAGGAAAATAGGGAGGGAGAGGGAAAGAGGGAGGGGGAGGGAGAGGTTAAGAGAAAGAGGGAGGAGGAGCAGGAAAAGAGGGAGGGAGAGGGACAGTGGGAGGGGGAGGGAGAGGTTAAGAGAAAGAGGGAGGAGGAGGAGGAAAAGAGGGCGGGAGAGGGAAAGAGGGAGGGGTAGGGAGAGGTTAAGAGAAGAGGGAGGAGGAGGAGGAAAAGAGGGAGGGAGAGAGAAAAATCGAGAGAGGGGAGAGAGAAACTTTCATAAAAAAAGATTAATTATGAACACAATGATGATGTAATATATTATACAGTACAATGTTCCTTAGTGTGGGTGTGTGTAGAGGTTAGGCTAGGTTAGGTTCGGTTCGGTTAGTTCAGGTCAGGTCAGATCAGATCAGGTCAGGTCAGGTTACATTTTGTATGAAGGTATTTATTTATATGTATATTTATGATCTCCAGGATCGTTTATGGCCAGTCAAAAGTTTCCCCTAAAAGATAAATACATAGAAGTTATCAGTAGTCGGCAATTACCCCTACTTAGTGTAACATACAGTATATATTAGGTGGAGTCTCATTTTTTTCGTATTATTAAGTCATTTATTTGTTGACATTTATCTTAGAATAATTAAATGATAAAATAAAAACTCACAAGTGACTTTGTAACATATGATTAGTTCGAGATGATAATACCAATACCACGTGCTGGTCAAGCTCCGAAAGAGTTGTCCGGGGGTCTAGCTAGGCCCTGGTCGGGGCTTGACCAGCACGAAAAAAAAAAAAACTTTTGTGTATACTATCAGTAATTTTGGCGACCAGTGGTGTAATGGTCAGCGTCCTGGCCTCGCAAGCGAGTGGACCCGTGTTCGATTCCCGGGCAGTTTAAAACTATGGGCATATTTTTGGGGGGTTTACGCCATTTGCCTCTGTCTATCCAGCAGTAATTGAGAACCTGGATGTTAATCGATTTGCGGTTGTGTTCTGGGGTAATGGTTAGCCAGTGCAGTTGGCGAGTCGTCTGGTCTTCTCGGACTATTCCTTGACACTTTGTCAGGCAACTCATTAACTTAGGGTGCGGTTGTTGTCCTAAGAACATAGAACATAAGAATGGAGGAAACTGCAGCGGGCCTATTTACCCATACTGGGCAGTCCCGTTTATACCCAACCCCTATTGCTCATATAAGCATCCAACCTATGTTTGAAGCTATCCAGCGTATTCGAGTTAATGATGATATTTGGTAACTTGTCTTGGCGACAGCTTGTACACCTTCAACAAATTCACGCCTAGGTGGCCCTAAGGCCATCCATCCTCGTACACGAGGGGCATCCATTATTATTTTAGTGTGTGTGTGTTTGTGTGTTTGTGTGTGCGTGTGTGTAGTTTTAAATTTCATTACTGAGGATACAGCATTACCTAACACGGCTATTACGATGCCAAGTGTGCGATGTCATGAAATAATAATAATAATAATAATAATAATAATAATAATAATAATAATAATAATAATAATAATAAACGGACATGACAGCAAAAGTTTCCCCGGAAATATCCCCTCTGCTCCTCCTAACACCTGAATAAGATTGTTAGTCGTGGACGCCGATGACTCAAGTAACGACAAGGAGACAAATAATATATGTATGTAAAAAAAATGGGAACGAAATCCCTCCAGGTGCATCATCAAGAGCAGAATGAGAGATGTTGAAAAAACAGCACTCGGTCATTCTCCTTCTCAAGCCAATCAAGAGTCGTATTTTTTGAGCTATGAAGGTGGACAATGAGAATGACGTCTTCACTGGTGTTTTATTTTCTCTCCGACAACACGGCGATTAAGTTAGTTGGCCAAGTGGGGAGGGAAAGATAGGAAAAAAATAAATATATATAATTCGATCGTCTTATTTGTTGTTGTCGGGTCAAGTGTCGAGCAGAATAGTAGGTCTCATGTCGAGTGCAATTTCTTATTTAGTTCAGATTTTTCCTTCCGTTCGTAGTTGAGAATTGGAGGCTACGTCAGTTTGTTTGTTTTTATTTTATATTATTATTTATTTTTGAGGGGGGTGAGGCTGGTGGTTCCTTTGTAATAATTTTGGAATGTCCGTTCTTTTTCTTTTCTTTTTTTTAGGTGCCGTTCCAGCGTTTTATTCCGTTTGATTCTCTGTGTCGCCTTTGTTACTCTTTCATTCACATTCCCCGCGTTTATTTTCGTATCACCCTCTCTCCCTTCAGTCTATCACACGTTCTCTTCCTTACATCCTTCATTCAATAATTCTTCGTTATCTTTCCCCACATATTTATCTAACTCTCGCATTATTCTTTCGTTGTTCGCTCCCCTCCACGCACTCTCTACCCTCTGTTGTATTACGATAACTGTATCTTTCTTTTGGCTCACCATTCATTCACTGTCAGTCATCCCTTCATACTTGTTGCCGATATATTTATAAATGAGAGAGACAGAGGGGGGAGGGGGTAATTCTAAGGAGAAGGAAGAGGAAAAAAGAGGGTGTTGTGAGGAACGATGACATAATTACACTTGAGAGATAAGGGAAACGAATGTGTTTTTAGCTTCTGTAATTATAGATATCGCTCGAGTTGAGAGAGAGAGAGAGAGAGAGAGAGAGAGAGAGAGAGAGAGAGAGAGAGAGGAAGGGGGAACTAATCAATTTTCAAGGGCCCACGTACAGGAGATGGTCTAGCGGTTAAGAAAGATAGTGTATCTCTCCAGGATGAAATCGCCTGGCGCCTACCACCGAGGGAGAATAGAGGACCTGCAGCCATGGAATGTTCAATCACAGGACACCACAGCTGGTAATTACCTCGCCGGGGCTTTCAAGAATTAGATCATTAACTGAGGCCAAGGGGTCACTGCCAACAGGTTCCTGTGCTTCCTCCCTCCCTCGCTTCCTTCTACCTCTCCTCCGTCTCCTCCTCCTCCCATGTGACCCGTTCGTCCTTTTAAATGACATTCCTTCTTTATCCTCTCCATGTTCGTCTTCCATTTCCTCCTCTTCTTCCTCTATCTTCTCCTCTTTCTTCTCTTCCTCCTCCTCCTCGATCTCCTCTTCATCCTTCTCCATTCTGTTCAAATTGTTCTTCCCCTTTTTTCCCTCCCTGCTTTCTTTCTCCATCCTTCTCCTCTCCCTTCCTCCTCTCCAGTTACCTCTCTGTTTTCTTCCCTTCTTCCTTCCTTCTTGACTCCCTCTTTTTCCCACTCTTCCTCTTCTTGCCCTTCGGACCCTTTCCTTCCCTTTCCCTTGTAAATTTATTTCTCCCCACCCCTCTCTCTCTCTCTCTTTCTCCTCCACTTTCTTCCTCCTTCGCGTGACTTGTCTTTCCCCTTCCTTCTCTCTCCCCAACCCGTGATCCATCCATCACTTCCCAGTTCCCTTACTTTTTGTCTCTTCTATTTCCTCCCTTCCTTCTCTAAAGTGACTCGTCTCTACCTTCTTCCACCTTTCCCCTCCTCCCATTCTTCATCCTTTCCTTCTACCTTGGTTTTCTTCTTCCCCTTCAGTATTCTTCTTCTTCTCCTCCCTCCTTTTCACCCCTCACGTATGATCTTAATCTCACGCATATTATAATGATTTGTATGATACAAGGTCAAATCCTTATATGTACAGTACAGTACCTGCTTCCACTTACACATGTATCAAATTACAGCAATACACCTGGTGCCGGGGTCACCTATGTATGTATGTATGTATGTATGTATGTATGTATGTATGTATGTATGTATGTATGTATGTATGTATGTATTGTATGTATGTATATGTGTCTTCATTTAATCATGTATAGAGATCCATAGAACCAGAATTCTCAATTTCCTTACGTCAACTTCATCCCCAGAGTGAAAATTTTATACTAAACGTAAAGTGGTTCACTAAACCAAAAGGAAAAAAGAAGGAAACTAAACTGACGTCGAATTAACACCGCGACTAATTTTCTCATCTCTATTTAAAAGGAAAAAAATAACATTGCGAGTCTGAGTATTTAAAGCCTGAAACCCGTGTAAATGAGACCCTATTTTTACTTCACTCCAACAAGCCACTTTTTTTTTCTTCTGATCTATCGTGCCAGTTATATTAGGTGTCATTCCTCCACACACACACACACACACACACCTGACACCGTCCACATATATCTGTCTCCCTCAGCACCACGTACTTGACAAGAGTCCAGACACATTATTTTCCCCATCCTCTTACCACCATCACCATTGTTGTTACTACCTGGGTGGTCTTTTTATTCGAGAACCCTGAATAATTCTCATACACTAAAAGCTATATCAATGTTACAAAAAGACGTGACATGATCCTGAGAGTTATTAGCTATCACGTATCCCATCAGTGGTGTTTAATGGTTTTCACTCAAGTCACGCCATGGCGCTCGCTGTAGAAAAACACGCGTTTCTCGTTGAACATACATCAAGAATGGATCCTTTAGGTTTAGGTGTATGTCAAATTACATTTAAAAGTCGCTTTTGTGGTCGTATGAAACCTTCGAAATCAACAATATGGAAACAGGTGAAGCAGTTGACAGAAACAGGCTGCGTGAAATTTTTAAAACAAAAGCATGTGTTGTTTCATTCTGTGTCGGAGAGTTTGCCGCGAAGAATAAATTTGTACCTGCAACTTGGTGGTGGACACTTTCATCACTTCATTTAAGGTAATCAATTGTGTGGATCAGGTCACGTCTTTGTAACATTTGGCTACATTTACGCAAAATATTAGGTTTCCAACTGATATAGTTTTTAGCGTATGAGAATTATTTAGGGTTCTTGAGTAAAAAAAAATCATCCTATACTTCCAGTACAGACCAGCACACCTGTCCTCATGTACCTGTCACCTGTCCTATATATAACCCACACACCTGTCCCCTATTCTATATACAACTCAATTACCTGTTCTCTACCTTCTATAGTACAAGAACACCTGTCGTCTGTTCTATATACAACTCACACACCTGTTCTCTGTTCTATATACAACTCACACACCTGTTCTCTGTTCTATATACAACTCTCCTGTTCTCTACCTTCTAGAAAAAAACACCTGTTCTCTACCCTACATGCAGTTTTGACGCCTGCCGTCTACCTGTTTTTAATTATATATACTATTAAGAACAACTGTCCTCTAAATCATATAGAAACCACACACCTGTCCTATAACACCCGTCACACAAGAAACAAATTCGTTTACCAATTCATCATTAGTACACCTGTTGTTATCTACACACCTGACATCTCATATACCTGTCCACTAACTCTAAAAAACCTTCGCTTATTACATGGCTGCATCAACAGCCACCCCCCCCCCCCACAATACCTGACAACACCAACAACCTTCCCCTAATACCTGACAACACCAACACTTCTATACCTGACTTCACTAGACACATGGTACGAACACAGAAGACCCTCATAAAAACTCACTAATTAAAGGAGTACAGTAAGAGGTCAAGTAAGGAGGGAGGCGTTCCTACGAGACATTCACTGGAGTCCGTGAACATGTTTTATCACCTGAAAATCAGATACCCCGTCCTCACCTGATGAAAGGTTACCTGTACTAATAATCCTGTTGTTACCATAGTGATATACCTGTATTTATTCTATCCTTTTAATATTTTGGACTGGATTTTTTTTCCTTAATACAGGGAAAATGTGGATCTTTCTTTTTTTTTTAGGAATTTATGTTAAATTATGACATTTTAATTTATTTATCATAACTTAAAGCAACGTCACACCTACACATTTGTTATTGAAGACTCGCGACGCCTTATATGTTACCTTATGACCTGACTACCTCATAATATCGTGATGAATAGACTCTCAAGAGTATAAGGTGAAGGTGTCTCTTCCATATACCTCAGATGGCATAGGTCAGAGAAGGAATAATCGTGGTAAGAATGAGTCATGGTAAGAATGAGTCATGGTAAGAATGATTCGTGGGTAAGAATGAGTCATGGTAAGAATGAGTCGTGGTAAGAATGAATCATGGTAAGAATGAGTCGTGATATCTCAGGCTATAACTGTCAATTGTATAAAACTTAACGCCATTCAGAATAAAATATCCTTTGGTTATATACAAGAAAAATAATACCAGTAAAAAAAATAATATTGGTCGCTCATCTAACATAAACACGAATCATTGTAGGGTGATTGGTTGACGTTCCTTGTTTAGTTTTGTGCTTGTTTTAGGTCACGGTAGGAGAAAACACAACATAGCTTGATTAGAAGACTTTGATCGTGGGTGATGGAGGTGCGGGCCCGGAGAATGGCTGGATGGACAATGAACGAACCCCCGCTAGAAGCTCTAAAGAAAACGGGTCTAGACGAGGTGCCACAAATGAAGCGCCCCGTCAGGTAACTTTTGAGATTAGTCTCGCTATAACACACACACACAGAGAGAGAGAGAGAGAGAGAGAGAGAGAGAGAAATTGTGGAGGGGTCGAGGGAATTGAGAGAGGAGAGAATCAGGGAAGAGGGAGGGAAGAAGGGAGAATAAGGCTAGAGGGAAGTGAGGAGAGGGGGAGAATGAAGAACCTGGAGGAGGGAAGGGGTGAGAGTATAAAATAGGGGAGCTGGGTGAAGAGAAATGGGGAATGGGTGAGGGGGTGGAGGGAACTGGGAGAGTCGGTAGAATGGATAGGGGGTGGAAGGAGGTGGAGAGAGAGAGAGGATAATGTGGAAAGGGGTGGGGAGGGGGGTGTAAAAAATGAACGAGGTGATAGAAGGAAGTAGGAAAGAGGGGGAAAAAAGGGGAGAGGGAAATGATTTATGACGTTAGCCCACTCGACCCTTCATAACAAATGGGAAGCTGAAAGACATATTCCCATTGTCAATTGTGTATGGGGTTAGTACCGTGTCCTCTGCGGCAAGACTATGGATGTGTTTTCATTTGTTTATTGACAGCAGCGAGGTCATCCGTATCAGTTCTCTATACAAGGAAGTAGTAGTGAAGTCTTTATATTTAACAACAGTAACAAAACGATATTTACGAACAAAGACGAAAAAAGGAAGAGAAAATATCACCAAAACAAAGAAAGAACAATAATAAGTAACAACAACAAACAACAACACAAACAAACAAATGCAGAACAACAAACATATAATAATAATAATAATAATAATAATAATAATAATAATAATAATAATAATAATAATAATAATAATAATAATAATAATACAGTACTTCACCTCAGCTCACTAATCCACTACTCGGGTCATGGTCAATTTTCTTAGGTACGGTGACCCAAGTCAATCTGACACTGACCTAATCTGACTACGGTGACCCAAGTCAATCTGACACTGACCTAATCTGACTACGCCTGCCACTAGTGTTAAACGCATACTAACCATAAGGAATAACAATAAGGTAACATAGATGCCAAATATTAGAAAACGTATTGTGTATGATGAACCTTTATCATGTAAATAAATAGAGAAATAAAATACCTGTATATGACCAACGAGCCTTTCATATAATGACTTTGACCCCAATTAATAGATAAGAAATAATGTCGGTAATTATTTCCACGTTTTAAGTTAACATTTAAAACATATTTACTTGTTTAAAACCAAGACCCTAAAATCTGATTAAAAATATATATCCTAAAATTTCGGTTTATACTCACATGAAAATTCCTCCATCTTATACCATCTGAAGTTTAACCACCCCTAACACTACCTGGGGGTGGAGGGGGAGGTAAACTTCAGGTGATCCATACTAATACTGCGATTGGTTTTCTTCTTGGTATTGACTTTTAAATGTCTGGAAAGTCGGGTCTCGATCTAAGACTCAGCCATCTCAACTAGTAAGAACACACATAGCTGACTTACATCACGTCCAAAATGTCTCCAATATTACACAAAGACTCTACTTTCACTTAGCAGCGAGACAAAAAAAAAGAAGGTATTATACGCGATTGTTACCAAAATAATCCCGTACTTAAATATTGGCCCTAAACATCAGTATCTAAGTTAAAATATCCAAGTATAAGGAGAATTTAATACAATATTTTCAACATATATTTCTTTATGTATCACCTGAAAAGTCAACCATTTTGGTGTAATTCTCAGCATCTTTTAGGTTAACGATAAATATTCAGTAAAACGAATCTTTGAGAATCTGGAGTCTAGGCTGACCCATAACTCACGCTGGACGACGGTGTATTTATAGAAACCATTACGCTGTCTGCCCGAACATAATGAAAAAGGAGCCGTTATTGGATTTTTTTTGTTTTTTTTTATTTATTTTTTTGGCTTCCGGTCATCTACGGGTGATATATATATGTATAGAGAATTCGTCATGATTCATTCCCTTTGGGCGTAGTGGTGGCCGAGAAGGAAGGAAGGAGGGAGAGAAAGGAAGGAGGGAGGGAGAGAAAGGAGGGAGGGAGGGAGAGAAAGGAGGGAGGGAGGGAGAGAAAGGAGGGAGGGAGGGAAAGGAGGGAGGGAAGGAGGGAGGGAAGGAGGGAGGGAAATCTCTTTTTACTGTGGTGGATGGCTGGCGGAACTGTTGAGTTTGTGTAGGGAGAGAGCAGAGCAGCATAAGTAAATAAAACAGCTTTTAAGTGGCTGAGCTCACCACTTAAAATTACAATTCCAGTTTTTACAGCATCACGCCCACCCTTGGCGAAGACGCTCCTGCCCATGTTATTTACAAGCACTGCGTCCGTGTCATCATCTATCATACCTTCATCACCATCATCATCACCATCATCACTATCATCGTGAACGGAGGCTGCGGGTTTGAAACCAGTTAGTGATGATCCACCGGTCAGTTGCCAGTCATGAGCAGGAAGATCATCAGTTTATCCAGTCTACAGATAAGAGGTCAACACTCCTCCCTCACACACACAGACTGTTAGAGGTTTATCAGTTGACAATGACAGGACGTTCAATGACCGCTTGATTGCTTGTGTGTGTGTGTGTGTGTGTGTGTGTGTGTGTGTGTGTGTGTGTGTGTGTGTGTGTGGTACTCGTAACTATCTGTAGTGTACCTGTGATGTAAGGAGTGACCTGTGGTGTACCCGTAGTGCTTTAAGGAGGTACCTGTGGGGGCGGCAGGTTCCAAGAAGGCACTAATTGGCACACACACACACCTGGACACGCCACCTGGGGTCAGGGTTATTAATAGCTGTGCTCGACATGAGAATGTTACCTCTATTAGCTAGGTAATTAGAGTAGTTACGCGAGTTACGTCACTAATTGTGTTTTTATGTTATTTAGAAATTTGTCCTTCGCATGTTTTCATATTTTTTTTCCTTGTGTTATGAATTTTGGTGAACAGAACATTCGGACTTTTTTAACGGGAGAATCATGATTATTGAAATTTTCACATTCATGATTATTATTTTCTCATTATTATTCATCATCATATATAATTATCAGTATTTTCAGATCATCATTATTATTTTTATTAGTAATGCTGTTATTGATATTATCAGTATTAGCATAATTATTTAACGGCTACTATTATTATTATATTATCAGTATCATTATTTCTTTTCAATTATAGTTTATATTAACGTTACATATTATCCATGTCTTTTATCTCCATAACTGATAAGAACTCCGTGTACACCCCACAATGCCCTGGGTCACGATTTTCAAAAGTTCGCATAAGGAATATAATAAAAAAAACTTACCTGAATGATTTAAGTGAGAATACATAAGGAAATCCAAAAACAAAACAAAAACAAAATGGCATGAAACTAAGACTACTTTTAATACCTGTAGATAAGTTTTGTTAACATTCGATAGACTGAGGGGGTTAACGTAGAGAATCTTTGGAAAATACTATATGCATTAATTTTGTCCGATTAGGTCTTACTGTAACTATGACGCCATTTTGAAGTGATATTTATATAACGTAGTTGAAATTCACAAGTTATGTACAGTCTTAAAGCTTCAATTAAAAGGACTGATTCTATCGTGCATAACTTTGAGAATCAGGAACTTGACCTTTTGTCGTGAGGTTTATGTAAGTCACTGTCGTCCTTAGCTCTTCAGGTGTAAGTCTAATTAGGTGTACACAAAAAAAAAAAATAATAATAAATAAATAAATAAAATACTCTCCACCTTTATCGACACCATGAAATTCGTCCTCGGGTTATGATCCACACAAATAAACACACATCATTATCTCCGTTCTCTCTACCTCCCCGAGCACCAGTTATGCCTTGTTTCTATGCAGTAAAACTACATTAATAAAAAAACACCCCAAATTCAAAGAGTTGTGCCACATGGGTCATAATTCGTAACAAAACTTGAAATTGATTTGGGGTGTTGATGGTGTCCGGCTGGATGAGAGTTCGACACGGAAACTGGCCATGAAACACAACGGGGACCAGTTTTATGTAGACGCGCACAATGTCCACAAGGAGCGATAAAATAATGTTAGTTGTAGTGCCAGCACTCAACACCACGCAATAAACTTCGATGCGTTTAGGTTGTAAAATTGATATATGATGGTGTGAAGTGTTCCTTTAGGGGGGTTGATGGTAGGGGT
Source organism: Homarus americanus (assembly GCF_018991925.1). Classification (NCBI taxonomy): domain Eukaryota; kingdom Metazoa; phylum Arthropoda; class Malacostraca; order Decapoda; family Nephropidae; genus Homarus; species Homarus americanus. The sequence continues at coordinate 509,285 of NW_024712489.1, forward strand.
GTGGATGGGGGGGTAGAGGTGTGGAGGTGTAGTGGTAGGGGTGGGGGTGTGGGGCTAGTGGGAGTTTCATTCAAAAGGGTGGTGGAGAGGGGCGGTCGAGAGGAGGGGTGGGGGAGGTAATGTACCACCGCACTGTTGATTTCCGCATTCAATTCACTTCAATAATTTCACGTGCATATTTTATTTTTTCATGGCTTAATCTTTCCCAACATCTTCTCCCCAAGGTCGGTGGATAGCTAGATAGATCCTAAGGGATAGCGGGGGTAAATCCTACTATCCTCCTGTTATCTTTACGTTTATCACTTTGGTTCCCGAGACTTGTGGGATAGATGGATAGGCGGTATAATCTTCTTCTAGTGATAAGGAGAAGTTGGGTGGTTTAGCATGTTGTACTGATCCATATGTGGTTGTCAGTGCCTCGGTCAGTTAACTTACTCTATGGTTAATGGATAGGGTGGATAGCTTCCCCGTACTCGCTAGTCGTGTTGTGAAGGAGTGTTGGATGGATTTAACACACACACACACACACACACACACACACACACACACACACACACACACACACACACACACACACACTTAGCCCAAAAAATAAAAAAAAATTAATAAATATAAAATTATGAAAAATAACACATGAAAAATAACAACAAATAAGCAGAACAAATCTACATTACAAAGTCAATACAGTAAAAGCATAAAATATTATTAATACAACGAAAGACTAAACTAAAGACACGAAGTTGTTTTTTTTTATCAGTGCGTTTATAAGTCACTAACATGCAGGTAGGTGGCGTGTGTGTGGGATGGGATCACTGACCAACACCTCCACATAACTGGTCATACTTGCTAATATCATCTGTCCCTATTAGTATTTTGTCACATCATCTAGATCACTGTTCATCATATGTCTATTATGTAATTACCTGAGAGAAGTCGTCAGGTGAAATTTGTAGGTCTATCTTTCTATCTTGTTAAGTCACAAAAAGTCGCGTTTGTTGTTTAAGTCTTCCTAACATTATCTTGTCGAGGTCTATATTACTAAGACCAGACTCTCTCTCTCTCTCTCATTCCCTCCCTTACTGTCCCATCTCTCTCCTGTTTCAACTGTTATCCCTCCTGGTATAGCCCTCTCCTTTCCTTCTCCCTCCCATCACCCATATCTCACTTTCCTTCCTCTCCCCTTCTCTTTTCCCATCCTCTGTCTCTATCTCTTCCATGCCCCATCTCTTCCTCTCACTTACCCCTTCATTCTCTCCCTTCCTTTATTCTTCCTCCCTCTGTACCCATCCTCTCCCTCTCTCTCCTATTCTCTCTACCCTACCCACTTCCCCCTCCCTCTCTATACACTAAAGTAACCACGGCAGTCAGGTGTAACACACGTGCAGTATATATCACGTCGCTCCAACTTATGTGTTAAAGTAAAGAGAATTTTCCATTAACCTAATTAGCCGTGTTTCTTTGTGACATGAAAGAGACTCAGCGTTCAATGGCTGCCTCACTCATGCCAATCCGCCAGTACAAATAATGAAACTACACTCATTTTCTCTCTTTAGAATTGTTGTTAATTTTTTTTTTTAAACTTTGCTTATTTTTATATGTAACAAAAAATACCAATATGGTTAATAAAGTATATATATGGATTGACAATACTGAATAAATGATAATGGTAAATATGACGAAAAATTTATTTATTATTTACACACACACACACACACACATACACTAAATAAATAAATAAACAAATAGCAATAAAACACATAAGTAAATACAAAACGTTCTTTTCAGGTCGTTATAACTATTGTTAAGCCACATAGTAAATTAAACACATTAAGTAGCTATTCAGTCGAGAGAGAGAGAGAGAGAGACCTGTGCTGCGAGATCCAAAATGCTCGCTCATTCAACATTCAATAGAGAGTTACAGTACGCAGATTTCGTGTCAATGTTGTGACTCACAGTACCGTAAAAATTAGAGACGGAGGCCTTACCTGTTTAACTAGACGCGGGGCACTAAGTACAGCACGATTTGTTGACATGTTCTGAGTAAACTTCACTTAAACCCGAGGAAGGAAAAGAAGATTAAATGTTAAAAGGAGAGAAATTTTCACAGCACAGTAAAAATAAAATATTCAGTGAGACTTTTCCTGTTACTTGGAGAATTAATCTAAATCTCTGCGCAAATGTTTTCAGTCAAGTAAGAGCCTTGTTTACACGGGAGCTACGAGCCTAAAGTACAATGCTTGGGGAAAAACCGCGCCTAAAGTTTTTAATTGGATGTGTGAAAGTATATTACTCTGTACATCAGATGCCAAGTCATAATCTGTGTGTGTGTGTGTGTGTGTGTGTAGCCACACACAGGGTGGTGAAACGCGTCTAGGGTGGCAGCATTATGTTAGTGTTAAGGTGCAAACACTGCTTGCTTCCTCTCGCTTTCAGCTGACGCCACTGGCTAGCTCTCGTGGCGATCAGGGAAGTAAATTACATAAGTCTTCCCGTGCCAGTACACAGCCTCCTGACCATCAAGATTCCTGCTGTGCCTTCTCGTGGCAACACATGGTAACTGGGTGCCTCATGGGCCCAGGCTAAATCAGCAGGGGATCTCGGAGTAGCAGTGGGCCCCAGAGGAATGGTGCATAGGCCCACTGGCATGTGGACACGTCCTGGCGCCTACCCCGCTGCCTTGTGGATTAACCTTGGCAGGTATAAGGCTACGGGAGTAAACCCTAAATTAAAAATCTGTTGTGGATCCCCGCATCAGGCAGACATGCTTACAGAGCTCCAACAAGACCCTAACGGTGGTGTAGGCGGAAGAGGTGACCACCATGGAAACCCAACGAATACACCTGCGGACGAAGGCAATGCCTGATGGACAGGCTACTAAGGCGAAACCCAACAAACTGGGCTATCGGCAGTCCATTGCGTCTCTCCCTCTCCCCAGTTGTTGCAACACTTGCACCACTGGATCAGGAAAAGATAGAGCCAATATGTATGGTTGCAGCCTGCGCTGCTGCCTCACCACATAAATCAACTCATGGACAGCCATCATCCAGTTTATCATACCTTTCATCATCATCAAAACCCCGATACCAGAAAAAGTCCTATGGCGACGGACGAGTGGCGACGGGGACAGGCAGAGATGACTGCCGGAAGTCTCGAGTCACAACTCTCCACATGGGCGGCACAGAAGAGATGGTCGTTTATGCAATGGGATCTAGGCAGCAATGCATGCCGTAAAGAAAAATATATACTGTATATGCCCATCGTTTCATACTGCCCGAGAATCGAACACGGGTCCACTCGCTTGCGAGGCCAGCATGCTGACCATCACACCACTGGTCGCGAAAATCACGGATTGTAAACATAAAATTTTTTTTTTTTTTTTTTTTCGTGCTGGTCAAGCTCCGACCAGGGCCTGGCTAGACCCCCGGACAACTCTTTCGGAGATTGATCAGCACGTGGTATTGGTATTATCATCTCGAATTAATTATATGTTACAAAGTCACTTGTGAGTTTTTTTATCATTTACTTATTCTAAGATAAATGTCAACAAATAAATGATTTAATAATACGAAAAAATGGGACTCCACCTAATATACACTGTATGTTACACTAAATAGGGGTAATTGCCGACTACTGATAACTTGTATGTATTTATCTATTAGGGGAAACTTTTGACCGGCTTAAAAATAAAGCATGTGAAGCACAAAAACTTGCAGATCAGCACAAGATGCTCGAATTTTTCATTTCCTCTAAAACATTTTATGGGCCAGACACTCGTGGCGTAGCCCCCCTCCACATTGTAATGCTTGGAGGAGCACCGCACAAGAAGGTGTCAATGTTTTCGAGTTAGCCCGACTGCAAACCGAGGCAGATAAGCGCCGACGCCGGAAAGGCGCTGCCACCGCCCCTCCCGCAGTAGATGGAGCCCTCCACATGTGCAACGAATGTGAACGACGCTGCGGGTCCCATATCGGTCTCTTTAGTCACCTCAAAACTCACTAACCTAGGTGACATCCCTAATAATTCATATCATTGTATCATAGCTGGGTTATCGTCATACTCGATTCCGAGTGACAGCAAAGTAATAGTAGTAGTAGTAGTAGTGTGTGTGTGTGTGTGTGTGTGTGTGTGTGTGTGTGTGTGTGTGTGTGTAGGGGATTGATGGAGGTGAGTGGATGAAGAGAGGAAAGGAGAAAGAGGTAAGGAAAAAAGCATAAAACAAGGTGTGAGACGACAAAGGGATAAAAGGAAGTAGTGAAAAATAAGGTCTTCCATGGTTCTCCGTCTACAAGAAGAACCCCGTAAAGGACACAGCACTACAGCGCTCGGCATGGAGGTGTGGCGGAAAAACGAATTGATAAGTTAGTTTTACCGTCAACACGGTGACCCCCGTCGACGGAAAGGGGTGTCTAATACTACGGGGGAATAAGAAGCAGAAGGCAGCTACAACCACCATCCTTCACCAAACACCCGAGAGAGAGAGAGAGAGAGAGAGAGAGAGAGAGAGAGAGAGAGACACTCCTGGTATCGTTAACACTCACACCAATAACCCATCATTAACCCCTTTACCTGGAGCTAAATCGATACCTGTTCTCAGATAAAGATACTTGTCCTCAACACCTCATTAAATAACAAGTACCTGTCATGACGTCATACATAAAAACGGACAGATACAACGAAAGACGCGGCAGGTTTCGTCGTCAGGGGACTAACCACAATAATATTTAAAACCATCCCGTATGGAATTTGGTAATCTGTATATCACGAATACATTAATCATATTTATTCCATTTAGAAGCTTTTAGCAATACTAGTAACATATCAAAGGCAACACTTACAGAGTTATTCACAATATCATACACGGCTCTTAATTAAATAGAGTTTTTATCCTGAATGCGTTTGATGAATTATATCCAATAACCCGTCCTTGTGGAGGAGAAAGCTGGAAACATAAAAGATTATATACATTGTAATTGCTTTTTACATTATTCGCCAGAAAATGCTGTAAAAAGCAATTTCTAAATATTGTAGTCCATTCAGAGGCTTAATATGAATGTGGGAAGCTGGTGGTAGTCTGTTACTTTCATAACACAGAGGCTAGTTTGTCTTATATTTCATGATCCTATTCATATACATACCTGTACAGTATATATATATATATATATATATATATATATATATATATATATATATATATATATATATATATATATATATATATATATATATATATATATATATATATATATATATATACACAAATTTAACACAAGTAAAATGTGTCTCTCTCATGTCGTCGACCTTTTCTTCTACTTTAAGATATTTTCTCTTTCCCGAGAACGATATTGTAATAAATTTAATTTTCTTGTCACTACACCTTCCATTCTCTTCCCTGCCACTATCCCCACCACGTGCACCACCACCACGTCCAGATCCTCACACCCTCCTCCACCCCTCCGCCAAGCACCTCCACTTCCTCCCTCGGTCTGGGACCTGAGGGAGATGGATTCTTCATTGTGAGTTTACGCAATTGGACATTTTCTGTCGGCGAGTAGCTTTTTTTTCTTATTCCTCTCGCCTGGTGTTAAGGGTTCTCCTGGCCCCTCTCTCTCTCTCTTTCTCTCTATCTCTCTCTCCCTGACGCCCCTCGGCCCAGCTCGTCCAAGGGGCTCGGCCGCTCTTTCTAGTTCCATTTGTTGTTTCTTGAAGGGTCTGTGGCGGGCAAACGACCACCATCCATCCCGGAAACTTTCCCTGGAACTTAGTGTAGCACCAGTGTGGGAGAATTAATCCTTTTTGGTGGTTTTCCTTCCAGTTCTTTACGTGGTGGTGGGAGTCTCCCGTTTTTTTTTTCTCAAGCTTTGTTAGCTGAGTGAATATATTCAAATTTATTCCGGAGCCTTTGTTTTGATTCTGTACCCTCTCACGATCGTATTTGACTTGTCCAAATTTATTCTTATATCTTTTGTTGGTTTTAAATATTCATGCCTCGCGCTGCTACAATACGAGAGGAAGCGGAGGTGTCCGGACGTCTCATAACTTCTCAGCTTTACGTTTCCTGTCTTCCCTGACCAGCCTTGTGTGCCCATATCTGCTCGAGCTGAGTTAATTATCTGGTTTATATTGCTGCCCCCGCAGTGCCCTCACTGCTGACACCAGTACCCACACCACATCTCTTGATGCTCCTTCTGTACCCACACACCCTCATTTGCTCTCTGTTGTGCCCACGCTGCTAACATCAGCTCCCAGGCTCTCTCTCGCTTCATTCTTCAACTCTCGGCCGCTCTTATTTCTCTGTTAAAAATCTGATCCACCAATTGGCGACGAAAATTTCAATGAAAGTGAGCAAGTAACACACCTATGCTTTAGTCTTTATCTGAGATTATTAGACTTTCAATGATTTTTCCTCGTTTTCACAATCAGCGAAAATAATGTAAGGAAACAAAGTCACCGGACCACTGGCAACGAGAATAAGGTTGTGGCCTCTTACCCAAGAGCTCTGTGTAGTCATGAATGAATATTTTTTCTGTCACAAGAGACGGAATTATCATTATTAGGAGATAGTGAACTTTAAGAGTAATCAACACACGACTGGAATATCATTCGTATACATTATATGTACTGCGTTGTATTCATTACGCCTTGTCACGTTATACAATGTTGGTCTTAATTATTTTCAAATGTCAGTCTGGAGAGGGTGGTGGGGAAGAGGGTGGTGGGGAGAGGGTGGTGGGGAGAGGGGTAGGGGAGAGGGGTGGGTAGGGGAGAGGGGTAGTAGGGGAGAGGGTGGGGGAGAGGGGTGGTAGGGGAGAGGGAGGGGTGGGGAAAGGGGTAGGGGAAAGGGTGGTGGGGGAGAGGGGTGGTGGGGAGAGGGGTGGTAGGGGAGGGGGTGGTAGGGGAGGGGGTGGTGGGGGAGAGGTTGGTGGGGGAGGGGGTGGTGATAACGTCTGACCACAAGGCGTCCCCCAACATGCGGAGGAGTTCAGTTCTACCTTTCCCTCCCTCCCTTCACCATACACCCTCCATTCATCTTCTCCGTCTCTCTACTTAGTTCCCCTTTCTCCAATTCTCCACCTACTGTAGTTACCCTCCCTTTATCTCCCCAGCTTGGAGGACATTCTTGCTGTTTATCCAAAATTTGTTAGCCCACACTGATTAGTCCTCAATTAGAATATGACTTATAATGTATATGAACCACTGCCCTGCGTGGCAGTCAACAGTGATATCACCAACATCACTCTGGCCTATATGTACTGCTAATGAATATGATGTATTTATTTGTGTATGAACCTCTGTCCTGCGTGGCGGTGAGAAGTGATAGCTCCCTCAATGTCAAGACCTGACTGGAATACTCAGAATAGGCAAACTGTACTCTTAAGCTTTGTCAATAAATTTGTTAATCAATCAAAATCTATCTCCCAAAATAGTTACCCCTCTCCATCTATCTCCCCACGTTGTTTATCTCCATCTATCTTCCCACGTTGTTTTCCCTCTGTATCTCCACCCCCGACATACCTTCCCCTCTCTCCATCTCCCCACATACTAACCGTGGCAACATTATGAGATGTTCTTATTACCACCATGCTATTGTACTATTCCAGATGATACTAAATGTTACATAATACTTCCTTGAGATAAATGTATAGTATATATCAGGTGCCTCAAAGAGAGAGCAGGTTCTCAACTGGCTCAGCCATGTTAATATTGTTATTATTATCCACTCTGTATCTGTATTTTTCTGGCTAAATAAACTGTTTCAATTCAATTCAATTCCCTCCACTTCACCCCTTTCATTTCTCCTACCATAATCCCCACTAACTTTAACCTCTCCCTCCTTATCCCAACCATCCCTTCCCTGCCTCCCAACCACGAGAGGTCACCAGGTCACAGCCACACCCTCACCACACGTGGCCACCCTACCACCACCATCCCCCTCTCCACCTGGCTGGACAGTGAAGTGTTGTGGTGAAACTGGACAGTGATGCCTTGTGGTGATCCGCCGGAAAAAAATACTATGGCATTTCTGTGTGGGTCTGCCTAATAAAAAAATGATATATGGTATTTCTGTGTTGGGAATTTTATGGCATTTGGCGTGTGTAAAAAATAAAAATAATAATAATACCCTGCTATTTTCTTTGAGTCTCAGAGGAAAAAATGCTATGGTACTTTTGAAAGTGTCAGTAACACATTGAAATATTTCTGTGCGAGTTTATTGGACAAGACACTAAATGAAACGTCATGATACTCAAAGACAAATATAAAAACAAAAACTTGATTACAAATACCAAACGGTAAATTACCTGGCCAAGTATTCACCATAAACAGGGCGACGTTTCCACAGTTTTATTTATTTTGTCACTAATTCAATATAACTGTCTTTATCATGTGTCTTGTCATGGGAACTACAACTCAATAGAATTAACCCTGTCATTATTATTATTGTTGTTGTTGTTGTTTTATTATTATTGTACAACTAATATTCTTAACCTCCCGGCTTAATTGAATTGTTTCTATTTCAATTTCGGTTTAAATTTAGGGAAAAATTTTCAAACATCCAAATTATAATGAAAATTTCATAATGTTTCACCGGAGTTGGTTGGATACCCAGTGCTAGTGAAACAAAACTGGAGGAGCTCTCTACTCAACGTTCTTAAGCCCCCTCTCTCCCTCCCTCTCACCCCCCGTCACCCCCCTGTCACCTCCCCCCTCCATCCCTCTCACCATAAACACCCCTGGAGAATGTGTGTCACAGGGCGTCTCGGCTCATCGTCATTACTCACTGATCTGCTTTACAAACTCGTTCAATTTTCTTCGCCACACCAAGATTCGCAACCCACCCGTCTATGACTTTCAGTAATTGAACGTCGAGGAGGGGGTTGGAGTGGTAGAGAGCGATTAATAGTGTGTATCAGATCCACCAAGCGGAAAGTGAGAAAACTATACTGCTTTAACGCGCTTCCTGAGAAAATAAAACTCCGCCTGGTGTCATCATTTATCATACCGATATTACCTTACCCAGCAATACCTCTTCATACTATGAACACCACTCAAATATTACAATTACAGGTGGTCCAAAATAAAACCCTAAGATTCGTCACAGGTGAAAGATACCCCTTCACCAGAACCATAGCCGAGATACATAGAGACCTGGGAATAAAATCCAGAGTCTGGCAAAAGATAGAACGATAAGAGCAAGAACTCCTTCAAAGACTCCCACCAGACAAAGACAACCCCCCTAGACCAGCATCCGCCAGTAGGGTAGGCGGAATATGAAAAAAGGCCCTCAAAACACCCATATATGGGATAGGGTAGGCTGTCTAGTGCCTGTATCGACAGACAATAAATAACCCATGATACAATCCTAACACACTATTAGCTCAGCTAACTTACAGTAGGGCGGTCAGCCCACTCTCTCCTACCTCCTCCTAAATTTCCGAACTATAACTTCCTTCCCCCACCTCTAATCTTCTTTCACCCCTCCTTTCTATCTCTCTCTGTCTCAAAAAAAAGTGGCTTTGGTTATATTTATCAGTTCTGGCATCTCCAAGCTGAGATAGAGGCGAGAGGACGTGTTATGAAGGCCAGAGTGCTCGAGGAAGTGGAGAATCGGCGTCATTCCTTGTTGATCTGTTTCACCAACTCTCCCAAATTCTTCGCAGTTTTAAAATACTAAACAAGGCAAGCAACCACTCACAACCCCCCCCACACACACACAGAATCTCCGGAGGCACGCGTTGTTGGCTAGGACTCAAACACTACACGCATCAAACTCACCAAAAGTTTCGAAGCCATTAAATTTACATCCGTGAAAGCGAATTTTGTGGCTGTTTCCGGGCGTCCTTGTGTTCATGTCGCCGACCACACGTTGGTGTAGTAATGTACTGATCCTATGTGGTTAATATTCTTTATAATGTCTAAATAGAACGAGTATATAAAAGACTTCACTCCCTCAACAAAAATGATATTCTCCTCTAGCATTAAAAAAACAAATGCTAGAAAACTCGATGAAAACATAGGATTTAGCAAGAATATTTGATTGTTTACAGTAAGGGGTTATATCAGGGTTTCAAAGTTAGTCAATGAATACATTTATCCCAAAACACCTAAATTGTTCGTACACACACAGACACTTCAAACGTCTTCTCTACACATATAAGCAGACAGGTTATATGAAACAATCTCGTGGTAACTTTGAAACAATGTTATGACGCCTTGAATTAAGAGTGATTTATTGTTCAAAGTTCAACACGACGTCAGATATTCTAGAGCCAGAAAGAAGATTCATAGGTGTATGGTTAAGTAATTAAAGGAAGTCGCTACCAAGTGTAAAGTTACTTATTAAGGACTCACGAAACTCCTGCCTCCTTCAAAACTACGTCTAATATTACTACTACCATAGTTCACCTATTACTGCTGCACTATTATGTTACACTTACTGTAACTACTGCAATACTATTACTGTACTTCTGTTAATTGTTTTCAATACTGTTGTTACTATTTCTGCTGATATCTACTACTACTATACTATATTTCACCCGTATCTACCACTATACCACAGCTATTATAATTACTAGCGTACTGATGCTACACGAGAATAACCCGTTATAGTACCTCCTTCTTTCCTCACACAGCCAAACTGTGGAATGCTCTGCCTCCTTCTGTGTTTCATACTCTTACAATCTGTCTCACTTTAAAAAGCTGGTTTTCCGGCATCTTCGTGGTGTAGATTAATACAGTATAACCTTTTTTTTTGTATATTTACAATTTCTTTCCGTTCTTTTTTTTTCGCCCCCCAAGCTCCGTTGTGGGTCGTTTGACCTGTGCCCGGGTGGGCTAATTCCCGTGAAAAAAAAAATACAACTACTACACTGCAGCGTCTAATGGATGCCCCTCGTGTAACGAGGATGGCCGGCCCTATTGGGCCACCTAGGCGTGAATTTGTTTAAGGTGTAGAAGCTGTCGCCAACACAACAACCACACCCTAATTTAACGAGTTGGATGACCCAGTGTCAAGGAATAATCCGAGAAGACCGGACAGCTCGCCAACTGCACTGGCGACCCGTTACCCCCGGAACACTATCCGCAAATCGATTAACATCCAGATTCCCAATTGCTGCTGGGTAGACAGAGGCAAATGGCGTAAAGAAACTGCAGCGTCTATTACAACTACCACTACTGATACCATCCCTTCTGCAACTACCAGCACTACTGCCAGTTCTACCAGCTCAACACACACAGCAGGCAATAACCACACACACAATAGCCATCACTACGGTAGGTGCTGTAACACACTAAACCACCACTGGCCTTCCAGTGTGTTAAATTTGGCATATAACACATTGTTATAACTCAATTCACCTCCATTCAGAACTCAATGGACATTGTTATCTATGATCAGCCCTATATTGTTTTGTATTATAAATAAATACAATGGGCAATTACTGGTCATAAATATGTTTTGAGCAATTCACACACACACACACACACACACACACACACACACACACACACACACACCTACTGTTCCCGGCCACCCCACGCACGTCATAAGAGATAATACTTGAATGTGTACACGAGTACAACAACGTAGAGTAACACAATATCAGACGAGCTTCCGTTCTTACTTCAATATATCCGGCTCACACTAAATCATTTCTATCTGATCAACACAAGAAACACATCAATAACTTCCTTCATACGTTTAGAAGACTTTTGATAGATTTTCTTATTTCCAGTAACAGTTTTGGTAGAGAATTGGTGCACTGATTCTGTTTGTACATTTTATTGTTACATGAGAGAACATATATGTCGGGGCATCGATACTATTTAGAAGAAGAATAACAAATAAGATGTGAGGAAGACTTGGAAGGCCGGGGACTTAGAAGAAAATATCGTGAAAAAAAAATATTGAGTTATATGTCCCAGAGGCTCTGACATATGGATAATCTCTTTCACCTTTATTTCTGCCGCTATTAATCTTACAACTTCTACTACTACTATTACTATTGCTACTAATATTACTGCCGCTATTAGTACTTAGCTCATTAATGCTACTATTACACTGTTACTACTATAATTTATACTACTAAATTTTCAACCACAACACTACTACTACTGTCATTACAACAATTACTGCTGTTACGAGCTTTTGTTCCTGAGCTGGTCACCTTACCAAGAACCGGGCGGTAACCGACCCCAACAGACTCGAACGATTTGTTTAATTACATTTCACCTCATGTTTAGCCTATTGCTACTGCACTATTCAGTCTCACTCAGGTTTTCTACATCACTACAGGAGAGGAGTAGCAAACGCAATGTTGGAATGCACAATATATTAACGAGAAACACCACCAACCAGCAATAATCAAACATTAACAATCGCCACACTCATACAACAGTTACATAAATAAAAAACAATACCCTAACAATCACCCTAATCCTACCATATAGAAATGTACATAAATATTGCAAACTTACATTGCATTCTAAGCCAGAGTAACACAATTTGCTGTCAAACACAACCATCTCCGCCGATCACCGACCAACACAGATACGGAGCTACGGAGAGCCTAACCATGAGCCCAAGCTATGGGCCATCCAATGTATCCATGATCCATGACTCGAGGTCCGGAACATCGAGTCGGGAGATCGAGTAACGGGGGTGGAGGAGTGGCCGTGCAGCAACCAAACACGGGTCGATGATGAGGTACCAGTAGGGTCCTTAAGCATATTTTATATCAAGCTTCGTAATACTGCTTACTGCTGCTGTTGTTCTATTTACACTCCTCACATCACCAATAATCAAGCTTGGTCAACATAGCGGTACACAAAAGAGGTACACTACACTAATCTAAACTAAAACACTATATAAAAGGAATCACTACCCCGCCCTGAAGTTTTCTGAATTAAGCTACGGAGATGAATATGAAAATTTAATGCATAATATGATCAGAGGAAAAACCGTGTTAAGTCAAAGAAATATTCAGAGCCAAGAATCTTAAGTGAGTTGGCGCGTCGAACTTGAAATATGGAAATGTCAAGAGGTATCGTGCCTGTCAGGAGTGTGTGCCGACCCAGCCTCCTCCTTTTTTATTTTTCATTTTTTATTTTTTTATTTCTGGCGTGTACAAGGCCATAACTCGGCTGGGTTGAGATTCGCGGTGACAGCACCAAGTGAAGTGGTTGAGGTATCCCCCACCCCTCCAACTCCAAACCCTTCTACATCCCTTCCCTCACCCCCACCCTCCCCCCCCCCACCCAGTCAGTTTCAACATGGCGTCTTTTCAGGTTTTCTGAGGAGGTCAGAATTCTCAGCGGCCTCTTCTTCGACTCGTAAGAAATGGATTTTTTCTTCTTTTATCTTCGTTTACTTTGTTATTTTCGTCTTCTTAGTTCCTTTACAGTTTTCATTCTTTTCCTCGTTTTCTTATGCGACATAACGTTCTTGTCTTGCATATTCATTAAGCAATGAATTATAATAAAAAGTAACATATGCAGCACTTGTTGTTAGAAGCGGGGAGAGATCCTTAATCACTGCAGCTGTTTCTTACACCTCAGAGAACAGTTAGTTGCCCGTTTCAACAGTGACGTGTATCCAAATAGCCTTGTTTAAACTTTGTTAACAGCCACCTAAACAAAAACTTGCTTTGTTCAATTACTTAAGTAAATTTCTCGAGTGATGGAGGTTGTGTACCGCAACGTAATCAGCAAAATCATGCACGCCTTTCACCTCCATCCCCCACCCGACACCCACGCCCACACCACAACCCACACACCTGCTCCACCCCCACCTCCCTCGCCACACCGTTCTTCCTCACATCACCATAACCGCCATCATATTCATGTACTTTAAAAGAACTATTTTGCCACATCACTACTACACCACCAAAATCACCCCACCACTACCACATCACCAGTACCACTGTCACGCCACCAGAATCACCCCACTACTACCACCACATCACCACTACTACTACCACTATCACACCACCAAAATCACTCCATCACCACTACATCACCAGTATCACCCTCACATCACCAGTTATAGCACCACCACTATCACCCCACAACAACTAGTATCTCCACTCCACCCCCCACCATTACCACCAGCATTACAGCATCACCACTGACAAAAACCACCACCATACCTTTACCATTACCACTAACACCACCATCGTCATCATCACAGCACCACCACTATTCCATCATACTATCCCAAGCACCTACGAGACTCCTATATTATCACCACCATTACATCACCACCACTACCATCACCACCACTACCACCACCCGAGACACCTCCTGACCTTCAACACATCCTTCCACACACCACTTCTCCAGACACCTGCCTCCTCACTATCTTAGCCTCCATCAACATCTTACAAAATAGTGTTAAGTAGCAGCGTCAGAGTGTAAGGATGGTTGGTTATGAGAGAGTGCGAGAGGCGAGGCGACGTACACTTCACCCCCATCCCACCTGTCGCATCTCTCACACACTCACCAACCCCCGCCACTCACTGGCACTTTTTTTTTTTTTACCGAACTTGACAAGATATGTTTATGTTTTCCTTTTCATTGTGTGTCGTGTAAATCTTTAACCAAGGTAATTTGGTTACAGGTTTTTTTTTTCTTTTCTGTCGTTGGCAACTTTGTCAAGGATCTCTGTGGATAAACTTTTTACTGGGAGTTTTTCTGAAATCAGTTGTGTTATTATGTTTGTGTGTGGTCTTGTCTAGCTTAAATACCCATCATATTGAATATTTTTTGAGGGGGTTTACTTTTTTAACTTTTGTCTATGTCTAAACCTCTTGTATAATTTATGTGTCACTTCTTACCCAGAGTTAAATAATCATAGAATCTCATAATTTATTTTCTATTATATCTATAATTTTATCCTTGTGATGTATCGTCGTTTGGGTTAGTATTATCACCCTTGTCCGGTACACTAAGCTATGTTAAGCCCCGTTTGTGAAATTGGATCCTATCATATCCTAACCCAAGCAAACCAAAAAAACTAACCTCGGTTGGGTTGGTTAAGTTAGGTCAGGTCAAGATAGGCTAGAAGCCCATTTGACAAAGTGGACAAATTGACTGACCAGTTCATGATCTGGGCTATTTCACAAACCCGTAACATACCTGTACATTCCTTAATATAAGTAGATGGTGCGAGAGCCGACAGGAAATTACCACAACTTTCACCTGTCGTCAACGGAAAGCTGAAAAAAGTCCAGTTGCTGAGGATTTTATTGCCCCCTTTATGTCAGCTTATGGAGGTTGGATCCCGGGAGATGAGGATGTTTACACGCTGATCTATGTAGAGGAATATACACCATGGAACAGCTGAGAGATGGAGCTCCCAAGACGAAGAAAAAAACGGACGGGTTGTGGGAGGAGGTGAGCGGAGTATTTTTGTTTGGTTCGCCGTCTGTCTGTCCTTTCGTCTGTCTGTTACATCATTATCTCCCTGTCCATTCTAGTGACAGCTCGATTATCTGATTGGATTCACAAGACCCACGTTGGCTTGTGCGTGGCGGGCTCAGGCGCTGGTGGGTGGAGCTTCATAGTGAGATTGAACTGTTCTAAACATGTACAAGATAATGAGCTAATGTTTTTAACACGTGCTTATACGGACGCCCGTATATGTTTGCATTTAAACACTACTTCTACTTTGCTGTCACTCGGGATCGAGTATGACGATTATCGAGTTATGAGACAATGATATGAATTATTAAGGATGTCACCTTCGTTGGTGAGCTCTGGGGTGACTAGAGAGGCCGATACGGGACCGGCAGGGTCGTTCACAGATGTTGTACATGTGGAGGGCTAAATCTAGTGCAGGAGGGGCGGTTGCAGCGTCTTTCCGGCGTTGACACTTGTCTGCCACAGTTTGCAGTCGGGCTAACTCGAAAGTATTGACACCTTCTCGTGTGGTGCTCATCCAAGCGTTACGGTGTGGAGTAATCGTCTCCCAGGTGAGGGAAATCGATTTGGCACTTTTTCAGGTTCGTTCACACACACACACACACACACACACACCTTATAAACATAGAAAAAACACTGATGCACATTATACCTTCAACATAATCCATATATTAGTAGTTTAACCAGGGTATTTTGAAGCCGTGTAGAAGCATTACCTTAACTTTCATGTTTTCCCTTCTTAAATAATATAATGAATAGCAACTCACTTTTAAAAATTAGCATGATTATAAGCAACAGAAAATCAATGCTTTATTACCCATTGTCTAAAATACCCTCATGGTAGTATTTACACTATATGTTTGTGAAATTACCCTGTTCATGAACACGACAATTTCACAAACATATATGCTACATAACGTCACTTAGCCCCTTACAGGACTCGAACTCAGACCTCTCGTGTGTGGTTGGCGAGGGCAGAACCAACTGAACTAGGAAAGGCTGTCATATAAACCCGGAGTTAACCCAAGACACGAGGAAGTTAACGTAGAATAACTCACAGCAGGAAAGGTTTTACTCAGGCAATGAAACCCGTTTGACCACACGAGGAACCATCTGTGGACAAACTGCTACACATAATATCGTGTCTAAACTGAATAAATACGGTGTGTGTGTGTGTGTGTGTGTGTGTGTGCGTGTGTGTGTGTGTGTGTGTGTGTGTGTCCCTCGTGAACATCCAGCACCGGAAAGCTGTGGCTGTGAAAATAATGATCCGGATCAGATTTGTTAAAAATAACCGTAAAATAGAGAGACTTTAAGACCCATAAGTTCTCCCCCCCCCCCCTTGACTGAGTTAGGTTTAAAGGGGTGGGCGAGTCTCCTGTGTGACCAGACTCACCTTTAAAGGGCGAAACCGATGACATTATTACACTTCCTATGTGTCTTTATTCCTTGGCCCACCTGATCTCTTTCTCTCCCTCTCTCTCTCTCTCTCTCTCTTTTCTATCTCTGACTCTTTTCTTTCTCTCTCTCTTTCTCACTCTCCCAGACGGACTGAATATGGATAGACAATGAATATATATATATACACAGATAAATAACGAGATTGAATAGATGGATTGAATGGGTTAGATGGACAGATAGACAGCCATACGAAGCTTAAGATGAGATGAGATAGACCTACATTAGGTAAATAGAGAGATGGATTATGTAGCAGGTTATATTGTAACCCTTTTATCCGGGAGCTTTTTGGTTGTCCACTAATGTAGAGTTGTGTGGAGAGTCGCTATAGAGAGGTGTGTGGTAGTCCGCTTTAGAGAGGTGTGTGGTAGTCAGCTATAGAGAGGTACAAGGGTCTGGATAATACAGTAATATTTGGATAACTCTGGCAGGAGACTCACAATGGTCGAGCTTAATTACCAAGAATTAATGTGCTTTAGAGTCGTAAATTTCCCGACCGTCCAGAGCAAGACGTACGTGTGTGTGTGTGTGTGTGTGTGTGTGTGTGTGTGTGCAATATTCGACGAGTCCTTTACATTTTTACGAAGTTAAAAAAAATTTCATATTTCTTTTCCTCTTTTTGGAGTCCTTTGTTCTAGATCATTAAAGGAAGAATATTATTTTCGGCAGTTTTTCAATAATCTATGAAGAAAATTACCTCATAAGGGGTCCGTGGACAGTCAACCAGACAAAAAGTTAGATCAGATCAGGTCAGGTCAGGTCAGGTCAGGTCAGGTCAGTAGTAAGACATTCAGCCCACCACCTACTTCCTTCTTATACACTTCTTCAATTTCCGAACTATTAACCTCCTTCCTCCTCTAATCTTCTCTCACCTCATCTTTCTCTACAAAAAAGATGAATAACTGAGGGAGGGATTAACCATGTTGTTGTGATTTAAACATTTGGTCACGAGTCTAATCCGTCACACTTCCTATTACTAATTAAACCGAACAAAATTTCATTACAATTTCTTAACTAGATGTGTAGCTGCAAGACGAAAGTGGATGTTATTGATAAATGAGGCACAGATACACGCTCGGGCAGACACACAGACAGACAGACAGACAGACAGACAGACAGACAGACAGACAGACGGGCAGACAGACAGACAGACAGACAGACAGACATTGAATTGTAAATATAACAAAGGTGTCTGTTTCGGTCAATAAGAACGACGTAAACAAAAGCCTTAGTCGTTTAATAAATAGCGCCATTAATACAAAACAAAAAGAGAGGCACACACACACACACATACTGGGGCCTTAATCCCTAATTTGCATAGTAAGATCTGCGGTGGGTGGTGTTGCTTGTGTTGTTCCCCGCCTCCCTCCGAGTACCAGTGTAAGGGGGGGAGGAGAAGAGGAGGGAAAGGAGAGGAGAGGGAAGAAAGGGGAGGGGGAAGGGAGAAGGGGAGGGGAAGGGAAGGGGAGGAGGGGACGGGAAGGAGAGAAGATAGGAGAAGGAGAGAAGGGTAGAGGAAGGAGAGAAGGGGAGGGGAAAGACAAGAGGGTGGAGGGGAGGAGAGGGAGGGAGGGGAAGGAGAGAAAGGAGAAGGATGACCAGAGAGATAAATGAACAACATTTTAGAGGGAAGCAAAGGTAGAAATTCCTCCCCAAATGAGAGGTGGTCCATTTATCACAGTAATAGGGTATTTATCATAGGTTAGCTGAAGGAGGGGAGGTGTGAATGAACGCGGCAGCCACTCCTTAACAGTAACTGAAGCGAGAGAGACTGAAGTTGAACAAAACATCAAAATAACATCAAGCTCTTTATTGATATTCCAGTTGTATATTTCTTGTCGGTTGAATTATATTCCCAGAGGAGGAATCGCAGTTAACTCCGTCTATACGTCGGTCTGTGTATTTCTGTGTTCTAGAGAAAAATCCATCAAAGATTTCATTGGACAGTAATATCCCTCATTACGTGTGTTAAGGTCAGCTTCGACTGTTTAGATCACTGACATATCTTCGTTACGGACAATTAGCTATGGTGGGGCTGCGTTACAGAGGTGTTGGAACAGGTACAGGAATTCAGGTACAGTATATAGGTTTCAAAATGATAACTGTACTGCAATACAGCTTTTTAAGAGAGAGAGAGAGAGAGAGAGGGGAGACCGGGCTGGGTAAACTATTGAAAACGTAATTTAGACGTTTTCTGTTCCTCTATTTCGGAGAATTCCGAGTTTTGTGGACTTTCATTAATGCCGTGATACAGGAACAAACAAAAATTAGCTTTTAATAAAGGGAGCTTGCTGGTGTTTCAAGAGGAAATCGATGGAGGTGAACACTAGAATTGTGACGTACGTGTGTGTGTGTGTGTGTGTGTGTGTGTGTTTCTCTCTCGTTCAGGTGTCGTTGTGGTTTGGTTCCGTCAACTCAGGTACAGTATACTAATATGCTCTTATTATTTGCATGTATTGTAGGTATCAGGTAATTGTACAGTCATTCCCTTATTGACACCTACAATGAACATTATAAAATAATTATGTTAAAGGAAATGAGTAGAAACTGCCGTAAATGTTTCACGGTCAATATATTGTCTATACCTGCTAATTAAATGCAGTACATAAAATGGCCTCTTAACTCCCAAACTGTCTATAAACATTATAAGTACCTCGTATAATAGGTAACATAAAAAACGACCATTATATTTCACAAGCATAAACATTACGACTTAAAAAATGAAAGAACGTAGATTAAACGAAATTTCCCATATTTCCCTCTCTGGACAAACGTTAAAAGCAGCGAACGAGAGAAAAAATCCCACAATTTCACTCAACGTTTTGGTCAGCTGGTAAACAAAAACACATAAAAGGTCGAATTAATCACTCAAACATAAAATGCTCTTTAATATTTTGATTCGAACTATAAAAAAAATAAATTGGTAAGAGTGACCATTAATCCAAACAATGGTAAGAATAAATATTCGGAGGAGGAAGACAATGCTCGCTGCTCCAGTGGGTGAAGAGAAACGTCTCACACACACACACGTCTCTCCTGAGCCAGACGGGCGTGAATAGTGAAGTCGTTGTTGGCAGAGACAGCAACAGGAAGAATGAATAACTCGTTCCAGGAATATTTTACCTTGTATCTACCTGCAATCGATCCAGAGGGGTGGAGGATGGTCTTTGCCCCTTCCTCCCACTTCTCCCTCCTTCTTCCCTTCCCCCCCTTTCCTCTTCTTCTCCTGCTTCCCTTCCTCCGTCAGCACCTCGGTTTTCGACTATCTTCCCGAGTGACTGACAGAGACTGATTAAATGTATTATAAAATGAAAAACTTGCAAGAGGAATAACCCACATACACAATAATAAGGTGAGGCCTCCTCCAGACGGCCCCAGGTGGCGACAACGCAACATTACAGACACTTGATATCAATTATATTTTTCCCCGGGGCATAACCTGGCCATGACCTGGTACACAAGGAATAAGTTAGTAGTGTTCTGGTGTATTTTCAAGACAGGTATGTTTACAGTCAGACTTACAGACATGCAGGCTTGTATGTCTCCCTTTGAATAAACAAATATTTCACTACAGGTGTCCCAGCTGTGTTAACACGTCGGGTTTTTGGAAATGTTGACGTGTCAGTAGAAATGTGTGTGTGTGTGTGTGTGTGTGTGTGTGTGTGTGTGTGTGTGTGTGTGTGTCTGTGTGTGTGTGTAGAGAGAAAGATTTTCTTTTGCATTCCTTTGTTGTTTTTGTTGTTTAAAATAGAAAAAACGCTCTTATCATTTCGTACCTAGAGCATTATTATTATTATTATTATTATTATTATTATTATTATTATTATTATTATTATAGGAATCTAACAAGGCCTCGTGGTCGGTTCCCTGGAGGTTGTACCATCAACTATCTTACGTAACCGACATATTTCTTTTTCTATCTCCTGGTACTAAACCTGCCAGGTATATTAATTACCCATATATTTTCAGGTTTATTTCAGGAGAGCGGCGCGGTGCAAGTCATTAACCAGACCCCGGCCTCCAGCGCTCCCCACGACCATGCCACTACCTCCAGGGCCCCTATGGCCATGCCACTACCTCCAGCGCTCCCCACGACCATGCCACTACCTCCAGGGCCCCTATGACCATGTCACTACCTCCAGCGCTCCCCACGACCATGCCACTACCTTCAGCGCCCCTATGACCATGCCACTACCTCCATCGCCCCTACGACCTTACCACTACTCACCCATGGCCTCATCACTATACATGCATGGCCCACCCACCACACCTGTGAGCTGGAGGCAAATTTGTTAGCATGTCATGTACCAAACACGGCGTAGCGACACGACCATCACACTATCAAAGTCGATATCAGTTGACATTTTCAGCAAAAGTGTACGCCCACACACACACACATGAATAGATGCTGAAGAAAAGATCCACAACTGCAGTGAATATGGATAATGTCTTGAGGCTTTTCATTCAGTGAGTACAGTGACTTTTAAAATCCTTTGAGGAACCAGGACACTGAAGAAACGTACAGTGACATTACCAATGACTCCTAAAGGAATGCTTGTATTTTTATGAGGTCATAGATCGACAGTGAAAAAGTTAAGAACCAAACCATTGGAGGTTATTTTTCTTCCATCCTTTGTTAAGGAAATTATTTGATTTTCACTGTCAACTACTTTATCACATTCGTCTTAATAATGACAGTATTATAAATATCAACACAAGAGGTGAAACACAGTCAGTAAAAGAGGAGAAAAGGTGATGAACTTGACTAAAAGCACAAGTAAAGTTCAACAGGTTAATGAGACCATAGTGTTTGAGAGGCCACCAGCACTACAAAACTGGAGGAGGGTAGATGGTGTCACTAGCTTGTAATGGGAACACTAAACAAATTAAGAAAATATATTACTGATATCAAAACCGTGTGGATCATTAATCATTATGATATAAATGTATAGCACCAGGCTGACCCCAATTAAATTAACAGGAATTAATTTATTCTGTAAGAGTGCAGTGGACGGAGATATTTCTAATCAGGTCAGGGCCGTGGCACGCGAGCTGCTGCTCCTGACAGCTTTAATGACTAGCCCCGACCTGGATCACTCTCTTGTGGTGACGTCACGTGATGTCTCTTCACAGATGGACAGTGTTAGTTGTGCTGACCTCACACCACTGTACCATAAATACAGCAAGTGGTAACGGTAAACTCCGCGGTGCCACATTAAGCGGGTCGGGTCTCAATGCGACACTTGTGATATTTCTATCTTAAAATAACATATTAGTTGGATGTTTGAGCTCCCTTACCAAACTTTACCCACACCCCAGTGACCAAGTCATTAAGTCTCAACTCAAGATCATGGTTCAGGACCATAAACCCTTGAACCACAAATATTTAACGAGTACATCAAAATATTCCTGTCTATATAACGAAACGCAGGTGAAGATGTTTAACGCAATCAAAACACGGCATCACTCTCACTCCAGAGTCTAAACACACAGACAAGTTGTGAACATGACTTAACATCCAGATATTCCGTAATATGCTAACATAGTGCTAATCCACAAGAGGAGAGCGAGATCTAATATTGTCTCCCCCGTGTGCTGACATTCCTGTCTTAATTACCTTGAAGGTTATATACCAGGCAAGTCACTGCTTCAGTAGCAAGGCGCCCTCCACCCGCCACGATAAGGGTCACAAGACATGTTATATTAACCCCTGAAACCTTGAGGGGTTCGTAGGATGGTCGAGAACAATATATAGATGTAATTTTGAAAATGCACGAGAAAGCTTTTTCACCATAACTAAACTTCTACGCCAAAAATATTCAAACGTTCACTAAACCTTTGCACCCAGCAGGTAAGGACACAGCTCCCGCCTGGAGGTGGTACTGATCCAAGTCTCTGTTTCTCTCTAAGTACTTTATGGTAGACCTGTAACAGTGGCACGAGCCTCTCCACGACGCACAGCTCATTCATTTACTTATTCTCTTGTGAAGTTTTTCTCCTCAAGTGGGAAATTCATGAATGAGTCCAGCAGGTGAGTGGACGAGTGCCTGAATTTTAGTTTTTACAACCTTTAATGTTTACACTATTTCTTTTTTTTTAATAATGTGAAACACTTGTCGCTGACTTAAGGCTTGCGTACTTCAACTATTGGGTCATTCAGTGTCCCTCGCTATGACGTAACTGCTAATAACAGACAAGTCCAGAATAAATGCATTCTGTGAGTGACTCAGCCGTAAGTGCTGACCTTCGTCTGACTGCTGACGTATGCCCTTATTATCCTCTCTTCTGTCACTCAGTTTAAAAGCATTTTTTTACTAAAAAATGACGTGCGTAGTAATTTGCTTCTATCCTAAATTAATTTACTAAATTCCGAAAATAATTATTAACAGATGCGTGACTATTTTCAATGAAAACAACCAGAAAATACAATATATATATATATATATATATATATATATATATATATATATATATATATATATATATATATATATATATATATATATATATATATATATATATATATGTGCTCAGGTTACTAGGTTCACCATAACAAACCTCTGCATCATCTGTATGCTAAGCAAACTTCACGGTATTAACTGTTGCCATGAGCCTACAGTCTCTATTATTCGAGGCTAAATTACACCTGCAGCTATTCTGACTGTTGCCGAAATTTCTCAATCTACATTCCCATCATTTTAGACACGAGAGTAATCATTAATGATGTCCGTTGCTGACAATTTACATAAAACCTGGATCTCCGGCGAGCTGCTGGGCCCTTCAAAAAAAAAAATGCCCCGTGTTTCTGACGGCTTGCTGGATATTACCAACATTTCTGGTGAATTTCGAGCGTCCCAGAGAATATCACAGTAGCGCTGGGTGTAGCTGAGACTACCTGATATTTATTTCATATGGTGATAGGATCTCTGGACCAGTATCCTTCTCAGCAACCATCCCAGTATTCATTTCAACACACGTCCTAGCACCAGCACCAATACCAGCATCCATCTTAGCACCAGCACCACCATCCATCTCAGCACCACCACCATACCGATCTCAGCACCTTTATCAGTACCCATCCCAGCACCCGTCCTAGTACTCATCTCAGCAGCAGCATCATCATTAATCCCAACACCTGTCCCAGTACCCATTCTAGCACACGCCCCAGCTACACCACCAGTACTAATCCCAGTACCCGTCCCAGCACCCAACTCTAGCAATCAACGGCGCCTGAAGTCTTTTTCCCTTCGCCACGCCTGTAGTGACATGTAGGTACGAAGCTGCAGATGATGTATAGAGAAAGAGAGAGAGAGAACCGAAAGGGAGAACCTAAGGCTGTGTGATTCCTTGTCTTCCTTCTTTTTACATAAGTTATCCCTCCCTTGTCTCCATTCTCGCCCTCGTTATTAAGAAAGTATTCCCTCCCTTATTCTCCTTCCTTACACCTCATTATATTACTTCCATACATTATTTTTACTTCCTCCTTCATTCTTACTACTTCCCTCGTTCTAATACCCTCCCTCATTCTTACGTTCATATCTTCTCCCTCATTCTTCTTCTTCCCTAATTCTAATTTCCTCCAATATTTTTTTCTTCCCTCCCTAATTCACAGTACCTCCCACATACCTCCCACACTTCCCTCACTAGTAATTAAAATCTCCCACACTCAGTCGACCCCTCCCAATACACTGAATAATTAACCTCGTACTAATGTAAGAACACGAGAGCACACCTGTTGACTTACAATCAACAAAGAAATTAGTGAATATCAATTTGGGGTGACGGTGGGACGAATGAGGGAGGAGAGGGAGGGAGAGAATGAATAAGGGAAGAGAGGGAGAGAATGAATGGGGGAAGAGAGAGGGAGGGAAAGAGTAAGGGAGGGTGGGAGAAGGAGAAAGGGAGGGATTGATTGAAGGGTGGTAAGAGGAAGGGGGGGGCGGGTATTGAGGTTGGAGGGAAGGACAGAATGAAAAAGGGAGAGGATGGGAGAATGGGAGGGCGAGGGGGGGGTGAATGTTTGAGTTAGGGAGTGAGTGAGTCAGGGTGTAAGAGAATGTTTTAGTGAGGGAGGGAAAGAGTGAGTGAGGGTGTTCATAGTGACTGAGTGAATAAGGGAAGGAGGGAATGAATGTGTGAGTTAGAGAATGAGTTAGTGAAAATATGACTGACTGAATGAGGGAAGGAGGGAGGGAGTCATGTACCCAGGGAAGTTACTCAGTCCCTCAGTAAATCGGGAGGGAAGGAAGAGGAGGAAGGGAGGAGGGGAGGAGGAGGAGGAGGAGGAGAGAGGAAGGAAAGAGGGAGGGAAGGAGAGAGAGGGGAGGGAAGGAGGGGAAGGAGGGGGAGGACAGGAGGAGGGGGGATAGGAAGGAGGAGGAAAGGGAGGAGGGATAGGAGGAGGGGGAGAAGGAGGGAGGGAAAGGAGAAGGGAGGGAGGGAGGTAGGTAGGTTCCAAAATAGCGCAGGATAGCAGCACTTTCTTTTTGGGGCCAAGTGTAATTTGGCGTCATTAGGGTCACTTTAGCAGGCCAGGGAGTCGGTGAGAGAATTTGTCGAGGTGGAGGGAGGATGGATTAGGTGCGGGAGACCTTGACCCGGGGTTATTACGTCTCCACAGCCGCTATTACCCGGATTAACACCACCTCCTGTAATGACAAAACACACACACACACACACACACACACACACACACACACCAGGGGAAGTGCTGACAGTATACAGCATATGTACGTGTGTGTGTGTGTGTGTCTACGGTACAGAGCGCGGTGGTAGGGAGCAGTGTCAAGTGTATAATGGGGTACTGTACGGTGTGGAGTAGTAGAGTGCGGTACATCAGAGCATGGATGGTCACAGTGCATTGTAATTCGGAGTGGGGGTAGCGTTGTACAATAGAGACGGTACGATGCGGTGCGGTGCAGTATGGTACGGTGCGGTGTGATGCGGTGCGGTAGGGTGTCAGACCACTAACAGCACCGGTCACTAGGTAACAAACAAAATTACCAGAAAGTTAGTGAGTGTGATGGTTGGTGCCCAAGTCGCTCTCCTCGACCAATCACAACCGACCAGAGTCCAGCACTTGCTAAGATTACATTAGCTCTTAGTTTACCTCCTGAGTACAATAATCTCAAAGTATCGGGTCTATTTTTTCTCCTTCACTGGAGGTGTCCAAGTTTACCCTCTTGGCACCAGTCTCCAAAGTTATATATTGTTTTCTCTCTTAACTGGAGACGAGAGAACCTATAGTACTTCTGTTAGTTAACACCTATGTTTAGTCTCAAAAACTCGTACGTTAATTGTTATTTTTTAATTAGAAATGCGAGAACCGTCTTAAGTATAGTCTCAATAGTTTGTTTCGATAATATCTTACGTCTAACTAAAGATTCGAGTACCTTCCCTCAACTCTCTCTCATCTGTCAGTTTGGGACGTAGCTACTCTACCATCCTCGCCACCTTCTCCTGCACCACATACTTCCCTGAATTGCTTTTCGACACCAACCGTAGCCAAACCAGCCCATACGACCCCGTCCTGATCGCTATAATTGTATGTTCACTCCTTGTCAATTTCACTTTTGTCCTGTAGCTGTGATGAAATTACTTGTGAAGATTATTATTATTATTATTATTATTATTATTATTATTATTATTATTATTTTTATTATTATTATTATTATTATTATTATTATTACACCCTATCATCCCCCATCCCCTACGTACTCAATACTACTACTACTACTACTACTACTACTACTACTACTACTACTACTACTACTACTAACATTAACATAAAAATCCTTCCTCCCCACTACCTCTATCTCGAGAGAATAAGACCTTCACTCCACCATGTACCACTACCCTTAAATGACACTCTTAACAGTAAATAGCGAAGGACTATATAACAGCAATGCCACTACCCTCAACCCAGTGTATAGACTACTTCACCTCTTCCTCTCGAGTAAATGGCATCGCTAACGGAGGAGTGAGGGAGAAAAGCAAGTATGTCCCGTAGAAGAAAACGCGAAAAATAGAAAAATATAAGAGCAAACAGAGAGAGAAGGAGAGATGGTGGGGATATAGTCGTAAGTACGTAGAGAGAGAGAGAGAGAGAGAGAGAGAGAGAGAGAGAGAGAGAGAGGTACGTGTGTGTGTGTGTGGAGAATATAAGTAGAGAGAAAGAGAACGAGAGAATATCCCATGACCTTATACACAAGGATTTTAATGTAGCTCTTCCATTAGTATTAGGCCATAGCGGTAACAGGAGGGAGTGGCGAACCCTTAGGAGTACCACTTCCGAAAATATAGTTGACTCCACCGCTTATCGTCGCCCGCGAATGTAAATAGCTTAAAAAACGTTTTAGATTGGAGCATTTCCCGCAACGCAATTGTAATTTGGGTGTCATTATTTGCACTTTATTGGCTCAATTTTGGGGATGTTGAATTTTTTAGGGGTGTAGGTTTTTTTTACCACAACATACATACACACACGCACATACACACACACCCAAACACACACATACACACACTGTCTCTCTCTCTCTCTCTCTTCTATGGTTGTGTTTTGATGTGTATTTGTGTTTTGGGGAATGAGGGAAGGATTCTTATAGGATATTGAAGAATGTTGGGAAGTAACCGACTCCTGATGATGTGGAAGGCATGTATGAGGGGAGAATAGAGACAGAAATGTATTAACAGGGCGTATAATGTATCTATATTTGGTTATGAATACAAACTCATTATAATCTGATCTGGAGGCGTATCTTGAGCAAGCAGTGAGAATAACATGTCAGATATGATTTAGAGTTAGACATTGTGTGTGTGTGTGTGTGTGTGTGTGTGTGTGTGTGTGTGTGTGTGTGGTTCTGAGTAATGTAAGAAGAGTAGACTTAGTGACCTGTCAAGACATAATTATTATGCACCGCCACACAAGTATAAGTCACGAGTCTATCGATGTGGTAAGACAAGATGACAAGTTGATAAAAGGTCAATGGTCAGGTCATGGGGGGTCACAGGTCACACAATGTAATGGTGGTGACGATTGAATAATGATGAGGTAATTTCTGAAAGGATTCGATTCTTGATGATAACAAACACAGAATAATGATCTGTCTGTCATCTAAGGAAAGTTCAGTTATGCCATATATGACATTTGCTGTCCGATTACTTTTACCCGGAGGATGGAAGGTAAAACAGAAGGTAAATTTCAGTGTTATTCGGTAAAGTTTTGTTTTTCATTAAGCTTATGAATTGTTGAAATTCATTGAAGTTATCACCATACATTGTCTAATCCAGCTCATTGTTTGGTCAAGGTCATCGAATACGTTCACCATTTGACCAAACCACACTTTTACTTACCCAATCCTATGGTGTATCATCACAAACAAAAATATATTACACATCACACGTTACACATCACACGTTACACATCACACGTTACACATCACTCAGGTAATTTCGACAATAATTTGAAGATACCCCAGAGGTCGACGACACCACGAAGGTAAAAAAAAATATAATAAGTAACAAAAATAATGTAGAATTCAGAAGTGGATGTCGTTTCTATAAGCGCACTCCAACAACAAAATGTGATGACAACTTATGATTTTAACTGCTAATGTTTTTGCTGTGCGTGTACAATAAGAGTAGATTGAGATAATTCTTATGATTTTTAACAACTGATGTCATTTCTATACGGACATAGCAGGATCAAAGAGTGTGTTTAATAGTGACTATGTGAGAAAGTCTTTGAACTTCGTTGAACACGAGAACTGCAAGTCGTCAGAGCAATATCTTTAGCCAGTAATTATGTGAACAAAAACTCAAAGAGCTGAACAACTGGAAAACCAGAACTGGGAGTACGGAGAAGCTGTGTCTCAGGAGTGTGCGTGGTGCACCTTGTCATTAAACTCTTGGAGGTGACGAGAGCTTTTGCGTGTTATATAATACCAGTCGGTTCTAGTTCGCTTTCACGGAGGACTATTACAGTGGTGTGAACAGTAGTGGAGGATATAGCCGCCAGAGGTATATGTAAAAGTAAGCCAATCGACGTTTGGGCAGTGATTGAGGCTAATTGAATTATAAAGGAACACAGTACAGGTGTCATGAGGCAGACATGATGATGGACTGTAGCGGGTCTGAGGTGAGGTGGTCATTAATTAGCTCATCGTATTACAGTCTAGTAAGACTGTAGGCTGGGATAACATCACAGTCTGCATTGTAGTGTTGTGGAGTTGTATATAAGACCTGTCAAACAACGTGCACGGAGTCTTGTAATTAGGGGGTTTCCCATGACCTTCCATAGGTGGTGATACCCTATCCTGACGTGTCGTCTCTCTGTGCTGAATAAAATCGTCTTACGTTAACCAAATGAAATATTAAAAGTGGCGTCGCTGTAGTGAAGAGGTTAATGGAGAAAGTTTATTAAACAAAGCCATAGGGTTGAAGTGTGCTACAGAACTGTCTTAAAATATAATGCTAAAACTACCTCGGTATTACGGAGGTCTTCTCATCCCTCCCTAGCATCCTACAGGAGCACATGTGTGATGGTGCTGCACGAGAGTCGCGTCGAGTGAAGGCTTACTTCATTCATGTTCAGTTACCCGGTCCACCTCGTTAGTTTCTCTAAGGCCAGTGCGGGAGGGCGATAGTGGGGCCAAGGTTGATAGTTTTGATGAGGAGACATTGCATTACAGACAGGGAGAGGACACTCAGGGTTAGTGAGAGAGGTTAGGAGTGTGTGTGTGAGGAGTAGTCTAGAAGGTACTAGACAGCTAGATATAAAATTTTTCCACCTCATCTCAAATGATACTCGTCCATTTAGAAAGACAAAGACTCACGATGTGCTCACACTACTCTCTGTCATCCACAACCAGCGTGAGACATCCACACCCTGCAAGACTGTACGAGAAAATACCTCTTATGGTGTCACGCTTTATTTCCTGTCAAGACAAAATGAGCTAAGTCAGGGTAGACGATACGGCAACTGCTAGATTAACCTCTGGGTAAAAGATAGGGACCGTGATGCTGCAGGAATATACTACATATATCCAGTTTATAACATGATCGTATGAGAGGAGAAGTTGAGGCGAATATGTAAGAGAATTTGAGAGAAACGGCTATTGGAGAAAAAGAAATATTTACAACAGAGAAAAAGAATGTAAAATCATTGTGAAAAAGAAGAGAAAGACAAGAGACAATAGGAGATAAAAAAACATACGAGACAGATATAAATTTAAGGAGTAAAAAGATCAGATAAATGAATGAGAGAGAGAGAGAGAGAGAGAGAGAGAGAGTCACGCAGCAACAAATAAATAAAAACGACAATGTCCATCATACAATAGAATCAAATATCACCCAAAGGTTTACATTGCAATTATTTTTTCCCCCGTAAGAGGGTTAAAGTCATCGACAGGACAAACAATATGATTTTTGTATTTACCCCCTTTTTTTTTTAATCAGGTTTAAAGAATTTTCACAATACAACCACCTGCACAATCCAGTCGACCTTCATTGGAGAACATTTGAGTCTTTTTTCTCTTTTTTTTTTCGCTGGCATAAATGCTTTTTTTTTGTGCTGTGTGCCAAATTCAGTGGAAAAAGAGAAGTTTGTGTTAATGATGAGAGAATTTATGGTTATGGGTATCTGGGTCATTGCCGGGTCTTGTCGATGACCGGATGACCTGCTATCTCACCATCGCGAAGAGTGGGAGGGAGAAGGAGAGAGTGGGAAGATACGGAGAGGGAGAAAAGGAGTGGTGATTTAATTATATAAGGATAAGTAGAGGAGGGAGAGATAATCAACAGAATACTAGAGAAAGAGAGGTGTGTGTGCCTCTACCCACACAGCTGCCTCCACCCACACACCTGCCTCCACCCACACACCTGCCTCCACCCACACACCTGCCTACACCTGCCTCCACCCACACACCTGCCTTACTCTCACTCTCACTATATATTATCTCACTTTATTTATATATTTCTCACATATTTCTTGGTTTATCTCCTCGTCTCATTTTTTTCTTTTCGTTTGTTTTGAGTTTTACGATTTTTTTTCTCAGTCTCTGTACATCTGCTTCCCCTCTCTCCTCTCTCCCTTCCCTCCATTCTGTCGTTTCCTTTCTGTCTTCCTGCCTGTATCTGTCTGTTTCTCTCTGTCCCGTTCTGTCTCCCTCCCTATTCTGATAATTGTCATATAATGGTGGAGGTTGTCTCTGTGTGCTGTTCACTGGTCTCACTCAGCAGTCATCTCAGCACTCCTGCCATCACCAGTTATGGGGGTAGTTTTTACCTGTTGGATCACCATTCCAGTAGATAGCGTTGTTGTTGTCAGATCATCACCATTTTGTGCAAGAGGCAGCTCCTGACAGTGGCTTTAGTTTTCGTCCTAACTGCGGCTTCTCTTCATTACTAACGTAGACCTGTCATGCTACTCGCTTTTGAAGTTTCTTCCTTTCATGTTTTCACAAAGACCCTCACAGTAGATGGTCTCGTTAGACTCCGTTGCTGTCTGGGTATGTAAGCCAGAGTTATACACCTCGGCACCTCGTGAATAGCTTTTGATATCTTGTGAGTACAATACTGCCTTTACTATGATAGACATCTCGCGTTGTAGTACTTCAGTGATGCGCTCAGAGAACACAGAAAATATAGTTCACATCTCTGTTTCAGCTTTAATGTACTGCAGCTGTCGTTAACATCAACATCTTTCTGTGAGTAAAGTAGAATTTCCTCCAACAGCGATGATTGTAACAAGATTAATTTCCAAGGTGTGAGAGACGGTGTACTCTCCGGTTCTTGTTCTTAGGCAAAGATGTTTACGTCTACATATTAACCAAATTAAATAAACTAAATGGCTGGTTGATCTCTCACAAAACATATATTTAAAAAAAGGAAAACTTTGTTGATCGGTATATATTTTTTTTTGTTAGACTACGTTCCTGTTCATTTTATTTTACTTTTTTTTATTTGTTGTCTCTCACTCCTTCACGTTTATCTATATTTCTTCTAGGTATCTCTCTCTTTGCTTGATCTTCTCTATCTCTCTCTATCTCTCTCCCCATGTCTAAATCTCTCTCTCCTGTTTTTGTCTCTTTCTCTATCGTCTTCCTATTCTCTCTTTCTCTGTTTCCTTCCTAATCTCTTTAAGTCACTCTCTCCACACCATCCATCATTACACCTTGCCCCCCCACTACAGACCACACACACGCATACGCACACACCTTGCCTGTACCTCCTGCGTCACCCCCAGCAGGTAGCTCCTTGTTGTGGGGAGTGTTACGCCAGATATTGTACAGTACAGTTCCAGCTCGCCATCTTAATCATTAGTGTCCGCTGTATAAACACTCACTCCCTCCTCCCCCCGTCGGGTCTCAGGTGTGTTGTTGTTTATGGTCCTTCCTAAGTCAATAGTCGCTGTCATAATCTCGTCTCTCTTTCTCCCACGGTAGTTCCTTCTGTGTCCTGTTCGTTCCTACTGTATTCCTTTTCTTCCTTCTATATCTCTTTTCTTCCTTCTGTCTTTCGGTCGTTCTCTCTGTTCCCGGCTTTCCTCTCTACAGTTCCTTCCCTCGGTCTTCCCCTCTCCAGGCAACGTCATCTGAGACTCTGGGTTCTTCCTTTCTTACGTTTGTGAGAGTGGTCGACGTTACTGCCTGGGGGAGAGGAACTTACTGTGGTACGAACTGTGGCTGTAGTAGTAGTTGCTGTAGGAAAGAAGGGAGACTGTAGCGCACGAACACACACACACACCCAAATCTGTAGGTATATGTGATTTTTTCATATATGTCAGGAAATTGTGAGAGGTACACACCAAGAAATGTGGCGGTGTTACTGAGTGATGGAATGTGGAGTTGTGTGATAGAATATATTATATAAGCGGGTCAGTCCCAGAATACAATGAATCGGATTAAGAGTAAAAAGTGACAGGTGGGTTACAGTGAGTACATGTGTACCGGGGAATGAGAGAGAGAGAGAGAGAGAGAGAGAGAGAGAGAGAGAGAGAGAACAATTGGTTAAAAAAAGTTTATAATTGAGAAGTGGATGTTTGGAGTGAGAGGGAAAGACCATGGACAAGGTGAAAGGGCGGAGTGAAGAACACATTAGAAGTGAGGTGGGTGCTTCCTGGAGTGTGCAAGAATGAGTGGAAGGCAAGACGTCGGGTGGTTATAGGGGAAGGAAATACTGCTGATGGGTTATGCTGGTATTTGTGCAGCGACACTTGACACTAGACAAAAGGCTTTGTTGTGGAATAAGAGCACCGGAACAGAACACATCTTTAACACCAGTCTGGGTCAATGTATGAGAGGCAACAACTCATATATAAATGTGTACCTGTGTTTACTA
Source organism: Homarus americanus (assembly GCF_018991925.1). Classification (NCBI taxonomy): domain Eukaryota; kingdom Metazoa; phylum Arthropoda; class Malacostraca; order Decapoda; family Nephropidae; genus Homarus; species Homarus americanus. Next base: position 542,498 of record NW_024712489.1, read on the forward strand.
TAAGTTTGGGCCACCTGCATGAACAGAAGAAATAATATATACTTTTTAATATTCGGTACGCCTTTTACCCCAACAAACAGATTGACTAACTTTAAATCCTGTTCAACATATCCTCACTACAGTACATAGGTTCACTCTCTCAAGAACCCCCCCATACACACAAACACTTCTTCTATATCCACACATTTAACCAGTAAGTGATATTGTCATTATACGTCGGTCAGTTCCTGGTCGTTAAGGAATTGCACCCTCCATTTCTCCCCAACCTGAAGGTCACGATATATATATATATATATATTAGAACCCAGCTTTCTTTTTTTGCCCCACCTTTCCTGCCGTCGCGGGAAATAAAAAGAAGAGATAATGATAAAAAGGAAGAGAGAGGTTTTCCGCGTGAGATGAAGTTCCTGGTCAGAACAAGAGGGAGTTAGTGACGCCTCTTAAGTCCTTACCACCGCTCCATATTACTTGTTCTACCTGAAGTTATCTTATCTTTTATTACAAATTGCATGATAAGTACAGTAACCATTCTTTTACATAATTCTCTCCATTATTTACACAACTACTTAATAATTTATATAATAATAAAGCAATGTAAATGTACAAACAATTATATGTCACACTGTGTGCTCTAGGAAGCCTTGCCTCCTGACAACAACATCCAGTAAAACTTCATGATAACCTAGGCAGTTCACCCCCTCTTCCCTCTAGCACAGTAAGTACGTGGGACTGCCCGACTCTGCTCTCTCATACCCCCCCCTTTAATTGACGTACTATTATCTCCTATTATGTATCAGTGTCCGAGTATTACCTTGTTTGAGCGTCGCGAAGGATGAGTACCTACATGTGAGCGAGGGCTGGAATTACCTTGTTCGGGCAGAGGTGAGCAGCGATTATCAAGGTGATGGACAAACCCGGCGTGGGTTATCTAAATTAGGAGGTGGTGATGGAAGCTTGTTCTAGAGGCTGGTACGTGTCGGGATTTTTTTTTATTTTTTTTTAGGAAAGTAAAAACAGTTTCTGATACCGGTATTGAGTTTAGATTATCTCAAAATGAAGGTTAAGTGAATTTAGAGCGTTTTAGAAGAGAGTTTATTGAATTTAAAAGTTTTAAATTGAATTGAATGGAATTCCGAATGTTAGGAAACAGAATTTACTGAATAAGAAGTTTACAGAATTTTTGTGTACGGTTAAGCTTAAAACGTCTTACCTTGTGGAATTTATTTTATTTCTTGTTCTTTAGCCCTTTGAGGACAATGATCTAAATTATAACCCTTTAAGGACACACACACGCAAACGAACAAAGAAATCTCACTCGCACACAAACAACCTTCACCCTCCCATGAGCAAATAAAAACAAACACACAAACAAACCACACCCCCAACCAATAAGTAAACGAAAACAAACAAACCCCATCCCCACCCATAAGCAAAAAGAAACAACAACAAATAAATATATTCCACCCCAATAGAAACACACACACACACAAACCTCCCCTTATAGAAACAAACCAACAACCTTTACCCACCCATAAACAAACAAAACATACAACCCTCCCTACCCCCCCATACCCACACAAACCCCTCCCCCTCAAAAAAAAATCGACCTTATCCAACAGACACCTCTCTCTCTCTCTCTCTCTCTCTCTCTCTCTCTGGCAGCGACACATCAATAAACAAGAGAGTTATGGCTAAGAAGGAAACAAACACCAATAAACAAGAGAGTTATGGCTAAGAAGGAAACAAACACCTCTCTTTTTTATCTTAATTAAAGGTCATACAGATTGTAGTACCAATAGAATTTCATTAAGACTGGAATGTTACGGGGAGTCGACTGGGGAAACACTGGCCCTTGTTACTATTTTCAGTGCTTATTTGTTTCTCTGATTTTTTTTTCTTCGTTTATTTCTGATATAGATTAACTTAACTTAATCTAATCGGATTTGAACTTGTTTAATTTAACCTAACGAAAGTTTACCCTAACCAAACTTAATTGTAACTTAACCTAACCAGACTTGAACAAATCTAAACCTAACTTAACCAAAGTTAACCTCACCTAACTTACTGTAACCTAACCTAACCAAAGTTAAGCTAACCTAACTTATTTTAACTTAACCGGACTTGAACTAACTTAACCTAATCTGATCTGACTTGAGTTGACTTAAATTTACCTTATATAATCGAACATAACCTACTCTAATGTCAAATCTAACCTAACCTAAGTTACCTTACCATACCCAAACATAACTTACACTAATTTAACTTAACCATTCCAAATTTAACATAATCTGGTCTTATCTAGCCAAGCCAATTTAATCTGACCTCATCTCCTTTATCTCGCTTTACCTAACCTAACCTAACCTAACCTAACCTAACCTAACCTAACCTAACCTAACCTAACCAATCCATATTTAATTAGATACAAATGAAAGCCAGTTTACGAATAAAACATATTGGTTAGAAAGGAACACGTAAGAGTGATGTGTTGAGAGTGATATGTTGAGAGTGATGTGTTGAGAGTGATGTGTGAGAGTGATGTGTTGAGAGTGATATGTTGAGAGTGATGTGTTGAGAGTGATATGTTGAGAGTGATGTGTTGAGAGTGATGTGTGAGAGTGATGAGTGATGTGTTGAGAGTGATGTGTTGAGAGTGATGTGTTGAGAGTGATGTGTTGAGAGTGATGTGTTGAGAGTGATGTTGTGATGTGTTGAGAGTGATGTGTTGAGAGTGATGTGTTGAGAGTGATGTGTGAGTGATGTGAGAGTGATGTGTTGAGAGTGATGTGTTGAGAGTGATGTGTTGAGGGATGTTGAGAGTGATGTGTTGAGAGGATGTGTTGAGTGATGTGTTGAGAGTGATGTGTTGAGGTGATGTGTGTGTTGAGAGTGATGTGTTGAGGTGTGTTGTGTGTTGAGAGTGATGTGTTGAGAGTGTGTTGAGAGTGATGTTGAGAGTGATGTGTGAGAGTGATGTGTTGAGTGTGTTGAGAGTGATGTGTTGAGGTGATGTGTGAGAGGATGTGTGAGAGTGATGTGTTGAGAGTGATGTGTTGAGAGTGTGTGAGAGTGATGTGTGAGAGTGATGTGTTGAGAGTGATGTGTTGAGAGTGTGATGATGTTGGTGTGTTGGAGATTGATGTGTTGAGAGTGATGTGTTGAGAGTGATGTGTGAGAAAGGGATTGGCGAAAGAGGGATGGGTGTGAGAAATGGGTGAGAATGAAGGGTGGGAGAGAGATGGGAAAGAGTTGTATGAAACAAGGACTTAGCTGAGATTTTCCTTTAAGCAATTACAAGCAGTTAGGCATCTCGAGGAGGACTGAGAAGAAGAGAGAGAGAGAGAGAGAGAGAGAGTTTTAAGAACAAATCAAGACGAGAAGAGAGAAAAAACGGAAGACATAAAGGAAGAAATTAAAAAAAATATTCAGGAGGAAACAGGAAGGTGGGGCGTCAGAACACACACACACACACACACACACACACACACACACACACACACACACACACACACACACACACACACACACACAACACACACACACACACACTCACACACACACGCACACACTAATAAATGAAAAATAAAATAAAATAAAATAAAAAATAAATAAATAATAATAATAATATATTTACATCTCAGTTGATGCCTCTTGCCTCTCCCTCTGTAGGTGTGTTGCCTCACCAAGAAGGATATTATCATACCCCGTATTTTAAGGCGGAGAGAGAGCATCGCTTCCCTCTTTCCCGAGAAAACACAATTTAAGCGTCGTTCTTGAATTAAGCTTGGGAGAGCATTTTCTTTGTGTCCGCTGTCACGGGAACGTGTTCTTTTGAAGAATGTTATTACCATCTATTAGGCAGTTCATAATTTTTGCCTACCCGCTGAAAGGACGAGTTTCTTTGTGGGAAGGTCCGCCTCATTTGCATGCAGTTCTTTTGCCAGTAACTTTTTTCAAATAACCCGAAGCAAACTCTTGTTCTTCTTTTGTGGAGCTCGGGCGTAATTACAATAAGTTAGGGGGAGGCTACCGGGAGGAGGTGGCGCACGCCCACCTCCCCAACCACCTACCCACCCACCCACAGCCAAGACTCTGGACATGGGTGGTGGTGGGTGTGTTGGGTGGTGGTGGTGGTGATGGAGGTGGGTGTGTTTGGTGGTGGTAGTGGTGATGGGGTGACTCTCTCTCTCTCTCTCTCTCTCTCTCTCTCTCTCTCTCTATATATATATATATATATATATATATATATATATATATATATATATATATATATATAATGTGGATGACATAAACAAGAGATACATAAATTTAACTCCATATAAGAGCCTTAATAATGGCTACCCAGTTAGAAGCAGAAAATTAAGATGGAAGTTACAGCCAGAGTGGTAATGGTGAGGCTACAGCGGTGTTAATGACTGTTAATAGTAGCAGCGGTAGTAGTTACAGAAAACATTACAGTATTATCAACATTTTATGTCAGCAGTAAAGCTGTTAAGGTCATCAAGAGTTGTGATCTATATTACATAATTCCTGTGAGTAAGAATGTTAATGGGAATGCCTGCAGGCAACCCAAACCAATTATTCCGCCGCTAAAAATGAGAAAATTATACCCGACACGAATTATTTTTTTTAGTTTTTCAAATGTCCCCGTGCTGATAGGGGGCGTGTATAGTGTCCATCCTTGCATACAATACATGTCTGTGTGACCGTGTGTCCACGAGGAGGTGTGTTCACAAGTTTCTGGGGGTTATATGTGTGTGTGTGTCACGTGTTCATTCGTCCATAAAATGATGTGTTCATGTGTGTTGATGCGTTTGTAGTGGTCTCTTCCCCCTCGCTTCATCTACTATGCCACCTTCCTCCCCAGCTCTCTACCACCCTCCCTTCAGTCCCATAAACCAGTCCAGTCCTGTCTGTCCGCTCTCACCCTTCCTCCCGTACCAACACGTGTCTTATTCCTCACGAATACGACTCTCCCTCTCCCCTTTCTTCCTCCTCTTCCTCTTTCCTGATTCCTCTTTTCTCTCTTCCTCTTCTTCATATAGGATTTTACCTCTCATCTCTCTCTCTCCTCTTCTTCCTCCTCGTATATGAGTCTTTATTTACTCCCTTCTCTCTATCTTCTCTTCCTCCTCCTCACATTAGTTCCCTTTCTGTGGTCCCTTCTCTCGCCACTTGTTTCTTCCCGTCTCTCCTGCTCCCATCACTACCTCTCTCCTCCCTTTTTCCCTATACGAGTCACTCTCTCTCCTTCCATTTCTCTATTCTTTTCCATCTACATAATAATTCCTTCTCCCTCCCAACCTCCGCGTCTCTCTCCTTCCTCCTACATAACATTCCTACCTTTCCTTCATCTTTTTCCGTCTCCTTCCTTATGATACTCCCTTTCTCCCTTCCTCACCTAATCCCCCCTTTTTTTTTTCTAATTCCCTCTTTTAATTCTTCCATCCATTTCCCCTTTCCCCATAAACTCGACATTTAATTTTTTCCCTCAGTTCCTCTTTTCCTTCACACCCAACACTTCCTCCTCTCTCTCACCCATAACACATTCTTTCTCCTTCTTTCCACGTATTTCCTCAACAATGACACCCCTCCCTCTCTCCCTATCTCTCTCCTACTAATTACTATACAAGCGTCCACTCACCTTCATGACGCTCGTTCGTGACAGCTATTCGTGACATCGTAGTACCGTCAACAACACTGTCATAACCAACAACTATAGAACTTGTTTCCTTTACCCTTTATCTTCTTCTGTATGGTGACCAGTTAAATGGACCACACTTCTAATGGATAACAATCTCACTTAAACTATCCACTACAATTGGGTCCCACTCCTAATGGACCCCACCTCTTGGAAGCCATCGTTCAACTAAGTCCCAGTAAAAGTGAGGTTTAGTTCTAATGTCCCAAATAACTAATAATCCCGAGTACTATTAGATCCCAGCCCACATGAGAGTCCTATTAGGTTAAAGCCTAATAGGACTGGGAGGAGCGGGTCTAACTATGAAACCTCCAGTGATTCTTAACACACACAGAACTTTCGCTATTTAACCAGATTTGCAGTAAACATCTGAGGCATAACTAACATATAAAAGAACTTTATCACCTTGTTGCATCATTCCCCACAAGCAACTCCGGAAGGATAAACATTTAAGCTACTTGAGAGTCCTTAAAAAACCATCAAGACAGTCACGACTAAATAAAAATACACTGAATTGCCACGTTTGGAATCGCGTGTTATTGACTAACTGTATAACATATTACTCGTACTAATACTATCATCGTTCTTATAACTCAGAGCTGTTACATTACGCCATTAATTGTACACAGTATTACCACTACCAACATATAGTACATTATCTTGGTACTGTACTTACCCATAGACGACCGTGCTGAAGCTTCCTGAAATGATGGGAAAACAATTTAAGACTTAACAATTGTAAAAGGATATAAACACATTATATACCTATATAATTAAACAATAAAATAGAATGTTCTCTACACACAACACTAATAGGTAAATGGACATTCATTCTCTCTAGTAAAGTGGCAATTAATTATCTACGTTGTAATCTACATGATCACTTTATCAGTTTAACTGGTGACAAAAGTGTCGTGAAAAAATAATTATGATGTGTACATGAACAATGGGAACACAAATAGTGGCTGTTTTAATACATTTTGTTATATCAGGACGTATAGAACACACACACACACACACACACACACACACACACACACACACACACACACACACACACACACACACACACACACACACACACACACACACACATCCACATCCACGCTCACATCCACGCACACATCCGCACACGATCACACACGATCACACACACACACACACACACACACACACACACACACACACACACACACACACACACACACACACACACACACACACACACACAGGTACGTACGTAACCTAATATAATGTTCGAATATTTCTCCCTTTATTGTACGACTGTAATGTGCCCTTTAAAAAGTGGTTTACCATCCTTTGAGGATCAGGACAAAAAAAGTTAGTAAAATCCGTGCGAGTGTCTGGCCTTTGAGGCACCGGTAGTGTAATGTGCAAATTTAAAACTTAAATTCAATAAGCTACACTACAGTACTCTCCCAAAATTCATATATATGCACATACGTTTATGTATATTCTTCTTTTTTTCTAAATCATCAGGAAATTTGATTAGAGAGGTCCTGTGTGCACGCGATTAATGGGTTTAATTAAAAGCCAGGCTGCCCAATTCCAGCCGGGAGAAGAGCCGGGCATAAAAGCGCTCAACATCCCGTGCTCTATCGAATATGAAATGAACGGACCTGCCTGGTGCTCGGCCTCAGGCAGTGCACAGTGTGTGTGTGTGTATTTTTAAGGTGAATGTCAAAAGCAATCCGGGTGGTGCAGGAGACAATATTACGGGTGTTACGGCAACTGCTGGGTCGGGTAGATAAAGTAGTGAGGTAGGTGGGTAGGAAGGGGCGAAGGGAAGGAGGTTAGTAAGCAAGGAGGGAGGGAGGGAGGGAGGTAAGTAGGAAGGAAGGGAAGTAAGTAGGCAGGTAAATAGGGAAAGAGGGGTGTAGGTAAGTAGAGGGGGATGGCGGGAGGTAGGAAAAAAGAGCACAAAATCCTCACCCAAAACAAAATCCCAAGAGATAAAATTTTCGCTGAGCATTTCTTCAATGGAACAAAACCATATTAGACATAAGACTAATGCTGACTGACTGACTAACAGACTGTCTGACTTAGAGGATTTTTTGCCAGTCAATATACATAATCTCTGTGAGTCCTGACTGAGGTTGTGTGAGCTGGTACTGGGACTGACGTTAAACTGGGTTACGGCGTACAGTTCTTTGACTGGTGATGACATGACTGTGTGCGTTTGATCTCAAGGTTTAGCTTTCCAGTCAGAGTGTGTGTATGTGTGTGTGTGTGTGTGTGTGTGTGTGTGTGTGTGTGTGTGTGTGTTACAAAAAATCATCAATTAAATAAACAAAAGAGTAAATGTAATAACAAGCAGTAAAAAAGTCGATCACTGAACAGTTATCTCTCTCTCTCTCTCTCTCTCTCGTATGTAATGGACTTAAAGAACAACAATCATATCAAGAAAATTATAAACTGTCCACACATCTAAAACGAAGATATACTTGAAAATATTGTATCCTTAAAAAGAATGAAATATATCAAGAACAAAGCAATTCATGATTTGTTTTATTTATTCTAGGTATTTTTTTATTGTTTATGAATATTTCGAAACCATTCATAAACAATAAAAAAATACCTAGAATATATTAAACAAATCATAAATTCCTATAAAAAACAAAGAAAATTCCTAAAAAGAAAAAAAAAATCTGGAAATCGGTGGTCTGCGGTCGACGCTGTGAACCGTAATTTCCTGATCCTTAAATACAGGTGGTTTTAGGCTCCTCCCTCAACAAGACTATGGAGGGGCGCCCTAACGACCGTCACCCAGCTAATCACACCCCTCCCACCCCCCTTCACTCCATCACTGTTACAATGTACCATGGCACAGGGTGTGATTAGGTACTTAAGGCTCCGTAGTGATAGTGGTGGTAATGGTGGTAGTGACTATAGTTGGTTGGATGTTGTTTCTGCTGGTGGTTGGTGGTGTGGTTGATGGAGGTAGTGGTTGGCTGGTAGTGTTAGTAGTGGTGCTGGTGGTGGTAGTGGCGCTGATGGGGTCAGTTGTGGTGACTGAGATGTGATGTTAGTAGTACAGGTGGTGGTGGTGGTGGTGGAGGGATAGTGGTGGTGGTGGCGATGGAGGTAGTGGTGGTGGTGGTGATGGAGGTAGTGGTACAGGTGGTGGTGGAGATAGGGGTACAGGTGGTGGGTGGTGGTAGTAGTAGTGGTGGAGTTAGTGGTGGTGGGGTAGTAGTAGTGGTGGGGGTAGTAGTAGTGGTGGGGGGTAGTAGTGGTGGTGAGGCTAGTAGTGGTGGGGGTAGTGGTGGTGGTGGGGGTAGTGGTGGTGGTGGGGGTGGTGGTGGTGGTGGTGGTGGTGGTAGTGGTAGTGGGGGTAGTGGTGGTGGGGGGTGGTGGTGGGGTAGTGGTGGTGTTGGGGTAGTGGTGGTGGTGGTAGTGGTAGTGGTAGTGGTAGTGGGGTAGTGGTAGTGTGTGGTGGTGGGGGTAGTGGTGGTGGTGGGGGTAGTGGTGGTGGCGGGTTAGTGTGGTGGTGGGGTAGTGGTGGTGGTGGGGGTAGTAGTGGTGGTGCGGGTAGTGGTGGTGGTGGGGTAGTGGTGGTGGTGGTGGAGGGGTAGTGGTGGTGGGTGGGGGTAGTGGTGGTGGTGGGGGTAGTGGTGGTGTTGGGGGTAGTGGTGGTGGCGGTAGTAGTGGTTGGGGTAGTGGTGATGGTGGGTGTTTCCAGTAACTGTAGTGGACAGTGGGTGTTGGTAATTGCTGCAATATAGGTAAATATAGGGTGTAGAGAATTTGTGTAGATGATATAGGCAGTGGGCGTTGGTCGTGGGTGTACTCTGTCAGATATGGGTGTAAGGAGTGTGTGTGTGTGTGTATATAAGGTGTGTATATAAAGTATAATAGCAAATAATATAGGGGATGCATCTAGAGTCAGTCAGTAGTGGTAGACAATGTGATTTAAACACGAGTGAACTATCTGTCAGTATTATGTGATGACAATGGGTGAAGTGTATTGTCAGTACTGAGTTTATAGAAGACAGACAGTTTATATACCGTCTGTCAACATCAGGTGTACAACTAGACATACTGTTGAGTCTCTGTCTGTATTAAGTGTAGCCACCGAGTGTAGGTGGTGTAAAGTCCGAGAGAGTGTATAGTTTATTTACTGCTTGTGCGTGGTCTTGTATATGCCGGGTGTAAACATCGCGTGTGGTTTAGGAGGTGTTTACACACACACACACACACACACACACACACACACACACACACACACACACACACACACACACACACACACACTCGATTATGATCCTTCTCCTAGTGATTAGAGGAAGCACAAGTTATCTTCATTATATTCATACCTGGCATTATAGTACATTCCCTATTATGTATAATGGCGTTTCCCAGTCTTATATACGAGGCGTACTTGTAGTAATTTTTTTTTCTTTTTTTTTATACATAGTTCTTGTGGAGAGAGCTTGAGTCACCCGTTATTACCTTATCTCTGGGTACTTGACAGAATGGCTAGGTAAATATTTGTGTTTTTACGGAGACGCGGAGGACGGGTCAATGACTGTACACAGTTTTCTATATATGAGTGTTGGCGGAAGGGAGGTGGCGATGATTACAAGTGTTCGATATACAATGTAAAAAAAAGTGACTATGGAGCCTGTAGTTATGTTTCCTGTGAAGGTGGGATGTACGTAAGGCAACATATCCCGATAAATGTAGCGCTGTTAGTTGGTCGAAACAGCCATAATAGTATTGTAATTTCTGACACCAAAACTACGAGTGAAAAAAATATATACAGTATGTTAAACAGTATTTTACATACAGAGGGTAATTAATTCACGGTAAAAGCTTATACGTATGTATATATATATATTCTGCCTCTGTTGCATGAGCTGCTCAAGACCTACCGCTACTTTTCCTATGGTAATAATGTGTTGCTTTTACTGGATAGCCAACCGTGAACCGTTTAATTGTTATTGCGCGCGCGCGCGCGCGCGTGTGTGTGTGTGTGTGTGTGTGTGTGTAATTAATAAGCTGCTGTTTTTATATAAATAGTGATATGGTGTACTGAATTGTGCTCTATAAAGATGGGGGTATTCAGCCGTGGTAAATAATGACTCTTGAGACAAACCTAACCAAATGGATCCACGGAGTCCCAAGCTTAAAAGGAAGATATTCTTTTCGCAGTTGTTAATAGTTATTACATGGTGTATGAACCTACTTGGAGTATGTGATTAAGTCCTTAGTAGACGAGGTACAGAGATATATCTTTGACAAGAAGTTCATTTGCCTCTGAACACTTTAGGGCACATATTCAATTTTCACTTATATTTTTTTACTTAATTTTAAAAGAATTATTACGTACAATAAATTCTAGTTTATTACAAGGTGCATCATGTACTGTAAAGGGTAATGTCTTGTTTTCACGAGTTATTGTGTTCTGCAGTAAATCCTCGTTTTATCGTAATAACTTTTTGTTTACCTGTCTTAAAATCTGTGTTTTCATGTCTTAAACTTTTTGTTTTGTGGTCTTAAAAGTCGGTGTTTTCCAGTCCCTCCAGCGCGTTATGTGCGCTTCGGGTATTTAAACAAGAGGAAAATGAGCGATAAAAATGTAACAGCGGAGCTTTAAAGTCTTAATTATCTTGTGCGGGATCGTTCCTCCTCCTCCCCCACTATTACTGGGAGAAGGAATTCACGTCTTATAACCACTCCGAGACGCTGCATTTGACATTAATCTCACAGCTCAAGTCCAGGCAGCTGTCTCCCCTCTCTCTACTTGGTCAGTAAGACGAGTGTTTTAAAACGCTTTAAAGTGGAGAATTCCTCAATAGCTACTAAGAAAAGCAGCAACCACGAAATTACTCTCTCTCTCTCTCTCTCTCATTCTCTCTGTATAGTTCTCCTTCCCCTGTAATGTTTTTCCCAATCTACCATAATTACAGAGATCTGGTTCGGGTCACCCTCCCATACACACGATGAAGCTGAACAGATTCCTACCGAGGGAACAATCACCAACGAAATGACTTCTTCTCTCAACTCTCTAATCATCTCATGCGTGTGTGCGTCTTTTTTTTTCTCTTTCCCTTCCTCCGTCGACAATTACGTGAGAGGTGCAGCGCGTGAGTTGCCCATACAGGAGGCGAAACTAACCACAGCTCCGGTACTGTAATGGTGATAAAACGGGGATACCATCTGTTGAGCCGTGGTTGAGATGGAGTTGAATCGAGGTGGAGACGTAGTTGGGGCGGGGTTGATTATGTATTGAGGCGGGGTTGAGGAGGCATTGAGGCGGGGTTGAGGAGGCATTGAGGCGAGGTTGAGATGGAGTTGAGGCGGGGTTAAGGGATGTTGAGACGGTATGAGACGTAAACGAGACATGGTTAAGACGTGGTTGAGACGTGGTTAAAGTGCGTGTGTTGAAACGGGTTCAAACTTACACGAGAAGTGGTTAAGACGTAAATGAAATGTGTTAAAATGTGGTTCAGACGAGTTAAGACGTGGTTGAGCCGTGTTGAAACATGGTTGAGACGTGATTGTGACGTGGTTAAGACGTGCTTCACCGCCGGCTACTGGTTATTGTGGTCATAAATTTTCAAGGTTCGTAAGTTTAAATTTTCCACCTGACTGAAGGTGTGGGAACTTATCTAACTCAATCGATTAAGACCTATCCTAATCCCCCACGTTTTCTAAGAGTTCCTACTCTTCATCCTCCTTTATTTACTCGTTATTCCTCAATTTTCTTTTCCATCTTTTTATCATCGGTACTCTTCCTCCTTCACTCCCTTCTCTTCCTTACACCCCTTCCTCATCTTCAAACCCCTCTACTTCTTCCTACTCCTCCTCCTTTTTTATCATCCGTTTTCTTCCTCCTTCACTTCCTTCTCTTCTTTTTACTTCCTTCCTCCCAATCCCCCCTCAAGCGGACAGCCAACCTACAATTACCCAGTTCAGGTAATCGCAGGTGCTACCGACTGCTCCCAGGATACACCTGCAGTAAACGAGATCTTTAGCTAGTAGTTGTATCAGCTCGTTAAGCACCGACTCGTTTGTTAGAGCTGCTTCAATATCCGACAGGAAGAGCAAGCGAAGCGACGAGGAGGGGAAGGGGAATGGAGGAAGAGGGGATAGGAAGTGGATGTGAGGAAGAGAGGGTGTAAAGAGAGGGGGAGGGGAGGAGGAGGAAGAAGAGGGGATGGGAAGTAGATGGGAGGAAGAGAGGATGAAAAGAGAGGGGAGGGGAGGAAGAAGAAGGGAGGAGGAGGAAGAAGAGGGATGGGAAGTGGATGGGAGGAAGAGAGATGAAAGGGGAGGGGAGGGGAGGAGGAGGAAGAAGAGGGGATGTGAAGTGGATGGGAGGAAGAGAGGATGAAAAGAGGGGAGGGAGGGGAGGGGAGGAGGAGGAGGGGGAGAGATGGGAAGAACAAGCGAAGAGGTGACTAGGGAATGCAGACAAGATGGGGTGGAGATGAGAGGAGGAGAAGAGGACGGAAGCAGGAGGAGACAGGGGGAGGTAAGAGGGGACAGAGAATGAGGGAGGAAAAGGAGAGCGAACAGGAAAGAGAAGAAGAGGAAGGAAGGTGGGACAGGAAAAAGGAAGCAAGGAATTCGAAGTGTAGTAATAAGCAATAATTCCGGTGGTCATTAAAAGGTAATGGGAAGGGCCACGAGGGGGGGAACAGAGAGACACGCATTATGCAAGGACGTGGTAACACTCGGGAGGAAACGACTACCTCAATTTTGATAGTCATGGATGGGTCTTGAGTGTAAGGGAACATAAGCCGAAAGACCTCACTCCTAAGTATGGCGAGTCTATTTAGTTACTGTGTTTCTTTCTCTCACTCTGCAGACGAAACAGCCTTACAGTACATGCTGCAGTACACACTCCAGTGGCTGAATTCATGCATATGCTGGAACACAATCACACATGCGGTTGCACACGAACACACTTGCATGACCACACTTCCGAGCATATATACGCACAAAATAATTCTAAAATATAACTTGCTTTCGGATTAATGTGAACACAACTTTTACAGGTAAAATTGGTCTTAAAAATGTAAATTTCGGCAAATGGAGCTAAATCACGTATATGAATGATATAGATGAGATGCATACTTAAGGGAAATGAGTCACAGTTAACATTTAAACCCGGTGTAGCCTACACCTGCTTCACCTATCATATCTGACCACCTTGATACAAAGACCACAAGACGCCGTGTAAAGATCAGTTTATTTAAATCTAACGAGGAAACTTTGAAATCCAGTACTTATTTTCTGCGAGATTACAGTAAAGCGGAATGTTCAAATAACATGAAGATAAGACACCCTAGCTTATATCACTTGATTAAACGACCCAACGCTACCTGGTGGGGTTCAGTGAGGTTAGGTTAGGTTAGGTTAGATAAGATTGGTTTAGGTTAAGGTCACGTCAGGTTAAATAAGCTGGGGTGTCTAATATTCATGTGATACCAATATTAATCTTATTCTTTATAGTCTATTCGGATTATTGAGTAAAACATTGTAAAAATCTTATATTTTATCAATAATAGAGTTGTAGAACATAATGTTTCAAGTGTCAGAAAATAATTTATGAACCAAATATCAACACATCAGACATAAAATGATCATGATTTCCACGTGTATTTACGATTTATTTATTGTACCATTATTCATTCATCATTTTCGTTTATTTTCAGACATAATGCCACAGTTTGTTAATCGGAACGAACTTAACAGGTTGTGAATTATCAGATTTCGTAAGTTATCGAAATCTTCCGTTAGGTTAGGTTAGGTAAATAATCATTGTGAAACATTATCACAAGAGTAGTGAACAGACTTGAGAGAGAGATTGTACTATATGTGTTGTCTGGGAAAGTAGGGCAGGCGTTTCAGCATAAGGAAGGGGTAGGAGCGAGCTGGAGACAATAAGGAAGTGAGGTAACCTGTCACGAGGAAGGTGCACAGGTTGAGGGAACTACAATGTGGCAGGTGAGACATACTGTATGCCACTCTTCACTTCAGACCACACAATAACTACACAGCCATATATGTACATTCCCTAACAAAAATTATTGCACATGAAATAAATTTTCATGCAGTTATGAGCGAAAAGTCGTACTGTTTCGGGCAATTTTGATTTGATTTACTTATACTTCGCATCCATGGAGGTCACCCTAGGGCTGTCCAGATGCTTAACACTGTAATGGTTAAGATTTTCATTCAGACATAAATTAAAATTTTCCCTGCGTGATCCTTGCCGATTATGTTGACTTAACAAAACTAACTTCGCAATAAAAGACGAATATTTTTATTTGTTTCATAAATGTAGTGATGCTAAGATTAAAACTGTTAGGATCAGGTTAAGTTTATTTAACACACATATTAACCGAATCTAATGTACAATCAAAGACAAAAGTCGTGTCGCGGTTTTGTCCGAAGATTAAATATAACTCGTGAAACATTATGAGAGCCCTACCACAAGGCAGAGCGCACCAAAAGTTTAGCCCTTCGGCATATGTTTTCACCAAATTTCACGACACGACTTTTGTCTTTCATTTGGACGTAGTCATACACATACTAAAGAAGAGAGTCGGTAATGAAGCTGCCTGCATGAGGGTGAGTGAGCCATCGTCACCGTGGTGAGGGTAGGTGAGACACACGCTGGGCTCACCTGTCTGTCATGATTCACTTACACAAGGTAACTGACTACTGACATACTTGTCGAGTCTCCCAACACAAGCTATGTGAGGTGATCGCCCATAAAATTGACTAAAAATACGACTGTACGTTTGTTAGTTTCTCAGTAACTGTTGTCCCTCACGCCAACTTTAACTTCATGTACTCTTGCCATCTGTATTTTTACGTGTTGATGTTTTTGGTTCTTTTAGTATTATACAGACGACACAGAGTAGGAAGAGGATTATTATATATACAGCACATGTGTGTAAACTATGAAATATGAATAGTAATGAATACTTTCCTGCGCTGATACAGATACAGGCCATAGCGTATCACGATAACCAAAAAATTACAAGATATTTCACATATAAATTCACTGATAGTAAGACTGGAAACATCTAACAGTGTAAAAGACCAGAAAATTGTGAGAAAAGTTGAATGCGGAAGATAATGGTGCACCGCTGGACCCTGTCACAGAGTTGAGCTGAGCTGGAGACGTAGCCAGTGGCCTCCAGAACAGAGCCAAAGACAATGCGTTATACAAGTCGTATCTAACGTTCAAAAGAGGATATCCGTCACTATATTGGGTACAGTGACTCATCCGTATACCCCCTCCACAAACATACATACACTCATATACACAAACACACACAGTACATACATACACAGACTTATACACACATCTAAAAAAAAAACTCCTCCTCCTCCCACACAGACTTGTACAAAAAGGAAAAAAGAAGAAGTTAATAATAGCATCTCCCCCACACGCGACCCTCTACCCCGTGACACTATTGTTATATGTATCACTTATGTCCTTTTTGCATATTGTTAGATTATGGCTATTGTACCTTTTATTAAACCGTTATTATTATTATTACACTCACGCACATATATATACCTTCATTTTCGTCAATGTAAAAACGTCACATTTTTAATTCATCAACAACTATAAAGAATATCAATGCCAGAGTTCCATTGTTTCCGTAAACTGTGGTGACGAGGAAGGTTGACACACATACAGTGATGGTGTTGCTGTACTTAGTCACAAGATATAGCTAGGCAGTTCTACACTCTCCCCTGTCTTACTTCTTGGGTCCGACAGCAACAAGTGAGGTCAATGATGCTGTTGTAATCCAAGCATTCACGAGATCGGAACGAAAAATCTGTAACTGTGGAGGTATTTTGTTTAAGAAACCATTTTCCAATGCTCTCTAGTAATAATCTTTTCAGCAATATTCCAGGATTTATTTAAAGGTCAGAGCGCAATGGTGGACAAATAATAAATACTGGAAGCTAATACCTGGTGACGTGTCCAGTGTGAGGTAAGGTATGCCAAGTTTGTACAATTCACCCAAATCCTTTCCTCCCTTACGCCATGAACCTCCTGTAACAGCCTATAAACCCTGAAATATCTTCCTCTTGCTGGCCCACTGCCCCCCTACTCCTCGTTCCCCTGTCCTGGTTCTCGTGCGAGGCAATCATCTTAAGTTCGCAGGCCCTTTTGAACGCAGCTGATCGACGCCTAACGTAATAAGAGCACTCGGGATGGCTATTAACAACTCTTGCCTGGATCCTCTTTGATGCTCAGGTCAGCTTATCCACCTTATCCAAGAGTCCATCGAGGCTTAATCCAACCGGTTTATCCATCCATCCTGGCTCCTTTACGCCGACTTGACCTCCCAGGCACACGACTGAAGCGCGAGAGAGTGGAGATTAAATTTAATTTGCGAGGTTCACTGGTCTCCGTCCAGCAGGGTGGCGAGCAAGAGCTGTCACTCCTGGGCAGCGCCACTTGGGTACGACTGAGGAAAGCAGGAGGGGGGGGGTTAAGAGAAGAGAAAGGGGGGAGGGTGTGGGAGGTAAGCAATTGGGGAGATGAGGGACAAAGGGGCAAGAGCCAAGTCTTGGGTACGTCTGGGGCTTGACTGGTGAGGATGGGGTCATCAAGTTCTGTGACTGGTGATGAAGAGTCGGGTGTTGTGGAGGTGACATTCGGAGGCGGTAAACAATGCACGAGGCCGGGGTCATCACTGATGCAGATAGGAGATGACGCTGCCGTAGTGTGTGTGTGTGTGTGTGTGTGTGTGTGTGTGTGTGTGTGTGTGTGTGTGTGTGTGTGTGTGTGTGTGTAAAAACATTACTACGGTCAGTGTATACCCTCCCTCACCTCCCCTTAAGCTCTGACAAAATAAGATTAATCTTATCGGAGGACTGATCAAATGGGCCCTAAATCTTAACAGGCCCCTGACGCAATAGATCCCCCAAGGTAATGTAACCTTACCGAAAGGACTGGGCCAAGCCCTAATGGACTCCAATTCTAATAGTTAGGTTAGGGTGGAACCAATTAACAATGAAACCCATCTCATATGAAACCAAGTGTGTGAAACATAAACTCACCAAAATACATGGCGTTAAGCTCATGTACTAATAATAACTTAACTCCAGTAATTATTTCTATACGAGTCCTTCTATAATAAAAGAGGACACTAGCGTTAAATTCAAGGTGAGGAAAAAATTACCGCAGGCTGGTCTCGTGGGGCGACCCTCCAGCAGTACTGAGGGAGGGAGGGAATACACCACATAGTAGAGTGAGGGAACGATCTGAGTGAGTTTCTGCCGTGCAACAATCGCCTTATGTATGATTAACGACAGCAGTGCGACGAAAACGATTAATGTCAACAATCGCCTTTTGTATGATTAATGGCAACAGTACAACGAAAACGATTAATGTCAACAATCACCTGATGTATGATTAACGGCAGCAGCATGACGAAAACGATTAATGGCAACAATCGCCTTATGTATGATTAATGGCAGCAGCATGACGAAAACGATTAATGGCAACAATCGCCTAATGTATGATTAATGGCAGCAGCATGACGAAAACGATTAATGGCAACAATCGCCTAATGTATGATTAATGGCAGCAGCATGACGAAAACGATTAATGGCAACAATCGCCTAATGTATGATTAATGGCAGCAGCATGACGAAAACGATTAATGGCAACAATCGCCTAATGTAAGATTATTGGCAGCAGCATGACGAAAACGATTAATGGCAACAATCGCCATGTGGGGTGAGCAGAGTGGCTCCCGGAAAGGGCTGCTCAGTCGCACAGACAGGATCGGATTGCACTGCTGCCTAGATCCCAGTGCATAAACGACCATCTTATCTGTGCCACCCCTGTGCAGAGTTGTGACTAGAGACTTCTGGCAGTCATCTCTGCCTGTCCCCGTCGCCACTCGTCCGTCGCCATTGGACTTTTTTGGGGTATAGGAGTTTTGATGATGATGAGAGGTATGGTGAACTGGATGAAGGCTGCACGTGTGTTGATTTATGTGGTGAGGCAGGAGCGCAGGCTGCAACCACACATCTTGGCTCTCCCTTTTCCTAATCCAGTGGTGTGCAAGTGTTGCAACGACTGGGGAGAGGGAGAGTCGCAATGGACTGCCGATAACCCAGTTTGTTGGGTTTCGCCTTAGTAGCCTGTCCATCAGACACTGACATTGTCCGCCGGTGTAGTCGTTGGGTTTCCATGCTGGTCACCTTTTCCGCCTACACCACCGTTGGGGTCTTGTTGGAGCTCTGTAAGCATGTCTGCCTGATGCGGGGCTCCACCGCAGATTTTTCGTTAAGGGTTTACTTCCGCAGCCTTATACCTGCCAAGATTAATCCGCAAGGCAGCGGGGCGGTGGTTGGTCGGCGCCAGGACGTGTCCACATGCAATTGGGCCTATTTACCATCCCTCTGGTGCCCACTGCTACTCTGAGATCCCCTGCTGATCTAGCCTGGGCCCACGAGGCACCCAGTTGCCGTGTGTTACCAAGAGGAAGCACAACAGAAGCCTTGATGGTGAGGAGGCTGTGTACTGGCACGGGAAGACTTATGCAAGTTGCTTCCGTTTTCGCCACAAGGGCTCGCCAGCGGCCGCAGCTGAAAGGTTGAGGGAGCAAGCAATGCTTGCACCCTAACACCAACATAATGCTGCCAATCTAGACGCGTTTCACCACCCTGTGTGTGGCTACACACACAGAGTTTCACGTAGTGAACTCTAGCGGGGTAGACTTCTTTGACCGTTTTAAAAAATTCAGGTAAAATTTCAACCATGTCTGGCGAGGTAAAATATACCGTTATTGTGGACACTGTATGTTAGCCAGGTATATAATGGACGGAGAGAGAGAAGGGAAAAAGGGGGTGAGAGAAGGGAAAAAGAGAGTGAGAGAAGGGAAAAAGAGAGAAAGAAAGGAAGAAAGAGAAAGAAAACAGCAGTGGGGTCTTCCGTAACTGGGGTCTATCAGGACTGGTGTCAATCAGGACTGGGATCCACCAGAACTGGGGTCTACCAGAACTGGGGTCTACCAGAACTGGGGTCTACCAGAACTAGGTGCGCACACGCACACACACACACACACACACACAGACACACATACACACACACACTCACACACACACACACACACACACACACGGGGAACTGTACGTTCATTACCCTGTTGCAAAGAACAAGATACACAACCTCGCTACAAAGAACATAAAAACAATAGTACCACAAGAAAAATAGATACATCACCTCGTTAAAAGGAACACATACACAGCCCCACTACAAGGAACATATACAAAACCCCGTTATACAGTCCCGCCACAACTCCGCTAAAATGAACACCGCTATATAGAACTCGTTATACAGTTCGCTACATAGACAATATACAGAATATCTACAACCTCGCTACACGGGCACAACATACACAACCTCGATACACAGACACACTATCCATAACCCCGCTACACAGGTATATGTTACCAGTAGACATACAACCGTAAGTAAAAGTACAAGGAAATAACTGCAAGTACAGGTGAGAGACAGAGAGAGTGAGAGAGAGAGAGAGAGAGAGAGGTGGACAGGCAAGAGATGACAGATGCTCCTTAACACCTGCCGGGAACACAACCCTGACCCCTGTCGCCAACTGCAGAAGATTACCATCACTTAACATGTGGGTCGAGGTGTTGGCACTTTATCTCATTCAAATAAAACAAAAAATAGCACTCACCTTGTTTTATTTTAGCGCAACATAACATAACATAACCCTACTCTAATCTAATGTAAACCTCCAGGTAGCGTTAGGGTGATTAGTCATTAGGTGAGATAAACAGTTATGAGTTAATTTCACGTGATTCAGCTGTACTATTTTACTCTAACCAAACTATACCCTTTTAACTTAGGCTAAGCCGTTACCAAATCTAATCCAAAATATATTAATTAGCGAAACACACAACAATGTTTACGTATTTATTAATCTAAAATTGACTCCACTGATATGGGGAAAAAATATTGTAGAGCGGCCCACCATGGTAGCCGACCCTTCACTCACTGACGCCCGGGCAAGGAGTTCTTCCTTCCTTCCTTCCTTCCCTCCCTCCTTCCCTCTCTCCCGCGTGTAAGACTGCTGTAATCTCAAGACGTCCTCACTTTTGGCGAACTCTTTCAGTGCATTTTACCAAAGATGCAAATTTTACGCTTTCCGTCTAATAAACTAGATTAGGTGTATCTCAGTGGACGTCGAGAAATGTCTATCACATTCATCAGTATGACGAGGAGAGCTGAAGAAAACAGCGACTCTCTCACCGTGACTGACAGTCAAGTTCTCAAGACGTCGAGTCTTATGAAAGCCGAACAAGCTTCATAAATCTGGCAGATTGGTTGCGTTGGTGATCTGGTCAGATATGATTTACTGAAATGCTCAAAACTGATGCCAGTGAAGGACAAGCGAAAACATGCTGAATTTATGTGGCCTCGCTGAACATAAATTACCACTTGCATTTGGGGACGATGTGCTTGATAAAACACAGCTTGCACGTGACACTGAACTACGAAAACATATTATACAGTATTATAAACTTCATATATTTTCTCATTAATTCTCCCAGATAATATCAGGCGCTGTAATGCTGTTACTGGAGGCGAGTTGATAATTAATTGATATTTACCTTCATATGATCTTAATAACTAATCTTAAACCACTATAACAACAAAACGAAAAAAACAAAAAACTTTCCAATTTATTTTATTCATTTGATTAACTGCATTGCATGTCAGTGGCTGTTTATACCATGCAAAACATTCTCAAGGTGGTAAATATTTATCTATTTCTCACGTTCGAAAATATTACAATTATAAAAAATACATCACTTTTTCATCTAGGTTTGACACCATCAGTTTATATTGAATTTATACGATTTATTTTACTGAAATTGGGAGGAATAAATACGAAAAAGAGTAAATTCGAGAAGACAAAAAAAAAATTATTCTGCAATAAAAAAAAAAATACGTGGAATACAGGAGAAGACAATATAAGAGAGAGGGACGGATACAAGACTCACAGTCGACGGGAAAGAACACACATTTCCACCAGAGTAAATGGGAGAAGCTACTCAACAACAGCCCAGCCTCACTTTGACAGGAGGAGGATGTTGTACTGAGTGGTGACTCCATCTAACCTTCCCCTCGCGTACCCTCTCAGCTGCTATCACGATGATGCCCTATGATGCCGCACACAAGATGATGATAGGAGGAGGAGGAAGAGGAAGAGGAAGAGGAGGAAGAGGAGGAAGAGGAGGAAGAGGAGGAGGTGGGTAGTTGATGTTCCACTCGGGAGATGGGAGGAAGGAGGAGGGCAGATGATGTTGTCCTCGGGAGATGGGAGGAGAGTGATGGGAGAAGGAAGAGGAGTAGGAGGGTAGATGATACTGTATTCAAGAGACAGACAAAGTACTCGATGCTGCACAAGAGTAGAGAGAGAACAGCTGATGGATGACATTTCTGGTGGATCACATAA
Organism: Homarus americanus; assembly: GCF_018991925.1. Lineage (NCBI taxonomy): Eukaryota > Metazoa > Arthropoda > Malacostraca > Decapoda > Nephropidae > Homarus > Homarus americanus. The sequence continues at coordinate 564,701 of NW_024712489.1, forward strand.
TCAAACTTTTGCGTTTCCTTTAACTTTCAACCACCTCTAAGTAATGAAAAATATTGTGACCGAGAACAATCAATGATGTATCCTGATATACAGTATATCAGTGGTCTTTCTTGAAATAGACAGTGAATCCTTGTCGTGTTCTTCAGCCTACATCAATGAAGGAGTTCGTACACACCTCCTCCAGATATGCCTCAGAGACGACAATTGGATGACGAGGAGTATGTTTCACAGAGTAGAATTCAGTGGAGATATATGAGGGAATCAACTCGCCTCTCCTTCGGCTTCTTAATGCAATGTAACTCCAACCGCACAGTTTGCTAACGCTGCGAAAATAAAAATAACGCGGCACAAAGTCTATTATCTGATACAAAGAAAAAATCTACTCACCCACATGACTCTGACCTATATATACTGTTAATGAATATGATGTATTTCTTTGTGTATGAACCTCTGTCCTGCATGGCAGTGAACAGTGACATCACCCACATGAATCTGACCAATATATACTGTTAATGAATATGATGTATTTTTTTGTGTATGAACCTCTGTCCTGCGTGGCAGTGAGAAGTGATATCACCCTCAGTATCAAAACCTGACTGAATTACTCAGAATAGGCAAACTGTACTCCAAGCTTTGTCAATAAATTTGTTAAACTTAAAAAAAAACAACAACTAGAGTTCACTTGGGGTTCATCTCCATCAACGGCGTCATCTCTGTTTTATTTCTCTCATTGAACCTTTGACGAGTTTAGATATTGCAATAATACTCTTCATCTAATGTCGTCTATATTCCTATCATCATTTTTTAATTTAGATGTCATGGATTAGGGATTGGTGTTAACTGAGCCTCAAACGTAGCAATTTAAATTACCAGAAAAATCTTTTAGTTTAGGATTCATTGAAATATCATAAAACTATAAAACTAATGATTGACTCCTCTTGCTGTTACTGTGGCCGATCTGATGGTCAATGTTGTAAATTCTCCAACTGGCAACCAATTCTCAACCCTGATTTCTGGTGAACCCTTCAAGGTAAACTTGTGATGTCCCACACAACATCCCTTTACGAGACAGCCAAGAATAACACGACGCCAGGGTACATAAGCTCAAGTTCTGCTAACTTTATAACAACAATGTTTGTCAACGAAGGACGATAAAGGCTTGACGGCGGCATTGTGTAAAACTATTTCTCTCTTGTTCATTTACCGTAAATTATTTCAACACACTGGTGATGTCATTAACTACACGTGTTTTATTATTTTTGAATATTATGTTAGGGAGAATTTGCGTCATAGGTCACCCTCCCTTACAACCCCCAAATATTAATCAAACATCTACTTCCAGGTAAACAGGTAAATTTGATAATACATCTTCCGTAACCTCAAAACACCAACAACAAAACAAGAAAATCATACCAGGAGAGAAGCCATTAGACAACACGGATTCACAAACACCAACGTTATTCAAAATTCATTTCCATTAACCAGACGCCTTAATAAATTTGAGTACCTCGGCGCCGGAGAGGCCATAATGAGCGTAGAAATTTAACCCATTACTTTAGGGAATCCATATTACCCGCGAGACGCATATATAATCAAACCATTATCTCGCCTCCTTACAAAAATCCTCTCCCCCCTCCTCCCTCACTCTTCATCCTCTCCCATTCTCCTCTTTATCCCCTCCCTTTCTCTCTCCCTTCCTTCCTTCCTTTCACCGTCATTACCTTAATTCTGTCCCCTTAACCATGTTCGCTGTGATATGTTGCTATTGATTCCATTGCTGTTATACTGTATTTGTTTGTTTATTTGTTTATTTCTTTCTTTGGTGTGTGTGTGTGTGTGTGTGTGTGTGTGTGTGTGTGTGTGTGTGTGTGTGTGTGTGTGTGTGTGTGTGTGTGTGTGTGTGTGTGTGTGTGTTTAAATCTGCCGATTCAGCCTTAGAACGTAACTTACGTTTTTTTCCCTTGAGGGATAACTTTTTTATCGCTATAACTTAATGTAAATTAGTTGATTGGAGGTAAAAAAATTTGCCTTTTTTCATATATGACGTTAAATTTCATCATAACTTAACCAAACTACACCTATATTTGGCTAGTTTAGGTTAGGTTAGGTTAGTTTAGTTTAGATTAGTTTGTCATGATTATCCACATGATCGACACACACACGCACACATTCCCAGTAAACACTACTCCTTGCACTGTCACTATGTTGAAATGAACTGTAGTTTGAGCTTTTCCCCATCTAGTTATTATATGTCTTATTTGTGTCACTTATGTTACTTGTACAGTATATTATTTGTAATTCGAAACTCATTCCCCAAATATGTAACTGTATATTTTCAGCCTTCTGGCTGCCAAGCTCTTTCAATAAACCGTTAATTATTATTATTATTATTATTATTATTACACACACACTGACATTTCTAAAGAAGGAATATAAACATTACGCGTATTTCATATTTATATACTGTAAACCATAAAGAAAAATTTACCATGGCGTTGTATTCAGAAAAAAAAATATCCTCGCCACTTAAATTTCTGAACGAAGACAATAAATTTAATGATGAATGAGTCCTCAAATTGTGATGAGGAGGAAACGGGGTCTTAATTGGGATCGGGGTGAAGGGGAAATAGGAAGGGGCTGCGGAATAGCAACAATTAAACGCAAGTGGAAAAATGAAAAACTCCGGGGACTCTCTCCTCCTGTCCTTTATCTTACCTCCTCCTCTTCTGGAAGGAATAAAAAAGGAAAGAGAGAGAGAAAGAGGAAAAAAACAAGGAGAGAGAGACTTAGAGAGATGAGAAACAAAGGGAGGGAGATTGGGTGTTTACTGGGAGGGGGGAAGACGAGTGGGGTGGGGTGGGGGATGTGGAGGAAGAGGGAGAATGAAGAATAAGAGAGGAGTGTTGGTAGGTAGATGGGGAGGGTATGTTTGCGGATATGAGAATGAAAGGAGAAGAGGGGAAATGAAGAGGAGAGGAGGGTGGGGGAGGAGGGAGGGTACAGAACATGGAAAAGGGGAGGATATTGAGGTGGGATGGAAAATGTAGGGAGGAGAGAAGCAAAAGGATAACCTAACCTAACCAAACCTAAGGAACGTAAGAAGCTATAGTAGTGGTTGGTATAAGGTGATGGAATACAAACGTACGTGTGTGTATGTGGAGGGTAAGGGGAGAAGTATAAGGGCTCACGAGTATAAATGAAGCCTAGTATTTTTCACTCCCCTATTACCGGAGGTGAGGGGAGTATAACTACACCCTCTGTCATATATACAAGAGGCTGCATTAAAGAAAAACCGAATTCCCCTAAAGAGCCGACGTGTCCGGGTGCAGCTTCATCTGGAGACACTCTTGAATGTGGTTCTTGTTTGTTTACACTTCTCTTGGCTTGAAAACAAAAACGATAGATGAAGAGGTAGGTGGAGGTGGGTAGGTGGGTAGGTGGGTAGATGGAGGTGGGGAGGTGGAGCGTTAGATGGGGATGGGTAGGAGGAGGTGGGTTGACATAAGTGGGGTTGTGGATGTGGGTAGATGAAGTGAAAGGTAGTGATTTGTGGCTAGACAGGGTAGTATGTGGGTTTTTTTCCGGGTGGGTTATAGGTAAGTGGGTTAGGGGGAGGCGGGGAGGCGGGTAGCAGAGAGTGTGTGTGTGTGTGTGTGTGTGTGTGTGTGTGTGTGTGTGTACTGAAGTAGGAACCTCAAAGAATTATGTAAAGAGCTTGACTTTAGCCGTGCCTGAGGCGGCCTCTCTCCCCGAGGACAACACAACACTGCCGCCAGCTGCTCGTGTACAATTGTCCTCCCACTGAACAATATACAACCTTGAGCATGGAACGATTTTTTTTCTTTCATTCTTCTTTTTATTCTTTGCGGTTTTTTTTTAAGGAGTGTCTGTGTAAGCTTTTTTCTGGAAAGGGGTTTGTTTACGTACTATTCAAGGTACACAGTGATGTTGGGTCTTTGTTATTAATACTTTTCCTCCACGCTGTTTACACTTCTCCGAGAGAGATTCCCTTCTTGATTTTTTTTTTGTTTCGCTCTCCTACCAGCCAGCACGTCTCGCTATTTGATCATTTAGTGTTTTCTAAGCTGGTGAAGAACGCCATGGCTCTTCATGCTCCAAGGGGGGGAAGGGTCGGGGGTCGGGGGAGGGTCAGAGGGAGGGGGGGAGAGTAGAAAAAACCCAAAGAGGTTAAGATTCTTCTTCAGTGAGTTTTTGCAGAGCTCTTATATAATGTAATTTACTGTATTTGCTTCTCTTTCTTTGAGTTACTTTCTTCCGTGTGTCTATCTGTCTGTCTGTCACCACCTCACACTTACGAGACTGTGTTCTGATTTTCTCCCGTTCCACTAACACGTTCATATGTCTGTCAGGTTCCTGTTTAAGACTGAGTTTCGATCCTTTGTTTCCTTACATTTGTCTCTCACGTAAACAACTTGATCAGTTGGTTAAGTTAAGTTAGGTTAGCCAAGTACGAATTGGTGTAGTTCTGCCAATTATAAACTCTCTACTACCTGTACCTGTATTTGAATCTGTATTACTCCCGTTTGTTTCTGCAGTAATAAATAAAAATTAAACTTAGTAAAAAACTATATTTCTTTTATTGCTGAATTATAAAATTACACTAATAAACATGAACAAAAAAATATAATACGAAAATGATCATAATTAAATTCTATTCTTTTCCTTGGAGTTAAGTTCTGTACCATTAATATCTATTTTCTCTTACGGATAATGATAAACAAAAAGGTTGTAATTACAGCACAAAAACATACACAAAACAGTAACACACAAAACACGATTAGAATACAAGACAAACTCATTACGAACAATCTACATAACAACGCCTTCCTGTTTGCTTAAGGTCAAGACGATGTGGCGAACAATGATGATCGTTATTGTGCCTTAATTATCATAATCATCTACCATAACAAGCATAATTACGGTTAATGGCGGCTATTAAGCAACCCGCGTCACTTTGTTCAGTAATAATTCACACGGTGGACATGATCCAGGGTATAGCAGCAGGGAAGACAGAGGTGTATATGGCGGTGTATGTCCTGGGAAAGAGATGTGGTTGTGAGAGTACAGTATGTGTATAGTCTGGTGCCAAATAGGATGTGATTCTCTTTTGTTTTATACTTGTGTGTGGAGAGAGAGAGAGAGAGAGAGAGAGAGAGAGAGAGAGAGAGAGGGAGAGTCAACACTTGAAATCTTACTGTTGTATTTTATAGATACCACCACCTACACAATCACCACCCGTCACCATCACCACACCTACATCACCACCACCACCATCACCACACATATATAAATGAACTAGCGTGTCTGATGACGTGAATCAGCTGACCAGGAGGAGGAAGAGGACAGCATGTGAGCGTTAAGGCCAGCCACGGATTACCATAATAACTTCATAATTATCCCTACTGCTAATTATCTTGTCATGCTATCAGATAAAAGTAGGCTTATGAGTGGTGACTGGGAATACATATAGGCCTACGAGTAGTGACTGGAAATACATATAGGCCTACGAGTAGTGACTTGGAATACATAAAGGCCTACGAGTAGTGACTGGGAATACATAAAGGTCTATAACTAGTGGCCAAGAATACATATGGGCTTATAAGTAGTGACCGGGTATACATACGAATAAAATAGATCCAATAAATAAATGAACTCTGGCACATAATTGATCGGAACCTGAATCATTCGTATAGAGTTACTGTAGGCGTTCGTATTGTAGTGTAATGCCATGACTGTAATTTGTACTAATTGAGGGGTTCAAGAGTAAAAATTAGGTAAGGTAAGGTTAGCTGAGACAAGTCAGGATGGTTCAATGTTGATTCCATTATATATACAGATGAACGACTGAGAAACAGAGGAACGTTAAACCCTCCAGTGAACACGCGACTGGATATTGAGCTTCAGATGTGTACACGGACAACTTCTCCAGGTATTGTTGAATAATTATTAATACCGCTCATGAAAGTGGGATTTGTAATTGTACTTTCTTATAATATAATTGTCGTTGATGTATAATGAAATCCACATTTTTATTGTTGTTATCATTGGTTTGCTGAATTACGTGATTTTTCTGTTATTTTGGATTATGTTGACCGTTAGTTCCTTAATTACGATGTAAAATTCTGAATACAACGAAACAGTCCATTGATTGGGGTATATTAACCCCTATAGTACTCTGATAAGACTTCCTCGAGTACATTGATTTAATCCCTTGAGTACAATGACTTAATCTTTTGAATACGACGTTTTAACTCTTTGTATTTAAGATGCTCTGTTCCTCCTTGATGATGATATTGTACTATGGGGATTTAGTCATCGTACTCAAGGTTCCATCACGGTCAGTCACACACACACACCAAGTATTGTAGGTATATCATTGTCTTTAGCCGAACGCGTCATTGAATTCCTTATCAGCATATAATACCCGATATAATTTATCGGTTACATTTAGACGTTCTGTCTGTCTTTTAACCTAAGATAACAGATCATATAGTACGTTCATTCAGGAGAAACGGTTAACTAATGCAAACAAGTTTCTTAACGATTAATATTTCCCGTATCAAATAATATGGCTCAAGACACCTGAATCTAGAGCAAGTGATCATTATTTATGACTGTCTTTATTAACTGACTTATTGATTAAGTTTTTCTTGGCGAAATCTTTCTTGTGAATGTTTTTTTTTTCACTAGTCTCCCTGTCCGAGCAACAGTCCAAGGCCATCAGTGACCAGTCCAGTGTGGTCAGTGTTGTTTACCAATGTTGACTGAATACCACGAATCTATTTCATTTACAGTACATACTTAGTCGAGATTTTGAGCAGCGCAAGAAGTAGAGTTCCAGCCATTTACTGAGCTGAAGTAAACACAAATACTAATAAGTCACTGTTTTGTGTGTATTTCATCTTACAGTAAACAGACAAACATATACTGTAAAGGGTGTCTCAGCAAAATATATATATACACTGCCTTACAAGTTTTCGTGGAGATGGCAACACTGTCCTCACTAGTTGATGTGCTGTTGTAATACAAACATTCGCTTCAACTACACGAAAACTTGTAAGGCAGTGTGTATATATTTTGCTGAGACACTCTGTATACACCTCTCTCAACCATGACATCATGACATACGGTCCCACATCAAGAGCAACAAAACAGGCTGTCTACCTCCCCCTCACTCACTCACTCCCTCCCGCTCCCCTACCCTCTCACTCCATCCCTCCAACTTCAAATCCCTCTCCCTCCATCCTATTTTTCATTCCTTCCACCCTCCATTCCTCCCACCCTCCATTCCCGCCCCCCTCCACCTTACCTTCTACCCTTCCTCCCTCTCTCCCTCCCCTTTCCCTCTCTCAGTCACAACCAACAACAGCTCACATTTAGACATTTAATCTCTGTAAATCCCCGTCGACGCTCCCTGTGTACGGGGCTCCACCAGAATGATCAATGGCTCGGCGATTATCACAAGTCGACGGCTGTAACGTTGCAAGTGACGCTGAAATATAATTCCCTATTCACGAGGATATTTTTACATAGAATTAATTACTCGATTCTGGGGAAATGGCACGTCCATAGCCTGGGGTGGGGCGTAGCGATGATATATGGGGGAGGAGGAGAACAACGAGGAAGAGAAGGTGGAGGAAGAGGTGGATGACGAGGAAGCGGATGACAAAGAGGAAGAGGGGGGCGATGAGGAGGAGTAGGAGGACAATGACGACGATAATAAGGAAGAAGAGGACAAAATGGAGGGGAGAGAGGAAAGGGAAGAGGAGGAGGAGGAGGAGGAGGAGGAGGAGGAGGAGGAGGAGCAGGCGGTGGACAAGAAGGACGAACCGAACACAAGGGCGAGAAAGAGGAGGAGGAGGAAGTGAAGCTGTGGAGAAGGAAGAGGTTAAACAGGTACAACCAGGAAGAGAAATGGGGAAGGACGGAGGGAAGGAAAGAGGGAAGGTAACTGAGGAAAGAGGGAAGGTAACTGAGGAAGAGAAAGTGGGGGGAGAAGACGTGAGAGGACAACAATAAACAGAAAAGATATTAGAAAATGCTAGGAAGGAGGATGGTAGGAAAGAAGAAGAAAAACGACTGGAAGGAAAGAGGGAAGGGGGGAGTAAAGGAAAGAGGGAAGGGGGGAGTAAAGGAAAGAGGGAAGGGGGGAGTAAAGGAAAGAGGGAAGGGGGGAGTAAAGGAAAGAGGAAAGGGGGGAGTAAAGGAGAGAGGGGAATGGTGGGGAGAATCCTGCTTGGTCCTCTCCATCCCCTGGGGAGAAACTCGGAGGAGCGACCAAAGTGCCCCGAGACGCTTATAAAAGAAGAGAGGAGTGAGAGGGGCGAGAGGAAGAGGGTAGTGAGAGGGAAGGGGAAGTAAAAAGAGGAAGGGAAGTGAGAGGGTAGGGAAGTGAGAGGGTAGGGGAAGATAGCAGGTGAGGGAAGTGGTCGAGGTAAAGGAAGCGAAAGGGACGGGAAATTGAGAGAGTTACGGGGAGTTAGAGGAGGAAGGGAGTAAGAGGGAGAATGAAAGAGAAAGAGGAGAGGAGAATGAGAATACAAATATGTGGCGAAGAAAGGAATAAAGGGGAAGAGAGAGAGAGAGATTTAGTATAAACATTAAAGCTCACTCCTGATCGCTTGGGCTCTCGGGGTTCTTACACGGTCCCAGGAGCTTTCAACATTTGATTAAGCTATTAAAAGTTTTGACTCGTGAATAACATTATCATATGTACACAACAAAACAGCGAGGTATACACGCAGTAATTAGAATACGATTTAATATTAACTTTTGACTTAATTTATAACCACTTAAGTATGCTAATGAATATATAGCCACAGATATACATTAATTATATAGGTTTATACTTATTATGATTCCCTTTGAAGTTTACTCGGATCGAATTGCTTCGAATCATATAACGAAGCCTTTTGAAAGTCTCGTGAAAGGATTCATTATGGGGCATAGTGAACGAACAGGCTATGAAATTTCACGATACGACTCGAAGCACCAAAGCAGTGTATGTCTGTCTATCTGTCTCCCTGTCCAAGTACACTGTAAGACCACATCACACTTTATTAATATACAATACTACATTAACCTGTCTATGTGGCTATATGTTTCAGGCTATACAGAACACACAAAAAAGATCAATCTAGCCACATTGAAATAAACGTAGTCAAATATTTAAAGGATGTTTACCAACTTCGCCTCCTCATTTACTCACACCAACATCACTTGTCATCACCTGTAAAAAAACACACGCCACACTATTATTGGTTAGGTTGGAACTATATGTATTTTTTTACACCTGTGAATATACTCGTTAATTACCCACCATGTTGCTGAGTGGATCTACCAAGGGAAGCTGTTCAAAGGTTAATTACACCACCAAACTCCATCAAGGTCACACAATGGTATCGTCACATATTTTATACAGTAACTAAATGCTTCCCTTGGGGGGGTAAATATTCTTCAGTCGTGAGATAGATAGAAAAAATTAGACCAAAATAAGAAATAATGAAGGAAATTCCTTTATATGGTCTCTCTCTCTCTCTCTCTCTCTCTCTCTCTCTCTCACACAACACAGACCCATCCACAGAGAGTTATGTCCCCAGCGAGAGAGTTCAGTGTGATTATATTAATTCGAGACGAGCAACAGATTAAGAATAAATCCCTTAATGCGTACGAAAGAAAATTAAACACGTAGGAATATACATTGACATGAGAATTAAAATAAGACAAAAAATATTAAAAAATAGATTATGAATAATTAAATCTCAGTTTAATTATTGTAGTCTGTCAAGGGAAATAAATATTATGTAGTTTGTACCAAGAAAATATAATATTGTTTGTCAGTTTGTCAGTTTGTTATAACTTATTTGAAAGCTCTACTGAAATTAAGATATGTAATGTACATTTCTCACCAAGGAAAAAATCTGTCGGGATGGTATACAGTAGTCTGTCGGGGAGGGTACAGTTTATCGGGGAGGGTACAGTCTGTCGGGGAGGGTACAGTTTATCGGGGAGGGTACAGTCTGTTGGAGGAGGGTACAGTTTATCGGGGAGGGTACAGTCTGTTGGAGGAGGGTACAGTCTGTTGGAGGAGGGTACAGTCTGTTGGAGGAGGGTCTGTTGGAGGAGGGCACAGTCTGTTGGAGGAGGGCACAGTCTTATCAGGAGGGTACAGTCTGTTGGAGGAGGGTACAGTCTGTTGGAGGAGGGTACAGTCTGTTGGAGGAGGAGGAGGGATTTTTTTGGGGATATAACCTCTCGGGGAGTATAACCTCTCGGAGGAGCATAACCTCTCGGGGGAGTATAACCTCTCGGGGGAGTATAACCTCTCGGGGGAGCATAACCTCTCGGGGGTATAGTCTATCGGGGGAAGTAAGTACAATTTTCCACTGAGAATGAGAGTGTAAGCAAGGCGAGGAAATAAGTCGTGGTGGGAGGAAGGAAGGAAGGAAGGAAGGAAGGAAGGAAGGAAGGAAGCTGGACGAGTGGGGTTGAGAGGGGTTCCCAGCGATGGGTGGGGACGGGTTCGTCACCTTGTGAGGGGCTGAGCGCTCACCCGTCCACTCTCATCACGTCAACCACCGCAGTGTCCCTCCTCCTCCTCCTCCCTCTGTCCTTCTTTATTCCAATCTCTCTCTCTCTCTCTCTCTCTCTCTCTCTCTATCCCATCTTCTTTCTCCTCGTTTTTTTTCTCTCCCCACTCTTTCTCCTTTTTCCCCCACTCCACTCCTTTTTATTTCCCTCTCAGTACTATGACTTTTCAACCCTCTCTTTCGTTCTCTCTCTTCCCTTCTCCCTTTCCTTCGCCTTCACTACTTTTTCATTTTTTCTCCATCCCTCATTTCTCTTTGTTTCTTCCTTTTCTCTCCTCCTTCCCCGTCTCTTCCTCCCTATTACCTTCTCCATCCCTCCCTCCTGTCCTCCTCTATCTCTTCTATCTTTCTATCTCGTGTTCATGAGCCTCTCTCTCTCTCTCTCTCTGGGTAAAATATATTGCTTTATAATATTGAGAGACTGGATATTAATAACCTTCCAATGCGGTATAGCTTAATGTCTTTTTAAAACACCTTTGTACCGTAGATAAATCACAGAAAAAAATAACGCGATATTGAAAATAAATTACCTTGATGCATCATTTTCATTTTTTTTTACCATAATCGCCTTCATCATAATCACCCAATAACGTACACTCGATACGCCCCCCTCAAAAAAAAAATATCCAGCTTTTATACTCTCAAAATTGCCGCGGAAACCAACCCCCCAAAAATGGTGTTTAATAAGCAGCTGTAGAGGCACAATATGAACAAAAAATATACATGGGGAGGAAATTATTGCATAAGTCGTCCCTAAATATATTGGATGTCTCGGATAAAAATGTATACACACACACACACACACACTGCCTTATAGAATTTCATGGAGAATGTGTGAATATTTGTTTTTGTATTATAACATCAACAGCGTCCACCCCAAAATGTAAGGATAATGTAGCTGTTGTAATAGAAACATTCAGGGATCACTAAGAAGATCTGTAAGGCAGTGTGTGTGTGTGTGTGTGTGTGTGTGTGTGTGTGTGTGGAGTAGGAGTAAAGACCAAGAAATGCAGAGGTCATATTAGGTATTCCGTTCTCATTATATCAATAAGTTTAGGGGAATCCTTCCATCCCGCTGTAGGTGAAACAATATAAAAAATTAATAATCGATAAAAACGGGTCAAAATTCCTTCGCTCCTATCAATGCTTCTGTGTTAGGAAGAGGTGCGCTAATTAAGGGAATACACACAAAAATAAATAATTTCACACAGAAAAATATTAAAAAACTCTGCCAAATTAAAAAAAGTACATAAAAATCACCTCTCACTATTAGCAATATGCAAAGCAAACAACAGTGATCGCGTTAGCTGGATACAAACTGAAAAGAAAAATAGAGTGAAGATACAAAACTCGGTTATCATGAATTAAATCGAATTACGTGTTTGTAGTCAGTCATGAATAAAGAAAACGGAGCCCGGAGAGGTACTGTGTGTGTTTTCATGTCTACTGTGTATTTATTTTACACGGAAATATTGTTTAAGTGATTTTTTTCAACCTATAGTAGTGTTAGAGCGGCCGATCAAACATCAAGGGTATTTAACTTGACTGAGTGGCTATTCCCGGTACCTCATCTGGCTAGTTAAGGTTCCCAGGATGTAAATTAATCTCTGTAAAGAATAATGATATTTCAGGAGGAACTCGGTAGCCTTGTCGTTATATTTTTGTTTCAACATACATAAATATCACTGTACCTACTAATTCAACAAATATTTTTTTATCTAACTAGAATCTTCAAAATACTTAAACGTGTATAAAGTAGTAACGTGTATTTGTAGAGGTAAACTCACACAACTCTCGTCTTAGAAATAAACATAGGAATTCTTCTGCCTTTTTACAATTAAGATGTAGCCCATAACTCACATCTTCTCTATCATGATAAACATAAGTTTAGATAAATCAGAGAAACACTTAGCAATTTCTATTATCTTTTTGTTTCTATTTTTCTTGCCCTTATACCCCGGCTGGACATCTCCATCCACGCTTGATCCTATAAAACAGACACTCACTAACACCAATTTCTTGTTCTCGCCTTGATGTTAAAGAGTTTCTCTCGTGCAGTCAGGCCGTGTAGTACTTTTTTCCTCCCGTCGTCGGAGGTCGTAAAAATGCAGTAACAAATACCAGGAATGCTAATAAAGACACAGGCATGTTGACTAACAGCGAGCGTCGTGCCTTTTTTTTTCCCTTCTTATCTGTAATTAAGAGTCCAACTTGGTCTGGCTCTGTTGAGTTTTGGGAATGTTATGTCACTGGTATTAACACTTATCTTTAGAAAACGAGAGGGATTTTTGCGATATTTCTGCTTCGTGTAATGTGCTGATATTGTCCCAGCATATCTGAAGAGCTGTGCGACTGTACTGTTTTTATGTACCAAATATGTTAATTTTGCCATCAACCTGGACAACCCGGTAAACTAAACTGGATCCCGTGTAATATAGAATCAGTCATGCATAATAGGGACAACATCAGGTTCTTCCCGTCTGGTAATGCCCTAATGGCTGGCCGATTTATTAAGAGATAAGGTCAATTACCTTATCTCTTAATAAATCGGCCAGCTATGTAAATTGGGGTTCAGGAGCGTGACACCTGGATTGCCAGTAGTGAGGCGACGATAAGGTAGAACAGGTAGAGTGAATCTGTTGATGTTATTACTGTACCGTTAAGCTTAGGCTGAACCCGCTATACTGAAAACTGAATAATTTCTACACTAACATAAAAAAAAATCACTTTGAACGGCATAACATATTTAAATTCATTTCAGTTTACATATACATATCTCAAAATTACTTCCATCATACTCCATTGTAGATGTATCCATTGCAGGTACAGTTGCACACAAATATCCCTCGACACCTTTGCTAATATTTGACATCTACTCAAGGGTCATATATAGGTAAAGGGGGATAGGATATCAACCTTATTTACTCATATTGCTTTGGATTATAGAAACACTAATATCGAGGGATAACTCATGACGTGGGAACTGGTAATAAGAAGAGGTGATAACTGATGATAAAGTAGAAGAGGTGATAACTGATGATAAAGTAGGAAGAAGTGATAACTGATGATAAAGAAGGAAGAAGTGATAACTGACGATAAAGTATGAATAGGTGATAACTGGTAATAAAGTAGGAAGAGGATATTGGAAACACAGCGAAGAAAGACCACCAAGGCAGTGTGAGGGGGGGGGGGGCGGAAACGATAATCTCACAAGCCTTTACGACCAAAGTTGACAAGTTGTGCCTGCCAGTGATTCCTCCGCCTCCACACGGCCAGAGGTCAACCACGCCCTAAACACTCACTACGACAAAACCTTCAATATTTGATTCGTGTGACCTTGGCTTTTGACCTTGTTACCAAATAAAGTGAAAATGAAAATGCGAGATAGTGGTTAGTATTACCGTAAAGTTTTGAAAGATATTTTTCGTTTTTTTTTAATAAAGTAACTGGTTCCCTCGTGTAAGAATAAGAATAAAAATAAGAATAAAAATGATTTCGAAGTTACTTGTTAAATTACCGACATCTCAAACTTTTTTTTTTAGCAGCGATTAAAGAATTGTTAATGAGACGATAATACGCTTCTGTTACCTCGAAAACACCCAGCCTAACAAAGTACTGTATGTTCCAATCAAATTCCTTTTCCTACTATCAGAGAAGCTCCTTCATCATTGTATTTAGACAATTTTTTGGGTGTACAAACATTGAAACATGCACAAACATATAACATATATAACACAAATGCATACCTTCTACAAGTGAACTTACATTAACACAGTGTATGTGAAGAAACGAACAACACATACGCACAGCACACATATACTTTCATGACAATAGACCAAGAAATAATGAAAACAACAAATGAACACACACACCGCTGAAGGGCACGAGAGAAATCCCCCCTCCTCCCCCTCATCTCATCCCTCCCCCCCCCCACCTCACTCCACCTCACCCCAAACAAGACACTTGACCTGTGTTCAGCTTACAGTCCCCACTAACATTCCTTCCTCGCCATAGAAAGCCCCCGGGGTCAGGCTTCACCTACCCAAACACCAGACCGACACCCTAACACAAATCCTTAACGAACTACCTTCTACAACGACCTCCTGGACCCGTGATTATTGTTGTCATTGATGTAGGAAAACATTAGCGTTTAGGAGGATGGTTTAGAAGGATTTGGTGGTAAGAATGGGATGGATGGGAATGGGTGGAATAGGTGAAGGGATAAGACCAGTGTGTTGGCATCATGGGAGGAAAGGTCGTCGTCCGGGGTCAGGGACTGTGGTGGGGGTCGTTAGGCTCTGGTGCTATGCGCTGTGGAGTTGCCGTTCTCTTCCTCCCAACTTCCTCTCCTTTTCTCATTCCTTCCTCCTTACATTTCTCTCCTCTCCTTTCCTTTACCTATCCATTATCAGATGTCCTTAAACATATCCTGACACTATATTCCACTGGGTACTATATGGCATAAATTTATAGACACGATAGCTTAAAAAACAATAAGACCTGATGTTCAACTCGATCCGGGAATATCATATAAGAGTCTTCAAAAATCCTGTGAAGTTAACAATTAGGGCAAGTTAGGATAATGTGTGTCCATATGTCCCCATGATATGTTAAGAGACAGGAGGTTCGTGTATGTGATCAAGTTACAACTACAGATAGTGTGGACTGTAGACATACCCGGTAAGTTTCATAGGCTCTGGTAATCACTGACTTTACAAGGTAAGAACGTCAAATATTTTAGGTTTAGGTCGCATCACCACATAA
The DNA here is from genome assembly GCF_018991925.1 of Homarus americanus. Taxonomy (NCBI): domain Eukaryota; kingdom Metazoa; phylum Arthropoda; class Malacostraca; order Decapoda; family Nephropidae; genus Homarus; species Homarus americanus. The sequence goes on from NW_024712489.1 coordinate 580,075, forward strand.
TCTATGATGATTTATGTAAATATTTCACTACTTCCATTACTTATGTTGTTTTGGAAGACAGGGTTGTGCTCCGCTGCCCTGAGTTTGAAAATACAAGAGAGGAATTTGATCAAGTCTTATGAACGAAGAGTAAGAAATAATCTGTTATATTGGGGTATAATTTCTTTATTTCTTTCTCTTTATATTTATCTGTCTGTGATTTTCCTTTGTTTTTACTATCCATTTCTCTCACTCATATACTCACTGATTCACAACTTGAGGCCATTTTTTCTTCCTCCGTTTACCTCACATATTTTCTCTCTCTCCTCCTGCGGTTCATCCACATTCTTTCTCTTTCCTTATCTAATTCTTACACTTTTTACGTTTACTATACCACCATAAACAATTATATGTGTATATGTTTATAATACATATATAACAAATAATTAAAAATAAATACAAAAAAATAATGAATAAATTATAAACGTGATAACATTTAATATGTATTTACCATCACTAAATGTTATTCCTTGGGATAAACGTACAGTATATAACAGGTTTCACAAAGAGGGTTCAGGCTCTCACTTGTTCTTATTGTCCGTTTTGTATCTGTATTTTTCTGCTTAAATAAGTTGTTTCAATATCAATATCAATTTCAATCCCTATCTCCCATTTCTCTCATCCTTTCTTTGTCTTCCATTACCCTCTGCCTTTCCTTCCTTCCTTCCTTCCTTTCTTTCTTTACCTTTCTCATTACTCTCTCACTCCCAGTCCCCATTCAGCTCCCCCTTTTCCTTTTCTCATTAACTCTTTTCCCTCTTCCCAATCACCCTGTCTTTATCCTTTCCCCGTGGAGGTGGTGTGATATTCTGTGACTCTCAAAGAACATTGCAATCGATGAACGGTCAGTCATAATGGTATGTGATATTAAAAGAAATGTGATAACTGCTAAGGAGAACAACCTGCGTATTGAACTTTGTGTGGATTCTGTCCCATGTTGGAGATAGGTATCATGATCTTGCTGATCGATTGGCCAATGAAGCATGTTAACATATATACCGTGACCTTGGTGGCCTGTCCAATCCTGTAATTAAAACCATACAAGTTAAAATAATGAACTCTGATCAGGAAGAACTATGAAATGTACAGAGACCTCCCCCATTAACTTCTCTTCCCCCATTTCCCACCCATTCATTACCTCTCCCCATCAACCCTTTCCTCTTTCTTTCCCCCCCTCCCCCACCAACCGCCTCCTCCTCCTTTACCCCCTCTCCAGCCATCCTCCCATTCTCTCCCTCTCTACCCCACCACCCTCTCCTTCTTTCCACCCTCCTCCGCTCTACCCTCCTCTCCCTCTCCTTCTCCCTTCTTTCCCACCCTCTCCCCCATCACAGTTCCACCACACACTCTCATGGGTTAGAATTTTATACCTTTAACTTTCTCGGGGAAGTCGGTGATATATTTTTTTTATTACTTTATCTTCCCAACAAATCAGATCATCCGAGTTTTAGTCTTTTGGTTACCGTCAATGTCGGATTTTTATTTTATATTTTTTCGTTTGGGGAGAATATTTTTGTGTGGGGGGGGAGATTCGGCTGTGGGGAGAGGGACATTTCGGGTGTTATTTCTGGAGTCTTTGGGGTGACGAGAATTTGTTTTCTTTGTTTTTCTTTTGGACGCAATAAATGTTTTTTTTCCTTGGTTGATTTAGGGTAAGATTCACCTGTAATTAAAAGTACATTAATACCTGGATATCATCAGATTATATAAATATATATTAGCATAGATGAAACACTAAAGGAATATATATAATTAAAGAGTTTCATCATAATTACTTCTTTTTTTTACCAATTAACCTCTGATTATTTTTGAGAGAGTCCTAGGTGAGGTTAGTGGTGTTCAAAAAAAGCAACCGAAGTTCATCTGTGTAAATTGTAACCTAACCTAACCTAACCTAACCTAACCTAACCTAACCTATCCTAACCTAACCTAACCTAACCTATCCTAACCTAACCTATCCTAACCTAACTTAATTTGACCTATCTTAACCTAATTTTGACCTTATTTGATTTGACCTAAACTATCCTACCTCACATAAAATATCCAACTTAACCTAACCTGTGTCACTATACCTACAAAACCTAACCTAACCTTTCTATCATGACCTATCCTTCACAACATAACAACTGCTTAACAGAGCCGAACCTTAACCTAGCCTTTTCATAACCTACCTAACATAACCTATCCTTCTTAACTTAACGTAAACTGTCTAATATAACATAACTTAAACTGTCAAATACAACCTCCTCTTCTTCCCTCTCCCCTCCTCTTCTTCCCTCACCCCCTCCTCTCCTTCCCTCTCCCTCTCCTCTTCTTACCTCTACACCCTCCTCTTCTCCCCTCACCCCTTCCTCTTCTTCCCTCTCCCCTTCCTCTTTTTTATCAGCCCCCCCTCCTCTTTACACTGCCAACAATGCTATCGCTTATTTCCTGTTAATAAACCCGTTTTTGTCCCATCTGTGATTTCCCAATGATTACTTCAAGGTTGTGTTAAGTTCCTTGTATATTACACAGCGGCTTGACATCTGATACACTGGGGTAAAGATTCTGAATTGTTTGGGTCTAGGATACGAATATGAAGGATGTGTCATTCTTCATGGACTCAATCTCGTAAATAATCCTTCCATCAGACGTCCTATAGTATAATATTTACACTCATCTCCGAGACCGTCTCAACTTCCTCATTCAGAATAAGTTACTTCCCTCTAACTGTGTACCTACTTGTAAATGAAAGATATATACTTTTTTACCCTAAAACTTTAACTTCCTCCTCCTCCTCCTCCTCCTCCTCAGTTACACGTTATTTATTCACGTCTGCTAACTTTCTTACACAACTTTATCCTTACTGTATATTGTGCAGGTAAATCAGTTCCAGAAATCTTCGAGGTAATTAGACTTTTAAAAATTAATTGTATCTAATCTTGTCCTCCACACCACATCCTGACCCCACCTCTGCTCGTGTCACTTGATCATCACCACCTTCCTTCCTTCTGTTCGTCCATTTGTTTCTTTGTTTAGTGAATGTCGAGGCAAAACATCAGTCGTGTCATCAGGGGTTCGTCGATAATCTGGCTCATTGGCTCCTCGTCACACAGATCTTGGTCAGAGGTGCAAGTCAAGTCGCCTCCGCTAGGGGTTAGTTGTATACCAGGAGGCGACGCTCTGTCTGTCCGTTTGTCTATTTATTTTCCCCACTTCGAGTATAACAATTATAGACTAAGCCCTCGTAATTTTACTTAGATTTAGTGCAATTATTACCTTGCTGCAAGACACTGCTTCACGCTGCACTCCCGGTAGAACTACCAACAAGTGGGGATACCAACTAGAGAGGAAGGGGTTTCGCTATGAAGGGGTACCCAACTTAACTTAAATTATCTTAAACCTGTTACAATTAATCCAGTTTCTTTATCATTACTAATCGATCTTCAATACGTCCATTTTTAGCAAACTTGGGATGATGCTACACTCAAGTCTGGATAATACAAGAATCTCATACGAATTAGTAACTTTAAAGCATAAATCAATAAAAAAATAATAATAACAATAAAAAAAAAAAGACAGTATCATTCCTCGAAATAAAACAAGACAATTGTTACTTAACCTGACTTGTAAAGTGGGATATAAATTGTATAAGATTTACAAGCGCAAAAATTATCTTCGTAAAACTAGTTCATCCTGGGTTATAAATACACACCCACACACCGAGACCGCCACAACACAAACATGTAATACTCTCATAAGTTATATTAATTCCCCCTTGCAAATTACCATCGCCGGAGCACGAGACGCCTCCCTCCCCCCTCACTATTACTTCAGCAACTAGCCGCTAATCTGACTACATCCACACACACCACAACCATTCGTGAAGATCATTATGAGAGAGTGAGACTGGGGGAGATAAAAGGGAGTCAGGGAAGTAAGTAGAGACAGAGGGAGAGACGGTGGTAAAGAGAGAGAGAGAGAGAGAAGAAGAAGAAGAAGGATAGTCAGAGATAGAGATTGATAGAGAGAGCCAGGGGTAGAAAGAGAGAGATGGGTAGAAATGGATAGAGAGACAGAGGTAAAGATGAATATAGAGAGACAGAGGTTGAGATGAATAGAGAGAGAGACAGGTTGAGATGAATAGAGAGAGACAGAAAGTAGTAGAGATAAAATGAGAAAAGCAGAGAGAAGATATTTAGAGATGAAGATTAAGAAAAAAGACACTTTTTTTTTAAATAATTAGGGCAGTAAATCCTTAGAGTAATCCCGAACCTAACTTGAGCATAACCTAAGCTAAATATAACCTAACTTAACCTAAACATAACGTAACCAAACCTAAACGTAACCTAAACAAAATGTAACTTAACCTAAACGTAACCTAACCTAACCTAAACAAGTCACCCGTTACAAAATATAGCAGGAAAATATAAACACTGGAGCACAAATTAATTACCTATCATGCGTGGGTTTGATTACTTCACCTCAAGGTGTTAGTGATGAAGCAGCAGCCAAGGTAAAACGTATTAAATGTTGACCTTCTGTTATTCATCCGGGTTTTTATGATGTCACATTGAGATTAAGTACCTGACAACTCATATTCATTCTAGTCAATTTGTGTCTTTGTTTTGTGTACAGTATGTGGTTGATATATTACATTTTGTCGAGATTACAAATATACAAAGACTTTAATATACTTGGATAACATTTCATATTTAAGTAAAGTGAAAAGAATAAAGCACTGGTGTAAATATATTGGTTAAACCTATTTAGCAACTAACATTAAAAAAAATCATTGTATTTGAACATACAATCAACTGCTTTATAATGCGATACTATTACCTATAATTACCGAGAGTACAGTTAATGAAAAATGATGTTGAAGGGAATAACTGATACTGAAGTAAATTAAAAATAGTTAATGATCATTTTGTCGACACTTTATTTTCATTTATGAAAATAAACTGTGAATCATATAAGCAATTTCATCATTGGTTTCATGGGGTCATTTGCCACTCGCCTAAAATGATGAACACTACATAAATCACACCTGTGTTATTCTATCTGGCCTGGTGCCATGGTGCCAGGGTCAGTCGTCTGTGTACAGGCATTTTATCATTTTTTTACTTGAAATATATTTCGTCAATTTTGATAAAACATTATAATACTGTTTCTTTCATACGACTCTCTTGTGAAGCTGTGTCCGACATGCACCACCCATGATAGCTGTTGTTAACTGAAGAAGAAACTTTGGGTTAACTTTTGTTGTTATATTCTAGGAATGTTCCCCGGACGGTTCCCTCACCGTTGTGACCCACGTCAGTGTTTGTTATTCCCATTGGACGTTAAGGCCTGGTGGTCCTCTCGGTACTGTAGTCAGAGTTACCGCGTTTGATGTCACGCTTGGGTCCTACACAAGAGGCCTAATTAAGGAATATTTCGTGTGGTACTTTAAAAAACACAAAAAAGTTTTACACTAACTATACTAAGAAATTGTTTTAGGTTTTTATCCTTTCTTAATGAATACTACCTTTAATTGTGGTGAACAAAATACCGAGTTTGAAGTCCACGTATTAATATAATGTACATATGGATTATGTAACAGTTATATAGGTTGACGTCATCGTAAGACCATTAATGTACGCATCAAAGTTAAGGCTGTTCTGTACACTGGTCAGATGAAAACGACGTGTGCGGTTACAGAACTTTGATTATTCGCTATACAGTCCGTAGGCAGCTCAATGAGGCGCCATCTCGTGGTACACAAACACACCAACATCTAAACTTACACCCAAACAGTCTTCACCTAGAACATATATACAAAAATACCTCACTGGAAACAGGTTGTGGCTTGAGTGTTAACTATTGACAATCTACCAAAACCACTCACGTAAGAGCAGAAGTAGTGTTCAGTGAGATGTACACTCAATATCAAGCAATGGTCTTATTCACAAGTTCCCGGTAAAACAATACGTCCCCAGACCACCATCGACTCCATCCCCCGAGGCCGTGTTGAGGCGAGGCTTAACGAAGACACCCATGGAACCAACTGCTGCCGTAATAACCAGAGCAGTTGACGCCCAGAAAATAAAATACCAAGAAACCAAGAAGGTAACAGGTGTGCCCAGCCGGACCCCTGATACTATGTGCTATTGTCTGGATCATCAAATGTTGTCTCTTACACTGTCCGTTTGATCGTCTGTTTTCTCTTTTATATGTCCGTTTGATCGTCTGTTTTCTCTGTTATATGTCCGTTTGATTGTCTGTGTCTTAAATGTATTAGTGGTTCATTTTTATCTGTATGTCTGTTTGTCTGTTGAATGGTCTGTCTGTGTATGTCTTCAAAGTCTGTATGTGTCCCTCATTACGTCACCTGTTTGTCCTAGTGAATACGTCTGTCCTTTCTATTACCTCCTTCCCTCCCATCCATCCTTTTCTGTTTCCTCCCTTCCCTCCTTGTTCCCTCTCTCCCCCCTCCCTTTTCGCTAACCCCCTCCCTCTTTTCTCTCTCCTTCTCTCCTTTCTCTATAACCTTTCTTTCTGTCTCACTCACTTATTCACCTATTCATTCTCCCACACATTTACCCACTCACCCCACCCACTCACCCACCCACCACCCACCCACCCACCCACCCACTCACCCACCCACCCACTCACCCACCCACCACTCACCCACCCACTCACTCACCCACTCACCCACCCCACTCCACCACTCACTCACTCACGCCTGCTCCCACAACCACTCAGCCCCATTCTCTCACACACTCACACACACTTAATCTCTACCCTCAGTCACTTAATCACGTCCTCATTAACTAATTACTCCCTTAACCACTGAATCATTCATTTTCTCATTGTACACTTATTCGCTCATTCACTCGCTGCTTCACAACTCATTCACTCGCTTAATTTTTTATCTACAAACTCTCTCTCTCTCTCTCTCTCTCTTTCTCTCTCAAAAATCACAGAACTTCTCAATTTTCCCCACCAAGAACTACAACCATTGCATTCTTTCCCTAGTCTCCTCTCCCGATCTTAACATTAAAATACCAGGAAGGGAAGAGCAGCAACAAGCACTCGTCTCCGAAGCAATATCAAACAGATCGTCTCGACTCGTGAGGATAAAAGAGATTAAGAGAGAGAGACACACACAAAGAAAGCGAGACATTTCCGTTTACCTACTGGCGAGAGATTATTGCTTGGACGACGTACAGGCAAGGGATATCTCTCTCTCTCTCATATTCTTTATTTATCTTTTATTATATTCATCTTCCGGTCTTTTCCTTCTCTTCTCCTCCTCTCCTCCTTCCACCCTCCTGCCCTCCCTGGAGACAAAAATATTGATCATCGATATTTTTTTTATTTTTTTTTATTTACGCTTGTTGCAGAGTCGACATGTGCTGGATAGAGTGTGTTTGTGTGTGTGTGTTTGTGTCTGTCTGTGAGAGAGAGAGAGAGAGAGAGAGAGAGAGAGAGAGAGAGAGAGAGAGAGAGAGAGAGAGTGTTTAGGTTAAGATGCCAGTTTGTATACGACCACCACCTGTCGCTCTCCTTGTCCCTCTCTCTTTGTGAATTAAGTATCTGAACCTGAATTTACTGAATACACAGAACTAAGTAGTCGTTTCAAAGGTACCACAATATTGTCTAATGCTCCTATGTGTGTTTATATGTAAAGAAGATGTTTATAGTGTGTCTATTGGTCTAGAAAATCTTAAGTGGATACGTAAGTTATTTTTTTTTTAGCCCGTTAGATACTTTATAAATATCTTCCTAACGTAAATACACAAACTGCTTTCAAGAACAATATAGAGGAATATTTGAACCCCTGATATGATATTTTAAACGAGAGTAAAACACAATAATAAAAATACCTCAGCATCTAGAGTAAGACACCAGTAAATTATGTCTGAAAATGCTATTAGATACTCACAGGGGTCGATCCCAAACAAGCCGAGTTGGTGAGCCAGATGGAGGAGTCGTATCGAGAATGTAATCAGTGTGTGAGAGCGTTCATGGCTTAGCCTTGTCAGTGACCCACCAAATATCATTTATATTTTCTTCCCCTTTCAGAATTTATCGTCCGCTTTCACGTAGTACTGTTCGGGGCGCGGATTCTGAAAGGTTCGTCCGTTATTTATTTTTTTTTCTTCTTTCTCATTGGGGATTGTGAGAACGCATTAAACTGTCTCACTTGAGCTACGACATAAAAATGGTGGCCAAAATGCCGACGATATTGAACTGAGAGTCTACCGTAACTAAATGCGTTGTCTGTTTCTCAGTTAGAAGAGGGAAAAAAATTAACGTATGAGTGTTTGGGAATCCAGGTGGGTGTGTTTGGCTCCCTGTGGACTGCCAGTGACCTCCACCCCCGTGTGTGTGTGTGTGCCTTCATAATTATAGTCTCGGGACAATAATCGGTATTGCATCTGGAGAGTTGGTGGCCCCAATACATATACATATCCTTGCCCAGCAGCCCGCCCGCCCGCCCGCCTGCGTACTCACTCACTCACTCACTCTTCTCATATGCCAAATACGATAATGACTATTGACAGGACAGAAGGAAGAAGCCACACAAGTACTCCGTATTATTTAAGGACTGAAGATAACTTAAATGAGGTGACGAGCACACAGAAGAAGAGGGACCTTGATGTAGTGACCGACGCAAAAATGTCCTTTGAAGATCACACAAACAAATTTTACATAACGAACCAAGTGATGGGTCTGATCCAGCGTTCAGTCGTCTTTTTAAAAACTCCATTAGCCTGTACAAAGTCTTGACTCGTCTGTGGTAAATAAACAAGAAGGGAGATACTGTATCCTTGCTACTGAATATGTCCACAGACGAGCACAAGCCTGGTACCTGAGCTGAAGAAACTTGAGTTGTGAGCACCGTCTGAGGAAGCTGAAGGCTCCATTAACGGTGTAAAGGGAAGGCATGAGGATACGATCTATACATTACAAGGATTCATGTATTACACAGTGATGATGTAACGTCTAGTACTGAGAACACACAGCGGCCTTAACATAGATGACAGTTTCAAATTGCTCAAATTACAAATTATATATATATATATATATATATATATATATATATATATATATATATATATATATATATATATATATATATATATATATATATATATATATATATATATAGTATATGCGTGTATTACGAGGGCGCAACAGGCTGATTAACTTTTAATTTTCCAGTTCACTAACAGATCTAAATACTCATGTAGAAACACCCAAAACTATGTAGTCGGGTTCTGTAATCAACCTCACCTGTGTACACGAAACAAATAATAATAATAATAATTACTTACACTATATAATGACTTAAATTACGCTTTGTTTCTCTTTTAGTGAATATATGTAACAATTAAAAAGATACGCATCTATTAAATGAAGCTTATTTGAATTTTAAATAGTTATGTGTATGCATGATTATTATTGTGAGTATCTGTGATTACTTTATCATTAACCCGACTCACTAAAACAATACAATTAAATATATGAGGGCAGAATTATCAATTTCCAATTGTTTTTATTCCAGTGAGTGTACGTAGGGGCCACACTGGTAGGACTCCAGTGAAATAAAGAAAGAAAGGGGAGGAGGGAGGGGAGGGGAAGGGAGTGGTGGTAATTAGGACCATCACTCAGGGACATCCCTTAAGCATGAGCAAGCCTTTTGTAAATTACGTAAATAAATCGCGTTCAAAATCACTGACACTAATGGAACGACTCCCTAATTTATTCTCCTCATTCGCATGCATTTAAATATTTCGCCTGGAAAATTAAATGTACTTCGCAGTGAATGGTAAAATATCAGCACTTGCAATTTCGCGATAATTGCAATTTACTGACTAAATGATTGTGCAAACTATCTCCAATCATCATTATCCCAGGACTGAATGGCAGTTGACCAGAACACACCCCAGTGATGGGAATAGGGGGTCCCCACTAATGGGAAATAGGTGAATGTGTCCCAGATTCTATTTTATCGTGGGTTGGGGCCGCGAGGAGGTGCGGAGTTGGGAGAGCGGGGGAGAGAGAAAAGGCGGAGAGGGGGAATGGGAAGGGGGAAGGGGGAGGAAGAGGAGGAGAGGGGGGACTTGGGAGGGTTAGGGAGGGGACAGTGAAAGAGGAGGGGGAGTGGGGGGAAGGTGGGTGTCCTTTGCTTTCACAGCCTACCATGCGTGAAGCTGCCACGACAGTTGAGGCCTCCCTGCCTGGCGTGACGTATGCCTGCTGCCTCTCTCCCTCCCTTTTAACCCGCCTGCTGCCTCTCTCCCTCCCTTCTAACCTGCCTGCTGCCTCTCTCCCTCCCTTTTAACCCGCCTGCTGCCTCTCTCCCTCCCTGCTAGCTTGCCTGATGCCTTTCCCCCTTCTAACCTGCCTGCTGCCTCTCTCCCTCCCTTCTAACCTGCCTGCTGCCTCTCTCCCTCCCTTTTAACCCGCCTGCTGCCTCTCTGCCTGCTGCCTCTCTCCCTCCTACCTAGCCTACCTGCTATCGGTCCCCTCCCCTAGCCTGCTTGTTCCCTCTCTCCCTCCATCCCTCCCTTTCAGTCAGCTCGCCTGCCTGCTGGCCCCTTCCCTCTATTTCAGCCATCAAGCAATCTACCTATTTTCCCTTCTGTCAGTTTTCCTGCTTGCTTCTTCCTTCCTTCCCTCCAATCCTCTCTTGCTTACCTGCTCCGCCCTCCAAATCTTCCAGCCTGCTCCCTCTCTTAATTCCAGCTTGCCTGCTTACCTGTTTACTAGTTCCCTTCTTTCCTTTCTCACATCTTGCCTTTTCCCCATTTCCTTCCTATAATGCTCCCTCCCTCCTTCCCTCCCTCCCTCCCTCCCTCCCTCCCTCACAGCCTACATGCCATTTCCCTCCTTACCAAACACCTCCCCTGCCTACCTAGGTCTATACACCCAGACGACCAAATGTTTCCAGCCATCAGAAATATTTCCCAAGAAACTCGTAATATCAGAGAAAAATATTCAGAACAAACATCATTACTGATTACGATAAACTGTCGACCAATCACTTAACGTTATCATATTCTCGAAGATAATCCTAAGTGTCGATACAAACAGATCCAGAACGAAACGAAACAAATTAGGGCAACATTCTCGTGGAGGAGAGAGAGACAGTTGGGGGCGAGGCGAGGGGGCGAGGCGAGGGGGAAAGGGGAGAAATAGAGGGAAAGGAAAGGGGAGAGAGAGGGAAAGGGGAGGGCAGGGGAGATATGGGCTTTAACCTCCTCTTGAAATCGATTTTCGCCCTTAGGTGATCAATTTATTACCGCTAGAGTTGGTGTGTGAACGCGACGTACTGTATGTATGTGCGTTGTGTGCGTGTGTGTGTGTGTGTGTGTAAGAGAAAGAGAGAGAGAGAGCAGGAAAGGAACAACAGACAGACAGACAGACAAAGACGGACAGACGGACAGACAGACATATAGATAGATTGATATAGTACAGACTCAAACATAAAAAAAACAATCCATGCTTTACAATATTTCATTTCATCAATACTACCAACAGTTATCAAAGCTTTCCATTGTTTACGAAACTCTTCATAAGACTTTACGTCACTTGATAACCAATTTGGGCGACTGTTGTTACACTCTGATAAAGAATTAATCTCTATTTTACTTTTCTTTATTAAACTGTATTATGTATTTATTTCCTGTTTGGTGTGTGTGTGTGTGTGTGTGTGTGTGTGTGTGTGTGTGTGTGTGTGTGTGTTTTAATTTACCCTTCGAATATTTTATTATTCTTATACAGCAAACTGGCGTTGATGACCCAGTGCATTACCCAAATTACTTCACCGATTTACCTCTTCTGCGTTGTTTCTGCCTCGATTGGTGCAGGTAAATTCTTGCTGAGGTGAATTTGGCCACGAGTAAACTACAGCAGCAGCAATAATAATAATAATAATAATAATAATAATAATAATAATAATAATAATAATAATAATAATAATAATAATAATAATAATAATAATAATAATGGTCAACAAATTTCAACTTTTCATTTGGATCTAAAACAAAAAATATTGGTATCAAGTTAATTTAAATACAGTATGTTGAGTAAGAATCTATACTTAGTTTTAATCTATCACGTCAGGTTTTTTTTTTATAAAGTTTAAAACATTCTCTTAAATAATAAGTACTGTATTGTACTTGTGTAAATTACATAATCAGTGTCTAAGTGGTTTTAGACGAATATAATCATTCTGCCTAAACTAAAACAAAGTCTTCCTGGATTTCCGTTTGTATTCGATGGTTGTATGACGTTGCAGGAGAACTTCACGAATCTAAACTCCCACTAAAATCTCTTTCTTCAGTTTAGTGTTACTGATGTTTGGGATTTCCTGACTGTAATCTTGAACTTCACAAATTTTAACCTAACCTAACCTAACCTAACTTACATATTCTATAATCTAATCGAATCGAACCGAACCTAACCTAACCTAACCTAACCTAGCCTAGCGTAACAGTCTGCTTCAACTTCAAAATAAAAAAAAAAGAGCCTCAGTTCCGGATCTGGTATTAACTTTCTGAACCCACTGTAACGGCGAGACATAGACACACACAATGTTGAGCTGATAAAAATTCCAAACACTATATTTCAATTCAGTCAGATCAACGACCTTGTCACGCACACTTCCAAAAAATCCTGTATCGTCGAAACATCTCTCTCTCTCTCTCTCTCTCTCTCTCTCTCTCTCACACACAAAACACAGAGTCTAGAACGGTGTTGGCGACATAGAACATTAAATACACACGATTTATGTCTTTACTGCTCACACAAACACATTTTATTCGTTATCCTGACTTGTGGCGGCGGAGGAGGAGCGTGTGTTACCAAGAGCGACGAGAAGCTGCGATTATACTGAGAAAAAAAAAATCTCATTGTCTTCTTATTAGTAGTGGTGGATGGACTAGGTTGAGAGAGAGAGAGAGAGAGAGAGAGAGAGAGAGAGAGAGAGAACGTCCATCTTTGCACTGGTTACACCTGTTCGGAGCCACAACAACACCACTCAATATGCAAGCTCAGTTCCCCCTTTCCTCTCCCATCCTTTTTTTTTTTTTAACTATCTCATCAGGAGGACGTCGATCTCCGTTATAGTGGGTCCTGGTGGAGACACACACACACACGGGAAGAAGGGGCGGGGAGTGTCACGTGTTTATACCCCCTCAGAGACCAATCATTCATATACTAAAACGCAAGGGAGACTCAAGATGTTATCAGCCTCTGCGGGACTCTCTCGCTTCAAGACCCTAACTCATTATCGTGATAACACATCTAGAACACCAAGACTCCTCCCAGCACGCACTCACTCAGGCGCTCACCAGCCTTGCACACTTCTCACCCCCCCTCAACCCCCAACCCACCCAACCCGTTTCCACGAACCCGAAATTAGATTATTGATGTCCGGTCGAAGACTAGATGGGGTGGGAATAACTGCGTAAATATGTAGCGCAAAAGCACAAAAGACGACCCTGCTCCCTCCCCAGGTTGTCATTTGGCTAATGGGTGGCGGGGATCACGTTTTTAGCACGTTGGCTTTATGTCTGGGAGGCAAATTGTTCAATTATTTTGTCTCTAATTGCAGACATGGCATTGTTTTCTCGTCTCACACACTCACATACATACAGTCACAGACAAACAGACACGAAGACACACACACACACACATCAACAGGAACAACTAGGGCAGAGGGCACTGAGGAAATAACACCCCCCCCCTCCTCCCCACAACTCTCATCACCACCACCCACCAAACACAACATATGGTTATTACTCACATTTAACGAGCTGAGGAAAATCGCCACCCTGAATCCACAGTCTCATTAAAGATCATTTAATATGAACAATTACCTTTAAAAAAAATATCAGTTGCATAAAGAGTGAGTGATATATGATCAACGAAATCTTAAAACGTCCTTTTCGCCGACATATACAACTCATAAAGATGTAAATTGATACTAAGTGCCACGCATATGACAAGCAAATGGTTGCAAATGAGACATTATGAAACACGTGACACTCCAAGTGAGGTTTGTCGACGTTTGTCTTAGGAAGCAGTCGTTCAAGTAAGGTTGTATGGGAGGGTTCCTTACATGTGGTTACAATGGGCAATCAGTCCTAATATAAGCTTCAGGCCTAATAGACCCCAACTCCTTTTAGGTTCTAGTTCGTTTGGCCTTAGGTCCTACAGCCCTCAGTACTTATAGGTCCGACCCCTACTAGAATAGAACCGAACCTAACCATTGTAACTATAACCCGGTAAGATTGGGATCCCTAAGGAAGAGGGCCCATTAGGTTCGACTGGGGCCCTGAGTAGAACTGAGGGGCTCATTTGACGAGACACCCATAGCTGTTGTACTTGCGGGAAGCTACAGAAATAATATACTGTATGCCGGAGAGCCATGTTAGGTTAGGTTAGGTTGACATTCTAATGATTAGTTAACGTTGCCACACCTTTTTAGTAACAGCTTTGCATATAACTATATAATAATAATAATAATAATAATAATAATAATAATAATAATAATAATAATAATAATAATAATAATAATAATAATAATAATAATAATAATAATAATAATAATAATAATAATAATAATAATAATAGTAAATACTTTTTTCACTCACTCAAACCTTCTCCTGGTAAACTAATAATTCAGTGACCAGCTGGAGGGGAGTGTACAGAGCCTTGGTACAGACATGTTAGCACGGGACCTGAGCCTTTGAGACAGGAGGCTCTTACAAGGATCCGGCGAGCCTCTCAAGTTAGAACACACAGAGGCACTTCATGAATACCAAATTATTAATGTACACAGAGGCAAAATAAGTTATAATACTGTCAAGTCTTATATTGTACAAGTTTTATGACCTAATTATACCCACGAAGGAGTCCAGGAATTATTTTTTTTGGGGGGAGGGGGGTAGTCGTGTGCATCGCCTCTTTCTCTTTCTAACGTCCGCATGCTGATGGTGACGCTTAATGGAATAGAATATAGATTTTCTTGAATGTTTGGCAGAGATAATGTTGCACCCTTGAGGAGGTTGATGATAGGTATGATCCGATTATTTCAACTGTGTGATTGAGGATGTTCGGTGATTTATCGGGTGTTCAACTGGCCGGAACGCACACTCAACCCCTGCCTTAACGTCAGTGTGTGAGAGACGGCTTGATGAGTACAAAAAAGTCAAGAGGTAACAACTCATGTTGAGAGTTAAAAGCAAATTCCAGTCACCATTTATAATCGTTTATGACTGTCAACTTTTAAAAGAACAAACATTTTATATATGAACACATTTCCTAAATCCAATTACAGAGATCTTGTTGAAATTCGGTGCAGGTGTCATCACAGTCTCCCTCACACTGCTACTTGTGTCCGTATGTTTGTAATTTACAGGAATAACAGATTATTTATAAATATTGATGGAAACATTGTATAATTAGTGTTGAGAGATTTATTGTACAGAATATTAAGGAGTGATTAAACCGGGATGCGTGAGTTATGCTATCGTCTGTAATACTGTTTTATGAATACTGGTGAAG
The DNA here is from genome assembly GCF_018991925.1 of Homarus americanus. NCBI lineage: Eukaryota > Metazoa > Arthropoda > Malacostraca > Decapoda > Nephropidae > Homarus > Homarus americanus. The sequence goes on from NW_024712489.1 coordinate 595,660, forward strand.
CGGTAAAGATATAAGGAATTAAACTTTCCCTTTTATTATACATATCGATAAAGAATATTTACATTATAAAATAACAGTGAAATAGAGTCTTAAATTACGTAGATACAAAGACCCTTACCTAGAGTCTTAGGAGAACGATCTCTTTTTTTATATACGATATAATGAATTCCAATAGACACTTCCAATATATATATATATATATATATATATATATATATATATATATATATATATATATATATATATATATATATATATATATATATACTGGTATAATTTTATGGTGGTGTATGATGAATTTAGTGAGGAAGCGCCGGCAAGGGTTGGCGCACGAGAAATATTAGTGCCAATAAAAGGCCAACATAAAGTTGAGTAAGTATAGGTAAACTATAAACTCCGACCCACTTTATCACACACGTGAGCACTGCTTTAACACACACACACACACACACACACACACACACACACACACACACACACACACACATTGTCCTTTAATACTTCTGTAGTTAAGATTAAAAAATTATCACAATTTATCGCATCTTCACTATTTTTAAATTAACAAATTATATATACTGGTGTGTTATTTTTATCTTTTATTATATTTGTTTTATTCGAGTTGTATTCTTTAATCACGTTGATCAGGTCGTGTGAGTAAGGAGAGAGAGAGAGAGAGAGAGAGAGAGAGAGAGAGAGAGAGAGAGAGAGAGAGAGAGAGAGAGAGAGAGAGAGAGAGAGATATTAATTCAAATGGTCGAGGTAAAAGCGGATATTTTCTGTGAAGAGTATTTACGAATACATGTGTATATGTATGAATGTTCTATACAATTTTCATATTTGTCATTTATATATAATAAAACCATCCCTGACGTTGATACTCTTTATCAAGAGGTCAAAGGTAAAAGTAGTTATGTGTCACCACCCGACAGTGTGATGATGTTCATTATCTTTCTCATAACATAACTGACAATAATATAACTTGAACAATTTACATGTTGCCAATTACCTTTAGATTACCTTAACCAACCTAATTCTTCTGAGAGTTATCCACCTTAACGCTAATCTAAGCCAACCTAACCTAACCTAACGCCCCTCCCCAGGTAGTTAATCTTCAGGTGAAAAAAGCTGAGGTTTCTAATCCTCACTAGACAAATTGGTATATATAAAACAATAATTTACAACTTAAAACACATTAAAAAAAACAGTTAAAAACAGCTTGACAGAGAACTTAAACCAACGTTAAGAGCCATTTATTAAAACAATTTAATATCGAAGTCCAGTCATATTCACTTTATCACCCACATTATATGAGAATGTCAGCTGGGGGTCAAGGCTTCAATGTTTTGTTCATAAATTTCCACCCCTTAATGTGTGTTTGAATCAAGCTATTGTGAATTTTTACATTTATTTTAATTAAGAAATAATTATCCTCTGAAGAAAGACAAATAAGACTATATATTGCATTACTTTTATTTTTATATTTAACTTTTACCGTAAGAGAAATAAATGCACCATATTTAAATCATAAATAAACACACTGTAGTCAAATTACGTGTAAACATATAAATAAATGCATTAAGTTGTTAAACACAACAATAACGTTAAATGTCAACATAAAACGTAAACACTGAATAATTTAATTGATGAAAATATATCATTCATTTACATAGCACAAGTTAGTTTACAGTTTTCCCCGACATAAGATTCAATTATTTTACACTGACTTAATATAACTGTCTTGGAGTGAAGGTGGTAATACTCTTAAACACACACAAAAAAAATAAACACGCAAGAAAAAATAGAATCACGATTTATGATTTAATTTATCGGATTTCATCTCAAGAACGAAGATGTCAGAGTTAGTAATTGTGAGATAAGAGAAAAGATCAACAGGCTTACAAATAGAACCACGTGATGAACATAATCGCGTGATGTGTAAATTCATAATACACTCACTCATTCAACTCATTAACCTAAAGGAGTAAAATGGAATTAACACCGATGCATCAGAGAGAGAGAGAGAGAGAGAGAGAGAGAGAGAGAGAGAGAGAGAGAGAGAGAGTGTGTGTGTGCGTGTGTGTGTGTGTGTGTGTGTGTGTCGGTCGTTATTATCATGTGTTACGGTCCTTTGGTTACTGCATGGAAGAAAATCGGTACATCACACCCACCAACTTATCGACCCACTCACTCACCCACCTACCTACCTACCGACCCACCCGTCCACCCACCCACCGACTTACCTTCTCGTGTCGGATTTCGAATAACGGACAAACACTACAGTTTATTATCGTTCGTGTACATAAGTTTAAAAGCATCTGTTGCATTTACGTATGCAATTTTTCCTGAAGACTTACAGAACAGTGTCTCGTTCACAACGACCAGGATATTGTCAGAACAGAGCATAAAACAAACAATAACAAAAACACTAAAAAATGTCAACATACACACAAATACATGGGTATCATTAACAACAACACACACACACATAAATGCTCACACGCTCAAACACTCATAAATGCTCACAACTCCAACTCCACCCAACAATGTCGGCTAGAGAAGGTACAGAAAAGGGCCGCAGAATCATGCTTGGCGCAGACTACTCCAGCTACATCAACGCTCTCTCCATCCTGGAAATGCCATCCCTCAGTGACCTTCACCACCAAGCACTATCAAGGTTTGGCAGTGGACTACTGCACCATCCTCGTCATCGCCACCTCCTGCCACCTGCAGTCCCCCACCCACCTCGCGCAGTCCGCCACTACGACAAAATTCAGCCCATAAGAGCCCGCACCGATAGATATAAGAACAGCACCATCCCATCTATTGTTAAAATAATAAACAACTCCTGATTTATGTACTGTACAGCCCTGTAAATGTATTCAACTCATATCATTATGTCTAAATCAAATGTAAGTTTGTACATTTTCTGCCACCAGCTGCCACTCTATTAATAAACCGTTTATTATTATTATTCATTATTATTATTATTACACGCGCACACACACACACACCATCAACATACACACACACACACACACACAACAGTTATACAGAGAAATTGCATACTGTTTTTGTTAATGTTTCCCTTAAGCACACTCTGTATATTTCATGGTCTGTAACCTGGCGTTCCCAACTTTTTAAACAACACCAACTTTCTGTATGAAAATTGTGATTTGTTCAATAGTTTTCCCACGAAAGTTTAAAATAATTTGTGATTTCAGAGGAGGGGAACATATTTTTCTTTATTAACACTGAATAATTCTGTTATTTGTATACCTCTATTAATATACTGTGTGTGTGTGTGTGTGTGTGTGTGTGTGTGTGTGTGTGTACAGACGTTTTCTACAACACAGAGGATATTAACTTGTTTAAATTTCGTACAGGTTATATAAGCTCGATACAGACATCAGAATGTTTGGTCAGATCCAACTTTCATGTACATTAGAAATTCTCAACTATTTGCATACAGTCGACCTCTGGAGCCATAAAAAAGGCGCTCGGAAAAATACGATTATCTTTTTTTTTTCCTCAGGTGCGTCTAAACTTTATAGCTCAAATTAATAGAAAGTAATTGCTTGTACCTTATTAATATAAGAAATAATATGGAGTTATGAAATTATGACTCCAGTTGTATATTTTATTTTGTAATCGGAATTTCATTTTTTTTGTATAGTGAATTTGAAAAAAGTTTTTACCCTTGAGTACGAATATTTAACCCATTCAGGACGATGAGTTAACCCTTGAGTACGAATATTTAACCCATTCAGGAAGATGAATTAACCCTTGAGTACGATTATTTAACCCCTTCAGGACGATTACATAAGACCCCGCCTTTAGAGCATAAACAAAAACGCATCGAGAAAACATTAAGGAAAAAAATAAACACATTATACCAATTATCAACAACAATAATTAATTCACCTAAGTAAAAACAAAAAGTCTTTAATAACAAACAAGAAGAAGAAAGGAAAGATTATACACCCCACGAACATTTGCAACGAGAAGAACGCATAGAACGAAATTAAAGAACAGGGGAACGTAATTATTAACGAACGTCACCGCAATGAAAAAGAAACGCTAGTAATAATGCTTAAAATGCATATAAAAGATTAGGAATAAAGTGAAAGAAAATAGGAAATTATGAAATGAAAATTGGAAAATAATTTGAAAATCAGACAATAAAAACGAAAGAAATAGAAGTGGAAAAGGTAAGATAATATATAGACTAGATCAAGTGATATTGACAAGTAGATAATCAGAGAAAAATAAAAGAAAAAAATAAATAAAAACAAAAATAAAAAAACACGAAAAAAGACAATTTTGAAACAAACAAAAATAAGAAAATTAAGAAATGCAACAAAACGTTTTATTGAATAACAAAACAAAAAACAAGAATAATAATGAAAATAAAAGTAAAAACAAGGGAAATATTAAACAAAAATACAAATAAAAACAGAAAATATCACGTTCACAAGTACCAAACACATCAATCCTAAAAAAAAAAATCATTTCTATGTATTTTTTTATTATTATTTTACGTAAAGAAAAGCACTTTAAGTAAGGTGTCTCGCTAAGTATTATTCACTCGAGAATACTTATCACCTACTACAGTTTGTATTATACACTTTTCTAAGTATATTTCACGGCCAACTTACTGCTTGACCACGAGTTACGAGCTCTTAACACGAACACACACACACATACATACATACATACATACAGGCACGTGCACATGTATACGCACAGTACATATACACGAGAGAGAGAGAGAGAGAGAGAGAGAGGAGGGTTTACATATCTAATTATTGGATATATTATTTATTTTATGAGGGGCGGATAATTATGGCTGTGTGTGTAGAGATTTTATGCAGCAGGGGCGTGGAGGGAGAGAGAGGTAGGGAGGGAGGGGGTAGAGGAAGAGGGAGGGTAGAGGGAAAGAGGGAGGGTAGAGAAAGAGGGAGGGTAGGAAGCCGGAGGGTGAGGGAGTGGAGGAGAGGGAGAAGGAAAGGAAGAGAGTAGAGGTGAGGAAGGTAGGGATTGCAGGAAGGAGGAAAGGAGAGAAGAGAGGGAGGGGAGGGAGGGGAGGAAGCAGAGGAATGAAGAGAGGGATGAAGACAAGAGAAAGAAAGGGATAAAGAAAATCTAGAGGTAATAGGGTTAAGAAGTGAGGTTTAAAAGGAGAGAGAGAGAGAGAGAGAGTGTTTCGTAGAGGGGAGAGGGGAGAGGAAGAGGGAGGAGAATGAGACGGAAATGGATGAGGTATGTAGAGTGGTGGAGGAAGAGAGTAGGACGAGGAGGAGGACGAGGAGGAGGACGAGGATAAGGCAAGAGGGGGATGAGACAAGAGGAGGAGGAAGATGAGGAAGAAGATAAGGCAAGAGGGGGATGAGACAAGAGGAGGAGGAAGATGAGGAAGAAGATGAAGCAAGAGGAGGATGAGACAAGAGGAGGATGAGACAAGAGGAGGAGGAAGATGAGGAAGAAGATAAGGCAAGAGGGGGATGAGACAAGAGGAGGAGGAAGATGAGGAAGAAGATGAAGCAAGAGGAGGAGAGGGCAGAAAGATGATGGATAATATTAATATGACCAACAAAATAAAGTTGTCAAAATATAACTAAATCAAAATATTAAAACTGATAAAACTATGAATAAGAAAAACAATCATAAAAAAATATCAGTATGATATTTTATAATCTTTTACATATGACTTTTTGCTGCTTGATAAGATTAAATCAAACTAGTATTAATATATCGCCAGAAATAATAATAATAATAGTTTTTCATTCATTCTCTAAATTAAATAACAATGTCAAGAATTTTATTATTAATATTAATTTGGTACAGTTAATTTGTGTTATTTTCAACATTATATGATGTTTCTTTTATGAATGAGTAACCATTTTATTTTTTAGTTTTAAAACTTCCTTTCTACACGAAGCAACAAGTGAAAAAGTTTGTAGAAAGTTTGATCTAAAGGTAATGTTAATTACATTATATTGTACCTAACTTGTGTAGACCCTAAGAAAATATATTTCTAAAGGACTATATAAAATGAAACAAATAAATATTGATGACAAAAAATAAAAAAATAAGTACATGGGTCTATTAAAGAATAACTACAAATGAAAATATAAATTCTATGAAGTAAAAATACGAATGAAATAAGAATCATATATCACTGAATGATATGAAAACTATACAAAACACAACATTCCTCGTGTGGAAAGGCCTAAAGGACATGAAAGAGAGGAGAGAAGAAGACAAACAGACAGACAGACAGATGGTTAGTAGTAGTGTGAGGTTCCACAGACCCTGCCTGCCATGTTCCAAGTCATGCCGACACTGAAAGCCGTCTGAACGATCATCCTCCCTCCCTCCCTCCGTCTCATTGCTCCTCGTAGTGAGAATTTCCCCCTAACATCTTTTCAATATATCAGCTTATATTTAGTGCATCGTGGCCCCTCCAGCACCTCCAAGGCGTTAGGGATGTTCTGCATAGATTCCCCATTAAGCTGAGAGATGATTTATTGTGGTGTTTCGTGGTTATGGGTGAAAATTTTTGAGGTGAACGAAGAGGTATGGGAGGCTAGGGAGTTCGGTGGAGAGCGCGGTGGTGGTGGTGGTGGGAGGAAGGGGCGGCCCCATAGAAAATCGACAGAGCTCTTCAGTTCTTCCCCAACTTGTCTAACCCAGGAGCAAAAAAAAAAAATCAAAGTAATTTTGACATTTTTAGGTCAACTGGGATCTGAAAGCGATATTTTAACACACACGAACTGTCAATGGAATTCCTATAAAGATTAAACGTAAACAAACAATTCTACCCTATTGTATGATTCAATTTAGACAACAAATACGAGAAGATTATAAAGTAATGCTAAGATAGTATTGCTTTTATATATTTACTGTATACATACATATATATATATATATATATATATATATATATATATATATATATATATATATATATATATATATATATATATATATATATATATATATATATATATATATATATATATATATATATATATAAATCCGACACATATGTTAGTAAGGAAAATAAAGAGTAAAAGTATCATAAATCACAAACGTACTCACCCCTTCACAGCACCACCACGATTTAGCCAAAAAAAGTTTAATGTTCTGAACCAAGACTTAGGGTGTGGGTTGAAAATTTATGGTTATATGTGCCTTAACGCTTAACATTTTATTATTATTACTATTATTATTATTATTATTGTTATTATTATTATTATTATTATTATTATTAATATTATTATTATTAATATTTAGTAAATTAGTAGCTGTATTAATAGTTTGATTTATTGCTATGAATTATTTTTTTTATGATTACTATTATTTCTAGTATTATCAATGCAAATATCTCTTCCATCACTATGCTTATTTTTGCTATTGTATCATTATTCTTATTGTTCATGCTATAAAATTATTTTCATTATTACTACTATTACAATTAATATCCACACTATTATTTTCATTATTACTCCAATTTTAATCATTCCAAGTCTGATCCACAGAAACACGTTATATATTTTTAAGCCAAAAAATCATTCTATTATATTTTAGAGAAAACTCAAACTAAAAATGACGTCACTTATGATGTCACTTAAATGAAGGCTCAGTTTGAAGAATTCCTTAGACTGTGATGGAAGTAAAGTCTGGGAACATGACTAGGCTCTCCGATGTCCACGGTCTTATAACAAATGATGGGAAAAAATGCCAAACATTAAATGACATCTGTTTTGAATGACTATATAAACACTAGCGACCTACAAATACACACAGCGACTGGACGTGATTACTCTCACTCATGTACAGAATGTGTGTGGATAGATAGATAATCATAAGAATATATTTGGCAATTTTTTTTTTTACCTTAATTGTATTGAAAATTCTTTACCTATTAGCTATGGTCTGGGTGTCAAAAAAGAGCTTTTTAGGTTCCTATTAGTAACAAAATTCTCCTATTAACTATTGGAGACTTAATATTAGTTATTTAGTTATGGCTTCAGGGCTGTTAGTAAATTTCCTAAATATAATGAAATATACCTAACAAACTAATGAATAAGAGGCATATTACTAGTCGCTCCGGATGTTATAAATAGCTCCTAAGATATGTAATAAAATAGCTAAATAGTTTCCTATTGATTATAAAATTATATTTAATCGATATTTTTTGGGGGAGAATTAAAATCCTATTAGATGTGGTTCCGGAAACACAAGTAAATTAGTTGGGTGCCTAACAAGAGCTAATGATCACTGATTGTTTAAGGTCACCTACCTGTACTGGAGGGGTGGGAGAGGGTGGGAGGGAGTGGGGGGAGAGGGTGGGAGGGAGTGGTGGTTGGGGGTGGGGGGAGGGAGTGGAGGAGAAAGTGTGTGTGTGTGTGTGTGTTATAACACTATATGCATAACACACTCAACTAAAATAAAATGTCACCCACAAAAACACTCACTCACGCAACTACACCAAGTCAAAACCACGAGCACAACATAACATAACATAACAACATAACAAAATGACATAACATAACATAACATAACATAACCTTGAAACTCCATCGATGAATAATAGTTTCAGGGAATTATAAGACGAATGATTTTCCCTGTAACGAGTAATAAACCAAAAGCCTTTCATGTAGCCTACAGTATCAAGATGGTCACACACACACACACACAACAACGAACAATTTTTTTTTTTACTGATATTTTTTTTCAACACTTAAATAATCATCTATATTAAGGTAAATCTCTTTTTATGATTTCCTTGGTTTTCGATTTTTTTTTAATTTCGATTTTACAAAGACGATCTGTACACATGTAATTTAAATGTTATTGCCAATAGATGTAATAGCCATAACATGATACATAAATGCAATGATTTTTTTATGATTTATATACTTTTATTATGAGTCTTGCTTACACCTACTCATACCCTCCAGAGTTCCAGTAATGGTCCACTTAAGCAACATCTACAAGACAATGTACTGTATACAGCGTCAGTCTCACTCATGGACCAGCCAACAGCGTCACGTATCAGGGGAAGAGTGAGAGTATCTCCCTCTATCTCACCCTCCCCCACCTATACCCCCCTCCCCCTTGCTCGCCGCCCCCTTCTTTTATGTTCGGATATTTTTGTGAACCAGTTGGGTTTTTACGACAAGCCCTTGCAATACAGCTGGAACGTATGATACACTGTTATTTCCAGTTTACACAATAGCCAAAACGTACGATACAAAGTGTTATTTCCGGTTTACAATAGCGTTGGGGATGTATGGTTGCTAGTGTAAATTTCCACTTTATTGAAGAGCGAGGCTCAGTGTTGCCAAATGTGGATAGTGAAAATCGGCTAGATTGACCTGTAGAATCCGCTAGAAATCCGCGAAGTACAATATTACGCGCGTATCCTAAACAATGTGCAAATTAAGTAAATATACAAATGTTAGGTAAATATACAAATGCTAAGTACTCACCACTTAGTTCAGCGAAAAAAAATTGCCGCCCTCTTCTTCCTCTTCAGTCTCTATAAACATGGGTACTGAAGAAGAGCTTGGACGAGCTTCTGGTGCTTTTGATGTCGAACTGTATGCTACCGTTTGTACCAATTCGCTTTACCACTTGTTTTGGCAGTTCATACAAATGATAACATTTTCCAACTCTTGACCACCTTTCACCGCAATAATCGCACAGACTGAACTTGTATTCAACCGATTTCTGAGCTTTGACTTAACAAGATTTTGTATTGACACTGGACCAGGCTGATTGATAACAAGTGCTATTTCCAGAGTACATAACAGACACAAACGTGTGATATCAGGTGATATTACGCTTTTATGGAACGACCTGGACGTATGTGTTGTACTTTAATAAAAAAGAATCAGTTTTATACGAATTTCATTGTTGTTGTTTTTTTCCAAACAAAAACTCATTTCATATTTGTGGACGAAATGTAGGCATCTGATTCCTTCACTCCACCAGTGTCTGTTTTAGCGTCACTCACAAAACTCGTTATGTGTGTGTGTGTGTGTGTGTGTGTGTGTGTGTGTGTGTGTCCAGGTTATGATGTCTCAGCTCGTAGTAGGTATAAGAGAAGGCAGCTCACCAGGAACTGAAAGCTGGAGACCTTCTCCTTTGACAAAGACGCAACTCGTTCTCTCAGGCCATTGAGTCCGTCAGCCGAGCAAATCTTTTACATGTTACGTACACAAATGTGAATTAAAGTCCTCTTTGATCTTTTTGTCCGTTGCTGCACTTGCCAACGAGGTCGACAATTACCTGAACATTTTAACTCTTCTTCAGCGAGCATTAATGAGACAAAAAGAAAGACTCACAGACGAGAGCTCATTTTTCCCCCGTCTCCACCACACAATTCTCAAATTAAATTCCTCCGGAGTTTTTTCTATCGAAGATTACAGAGATGCTCAACGGACAAAATTATGGGGATTAATATACAATTTCAGCCAACGTAAGCTGAGGAAATAACTAAAACAATTATTTCAACAGAGGGGTTTTTTTTATGTATGTATTAAGATAATTTCATGCCTCGGTAATTGGAACTAATAGCAAATTTAACTAAAACGAATGATTCTCTCCAACAAACAAACGTAACTCAGAAATAATGATAGCAACAATCACAGCAATAATAAAAAATTTGATTGATCATACATAATTTATACGCTGATAATAATAATACTAATAATAATAACAGCAATAATAATAATAATAATAATAATAATAATAATAATAATAATAATAATAATAATAATAATAATAATAATAATAAATGATAATAATAATAATTATAACTTAGGTAAACACTAGTCCTCAATAACTTCATCTTAATTACTAGTCAGGTAAAAAGATTCCTTGTCATTACGCTTAAAAATTCCCTAAAAATCAACATCACTCAAAAGAGAATTTTAAATATTAAATTAATAACAAAACGATCTTGGTTCTATTCTAAAGATTAATAAGGTCTTCGAAATAAAAAAATATAAAAAATAAATCGAAAAATAAAAAAATTAAGTCACTGGAAAATATAATCGCATAAAAAAATATTAAAAATTCTCAAAAAATTCGAATGACCTCCAAATGTCAAAACGGTCCTCGAAAATTCTCTCTAAAAGTTAAAAAGGGTCTTTAAGGAAAAAAAAAGGCCACCAAGAACTACACATAACTCCAATAGTTAAAATAGGATAAGACAGAACTTAAATTACCTTATGTATTGACAATTCACTTGGCTCACGTGACCCTAAGTTAACTCAGATTATGATAACCTAGATCGGGGTTTAGATTACGCTAAGCAGAATATCCCCAAGAAATTCCCCAGTGAGTTTTAAGTTTAGTTGTCAGGGACGTGGCCATGAGGTAAGCGCCCCGACCCTACTCCCTCCTCCCTGCCCGTCTATAGATCTCGATCGGGTGAGGAATTTAGCCCTGGCTCTTGACAAGCTATTGAATGGAGCTGACCAGGGTATTTTGTAGTGGGGGACTCCGGCCATTAAATGCTTCGCGGCACTGAGTTATGACGAAAATAAACCACTCGGGGGATAGATTTTTGAACTCTGAAATAAATGATGTTCTCTCTCTCTCTCTCTCCCGTAATCTTATATTCGAATTGTGAAGAGAGAAAATTATTTGTTTTGTGTACCCAGTTTCTCAGTCTTAAAATCAGCTTTTCTTAACATAACTGATGGATGTTATTTTCTATGCGTGAGGTCTTATTTAACGTGACTACTGATAGTTTTCCAACACCTGTCTTTTATTATATTAATTTAGTAGGAAAGAGAAAAAACTCTGGTGAAATCTTACAACACTGGTATTAGATGCGTCCGGTAGCCAGGATGTTTAACTGTATAAGGTGTAGAATGGCTGTTTTTTATCACACTAAACTTGAAAATAATAATTACCATTTATATATCCTATTGCATATTCCCAGTTTATATCCCGAGCTTGGGGGAAGAAATAGTCAAGGAAAAAAGTGAATCATTTAGATTAAAAATAAATAAATAGATCTGGGCAAAAAACGGAAATACATATGTAGAGAGAAAATAAATAATCTATCAGGGAAAAATATAAAAGCAAATTCAATGAGTAAAAAAATGTTTCTTTCAACTTCAAGGCGATTAAGAAGAGTTTGGCTTCTTGTTGTTATGATATGCACAAGATTTCCTCTTTTTTACCTCCACCACACATCACGAGCGTGCGAGTAAGTCATGCCAAAAATTCAGGCTTTAAAAATCATCCATTAAGCAATTTCCAGCAAAGTCTGGCTCACATTAAGTCGGCTGATCCAGAGGTAATATACCCAGCCATCACCCACCAGCCAGCCCTCCCCTGCTGCTTGCTTTAAATCACTTTCGTTTATTCATATTATTTAAAACAACACACACACACACACACACAAGAATGCTTTAATAGAGGTTTGTGGAGAATAATATCTTCGTGTTTTATAAGTCAGGAATAAATGTTAAGAGTAAAAGCGTCTTTCTCTCGTGTGTGTGTGTGTGTGTGTGTGTGTGTGTGTGTGTTTCTCTCAATAATCATATATACACTACAGTTATACAAGTATTTCCAAGCGATAAATATGTATTTTGTCTGAATCTATATTATCCACAATATTGAGAGCGACGTTTACTGACACATGTTGCGTGATCGGGTTTGTGTGTTTTAAATCTATCTTCTGATAAGGTAAACATTACACACCTTCACGAGTTTCCCCGGTGCTATTACACCTCGTGAGCAGTAATTACCTGGTCACCTGAGCTAATGTGTCTAAATCTAACATGTGATTGTATAACACTGGTCGATATTTAAGCAAGAAGACTAACGACTTTACCTGTATAAGCAAGTATGTGAAGTCTTGATCTACCCATAGTCTATCCAGTCTTCTCTCAGATCGATGAATAACATGCCCGTTTATCTATCAGTTAACCTCAAAGGGATTGAACGTATAAACTAATTAAATACCTTCAACAAAACTAATTTTCTGTCATATTTAGATTGTTAGAGGTACAGAATATTGATATCTTATCCACGTTGGTATTACTAAAAGACTTCCCATTAATCATAATAATATAAATCTTTAAACCTTTAATATATCTACACGGTGTTTATATCAACATAAAAGAGCCAGAAAAAACAAAAACAAAACAGATACACATAAACGGGTGGACTGTTACTCACCCCACACCCACCCAACCCCAAACCCAACCACCCCCACATCACCCCACCCACCCCCAAACCCATCCACCCCCACATCACCCCCACCCATCCACCCACCTATACCCCCCCTCCCCCCCTCACACACACAGGGGGGAGGAGTGAGTATGGAGAGGACTAGAGTAATGGTGGCAACAAATTTTCTGAGTGAAATTGCTCCATAAAGTTTGCTCCTTTGATATAACGTATTGGGCATAATGTTTCAGGGAGGGAGGGATATATCTTGATGCCGTGTCCTCAACCCTCTAGCAAACAGAATCCTGGATGAGGAGTGAGAGCGGGGAGAGGGAGGGTAGGAGTGGGTGGGATGGATGGTAAGAGGTAGGAAAGAGGGAAGTGGAGGTGAGGTGGAGGAGGGAGTGGGAGGGATGGATGGTGTGTGGTAGGAAGTGAGTGGGAGGGTGAGGAAGAGGGAGGGAGGTAGGGAGGGAGGGATAAAAGAAGTGGGAAATGAAAAGGTGATGTGAGGGGGATGGAAGAGAAGAAATTGTGAGGCGGGGGGAAAAGTAAAGGAAATAAGTTGAGGTGGGAGAGGGAAGTGTGAAAGATGGAGAGGGCAAAAGGTGGGAGGGGAGGAGAAAAAGAGATGAAGGTGGAGGGGGAACGATGGTGAAGGAAGGAGGGAAGGGAAGAATGGTGATATGGGGAGGATGATAGTCGGGAAATTAGGAGGGAAGAAAAGGAAGGGGAGTGACAAGTAGGAGAAGAGAGGAAAGAAGAAGAGTGAAGTGGGGGAAAGATGACGGTGGGGGTAAAGGAAGGAGGGGAATGGAAGGGCCAGTGAAAGGGGGAGAGGGATAAAAGGAAGAGGGAAGATAGAAAGGAAGGTGAGAGGAAAGAGGGAGTGAGAAGAAGGGAAAGAGACCGAGAGAGGGAGAAATGGAGGGAGACAGAAGAGAAGAGAAGAGAATGGGGAGCATGGGCTAAAGGGAACAATTATGGGGATGGGTTAAGGGGAGCAATGAGAGTTGGTGTACAAGTTGACGTGTGGGTATTGACGTGTGAGTGTTGGCGTGTGAGAGTTGGCGTGTGAGAGTTGGCGTGTGAGCGTTGGCGTGTGAGAGGTGACGAGTACGTTGAGACGTGTAAAACCTGACGTGTGTGAGAAGATTGTTTGGCGTGTGAGTGAGAGGTGTTGTGAGAGGGAGAGTTGGCGTGTGAGGGAGAGTTGGCGTGTGAGGGAGAGTTGGCGCGTGGGTGATTGATGGAGAGGGAGGAAGGATACAGGACCTAGGAGGAAGGACCCAGGACCTAGGAGGAAGGACCCAGGACCTAGGACCCAGGAAGTAGACACATACTCCCAGCAGCAGTACACACAGTAATGAACCCTGGCGGCCTAACGATGTCTGCTTGGCATTGAGGCTACAAATATTTACCCGCCAACACATTCCTCTCACACCAGAGTGCCACTAATGGTGCCTATACCCCTCTCCCCCCTAACTAACCCTACACATCCACGTTCACGATTTCTCAAAAAGTCGTAAGTCACCCCCCAACCCCCACCCCCCCCGTAACGAGGAGATAGGGGAAAGTAATTTACCTATTAACGGTAAACTTAAGTGTGATAATTAACCCCATAGGTCTACATATCTACCTTTATTATTTCTCAAGGTTAATATTTCACCTTAACTATAGATAAAGGAAAACGTATTTATTTACGGTACAGATCCAATAATAATCTGTAGTTCTAAACCTCTCAAAGGATCGTGCATTAATTTATTTCCTATAATAAAGATAAGAAGAAAAAATATCATAATAACAATATAATTTTACTGATACCTTTACTTTCTAAACTTAATCTAACCTAACCAACACTTAACATAACCTAACATGCAAAATACCCTTAACACAACCTAACATGCCCTTAACACAACCTAACATGCCCTTAACACAACCTAACATGCCCTTAACACAACCTAACATGCCCTTAACACAACCTAACATGCCCTTAACACAACCTAACATTCCCTCAACTCAACCTAACACCTTTAACACAACCTAAGATGGCCTTAACACAACCTAACATGCCCTTAACACAACCTAACACCTTTAACACAACCTAACATGTCCTTAACACAACCTAACATGCCCTTAACACAACCTAACATGCCCTTAACACAACCTAACATTCCCCAACACAATCTAACACCTTTAACACAACCTAAGATGCCCTTAACACAACCTAACATACCCTTAACACAACCTAACATGCCCTAACACAACCTAACATACCCTTAACTCAACTCCTAACACTCTAACACAACCTAACATGCCCTAACACAACCTAACACCTTAACACAACCTAACATGCTCCCTTAACACAACCTAACATGCCCTAACACAACCCAATATACCCCTTAACACAATCTAACACCTTAACACAACCTAACATGCCCTTAACACAACCTAACATGCCCTTAACACAACCTAACATGCCCTTAACACAACCTAACATGCCCTTAACACAACCTAACACCTTTAACACAACCTAACATGCCCTTAACACAACCTAACATACCCTTAACACAACCTAACATGCCCTTAACACAACCTAACATGCCCTTAACACAACCTAACACCTAACACAACCTAACATACCCCACACAACCTAACATGCCCTTAACACAACCTAACATGCCCTTAACACAACCTAACATGCCCTTAACACAACCTAACATGCCCTTAACACAACCTAACATGCCCTTAACACAACCTAACATGCCCTTAACACAACCTAACACCTTTAACACAACCTAACATGCCCTTAACACAACCTAACATACCCTTAACACAACCTAACATGCCCTTAACACAACCTAACATGCCCTTAACACAACCTAACACCTAACACAACCTAACATACCCTTAACATAACCTAACCTTGAGTACAATAACAACCCCTTTAATACAATGAATTAACCCCATGAATAAGATGCATTTAACCCCTTGAGTACAATGACAATCCCCGAGTACAAAGAAATTACCTAACCCTTTGAGTACGATGACCTGATACATAGGGGGGTTAAATAATTGTACTCTGGAGACTTAAATTACTGATCTCAAGGGGGCTAAGTTATCGTAATCAAGGGGGTTAAGTTATTGTAATCAAGGGGTTTTGTCCCTGTTCTCAAGTAGTTAAGTGATTAAGTTATCATACTCAAGAGGTTAAGTTACTGGTGTCAAGGCGTTATTTAATCGTTCATAACCCCTTCACTACGAGGATGCCACTTTTAATATTTTATTTTGTTAATGCCAGACGATTTTATTTAGCTCAGAGGGGAACCCATACACAAGGGGTTAGTAAATTATAGCTTTTGGTTAGGTTATCGTACTCATTGGGTTAAGTTAATGATCTCAAAGGTTTAAGTTATCGTATTCAAGGAAAAAAAAACACAATCGTCGGAGAATCTATTCCTTGGTTTCCCTATTTCTCAAGATTTCCTTTACGTGAATTTATTTCCCCATAACAGTGAAACAGGAAAAGGCACATTCATCTACGATAGAGTTTCAATGTTGCTTTTTTTTTCCTCAGAATCATGACCAACGCCACACATGGGGAGAGGAAGACGTGTTGCAAGGGAGGAGGGGGGGTATTTAACCTCTGAACTTTTGGTAATCCTGACCCAGCTTAACTGTGTGGGAGGGAAGGTGTGAGGCAATCCTCCTATAACGTGGTGGATCGTTGTGTTGTGTTGTTACTAGTGTATAAGAAAGATGTGGACTGTTTAGAGTAAATTATATCTGAATCTCAGGAGAGCCATAGTGAAACCTCGGTTGGATCCCTTTTGAACCTAAAGTGAACCCTTATGTGAACCTAAAGTAAACCCTATATGAACCACATGTCAGCCTCAAATGAACAACACATGAAGCCTCAGATGAACCAAATGTAAGCAGTACAATTCCTCTCGACCAAACTAATGGCAACAGTAATCAAAAGCTGCATTGCCGGGCGTATAACTTTATTTTTATTTATTGGGCACCCCTCCCCCCTACACCCTTGTGTATGGTGAAGCGCAGAAGAGTTTACAGCGCCCAACAGGGAAGCATGCGTCCTTGATCTTTGACCTTGTGAGAGAAACACACACACACACACACACACACACAAACACACACACACACACACACACACACACACACACACACACACACACACACACACACACAAACACACACACACGAACTACAATATTTCCCTCCTTGTGGTTTCTAAGATAATAAATTTGGGAAAAAAATAATCCTGGACTCAGATTCAGCCTAGATATCAAACGCAAATTTTCTTACAAAGACGTTATGTTAGGTTAGGTTAAGGTACGGCTACTGTAAGTTAGGTTAAGTTATAGAGGAAATCATTGGCTACGAAACATTATAAGAATATAAGCACAAAAATTACAACACAAAGAGACTGTACTTTATATACTTGATTTTCTTTCAGTATATAAATGTAATTAAAACTTCATAAACTTTTCATTACTTCCCGAAGAAACACCAATACCAAAACTTAATATCAAATACAATAAACAAATTAAGAATCCCCTGAACATTAACCTCCCCTCCTCGCCTATTTAACCTGGTGATTAAACACCCCTGGGAGATAGGTTAAGTTCGGTTAAGTTCAGTTAGGTTCGGTTAAGTTCGGTTAAGTTCAGTTAGGTTCGGTAAGGTTAGGTTAGGTTAGGTAAGGTTAGTATTACGGTGGTTAATCTTAAGACGAAATAAGCTAGGGTGCTAGACTTCAGGGGGGCCAAATTACCCCTGACAGGTAATACAAGAGGAATAAACATCATATAAACAGTAAGAACAAATATATATACAATCCGTCCCACAACAAAAGAGAAATGAATACAGTTTAAATTTGACGATAAAATGAACAAGTGAGTAACGATGTTTATCTTGGCCTTCCAGTAAGTATGGTCCAATACACAGACACCTGCACCCGAGCACAATGGAACGCCTTGATGCTGTCACAACAGGGCAGGTGGGAGGGCCAGAGGGTGGTGGGAGGAAGAGAGGGCGGTGGGTGGGGAAGAGGGCAGGTGAGAGGGTCAGAAGACGTTGGGAGGGAGAAAGGGCAGGTGGAGGAGCAGGGGGGAGGAGGGGGGAAGGAGTAAGGGACAGGTGTGATCCAGGAAGGAGCGAGGAAGTGATCCAGCAGTTACCAACATTTCTTTTTGACAGGAGGG
The DNA here is from genome assembly GCF_018991925.1 of Homarus americanus. Classification (NCBI taxonomy): domain Eukaryota; kingdom Metazoa; phylum Arthropoda; class Malacostraca; order Decapoda; family Nephropidae; genus Homarus; species Homarus americanus. The sequence goes on from NW_024712489.1 coordinate 614,085, forward strand.
AGGGGAGGAGGGCAGCTGGTATGAATCATGACAGGTGAGGGAATAGTGAAATCTGCAGTTACAGAACACAGCACAGCTCTGTGGGGGGGCAGGCAGGGGGAGGTGAAGGGTGTGAATCAGGTAAATAATTAAATGAGAATATATTTCATGAACACAGCTACATACAGTATATAAATGAATACAAGATAAACAGAACAAATTATATTGATAGTTTTAAAAAACATATGACGCCCTCTTACCAGCTGTCCCTTGAGCCCTACCCGCATCAAGCTGGATCATACACCCCCCCCATACATACACGTACACGCCTTACCGTTTACCACTGTTTGTATTCTTGAACCAATATAAACTTTTACAGCAATTTTATTGAATAACTATCTGTCTAAGCAACAATTCAGGAATTAGGTGCATGGGGCTTATTCTGTCGCCCACTATGAGCTGGGCAGACCAAGTATGACAACCTTTGATTTAGTCTAACAAGCGGTGGTGATTAGAAATATTTACCTTGATCATTAAACTGAACAGTGAGAGTCTCCTCATTTTACTTCGTTGACAATAAAGACCAGGAAAGATATTATCCTCCTGTGAACATTCATTACTCTAACACAAGTCATTACGACAGTTCGTGAGCCGCTACATGGGTCCCCGGTGCATGATATTAAAGTAAGCAGAAATAACTTCGGAACAGTTCCAGCATAATATTTACACCACATACAATTTTTTCACTAAGCAGCTGTCTATATCAATCATTTTCCGGAGCAGCTTATAAATACCATCATCATCTGCTAGTTATGTGACCTGCATGAATAAGAAGCTTGGCAAACGAGAGGGAGCAGCCATCAACCTTGGAGTTCTATGATGGGGGCTTGTCATATAATGTTTTCACAATGCTAACCAATGATGTCAAGTACAGCTGTAAATGCTTCTATATACAGGAGAGACTGTAGTTATAAACATTCTTTTGTTTGGGGGGGAGAGAGGACAGATATTGTGGTCCATGGGGATGTGATGGTTCGAGATCTATACCTATAACACCTCCTGAAGAGAGGTGTTGACGGGAGGAGGTGTGGGGGTTGGGGGGGAGGGCCTGTGGTTAGCAAAACACGAGGAGAATAGAGCAGGATAAGGAAGGACAAGAAGGAGGGAGGGAGGTAGAAGGCGGACAGGTGTGGCAGATCACAGGTGGGGGGGAGGGGTGGAAGGAGAGGTGGCACTTGTGGGTTCCTACAGTTGGTGTAACACTTTAATGAGGATGAGAGTGAGTGTGAGAGACAGGGGGGGTGACAGGAGGAGACGATGGAGAGGAGAGTATATGGGACGAGGGAGAAAGCGGAACCAGGAGGGATATGGGAAGGAAAGAATGGGGATGGAGAGGTGTTAGGAGTGAGGTGGCAGGGATAAGGAAAGGGAAGGGAGGAAGGTTGTGAGGTAGGAGAGGGGGGAGGCAGGTGTGGGGACAGGTGAGGTACAGCTGAAGACACATAATCACCAGAGTGAGCAGGAGGTAAGGTATGCAGGTGTTATGTGTTTAACTTGCTAAAAATATATTCTAATGTTTTCGTGTGTATCCTGAAAACATATTAAAAAAAAAAAATATGAGCAATAGATGGACGAACTAGACGGATGAACCAGACATACTTACACAAAAACACAAGACAAACAAACACACACACACACACACACACACACACACACACACACACACACACACACACACACACACACACACACACACACACACACAAGCAGTCAGTAAGACAAAGAGATAAGCAATATAGACATACAGACAGACAGATAGACAAACGACACACATACAGACAGACCGGAAGGACAATAGACTGGAACTGATCAAGGAAACTAGCAGAAATAATATCAGTGGCGAAGAGGAAGAAAAAAAAAATAGTTATTGAAAGGATCTGGATTATACCTATACCACCACACAGGAACATTTGTTACAAAGACACACTCAGACGGACTCACTCATGGAGGAAGAAAGACAATATTAACAGGTAGGAGAGATGATGATGATGAACAGGTATTAAAGGAGGATTGACAGGTGTAGATGCATAGATCCCGAGAAGAGATGAGAGAAAAGGAGAAGGTGAAGATCAAGGTGACAGACAGACAAAGAGAAACAGACAGAAAAGTAACAAACAAAATCTGAAATGCAACGTAAACAACCGAACAGACAGACAGACAGAGAGACAGACAGACAAAGTAACAATTCAGACCCAGACAAGTAAACACCTGTCGAGTTATGTAACAAAGGAAATCAACAAGGATAAGCCAATGGAGGTGAAAATTACTACTATATGTTGTAATGATTATATGGCAGGAGGAGTGAAGTGGACAGAAAATTAAAAGGTGCCCTCATCTCTTGATCACAACCACAACCAACCACAACCAACCACAACCATCATCACAAACACAGACATCAACATAATCATCACAACACAATTACCACCACAGACACCATCATCACAACCATCACAATACATCCACAACAACCTCACTATCGGTAATGGAATGTTGGTCTTAAGCCAGCAGGAAGAGCGAGCAGAAAGGACAAGCAGAAGTAGGAGAAAAATCAGCAGGTTCTGATAAGTACATGGCAGCAGTAGAAGGGATGTTGGTAAGCTGGTAAGCCCCTCTCACCCTTGACTACCGCCTCGACCACTCACCACCCTGACGACGGCAATCTGCTGGGGTTATTCTGGCAGGGAGGACACTCAGAAGGGACATCTAGGAAAGACAAGCAGCAACAGAACACTCATTAAGGGGAAGCAACAACAGGGGGGGGGGGGGTTCTGGAGTCAGGAGGTTCGGACAAAATATGTAGACACGGCAAGAATGACACGGGTAGGTGGGTGGTACACTGGGTTGGGTCTTGCTTCTCCTCACCACTGTAATGGTTGCCCATCGAGTAACGAGGATGGCCGGCCCAAAGACTAGACGTGAATTTGTTTAAGGTGTAGAAGCTGTCGCCAACACAACTACCACACCCTAAGTTAAAGAGTTGCATGACCCAGTGTAAAGGAATAGTCCGAAAAGACCGGACAACTCGCCAACTGCACTGACTAACCATTAACCCGGAATACGATACGCAAATCGATTAACATTCAGATTCCCAATTACTGCTGGGTAGACAGAGGCAAATAGCGTAAAGAAACTTGCCCATAGTTTCAACCTGCCCGAAGATCGAACTCGGGTCTGCTTGCTTGCGAGGCGAGGATGCTGACCTTTACACCACCTCACCACTACAACGATGGAGTCCAGCTGGTTTCATGATAGCACGGAAGGAGACGCAGGGAGGACAATATCCGACCAGGCAAAACATGTAAGGGTAAGAAAGATCAACAGTTTCGGGTAAATGCATAGCACTACAGGGACTGCTGTGAGGTCCTCTTCAACCTCCACCATCACCTCCTCCTATCCTCTGTCCTGCTCACTTAACCCGCGGAAGAAAACACCCACGTGTCTGTGTATAAACACTAAGTGCTCTCGTTATATGCACTTTATTATAAATACAAACAATATGGAACATGATCCCAGATATACAATAAAAGCCTTTCTACCAATATCTAACCCTCTTCTAGCCACTAATAATAAGAAATGTGTAGCCCATACACTATCATGTCCCGACCATTGGTGTGTTTCATCAAGGTGAGTTGCAACAAACACACTGGTGGTGAAACTAAGATCAGGATTAGAGTCAAATGCTGTAGAGAAAATGGGTGCTCATCACAAAGTTAAAAGGTTGGGCAGGCTCGGGCTAAAGCATGGTATCTGACTATGACATGGTAGGCAGTCCCACTAAAATCTAGCAAGATTCTAATATTTCCTACTGTCTGCTGTCTGGTCTCAATGCGTCAACCCCCTCTATGTCTCATTTTCCAGAGGCGTCAGAGTGGGCAACTGCAGGCATGACCTAGCAGCAGCTGGACAAGACGGGCCCTGAACAAGTTCTTCCTGACTCTGCAACTATCTCCCTCTCTCTTCTCCCACCTACCCCCATCCCCTCCCTCTAGCTCTCAACCCTCTCTCTCCCTCTACCTCTCACCCTTCTTGTCACTTCTCCGTAGGCGTTGGATACTGCTATCTCCCTTTAATACCACCTCAAGTTGATGGTATCGGTGTTTATGACGGTAATACACTTTTTGTGATGTTCGGAACGAGCCAAAAGTCCCAAACACTGTTCACCTCTGAGCAGCTGAGTACACAAAAGGACACGACATCTATAAAGTGATAATTGTTCGCCCATGAAACACTGGTAAACAAATTAAATTGTTAAGCTGCGTGAAAACAATATAAAACAATCAATTATTTTCTCCGAGAGACTTTATTTTATTGAATCTGATTAATTTTATATGACATTTTTATCTAACTTATATTTTCCTATGCCATCATCAGTGAATATACCTCATCAAACGCCCTTAGAATCAACGTCAGGAAAGTGATATAAACGCTGATTTATTCGCCTCTATAATCACAGTAACCCAGAGGGGAGTGTACTGTGATATTAGGTACCTGACAGACTCAGTTATGATGGGATAAAGCATATCATTATGTTCATGTCAGCGGCAGTACCATGAACAGTAAAAACCCACATCCTGCAGTCTTTAATAGGGGATAATTCAAGGTCGATCACGGGTCTACAGGTATATAATAAGTGGCGATAATAACGCTCTGCTGCCGTGATCATTGTGTCGTGCGTCCTCACCCAACTGTACCGGGCAAAGGCATTACAATTCTCACAGATCCGTAAAGCCATTGGGTTTTTACCTTAACTGAGGATAACTAAATAAATCTCTTTCATAGTCGAGTCACAGTGAAATCTGGCTGCCATCTTTGCTACCTAATTTGAGAGAGCTAGTTAGAAGTGTTCTCATAATCTTCACTTTGATTGCCAACTTTAAGCTGTAATTCCCCTGAAATACTGTGTTGTGTTCTCATAACCTCCAGTCAAGGAAAACTTTTAAAATACGAACCTTTTTGAAGACCCGGAGTTTGGGTCCAATTTTCAAAAAGGTTCGTACGATGACTATTCTCCATAAGAGCGAACTTTACATATTGAAATACCTAACCTAACCTAACCCAACCAAACCTAACTTCAAAAAATATCATCAAAATAAGACAAATACTTTACCATAGTTAGATACGTTCACTTAACATCATAAAGAGATACAAAAGCAATGAAAGTTTTGTACAAAGTTCCTCTATACCTCAAGTTTACCTGGTGCTAAAACTAGACATATGTAGTTAATTAAGGTAAGACTCTATAATCCTCATGCTTTTTTTATAGGTTGTCTTAACTTATGTAAAACAGTTAGGTAAATGTACTGTATATATATATATCTTCGCTTACGAGGAATATTCATGTTAGGAGTCATTGTGGATCCAGGGCTTGGCCGACAACAACACTCACCTTCATGATGACGATCTCGACCAAAACCTGTGTTCACCTGTTTTTTTCCTCATGCCTCTCTAGTTGTACCGGGAACTTCTCAACCTGTCTCGTTCTTTGTCTCGTTACCTGACGCCTGTCTACCTGTCTGTCTGGTTGTCTCCGTATCAATGTCTACCTGCCTGTCTGATTGTTTCCATGTTAATGTCTACTTGAGTGTTTTATGTTATTGTTTACCTGTTTCTATATTTTGTCTGAATATCTGTGTCCATTTGCTTATTTGTTCTCTTTTGTCTGTCTGTCTGTCTAAAGTTTAAAAAAATCACAGCCAGCTATAACTCCCGCCATGAAACATTATAATTATATATCTAATAAATTGTCTGTAACCTAGCAGTAGCTATTAGCATCAAACGTCATTGTTTTTTACCGATATTTATTTTCACTGCGTCACGCTAGTTATTTTATTAAGTCATATAATATATTTCGAAAAGAAAACTATTTATTCTCCCATATTTTTTTTCTGAAGGACTTTTTTTTCGCTTTTATGTGTAATTTTATATATACAGTATTTTATTAATTTTCATTTTCGGGGATTGGATTCCAAAATGTTACATAAATACGAAAAAAAAAACTGTCAGGACCAGAGTGCTTTCTGCCGTCATTCACACCTGGTTAAAGTTTACCTGCATTAATGAAGAGAGAAAAAATAATAAATAAAAATAACTAATTTTCTTCAGATACACAAATCGATCTCTTACATTTCGCTGGATATTTTTTTTAATCTGATATTTACGAGTATACAGAACGCTAGTAACAGACACACAGGTAAACATACAACAAGTAATACAAACTATACTTCATATGAGTTTAATTGCATTTATTTTTCTTATTTACCCCCCCCCCTCCAAAAAAAATCAACGTGGCAGCTCAAGTTATGTTTTATTTTCTTGAAGGTGTTAATTGCATACAGAGAGAGACAAAAGATGGAATTTAAACTGAGCAACACCCACCTTCAGCCTCACATGACTAGTTGCTGGTTCAAACATCAGAACAAACCAGTCAGAAATATGGTACAATAAACTGAGGGAGTGACGATTAACTGTTAATCGTTTGCAAGAAGAAAGAAGAAACACAGAAAATACAATTACGTGAAAAACAATAATTAAATACAGAGACAATCAGACAGACAGACAGACAGACAGACAGACAGACAGACAGAGAAAGACAGATACACACAAATGATAAGGTACTTTGACAGTTCATTAAACTTTTTTAGTTCTATAATACCAAGGGAGATTATTACGTACCATAAATATTATGTTGCACGTATATTAAGCTCCATAAATGTTATGTTCCATTCACTTGAGAGCCATCATGGGGGTGCGTGAGGTTCTGCTCGAGCGGGTGTCCCCAAATGATGCAACACCTGGGCTATGAGATTATCACTCAGGTGAAGCCCTACCCTCGACTTCTTCCCACACTACACCCTCCCCTCTTACCCCTCTCTCGACCCCTTCCCACCCCTCCTACCCCTCTCCCTCCCCTTCCCGTTCCCCACTTATCCCTCTCCCACCATCTCCCGCCCACTCCTAGCCTACGACTACCGCTACCAGCTTCACCCGAACTACAACGACTAACACCATCAGCATTACAACTTTCACCAACACAGCCACCACAAAAAAAAACATTACCATCAACGCTTTCACTACTACTACTACTACTACTACGTGGGCCTCCAGCCTCCCCCAATAGCCACACCTTCGCCGCCATTTTATTACCTTAAAATTAAATATCCTAATACATAAGTAGCTACTGCTACTACTACTGCTGTTCCCACCAGTTCCACTATTGCCACAACAAATTCCATCAATATTAACACCATCATCATTTGCACTACTATCACTACCACAATCTTCACCACTATCACCACCATCATCATTTGCACTACTATCACCACCACAATCTTTACCACTACCATCATCACTTTTTACTACCACCGCCACCACCAACGGGTCTCTGGTCCACGCACACCTGTAGAGTCACATGACCGTGACACCTGCAGGCATTACCGTATCCACTAAGTGGGTCTTGGTGCAAGTGTAGGAACTAGGGGAGAGGAGGGGGGGAGAGAGGAGGGAGAGGGGAAAGGGGGGAAGAGAGAAAGAGAGAGGGGGGGAGAACTAGAGAGGGAGAGGGGGAGGAGTATGTATGTATGTATGTATTTGCCAGGGTATTAAAGGAATGCAAGGAAGAGCTTAGTATGCCCTCAGCAAATTTGTTTAACATGTCCTTAAAAACGGGTGTAGTACCAGAATCCTGGAGGATAGCGAATGTAATACCGATTTTCAAGAGGGAAATATAGAGCACTATCCTCTAACTACCGTCCGATCAGTTTAATATTAATTGTAGGCAAATTATTGGAAGCAACAATCTCAAACTTTATTCGAAATCACCTGGGAAAGCACTCCAACCTCTAGAAGATATTTAAGGGTCGGTAAGGAAAGAGGTTAATATTCAAATAAAGTCTTAGAGGAAAAGAGAAAGGGGAAGATGGTACTTAAATGAGAGGGTTGAGGAGGTAAAGGGTTAAGAAATGAGTATAACGATTGGGTAGGTTGACGGGGAGGCATTAGGGATTGAATAGGTAGGAGGAGAGGCCTTGGGGATGGGGTGGATAGGTGGGGAGGCCTTGGAGATGGGGTGAGTAGGTGCTGATGGGGTAGGTAGGTGGGGAGGCCTTGGAGATGGGGTGAGAAAGGTGCTGATGGGGTAGGGGTGGGGGAGGCCTTGGGGATGGGGTGGGGTAGGTGGAGAGGCCTTGGGGATGGGGTGGGTAGGTGGAGAGGCCTTGGGGATGGGGTGGGGAGGCCTTGGGGATGGGGTGGGTAGGTGGAGAGGCCTTGGGGATGGGGTGGGTAGGTGGAGAGGCCTTGGGGATGGGGTAGGGGTGACCAACTCGTATAAGACCGAAGGCCAGATGGCAGGCGGCCCAGCAGCAGCAACACACACCAAGACTTCGTGTGTGGAGTACATGAGGCTCCTCCCCCAGCGTCCTGTGTGTGTGCTCTCTCTCTCTCTCTCTCTCTCTCTCTCTATTCTCTTCTCCCTTTTCTTGTTCCTCTATCTATTATATTCTCTTCTTTTATCTCCTTCCTATTTTCATCAACTTCCTTTCTCTTGAATTCATGTTTCCCTTTATTGTCGTTATTCTCCTTCTTCCAGTCACGATCATTTTGCCCATCAGAACACACCATCAGTCTTACGTCAACAGCTCATGGGAACACACCATAAGGCTTGCGTCAACAGCCCCTCAGAACACACCGTCAGTTACCTATCAGCCGCCCATCAGGTACCTGTCAGCCGCCCGTCAGGCACTGTCAATCCTGTATTAAACACCTGTCATCCTCGCATCCACATTCATTCTGCAGCTTATCAGACACCTGTCAGCCTTTGCATCAAGCCCATGTCAGCTTCCCATCAGACAAGTGTTAGGCGCCCATCAGGCGACTGTCAACCGCCTATCAGTCATGTCTTGGCCTCCCATCAGAAAATTGTTAGCTACCAATCAGACACCTGTCAGCCTCCCAATACACATTTGTCAGCCTCCCATCAGATACCCGTCAGTCGCCCTTCAAGCACCTGTCAGCCACGCATCAGGCACCTGTCAGCCGCCCATCAGGCAACAGTCAGACACGCATCAAACACCTGTCAGCCACCCATCAGAACAAATCAACAGGTCGGAGGTATAGCTTGGAAGCGGTTATGGGGAGGGGTGGGGTGGAGGGGTGGTGGTGGAGGGGTGGTGGGGGGGAGGGGTGGTGGGGAAGGGGTGGTGGTGGAGGGGTGGTGGGGAGGGAGGGGTGGTGGGGGAGGGGTGGTGGTGGAGGTTGTGGTGGGGGAGGAATGGTCGGGAATGGGTGGTTGACGCTCACCTCTAGACCCGGATTACCTGAGTGACAGTGAACAGAATAGTCTTTACCTGCCTTCCTCTACTGAACACAGCGAACAATAATGCGAGATTAGGGAGAAAGGAATAAAGAAAGGAAGGAGGGAGAGAAGGAAGGAAGGAAGGAAGGAAGGAAGGAAGGAAGGAAGGAAGGAAGGAAGGAAGGAAGGAAGGAAGGAAGAAAGAAAGGAATAGGAGAGGGAAAGAGATGGAGGGAAGGCTGGAGGTAGAAAAAGGAAGAAAGAAAGGAAATAAGGAAAAATGAATAGATGGGAAGAAAGAACGAAAGAGAGATCAGGAAAGGAAGAAGGGCAATGTGAGAATGTTAAATGTTAGGAGGTGAAGATCAGGGAAAAAAGGAAAAGGGAGGGAAGGGAGTGCCGAAGGCAAGGGAGGGAGAGGTGAGGGATGGGGTGAGCAGGGGGGTGGATTAAAAAAAGCGGAGGGTAGGAACCAGGGAGGGAAGAGAGAAGGGAAGGAGAGAGTCGTTTAAGGAGAGGACCATATGTAGATTTCAAATTTACCCCGCGCAGGGGCTAGTTTATTGGGCACCCCCTTGCTTCCTGTGCAAGTCGAAGCGCCAAAGCGCTTACAGTGCCCAACGGGTAAGCATGCAGAGTTCATGCTTGCGTACTTGACTCACGCGATTAAGGCGCAAGTGTTTGAAAGTCCAGGGATTGTGTGGCGGCAAATTACAGGAGGATAAGTGTGTGGAAGGAGAATTCTCTATATATTTTATTTGTATATGACCAAGAGTGACAGCTCCCTAATATGCTGTATAATGTCATATGCCAGGCCAAGCTCAGGGTTGTCTATGTACCTGTAGCCCAGGCGCAGTCTCGTGTACACAACAAGGAAGTGTTGGTGAAGGTAAGGGGCGGAGAGATGTGGAGTAAGGGTGGTGGAAGGGGAGGTGATGTGTGGGGTGGTGCTGGAAGGGAGGACGGATAGGTGTGAGGCGGTACTGTCGGAGAGGGTGTGAAGTGGGGAGGGGGATGGGTTGATGGTGGGAGAAACGGATAGGTGTAGGGTAGTGTTGGTGGGTAAGGATCTTGGAGGAGTGTGGAGCAGGGATAGGGAAGGTGGAATGATGGAGCTATGTGGGGTGGTGCTGGTTGGGGGTGCTGCCGATGAGGGAGAGTCATGGAGAGGTGTGGAGTAGAGATGGTAGAGGTGGAGGGACGTGGGAAGTAAGGGGGACAGGGGAGGTGGGGGGACGGGAGAGGTGTCGGGGTAGTGCTGGTATAGGGTGGTGCTGGGAGGGGGGTCAGAGGTGTGGAGTGGCAGAGTGGTGAAGGCACTAGTAATAGCGACTGGTGAATGGTGTGTCAGCAGCTGGTGAAGGGCACTCAAGGGAGGGACTGCTGAGTGGAGGGAGGAGGACTCAGTGGAGGGTATCTTGAGAACCATTGGGTTGAGAGCATTGCTGAGACACACAGTTGAGTGAAGGGCATATCGGGGAGGGAAAGTTGAATAGAGGGAGGGGCGAGTTGGGCAGTGGTGGTGGTAGTGGTTGACAGTGGTGGGTTGGAGCATGGTGGTAGTGGTTGACCGGGTGGGTTGGAA